>NC_092520.1:199418507-200018507 GCF_037038585.1 Patagioenas fasciata | reverse complement strand
ATATAGCAAGTAGTTAGTACAAAGTACTCTGGAATGGTTTACTACTGAATAGTGTTTGGTTTTTTTTTCTGGTGGAAAAAGGAAGAACAGTGTTCTTACAATATGCAATTCAGAATTCTGAATACAAATTTCAGTAGCACTTTATTAACAAAGGAGGCTAAAGTAATCTGTCTTTCCAGTACTAATTTCATGCAAGTTGTAATATATTCATAAAATATCTCTTTGAATTTAGTCATAGCAAGAGGGAGACACTAATTTTATTCTTTTTATCCTGAAGAGTTGGCTTTTTAGTTAAGATCTATAGCAGTCCAGTACAGAAAAGCCTACATTATAGCTGTTCTCATACTGACTGTTTCTTCTGTGCAGGATTTACTCCAGTCCTGAAATGTCTTTTCGAACTTGCAAAATCGGTCTTTTCTATTTTGTATTCCTGCATCTATTTTTATGTTGGGTCAGCCCATTTCTTAATAGCTTCCTTTCTCAGTAAAGCACTGCTGTAGTATTAATGAAAATACTACCAAAAATGTCCTACTTAAAAGAACTGCCAATGGATCAAAGATGTGTTTTTGTTGTGAGAAGAATGGAGAAAATTAAGTTATCATTTGTCTGTTGTGGTTCAATATGCAGTTGTATGCAGGGAGGGAAGACAGCAAAGATAATGAAGATAAATGTATGAAATCTTTCCTCATAATTGGTTAGTTTAACTTCCGTTGGAAGAGATTGGACCATAAGCTTCAGTCTGGCACATTGTCAAAATAAAACTCACTGCAAATGTGTACAGTTTTTCTTTCAGTTTGTCTGAAGCAATGTCTGTGGTTACCAGCACTGTAATTTTTTGGTAATACATCTTCGAAGAGAACAGACTGTGGACAAAAAATACTGTAAAGGACACCAGAAATCCAGTTGTTTGAGAGGTGTCTTAAAACGAGGATCACTAGAGTGCGTATTAGGTATTTCCCAAGTACGAAATTATTCCAAAGTTTTGGGATTTGATATGTTGGAAAAATGATCCAGAGTCCCTTCCTCAGTCCCTTCCTGTCTCTTTACTGCATACTGGTACTACTTTATTTTCTTCTCTCTGTCTTGTTGGGATTTGGCCAAAAGTCCTCTTTTTATTCTGCTTTCACATTCTCTTAGCAACACATTCTCTTAGCTGCTTGTAAGCAAAAGCCAGAAACTGGAAGCGGCATTGCTGTCTGTTCCTGTTTGTGTTTGATTGCACAGTTTGCAAAAACTGTGGTAGCTCCAGGTACAGCCAGCACGTGTTGGCTGGATCTCCATTGTGCTGGGGAAGCAACGTGTGCAGAATTGGTTTATTTTCACTTTATAGAGGTGCTATGACTTAATTTCCTCTGTGGCTTGGGCCCTGCATTTCTGTTCATTTACAAGCTGCTTCCTTCCCCATTGGAGAGAGGCAAGAGCAATTGCACACAGGGCAATAGCTGTGCGTATAAATACTGTAAGTTTACTCCAGTGTGTTAGGTCTGTGCTGTCTCTTGTTCAGCGGTTCCATGGAGCACAGGACTTCAGATAAAAATCGACAGAAATAACTACTTTTGTATTAATAGAAAGAGGTGAACACGAAGTAAAGGAGGCAATTCATGGCTGATTTCGTGACAAATTGGCTATGGTTTTGTTACCAGCAGTCAAATATAATCTCTGCTCTTTGGTTAAATTGTTTCTGGAAAATTTTCTTCAGCTCTTTTATTTGGATTGTTTACCAGTGTTTATAGACAGTTCTTATTGTTATTCCTAGAGTAATATTTCCCCTCTGTTCCCACCAGTGCCCAGTAAGCTCTGACATCACAAGTTTTTCAAACACTGTTCATCTCAGTTGTTCAGCTTTTCTTTTTCCCATTAAACGTTTGACTTCTTTTGCCATTTTCATGACCAAGATGATGCTTGGTTGGATAACAGAGGCTGTATGAGTAAAGGGTCTAATTATGGGGTCTAACCCTTAACATTTAATACTTTAAGCCATCAATACTAATTACCTTAATGATAAGAGTGTGCATTAAGTATAATAGTGCCAACATTTTTAGAGTACAAGGAGTATACTGCTCTTGTGTCTAGTACTTACAGGGCTCTTCCTGAAAGCTTTCCTAGTTCATTTTCTTAATTTCAGTGGAAGTCAAATCTGAGTATTGAGGTATTCTGAAGATTGAAGAAGTAGCTGCAAACCTACAGTGAGGGATTTGTGATATATTACATTACTTGAATCAGAATAACTTACTAGAACACGTTGCACATAAATATGACAGCATTCTGTCACTTGCAGCCCTGGCATTAGTCTTCTGGAAAAGCCATTTATAACCTCACACAAATTATGGGCTTGATACGGAGATACAAAGTACTCTTACATGGGAGGTAATGCCACACTATTACAAGTATACCATTACTATCAACTTAAAACACTGAGGGGTTTTGATTTTGTTCTTTTCCTGGAACGAGTATGTGTCAGTGTCAGTCGGCATTTGAGAAAACGTGTCGCCTTGAAAGATCAAGGCTGACATTCTCTGGTGTCAATGTCAGACAAATTTGAACAAAATTAATTGTAGCAACTGTGTTTTTTAATAGGCCTTGAGTGAAAAAGGAAGTGATAAAGAGTCATCGGAAGTAACTGATGAGACGTTGAAGAAGGAAGTTGAACGTTTGAAAGCAGAACTACAGAAGACCTCAAATGGTAGGTGTTGCTTAGGACTTCTTTGCAGTTAAGACTTCATCAGAACACTTGGATTGGGGCTTTTTCACGTTTGACTAGGAACTGGAAAAACATGCTGTTGCCATTTCCATATTTTAGTAAACGTTTTCATTATAGAAACATGTATGGTGTAATTTGAACAACTTGGTTGCATTGTAATTATTAACAAATTGAATTATCTATTTAAGTGGTGTTGGCTCATCTTCATCAATGACATAACCAAGATATGGAACCAATTGCAGGTTGCTTATAGGCCTCAGACTGATCTTTCATGTCATATATATCAGCCACTCTCCCTGTGTAAAATGGGATGTTTTTTATAAGGTAGGGTATTGGTCAGCTGCCAGGAAAGGCCTGGACTACTCTTCTGAATTGATGTATCTCCTGCAGCAGAGGCATTGGCATTTATTATTGTAATCTTTCTTTTTTTGGTCTACAAGGAAACATGCCTTGCGGTTTGTAACATAATACTTCTCTTAGCAGTTTCCGTGTTTAGGTTGTCAAAACTGCTTTCTTGGCAACCCAGATTAAGATAGAAGCAGATTTTACCTGTTTGGTTCTGTCTTGCTGGGATCTATCAAGGTGTGTGATGCTTATGAACACACACTCATCTGAAATTAGTGTTTTTAAGATAACACTGCTTGTGACCTTGCAAGCATTAATCACATGTTCAGACGGTAACAAAATACAGATTTTCGTGGTACCAGATAGCATGTTGTCATCAAAACATAGCCTTGCTTTCATATTGCATGTCACTGCTACAAAGCTCTATAAATAACAACAAATGTTTCATAAATCATTTTTCATTGTCCACTGGGAAGGCAAACAAGAACTGTAGAACAGCTGTTTTCAGCTGGACTAGAGGCAGCAAGAGTCTTTAAATAGTGGATCTCATTAGTTCACATTCTCAGGCACGTTTGATTCTGGGTTTTCCCTCTCCTGCTGTTTTCTTAAAGAAAGGGGGGAAAACTGCCTTTGAAGTGACAGGATCAATGAAAAACTTAAATGCATAGGTTTTATTTAAACTAACTGGTGGTATGTAACACTAATATAATGTAAGCTTTTCAGTCAGGAATGCCAGAGAAAGCTAAGGAATAAATAGGCTTACCTCATGCTGTTTCAGCTGCATTCTCCCTGTGGACTGTTGTCCATCCAAAAGATGTATAAATTAAGGCATGCTTGAGTCTTTTGTTAGGGGGAGAGGGGCATTTTAAGAAATGAATAGGAAAATATTTACAACCCTTCCCTTTAATGCTATCCCCCTCATTGCCAAATCATGGTTACCTTAATTACCATCATCAGCTAGATGGTCTTAAGGCATGTCTATTTTACTTTTTGTAAATTTTCTTATACATTATTTTGAGCAAATTGATAGCCAAAAAGCTTAAAGTACTTGATAATAAACACATTTGTAGGCACAGCTTTCTGCGGAGTGTTAAAGATTTAGTGTGAACTGAATTTACTTTTTTTTTTCTTTTGAAACTTTTGCAACTGAGCAGGCGAATATCTAGTTTCATGCTCACTAGGTGTCAGCTATGCATTATGCAAAATCAAAATTGAGATTGAAACCCTTGTTTTAACTCTTTTTAACAGTTTGTTGCATGCTACTGAGCTCACGTGACCAAAGTAATCTTTCTGTTGTGTCCACAAAGTCCAATTAATGAAATTTTGGGGGGAGGGGAAGGAGTGAGGAGTATGGAGGGTGTCACCTAGTAATGAAACAAGGCAAAACTCATATAAAAAGGAAAACTTTACTGGTTTGGGTTTTGGGGGTTTTCTTCTTTAGCTGTAGTATCAGTACAAGTCATAAATTTGAATTTTGTTCTTCTTTGGTTGGGGTTTTGACTTATTTTGCTGCTTGGATTAAAAAGACAAGTCTAATCTTTTTCACAAAGCAGTTTCAAATATCCATTGCTCTGATCTGAACATTTGTTTAGCTACTTATGCATGGTGATAGGGTGATACATTACTTTATATTAGGCCATGTGCTGAAAGGTGAGTTCCTTCAATAGAGTGGCACCCAGGAGGATTCCTAAATATAAGTCTGCTTCGCATGTAAGTAATGTAGTTTAGTATCAGATTAGTGCTGTGACTTCAGGGGAGATCCACATTTTCTCTAAGTTTTTGATCCAGTATTTACAACTTCTGGCAGAGAAAATACTATACGTCTCCTCTTTCTGAAATTCTGACTGAAATTATAGTGTAGACCATGATTATTGCAGACTGACAGGAGACTCATCACTAGTTCTTCAGCTTTCTACCTTTTACAGGAATTGCAGTCTACCTTATTTGTTTGCCCACTTAACTGTAAGTGAAAACCTAAGTTAAAAAGACATTTTGCCACTTAGTGTGCTCTGGACAGGTGAAGAGGAAGAATGAAAATACAAGATGGATTGAGTAGTGAAATTACAAAAGTCTGAGGAAAGGTTGGAAATGAGTGACAAAGATTTCAGCCAAATTTTTCTTTTCAGACTTAACTTTTTTATCCACCTTGATGCCCTCTTTCACTTTATTGTGAAACTGAAGCAAAGGGGGGCTAGTTCTTCACAAGTTTATTGCACATCCACATACTGGGGGCTTTATAGGCACCCAGCAGTGGGGCTAGCATTTCCAGAGCCTAAACCCATTTTTAGCATACCTGATGGACATGTAATAACATGACTGTTTAGAAACCTTCTGAGATGATATTTTATCGATACACTTGTATATTATGAAAAAGTCTTGCTGATACCTAGAAATAAATAAACATACTCCTAGGAGCACCCAGTGTAGATGTGAGAATGTTTCTCCTGCTACACATTAGATGTATTTCTAACAAAATATTAATTCAGATAATTAAAGAGTCTCAGCATGGCTGCCAGTCTCAACTTAAAGGAATTCTCTGGGGAAAGAAGATGTGCTATGTAATTGTTTCATTTTGATAGTTTTGAAAATTATCCAAAAAGCTACAGTAAAGCAAACTATCTGCAACTGGACAAAGTCTTGGAGAAGTTTCACAGAGCAGCTGTCCTTACAGCGGTCCTTAGGGTGGGGACAGGAGTGGCACTTTTGGTGCATGAACTTTATTTTCTTGCTCACAGATTCTGTGTTATGGAAATGCTGATGTGTAAAATGTCCATTTGTTATTATGGGACCCTTTGGGCAGGAAGGAGACTTCTGCGATACTGTTCTGTTTCGCTTTCTGCCTCAGATAATTTTTTTGGTGACGCTATGATAGTGTATAATAAAGGCTACAGCTTCATTTACACAACAGAAATTTATACAGAACAGCTAATATTGATCAAGTCTTGCATCAGAACACACTGTTGGCAGAATTCTGTCCAGCTCATCAACCCCTCGCTCTTCTAACAACATTTCATGGCAAATGACAAGCACCTACAGTTTCTGCCTGCATCTGATGCAGCATGACAGACATTGCAGTTCCCAGCACCGGTGTGCAGTTACTGAGCTGTGGCTTTATTGCATCTTTGAGCTGAGTCTGTAGTGCCACATTAAGACAAAACCCAAACCATTTCTTTGTCTCTGCCATTAGGATTTTACTTTGCGAAGAAATGACTTGCCATAGCCATTTAGGTGCTTTTGAACTTTAGTTCAGCTTTTTCTCATAGTACTCTATTTATATATTGTTGTCATAGGCATACAGTAGGGCAGGAAGAAATGCTGATGAAACTTCTGTGCATCCTTTAATGAGGTTTGTTTTGTGTACAGAATGTGTCACAAGAGTGCTTTTTGTTTCATGTTTGCATAGTGTTGTAGGAGACTGTAAGAGAGGAACAATTCATGTGGGGAACTGGTTTGGAAATAGCTTTTAATTGTTGACTGTTCTATAAAGAATGCATGTACAGATGTAGAGCTCTCACTTGAGTATTAGGTGTTAGGAAGACGTAAACAATACAGACACTGGGATACATTTCATATAATAGAACTGTTGCTTCTAGGGAGAGTTCAGCTCGGCTTTTGTGTGGTGAGGCAGGCTAGGGCCATGTATGAAAATTAGATCTATGTTGAGTTCCACTGAAGCACTTCAGTTTTTAGAAACAAACAATTGAACAAAACAAACAACAACAACAAACCTTTCAGCTTTCTTTTGTGAGCTGGGAACAGGAGATACAAGTTAAGAGTTGGCCACAATCTTGTGTTATTTAGGCAATGGTAGAGGGAGGTTTAAAAACAAAGTCCATCTTAACCTTACTTTTTAACTGCAAGATCATAACCTTGGTGTGAGCCATCACATAATGTCATATGCCACAAGAGCTGATACTCATATTTGTTGATTTGAAGGGATGTCACTGCATACAGCAAGTATGGTTTTGTTACACAAAGCCCTTTATGCCATTTGAAGGATGCTGTAACATCCTGTAACAAAATTTAATTTGAGGTTGTGAGAGGTACTTGGAGCAAATTTTTGTGTATTTGTTGGGGTTTTTTGGCCCTGCCTTCTCTTTTTAAGCTTCTTCTGACCATTACACCTTAAGAAGAGAATTCAGAATTGGTATGGAATTACTTGACTGGAGTTGTGTTCCAAGCTTTATAGCGTATTTGTTGGCAAACCTCTTGTCCCGTCAGTGCCTAAATTCTTAAATGTGAATAGCTCTTTCTCAACTTGAAGACTCTTGAAAGAGAAAGATCTTTCTTAGTCTTAAACTAGTCCAGATCATTTGGGTTTTAGACTTGTATTGTGAGCAATGCTAATTTAAGTTCCACATCGTTTCCTTAGTAGCAAACACTGTAACTCAAGTGATTTAGTCAGACTGGGACTAGCAGTTGTGCAGGGAAATGCTCAAAGAATCATTGGTTGCTTTTGTTGCTGTTTGGTTTTGTTTTACTGTTCAGTTCTCCATCCATGCTAAAATGCAAGATAATATAAATGCTACAGCTGCTGGGCTGTGGTAACCTCTTCAGAGCAATTTTATTCCTCATCCTTCTTCAACTTAAGAGGAATCTAAAGTAAACTATCTTTCTTGGAACAGGATACAGAGAATGTGGTAAGGGAAGGACAAGTTCTCTACACTTCATGTGTGACTGGGAGTCTATCAACTAATGTAACATTTACAAGTTGGGAGAAGTAAAGGAATAAATTTTCCATGTCTTCTGTTGATACACTGCCCTAGGAGTATTTTTATTTTTCTTTGAAGAGAAGGAATGAAAAAGAATAGCCCACCTGTCCCAGTACTGAAGCTGGATTCCAGTTTGGGGACTTACTGACTATACCTCTCGTTAGTTGCAATAACACAGAAGCAGGATTCTCGCCTCTGCTTGCTCATGCATTTACTTGGTAGGAACAATCAGCTGTTGGGTTTTACTTGCTGCCTGTCCAGATGTTCTGTCTCCTGGAAAGTAACAGGCCAGATGGAAGCTAGAAATAATTACTGGCTGTATTGTGCACACAAAAGATCTCCTGTTTTTTGCTGGATCACTGTTCATATGATACGATCCATATGACAAACAATATACCTGTATGATCAACTTGGCTGCACTGCGGTGCTCTTGCAATGGCAAAATAGTTGAGCAGTGATGTGTGGATGGTCTCTGTGTACAATAAAGCATCCAGAGAAGTTGGCATGCTAGGGAATTCACATTGTCAAAGATATTATGCCTTGGTTTTTTTTATTGTGTGACTCCAGCAGGAATGAGTCTGTGTTTGGTTGGGTGGTGTAGGTTTTGGGTTGTTTTTTGGTTTGGGTTTTTTTTAAAGTGGTTTTTTTTTTGTCCTTAGCCAAAACAGGTGGAAAGGACAATCTGTTCTTTGCTTTTTCTTCTTCTAGGGTTAGGTGAGGTATTCCTGTCACACATCTGTTTTGGTCAAAACATTGTAACAATGCAGCAGCTTGTTTGCTTTCTTGCTTTGCAGATACTTTTAGATACTTTGATCATGTTTTAAAGATACAGTTGTTTTTAGTTGCAACTAAAGTACTGTGCTGCTGCTTTTAAACAGCTAAATAGTATCAGTAACATTAAGTTACAACTTTTGCAGAAATTAGATATTGTTAGTTTTTACTGTAATTATGTGCAAGAATGTTTAAACAAAGGCTAAATCTAGCTTTCTAATTTCACCTCTTGAAGAGGTGAAATGAGGTATGCATGTGGTTTTTGCACACAACTTAAAATACAGAACCTTATCAAATTGTCACAAGTTTAATTTGGAGTGATTTCCAAAGTTTACTCTTGAATGTTTTAAACAATAGGAAGATCAGAGAAGAGAGTAAGTGCAATGGGTTTTATCTTGTTAGGTGTGTGGAAATCTTAGTTATTCCAAATACCAAAACCTTTAGAAAACATTTTTTGCCGTGATGCTGTCAAGAATACATTAAAGGATGAAGGGTATCTGTGTAAGAGTATGGAAATGAGAGAAAGGATGTAAAAAGGTGGGATGAATTTGTGACCGTGTTGGAATCAATAGACATAAGTGAAATTAACTTCAGTACACCAGAATTTCAGACTAGGTAAAAGTCCTGTTATTGGAAAATAACTAGCAGGCTTTTAAAATGAGAATTATTGTGAATCTGTACATACAAATTAATTAATTAAAAATTGTAGAAAAGCTAGGGATGGAGTCTTCCTTTTTGCTTGTAGAAGAGTGGTCAAATCTCATGTGTCCTGATGCTTCAGGAACCTTGTGGCCACGTAGAACCATGGTTCAGAGCAGAGTGCTTGCAGCTGGGTGCTTAACAAAAAAAGACATCTAGCCCCTGATCTTTTGAGAACAGAGGTGCTGCAATTCTTAGAGGTCCCTGGGAAAGAACAGCCTGTCTGAGGCAGCTCACAGTCAAAGGATAGATCCACATTTTTGGAACAAGGAAACTTGTAAATGTTTCTTTTTTTGTTTGTACTATTGAAATTTGTTTCTTAAATATGGCTCTGTGTGGCCGCCTTATAGGTCATTAACAACGTTTCTCTCTTTTAGCATGAAAAAATGAAGTTTTAGGGTATGCTTGTGCTACTACACTGGAAAAATAGATTAAGGTACCTTAGATATCTATAGCAGAGGAATATAAAAATGTCTAAATGACCTTACTTGGATAATTACATGACGGTTAGGAGTAATGGGTTTGTGAAATTTTATGTTGATTTGCCCTTCATTCCAAATTAGCCTCTACAGAATCCTGGGCAGCTTTGTACTGCAGAATAGATATTCTCTTCACTTATTGCTGTTGAGATTGCGAGTAAAGTAATAATTACTTCTTCTTGTGTTAGAAACCTGTTCAGAGTTGTCTGTCTTATCACTACCATTTCTGCCTTCTCATCCATAACGTGATGCTTCTAATGAATTAACTCATGCATAGTAAAATACATAATGGGGTGAAAAGCAGGAGAGTCTGTGCTCCTATAATAATATATTATCTCTCTATTTTTTACCCCTCCACATTTTATGGACTGCCTCAGTTGCTTTGCTAAAATCTTGCCAAGTGTTTGAGTTCCCTCTTTGTTTTGAGAAGGCTGACAGTTCTGGGTTTGGGGTCGCAGAGTTTTGTTTTTTCTAGCACTGTCTTCTGCAATGTGACAGAACGCTGTAGTCATCAGTAACTTGTCACCTTTGTCAGCAGGTTACTGATCTTGCCCTTACCTTTCTTTCAGCCCCTTCCTGTTCCTTGCACTGCTATTCCTGAACACAAGGCATTCTTTTTCCTCTCCCTGTCCTGCACATCTCTTTCTTTGTCCATCTGTAATGCTCAGTTTTAAATTTAAAGAGTGGTTTTTCTGTTTTTTTTTTTAGAGGAAGGACTGTCTAGTGCAGTGGGTGCAGTGGAGCCTTAATACATAACTAGGGCTCTGAGGAACTGCAGGAATACAAATAATGATTAAAACACTATTTCTCATATTTTATAGCTCTCCATAAGGCAAATCATGAAGTGATTGTGGTTAAAAAGCAGTCTGAAGGCCTTAAAAGAGAATATGATCATCTGATGAAAGAATATGAACGGCTTCAGGTAGGTGGTTCTGGATCGCTGTATGAGCACAATGTTCAGAAATTGTACCAGAAAAATTCTGCTTACTGGATATTTATTATGCAAGAGAATTCACCAAAATCTTTTACAGCATAAAGTTACAATGTTAAACTTCATAGAATTTTTTCTTTTCAAGGACTGGGCAGCAAAGCTATTAGCATTTTCTTTTTTGCACTTCAGGTGACAAAGCTCAGGTCATTGTTAGACTCTATTTTGCTGTCACTTGGGAGATAAGGTTCAGATGGTTTTGTATGTGATGATCAAACTGGAATCTTGTAAGAAAATGATAGGAGTAGTGTGTGTGGTATATACATAATTTGTAAGAGTAATTTTGTTTGCTCTTTAAACATGGTTTTGCAATACTGGATTATAAATGTTGCAATACTGTTGATGCGCAAGAGAAAAAAAGAAACCAACAACAAACAGCCCAGACTAAAAACAGACTACTATAAAAACTCAAACTGAAGTACAAAAATTTTTTAAAAAGCAAACGAAAGCTGAATTAGCGATTTGATTTGGTTTGAATATGCACATGGCTATAATACATGTAATATATACAGTAATTATTTCTGGTAGAACTGGGAGCCTTGCCTGTTCTTTAAGTTGTCTGACAGGTGTTTGTATATTCCATGGCTAACATCTGTGTTAGAATTCAATGAAATTCAATAAAAATGAAAGTTAACCTGTCTTGGGAGAAAATATATGATTGATGTGAAAACTATGGTGACCTGCTTTTCAAGAAGAGCTGTTCGCTGGTCATGTATTAATAAAATTAAAAAGGACAAATTTGAGCTGGTTATATTTTTCCTGTACCCTGTGAAGCCACTTAGTGCTTCCCAGCCTCACCTTATGCTCTCACAGAGATTGCTCAACTGATCTCTGTGTTTGAATTAAGACCACCATGCATGTCCTGTCTTTGTTGTGCTTCCCTGTGTAATGACCCATAGTAGTCCTGCAGCATTTCTAACAGTCTTGTGGTCTAGAACACACATCCTTACAGTTTTCTGTGTTTGTCTCTGAATGGAAAGAACAGAAGGTACTGAGCACACAGTAGGTGCTGCTCCAAAGGATAAATCAGCTCATATCAGGAAATGTTTTCTGATGAGTTTGCTGCACAGTTTTGCTGTGCCATGAGCAGGGAGCAGCAGTGGAGTGCCTGGCTGCTACTGTACTGGGATCAGAAATGCGAATGTTATGTGGGGTGGGATTGATGGGACTGCAACTTCGAAGGGTACAACTGCAAGGGGGCAAAATGTGGCATCTGGAGTCAGCAGTTTCTAATATTACCAAACATAAAACATTTTTAATCTGTCTCTTTTTCAGAAGAGTTTAAATGAAGCGGAAAACAAGAAAGAACTGTAGGTGCATCTGAGACTGGTGGCATTGGTATGATTGCTTCAATGTGGAAAGTCTTGTGCTGTTTAGGTATCTGAAGCAGATCTGAAACAAAACCTGATTTTTCTGAAAAATGGTCACTATTCAGATTCCTCTGATGTATCTTGGTTGCCAAAATATTCCGTGTTGCAAATAAAAAATTAAGTGGCTTACCCAGTTTACCATGGAGTTTGTCACTGCTCTTGTGAGGAGAAACTTGAAAATCATTCAGTTCCATCTGGAGCAACCTGACTTCTCCAAGCTTTTGCCTTCTGGAAGGGTAACAAATCATGCACCATTTGCTTGTAGCACTTCAGCGAGGTTGTATATCATGCTGTATCACAAAAACCCAATTACCTAAACCTCCTTTGCAACATCTGTTTGGAGTCTTCAGAAATTCAGGTACTGGTGAGTTGAAGAAGGCTGAAAGCTTTTCATCAGCCATTCCATTTCAGTGGAAAATTGAATGACAATCAATCAAAAAAAATAAAGAAGAAAGACTATTTCTGAATCCATTTCACTAGCTTGTGTCTTTCACTTGGCCACATGGATGAGTGTATATTGACATTTTGCATGCCTCTGGATTATTTTTCTTTATTGGTTTATTTCAGTTTTCATAACCAAAGTGTGGGATCGGTTGATATTAACATGCTGTATTTTTTTACGTTGTTGACATGTTTACTCTGTATGTGCCACCTAAATTCTTTTGCCTTGCTAAGTAAAAATTCTTTTTAAATGTAGATAGTCGGGTTTGTTTTGTTTTGTTTTCATGGATACGATACCTCAAATAAACATGCACTGTTTTGCATAAGCCCTTTTGGCATTCAGAAAGTTGGTTTGAGTTTCTTTTCTGTTGGTTCCAGTGGACGTTTGAAAGTTGGATATGTTTGCTGTATTAAAGGCATTGCTTAATTTCATGAGTTTCTGGGTTTATTCATGTAAATATCTCCCAATATGTTGTCTCATCTGAGTTAATAGGCATATACACAAGGAACAAAATACACTTTTAATTTGGTGATGTTTAACTTCTCCTGGAAATACAGCTGTCTTCATAGGGATAGTTTTGATTTATCCAGAAACAGAATTTGTTTAGCTTAGAATTTAACCACGGTGTATTAAGTACTATAAGGCATTCTTATTTAATGTGCTATGTTAATATGCTTATGTTTTTAAAAAATACTTCATCCTTGCTGAAGTAGTACAGAGTGTGTTCTGCCACACTGGAGATTCGTTTATTCATATCAAAACTTTCAGGAAAAGCTACATATTTTAATACCCACATGCACACAGGTTTTGTGATGTAGTTGAATGGTTGAATGCTGCTTTTTTTTTTTTCCTCCCTACCTCCCTTCTGAAATATTTAAGTTTATGGCAGAGTATTACCTACAATCTGATGTAAAGACTGTGGTTGGAAGCCTTAGAGCAGGGGTGATGTGGCCCCTGCTGAAAATGAGTTTTATGCCCCTGCCTTGGAGGTATAACAGTAACTGCTGGTTTGAATAATAGAACTTAAAAAATCACCTCTTTTTTTTTTCTTATTTTAAGACCTAGAGCAAAAGCAAATATAAATTAGTATTTACTGTTATCTATTCATTAAATTTCAAGCATTTCTTCCTATAATGGAAGTAAATAATTATGTAGATAAATTAGCAACTTAGAATGAAAGACATCATGCACTGGGCTCTTCATCCCTAAAAAAATAATCTTAAAAAAATAACATGGGATGAAAAATGGATAGCTGTGACTGCACTGATAGTATCAACACTCCTCCTTACGAAGGAAGTCTGAATGCTTCATGGTAACACTTGCTGTGGAGCATGACTGAAGTGTGCAGGAGTGCACCCTGGCATGTCCTGCTCCCCCAGAAGTTGGAATCATGCCTGCTATTTTTAAACATACGATGTTCATTCAAGATGTATTTGCATGCTGTCCTGTGTAATTGCATCAGTCAGCTCAGCCTGGCAGTATCTTGTGGGCTGTGTGGAAGATGGGGATCCACCGGGTGAGAGATTGAGACGACAACAGCTTCAAACAAAACATGCTGCACATCAGGCTACAGAGGATGTTTCCTTAATTAAAAATTAGAGATTGCATAAAACTTGCAGACTTCCTACCTTGACTCCAGTCCTTTCTTCTCTCATGTCTGTTATTTGTATCACTTACCAGATTTCCCTGTCAGGGTAGAACGTGGCCATCAGCATTTTTCTGGTTGTCTGTTAGGGAGGATCACACATGTTTGACTGAGTTGTGTTATCACTTACTCACCTCTTTGGAGTCCCAGATTTGTCTACGTAAAAATAATCTTTTGTTACTCAGACTGAAAATACTTTGCAATATCTGATTTGTAGGACTGTATTCTTGGAAAGAACATAGGGGTTTTTCATAAAATTAGAGGTCCAGTGTATCTGGAAATTCCAGTAAATGGCAAGTCTTTCAGAATATTTTGCATTCATATTGTTTCACAATACTTTATACTTGTTCAGAGCCTGCAGGAGTCTCATACTGATGGAATCAAAATTACTTTTGGTACTCGTGTTTGACAGTTGATTTAATTCTAGTTATGTCTCCAGAAGTAAGAATTTAGAGCTCTTTATATAACGTCAAAGTAATTGTCTGATTGTTTTGGAGCTTTTTTCCCTGTTTACATAAGTAGGAATACGCATTTTCAATCCTTTGGTGGAGAAGCATAGGAGAGAGCATTAATTCTAAAAATATTTGCACAGGTTTAACCAATAGCTTTCAAAAAGAATGATATGTGTTTTCATGCTTTTTTCATAAACTCCATTTTCTGCTTTCCCTGCTTGTTCTCAAGAGTGAAGGCTCTGGTTTTCACTCAGCATTGAGAATAATATTTAAGTTTGTTTTTCCAATTGTGAAGTTATTGTGGAAGTATTGCATGACTGCCTCCATTTTCAAGTGTTTATTGAAATGCTGAATTTCCTTTGTAAGCTCTTTGGGACAGAAACCCTCATGTTGCCTTGCCTTTGGACAGTGCTTATCCCTGTGGCAACTGTAATACGGGTCCCAATGTAACCTAATATGAATCATTTTACAGACAAAGTTAGTTGGCAAATGAGATCTCAGTTATGTCTTTCCAGTACTCTGTGCTCAATGTTACTGTGCATAATAATTGTATAAAGTCTAAAAACATAGTTCTGGAACTGAGCATCCCCGATTTGGGAATCATGGAATATTTTATTTTCTGTGATAAAACGTAATACTTGTGTTTGGCTCTTGAGGCAATGTTCAAATAGAGATGGATGTTGCAAGGTGTATTTGTGAGGAAAACAACAGAGTCCTTCTAGTTTTGTGTCCATCACTCTGAAATACAATTGTGGTCCACAGCAAATTCCTGTTATTATCAGCAAGTCTGCCCTAAAATGTTGCCATTCCACCTCTGGCTTCAGGAGAGCTGAGTGGGGAGGGAGAGGCTGCATCCCTGCAGAGCAGCACTATACATGCTGGAAGAGTCCCTTCCGAACTCTGCTGAGGTCATCTCAGTCTGCATCAACACAGCCAAGTCTGGGAGATTGCAATTCCCAAACACACTTGGGTGCATCAGCGTTTAGCGAGTGGGAGCTTACCCCCGACACCTAGTGCCGAGGGGGAGTTAGATCCTAGCGCTAGCATGTCTGTTGGAAGTGAGGAGATGCCAAAGCCCACTACTAGGAAAAATGAAAATGAGAAGCATCTCCCAAAACTCATTTGTCTGAAAATTGGATACCAATTGCAGCTGTGATAAAAGTATCTCTGCAAGACCTGCAGTTTAAGCTGTGACTCTGTAAGTTATAGCTTAAATTCTTTCCTTTATTCTGAGATCAGACTGTGTAGTCTGATTGGATATTTACTCTTCTCTTTGAAGACATAGCCAGAAGAGACAGTAGTTTCAGTGATAATTGTGTTTGGTGAGGTAGCTTAATAGTTGCTCCCCTAGAAAGTGAGATGATGTTTTACATCCTACTGAGCCTGAGTTTTAAACCCATATTCCTGTGACAATGGAAGAAGAAACTACCTTGGCTAGGAAGGTGTTAAACAACTCCTTTCCTTTTGATTTTAAGGTGCAGAATAGAGGCAATGTGAGAGGAAGGGAGAGACTGTTATTTTTGGCCAGTAGGGACAAAATCTTAGGCTTTGATTCTTCTCCAGACATGACTTAGGCATTTAGAGTTAAGCACTTGGGAACAGAGCATGCAATGATATTTTATGCAGGGACTTGGAAACAGGTTGTGTGTCCATCCTGAGTTGTTTGTCTTATAGCAAGTACAAAATGAACATGATCTGGGTAACAAATAATAAGGTGAACAAAAGGATTTAGAAGACTGATGTAGGTTTCAAGCTAACAAAACTAGAACAACAAAACAAAGCCTGCCTTCTAGCTCAAAGGGTTTGTGTTCCAGGGGAAGGGAATGCTACATGGGGCAGCATCCTGAATGGGGTCAGCAACATCGCAGGTTAGAAACTCATTGCTTCTGATTTCACACAAGTCTGTATATAGGATCAATTCGGAGCCAGGATTTGCATTCTTTATCCTCTTCCTCAAATAATTTTCAAACACTGGTAAGTGCATTGTGTTACACTGATGGAGCTTTTTTCTTGAAACATTTTGTCCTAAAACATGTCTACTTCTGTCCTGTCAATGTGCATGGTCCTACAGAGTTCTCATCTGTACATCATCTGCTGATGATCCTACAGCATCTCATCACCTGAGATGCTGAACCTTGGAGTTCCACTCAGACAGATGCCTGCTGCAGGAAAGGAATTTGCAAGGAGTGCAAGTTACAGCCAATGCAGATTCTTCTGATCGTAGTCGTCTTGTGTTAATTGCCATTTTCAGTATGACCGTTTTTCTTCTTGATATCACCTGGTTTTCTTCTTAATTCCTACTTACATGAATAATATTATCATAGTTTCGTGGGTGTTCTAGAAGAAAATAGTATGTAATACACATCCAGTCCTAAGAAGTGAGTTTAAGTGTAGGATGTCTATGTTTGGTTCCTGCAAATGTTTTTGCTGTTATCCTTTGTTTTAATGATTAACCTAGAAGCCATTATTCTTTTTAGAGTAGTTTCACTTTCTTTGTGTTAATTTTAGAACCTAAGATGCTACCACAACAGCTTTGCAAAGTTAGATTTCAAAACTGCTTTTCATGCTACTCCATTTTTATCAGAGGTGGATTCTAACTCAACAGATTACTCAGTTTTGATGCCAGTCCAGTTTTCTGTATGTACTTTAGCATATGTCTAACTTAATTAAGCTACTCTTCTGTTTTCCAATATTAATTTCATTTCCCTGTAATATTAAGCTTTCCCACTCTGGAGTAATGTTTACATAAGCTCATTTTCCTTAAAACACAAAGTTGCACCACTAGATATAAACTCTCAGCTTTTACTCCCTCCAGTGCCATGCTCACAAGCCTCTACAAACTTTGCCCTCGGTTGAGAAAGCTGGCTGTTTCTCTTCCTGATGTAACACTGCTCAGATCACAGCATCTCAGCAGTGTACGTGGACATTTCTCACAGTACAGCAGCAGGGGAAGCCTGTTGCAGAGTTCGGAAGCCTGAACTGTGTTACACTATGAAATGTACTTTCACCAAGTAGCTTTTTTTCCAGTTTAGCAATGCTGGCTTCAACATACCTGAAGTTAGGACTATACTAAAATGCTTTGAAACTAAGGCCATTGAGAATATCCATGCCTGAGTAGTTCATTCAACAAGTATTTTGCCTGATGCAGCACCCTCAGCACCTCTGGTGTTAGCTGAAACATTGGCACTGATTCTGATTTCCAAACCTCCTGGGTTAAGGAGGACACACACTTCACTTCTGCAAGATCCTCACTAGGTTGTCCTGCATGTGTAACATGGAAGAGCTGCAACATAGCCATGCAGGGTTGACTTTTTCAGCCCCAGTCTTACCTCTAATCCTAAATTACAACAGGGCTGCCAAGAAGCTCATTCGCTCTGACCCAGTTTGGACAAACTAGAAGCTGCAACCCATCTTCTGTCATTTCAGGTGTGACACAAAGAGACTGTGTGCTCCAAACCACTTCTTCCTGCCAATGCAGCTGGTTGAGCACAGGGACGGTACAGAGACCAGATGCAGTTTATCTGGCGTTTGTGTTTCTGTGTGAAGCCAGTTCCCAAAGCTGGGATCATGGGATGCAGCTGGGCTTTGGAGACTGGGAGGAGGTCTCTGTGTGGGCCAAGCAATGTGTGGTGGCCAGGCCTGCCTTGTGCCCTCAGGCTCGTCTCGACAGTGAGCACGTCCGCAGGCTGTGCTGGGCAGATGGCTTCTCGGGGCAGCTGCTGAAGGGAGACGGGACCATCCACCTGCCGCGGGGCTGGTGTGCGTGCAGAGAGCCCCGCTCCGCGCCCGGGCCCGTTCCCAGAACAACGCCCCTCAGCCCGCGCTGTCCGGGCGGCCATTCCCGGCTGTGGAATGCAGCCCCCGGCCCCGAGGGAACGGGAGAGGATGGGGCGGGGGTGGCGGCCGCCGCGGGGCTGGGAGGGTCGCTCCGGGGAGTGCCGGCCCGGGGCAGGGCTTGCGAGGGGGCCACCGGGGCCGGAGGGCGGACGGAGGCGTCGCTCGGGCCAGCCCGGGGCCAGGTCTGTCTGTTTCCCCGTAAATAAAGCTGCCGGCCGTATAAATGCCGCTGCGGCGGGGCCGGCTCGCCCTGCCCCACGCCGGAGAGCGGGCGCAGGTAGAGCCGTCGGCGGCCCCGGCGGAGCCGCAGCTTCAGGACGCGGACAGCGCTGCGTCGCGGGCCGGGCCGCGCCCTGCCCTGCCCTGCCTGACGGGAGGCGGTCGGGGCCGGTGGTGGTGGCTGGGCCGCCAGGGGGTGTCGGGCCGCCAGGGGGTGCCGCGGGCGCTGCTCCCTGCCCTCCGCCTCAGGCGGGGCCATGGCAGCGGGCGAGCGGCCGGAGGAGCCGCTGGCGGAGCTCAGCCACTACGTGGTGGCGCGGCCCATCTACAGCGAAGCGGGCTTCCAGGAGGAGAACGAGCGGCGGCCGCCGCCGCCCCCCACGCTCCGCGAGCGGGCGCAGGCGGCCTGCAGGTGCGTGGCGGCGCCCGGGGCTGCGCGGGGCGCGGGGGGCGGTGAGGAGAGCACAGGTGGCGGGCGCCGGGGGACGCGCTGCCCGGGCGCCGATAAACTCCACCCGCCGAGGGATGAAGTGGCCCGCACAACGCCGATCTGTCGATAGATCGGTCTTTGCGCCCCTTCACATCGAAGGCGCTTCTTTCAGCGGACGGCACTTTTGTCACCAGTACCTGCCCCATCCCCGTCTGGAAGCCGTGACCGTGCCAACCTCTGCCTGCCCAAATGTGCATTGCCCCGGCTTCTGTCCGCTGCGGCTTGGTGAGGGCTTTCCAGTTGCTGCCCCGCGGGGTACGTTTACCACTTTTTTCCTCGCAGATGTTCAAGAAAAAGGGCCTTTCATATCACCAAATCCTTCCTGCCCATCCTGGAGTGGCTGCCCAGCTACCGGGTGAAAGAGTGGCTGATCAATGACATCATCTCGGGGGTCAGCACCGGCCTTGTCGCCACCTTGCAAGGTAAAGCTGGGCACGTCGGCTCTCAGGAGGTTTCTGTGAGGGAGGCAGCTGAACACAGGGATGTTATGCAGGTGGAATTACAAATCTGAGACTTGTTATTTAATACTAGATATTAGGTATTATTTTTTGATAAATAATTGATGGATTTAATGTATTTTTTTTTCTCTGCTTGGCTAGAAGATTTAAATTTCCTTTGATATGCTATAAAGATATATTTAACTTTTTTTTTTTGAGCGTTTTACTCAGACAATATTAATTTTGATAGTTAAAATTGTAAATACATTGCAATAGCTCAGAAATGTAATGTGGTCTTGTTTCTCTTTCTTGGTTATCTAAGCCTATAGCTCTTCTGAAGCTGCCTACAAAAATCTAGTTATTGCCCCAAAGTAATGCAAACTTGATATCTACCCTCCTTTAAAATTTGCCCCATGAGATTGTTCAGGTATCTGCAGAAAACAACCTGAAGGAGATGGTGGAGCATCCACATTTTAAAAAATTATAAACTTGATTGATACTTAGAGTACGTGGCTTGCAATATTAAGTTTTCCTTATTTCCTTATTTCATGTACTAGGAAAGCATTCAGTAGACGAACAAATAGAAAAGTGGCAAAAATAAGCAGAAAATCATTAAAATAAGCTAGTTAAGGAAGACTTAAAGGGCAGAACCTTCTGCCTGAGGCAGCTGCTGAGGTCCTCTTTCAAAGACAGGATGAGCTATAACCCTGAGTGCGATCCAGCACATTCATTTCTTTCATCTCAATAGCATTCTCACACTATTTTCAGAATTTTTCAGGGCTGGGGGAGATTAGCTGTGTCAACCCCACATTTTCTCTCAATGAAAATTAAGTGTTTGCACAAGGGGACAATGGCACACATGCAGAATGAAGAAAGCAGTTGGTGCATTCCTAATTAGCCACAAGTATTCCCCGCTGTCTGTTCCCTTGGAGGTGCTAGGGAGGCTCAGACTGGCTGAAAAAAAAGCATTACAAACTTCTGCCCCAGGCAAACAGTTGCCTGAGGAATAACCAAGTGATTCGTCCACAGCCCAGCGGAGAGTCTGTGTCAGAGCTGGAGAATCGCTGCCGAAGGTAGTGCCACAGTTACAGGATTCCCCTGCCTTTTAAAAATGAAGTCAGCTAGATGGGCTTTTCCTATAACTTTCAACAGCTCTTATGCTCTTACTCTAACCCCCTCCTTTTTTTTTTTTTTTTTTTTACAGTGGGACCTGATTTTCTCACAATTAGATTCCAATTGTAAAGTTGGTTTCTGAAATATATTGTTTGGTCTCCCACCTATGTATTAAAACAAACAAAGATAAAACAACGACATTAGTTCAAATCTAAATCTAGCTGTAATTTTAAAAAAATCTGAAATTTTAAATCATGTGATGGAGGGAAAATTGACCAAAATGTTTGCCAAAAAAGAGGTTTCTGGGATCTTGAAGTCCCTGCAGTCCCTAACTCCCCGCAACTGCGTGTGTTGCTTGCAGCCCTCCCACCAGTCACAGCAGTATGACCGGGACTTCAATCGTTTTGACCTCTGAAAGGTTTCTGTGGTATCTTTGAAGATCAATACCACAGAATATTAGCCCCTGCAGTGGGAGCTAACTGGGTTATGACACTGAGCACTTTTGTTTGTATGTTTCTTTGTTGGATTTGATGGCTTGAACAGGTATACAAGGGAAGAGGATGTTAAGAATCAAAACTCAAATTTGCGTGATTTACTTTTGGGTTTTAAGTTCATAAGCTGGTACTGAAAAAAAAAAAAAGCCTGATTTTTCAGAGGGCTGAACATAACTGAAGCGTATTTGTACTTCAGTAATTTAAAGTCTGCTTGAAATTTCTGTCTGTGACTGGAACACTTCACACATCCCTCTTTTATCTCAAGGGGTGGACTGGTCACTCTTCCCCCACTTAAACTTTTTTCAGCCTATGTTTTGTGCTCGCTGTAGACATATAGGAACATCTCTCGGGACTTACTCATCCAGCTATCATTGTGGGATATACAATAATTTACAGTCATTGATATTTACATATGTGCCCGCAACTGATTTATAGACAAAACACATACTAAATTGTATCTGGTCAAATGGAGTAAATCTTTCTGAAAGTCCACTCTAGACAAGAGAGTGGTGTATCCAGAGATTTTGAATCTGACATTTTGATGATCTGTCATTTCAGGTTTGGCATATGCTTTGCTGGCTTACGTGCCTGTTGAATATGGTCTCTATTCTGCTTTTTTTCCCATCCTGACATACTTTTTCCTGGGAACATCAAGGCACATCTCAGTTGGTAACTGCATATGTTCAAGTTACAGTGAATGATATATTACAAAATGTTAATTCTTACTGTAAACATTTGTGTTTCATACAAAATAGCTACTTTCTGAACCAAACTGGTTTTGCTGAATATTAATATTCATGGGTTTGGGGGACTTAATGCTTATTTCTTCTCTGTACAGGTAGTTGTGCATAACAGCTAACTTCAGTTGTGCGCACGCATGCTTTTTGCTTGCATTTATGCTGAAGTTTAAATTTTGTCTTTGGCTACACTCTTTGCAAGAAATTACTAGATCAAGGCCTCAGTAGGCAGTATGAACAGACGTTTTGTCTATCAGCTAAAGCTCAAGATGGCTAAAACAGAACTCTTAGTCTTCTCTACAAGCCTTCCTTGCTGCATCCTTTTTTGATCACTGTGGATAATATCATCTTCTTGCCTGTCACGGAGACCCAGAACCTGTGTGTCTGCTCCAGCCTCGCTCTAGGTCCTCACATCAAGGCTATGGGTAAACCTTGTTCTTTCTTTCTGAATACTTTCTTTAAAATATGGGATTTATCTCCTGTCAGTTCTCACATTTAAAATTCATGTTACAGCTTGATCGCTGAAGTTTCTTTTTTTAATTCTAACAAAATACAGTCTGTCTTTGTTCATATTTAGTAAGAATAGATTGTTCTCCCTTCCCAAAGCTTTTGCATGATATTAAGCTTTTTCATCAGCTTTCTCCTCTGCTGCATTGAATACTTCTGTGTGTTCCCTCCACTTTGTTAGCTTCTTCCTACCCTACCTATCAGCTCAGATTCGCTATCCAGGTCTGAGCTGTCACCTCTATTCATGTTGACATTCGTACTTTCTAGATTATCAAACACTCCTTTTCATGCTTTCTCTAATACTCTTACTCATTAAATATCCTCTAAGGTATCTGTAAAATTAACTTATCCTTCTTTAAGACATTTAAGAACATTTTCCTTCTCTGCATAATTTTAGTAAATAACCGCAACAAAGGTGATTGCTTTTAGATTGTGTGTTGCTGACACGATGACCACTGACTCTCTCTGTATCTTGCCCAAAGTATAGTTTCAGTCATCTTTAGCCAATGTAGTACCACACTACTGCCAAAAGATGTGGTCCTACCCCTGGTGCATGTTCCTGCCACCAACACGGTGGTGGGATTCCTTACTGTGCAGCTATATGGTAACCTGGATCAGCTGAAAACTGTGACCAAAAAAACAACCAAACCCAACCCCCCCAAAAAAAAACAAAATAAAACCCCAAAAACAAACAAAAAACCCACAAAACCCCAAACACCACCACAACAGCAAAAACCCCCACACCACCCTCCCTGGCCCCCAACCAACCAAAAACAACACACAAAACAAAACAAAACCCCACAAATGAAATTTAAATAAATGTTGCTTTCAGCTGGATCAGTGATGTGTTTTGTCTGGCTTTGGTACTGTGGTACTGATACAAGGGAGATGGTTGGAACATGTTGCCCCTTTTGGCCTTGGTACAGCCCTAAATTGGCAAAGCATAAAACTGCACCTGCATGTACAATATAAATTATTTACGGAAGGAATTGTGTCTTTGTGTCATGTTTGCAGTGCCTGTGGCTCCTGCCCCCCTAACACTCTAATACTTCTGTACCCCAGTTAAAATATTAAATGGATTTTCTGATTTAGAGTTTGCTTGTCTTGTCTGATAAATGCTTCTTTTCAATGTGTATTAAACTGCAGTGTGTTCTGTTTGTCATTACAGGTCCATTCCCTGTAGTCAGTTTGATGGTGGGATCTGTTGTATTGAGCATGGCCCCTGATGATAATTTTCTCATAGATGGCAGTAATGCTACAGGGACTAATGGTACTGAGACACTGATAGACACTACAGCCAGAGATGCACAGAGAGTGCTGATTGCTAGTACTCTCACATTTCTGGTTGGAATTTTACAGGTAAAATAGTGGGATTGAAGACATGAGGTTGATATTGATTTGATTTTAATGGGAAAACATACAGCATGGAAATACCTACTAGGGCAGTAAGACAATTTCCTGTAGCAAAACACAAAAATGAAGGAAAGTAATCTCAAACTCTGAAGAGTTTTGGGGGGATTATTCTTCTTATCCTGGGCAGAGTCTGTGGCAGCATGACTGGGAGCACAGACAGCTGAAGAATAGCCCTGTGATTGCAGACCAAGAGACCTGCACAAAACCAAGTGCTAATGGTGCATATCCTGGAGCATCCTATCACATATTTCATCAGGTCTCCTTTATTCCCTTGAATGGCATGATCTTAAGCTGCACTAAGCTGAAATGGGGGAAGATGGTCCTAAGACTCTGTATCAACCAAGAGAAAATAACAAAGCATAAGAAATCACCAAATAAAATTGTACCTTCTCGTTGTTTAGCGAGCTGTTATTCTTCATGACTTTTCCAGGTAGCATTTGGAGTCCTTCGGATTGGTTTCATTGTGAGGTACCTTGCAGATCCACTAGTTGGGGGATTCACAACTGCAGCTGCTTTTCAAGTGCTCGTGTCACAACTGAAAATACTCCTAAACGTTTCGACTGCAAACTATAACGGTGTCCTTTCCATAATATATGTAAGTACGCCCTTCTCATCCGTTTTGGTTTTACGCAAGAATTTTTATATAATTGTTTATCTTCTGCTTCCGTTTCTTACAGGAATGGTTCATATATATGGTGGTAAGTATAGGGCATTCATTTAGTTCTCACTCTCACAAAGATCTGCAGCAGTCCTTTTACAGCTGTTGGGCTCTAAGTAGCTGCTTTCTTGGTTCCCCAGATGCTGAAAGTCTAATTGCTATATTGAATTTCAGGCAGAGCAGTTTTTCATATAAAATTTAAACATAATTATCCAGCAAAACAGTTTTTCTTCTCTAGGTTGTCTCTTCTGGAGACTACTTTCCATCCCACCCCTTGTTTTTTGTCTTATTGTGAAGGGTGTTTCATCATTTCTTAATGCTGTCAGGTCATCTCCCAAAACTGACCGATCCCAAGCCTCTTTACTCTTAAACCAGCAGGTTATTCTGGTAAAGGGCATCATTCTCCGTACCACACTGTAGCCATTCTTGTGAATACCTAAAGAAGGATGTGGATTCCCACCCTGCCGCCAGGTACCTACTGGTTAGCTAAGGTGAGGCTACATGTTGCTGTCACAACTCCATTTGTTGATCTTAGACAAAATGATCAAATGGAGAAATGTCTTGGCTGCATTACAGAAATACTGAATTCCTACAGGTCTCATATTATGGAATAGTCTCCTTCCCCGGGAAAATTATTGAGAGTTTTGTCACTGACTCCAGCAAGAAACTATTCAGGTTCATAGTGTTTTAGGTCTTAGGTAGCACTTCACATTGGAAAAACAGATTTCTAAAAGAGGCTGTTCTAGACAAAAAAATGTATTTACGGATTTTACGTACCAGTTCAGGCAACCAGGTTAGTGAAAATACATTAGACATCTAAATTAGCAAAAATAGGATGAATATAACTACAAACAACAAAGCAAATTTTAGGAAAAAAAATCTGGTGAACTCTTTGGAAAAAAAAAAAAAGGTATTAAGAGCCTTTTCAGAATTAGTGAAAACTCTTTACTTCAGAACACGGAAAATTAAATGAGACAAATTACTATGTAATAGACCTTAGAGCAGACATGGTAGGTCATTAATGCAGCAGGTTTTTCTCTCTCTATTTTTTATGTTTACGTAAATGTGATACATTTAGTAGAAGGTATTTTTGAAAAGGAATTACAAGGTTCTTCCAGCTCCTGCAAGCCTGAGTGGAATGCTGACGTTTTACGTTTAAGCTCAAAGCTTCTGTGTTCTTACAGGTGAGCCAAGTCAATGTGTTTGCAGATGCGTGTAGAGCAAAGAAATTGTGATTTCTGGTCTGCTCAACCAGTGACTTGCTGCGTCAGCTTCAGCAAGTTTTGGACTTGCTTCAGGAGTGGTGTTCAACAAACTGCAACACTAAGCATCCAACATGAGCAGAATTCACCCCCTCAAGTTAGGAAGTTATTGTTCCCCTGCGAAGCGGGGTGATGTGAGAGATGGGCAGTGAGCACGGGCTCTGGTGTGAGCAGAATGATGGGCAAGGAACACCTTCAGTCACCCGGGGAAAGGCGTCTTGTTCAGACATTCAGGAAGGCTGCTGCTTTAGCTTAGAAACCAGAGCTGATTCAGCACTTAGATGTTTTATTTCAAAACCAGAGTCTTTTTGGAATGGTACTAGTGCTGCTGCAACCCTCCCCTTGCCTTTAAACTGACAGGTCGGTATGTGGGAGCTAACCAGAATGCAAGGAGTCTCTTTCTAACCTCTTTTCTACTAGATCGTTTTGCTAAAGCTGCTTCACTATGTATGGAATAATTACATTTTCTTGGAGACAGGAGACAAGTGAGGATTATCACGATGCCTAGGAGGACAGAGGAGTATTTGAAGCTGTTCTGTAATCATCCCTTCATGTTTTCTCTGTACACTTGTTTGCAATAAATAATAGGGCAAGGGCGTAGCAAGGGTAGAGGAGGGAGCTGCCTATTGCAGTTGTGAGCCCTCCGGCTGAGGAGAGGACTGACTTCTGCTGGGAGGGTTAATGTACCATCAGGTGAGCTTTAGTGACTGCTTTTCTTAAGCGTGGGATTCTCCACAGCCTGGCAGAACCCATGTGTTCATACACATTCTCTGGAAATAGGAAAATGTAATCTACAGACCATATGTACTGGGCATATAGTGAACCAGAGTCTTGCCGATGGGTCTGCTAGCTGTCTTTTGAACAGAAAAATGAGGATGTCTCTTGCTACTCAGACAAAGTGGAACAGCTATAGATCTTCTGTTCTTTGCTCCAATAACAGGTAGAGGTAATACACAGGTAGGGGTTTATCTCCTCTTACTTAGTACTGATTTCCTAAAAATCAGGAAGCAGAAGTCCCCTATGTGGACAATTCTTGCAGTTAGGGGCTTTTTCAGTTAAATTCACCGTTAAATCCATGCACAGATTCTGCAGCACCTTGACAGTACATTATCGTCATGCTCCTCCAGGCCTGGACAAGGAAGTAACTCAGCTTCCTCCAAAACCCCATGCGTCTGGATCTTCTCATGAGTATTTTCACATCCTTCAAGTGATCATAGGCATGTTTCATTTTGTCATTTTTATTTTTCAGACTCTTATTGAAATATTTCAAAGAATTGGTACCACCAACATTGCAGATCTTATTGCTGGACTCATCACTATTGTTGTCTGCGTGGTAGTTAAAGAGATAAATGATCGATTCAAACACAAGATACGTATACCTATACCAATAGAAGTTATTGTGGTAAGCAACGGAGCATAACAAAAACCTGATAACAGATAAAATAGATGGTGCTAGCTACAGGAAGACAAGAATACTTTTTTAGTATTAAAACTGTTGTTTTCTTTGTTACAGACAATAATAGCCACTGGCATTTCATATGCTGCTGACTTGGAAGGCAAATACAATGCAGGCATTGTTGGAAGCGTTCCAAGCGGGTGAGTGCTTTTGTTTTCTGGGAAATAGGTATTTTTTGGCTAAAAATGACAGTGGTAAGTGAAAAGACATGAAAGAGATATTGAGAGCTGTAACCTGAGTTTAAAAGTTAGAGCTGGAGATTTCCTGAGTTTTACTTCTCTGTAACTCTAAGTTTTACTTACTCTGTCCACTATGCCACCTAAATGTGTTGCCTAGATTTCCATCATCTGTAAAATGGGCATAGGAATGTCATGCTGAATTAATTGCTTCATGCTCATAAAGTAAATACATGACTATGGAAAATCTAAAAAAAAGAAATTAATGAATTTTTAATAATGAAATTCTGCATAGATTTAATTCTTGTAGACCTGAGTTATCCCACTGTGGTTCATATTCAAGCCACTATTGTTATCCCAATCAGTCTTGTCACTTCCACGGTCGCAGGAGGAAGGATGTTCGGGATTACACTGGCAGACACTTTCACTTGAAAGATTCAGAACACTTCACAGTAGTAACCTTCACATTCCATTTGGTATTCAGGCCTTGATTAATTAAAATTTGTGGAAACACAGTAGGGGATTAAATGTTTTTGAGATCTTCTGAAGATGTATGTTAACAATAGTATGAAGTGTCATTAACATATTTATGTAATTTGTCATAATATTCAATACATCCTTTATTCAATGCTCCAAAAAATGTACTTTTTCACTTTGCTATCATAAGGCCAAATCTCAGTCATGCTGAGAACAATGGGAGCTTTGTTGCTGACTAATAGCATCAGGATTTGGGCTATGGTGAGCTAGATAAGCGTGTTCTGTATGTCAATGGGCTGTTTCCACCTTTTTATTAACTTGAAACATTACACTTCATATTATAAGCAACCTGTATGCCTCCACCTCAAACTCCTTGACAGTTGTAGTAAGAACAGAATTTGACCCAAGTTGATAACATGAATGTATTTTCTAAATGCTAGATTTTTGCCTCCTGAAGCTCCAGATGTCAGCCTGTTTTCCCAGATGATAGCATCCTCCTTTTCCATTGCTATTGTTGCTTATGCTATTGCTGTATCCGTGGGGCAAGTATATGCAACCAAGTATGATTATGCTATTAATGGAAACCAGGTATGTACAGCTGAAATAATTTAGAAACATCGTGAATGTAAATTCTGTTTCATGTTGACTTATGCAGCCAAGTGAAAGAAACATTCATACAACTATTTCAGACTAAAGTTGAAGTTTGACAGGAAAAATTCTTTCAACTATTGAAAAAAAGAAGACTGAAAAGTCCATATATTACCTGAAAAATTTACCACATAGAGATGTGCTCTATCTTCAGCATGGGCTTGTCATACTAGTTAATTCCTTCTGTATTGCTTTAGTGACTGCAGTAGCCCTGAGAAGGTAATTAAAGCTAAGCACTTATAGGGGAATTGTCTGGTGATGTCGAGTTGATGTGGCCAGCTTTAGCAACTTGCTTTCCATTTCTACTTGTGAGGCATATTTGGAGGTGTGTTGCTGGGGACCCAGGGGGAAGGCAATGTCAGGCTAAGCAGCTGCTCCAGACAGCTTTATTTAGGCTTAGTCTACATGCAGGATTTGTATCAGCTGAACTTTTCAGTTAAGGCACGATTTTATTCCTACAGAATAATTTATTGTACTTCTCAGCATGATACCAGTTGCACCAATACAAATATACTTGCAGCTGTATAGCTATGTCCTGCAGCTTCACAAAAGTGAATGTCTACCAGCGTATCAACATACTTGAATACCTGTCTGCACCAAATGGCTGAATTGTTTTAACCATTGGTGTCTAAAGGCACAGAGCTAGAATGTTCCATGAGTGGAACATCAACAAGCTCTTAAAGGACTCCTGCTGCTGTTCGGTGCCCTCCCCAGGGGTTCTGTGTCTTCCCCATGGGTGTGGGAGAAAAATGCTGGAAAGCTTCCTTGTCCTGTATCTATGCTAATTTTGAATGTCATCCTTTGAACACATGAGAAAATACACTTGCTACAATAAATAGATAAGCTGAGGACTTTGTTTAATGAGTCCTTTATTTTAATATTAATGTGTTACATAAAGTTTGATTTTGGAAACACTATTTTGCAGTATGTAACAAAACTATACTTCTGAACATGCTGATCATTTTACAGTAGTCAAAGTTCATATCTGGTAACACTTTGACTTAAAGTTGCCTAACATGCATTGACTTTCAGTATAATAAACCTAAATAAATAATACATATTCCTGGAAGTGCTGTTTATGCCATTCTTTTGTTGAATACGCTGTTCTGCCAGCACTGATGTGCTTCAAAGATACTGATTAAATATTGTAGTAGTAGAATTACTGTCTATAAAAGCGAAGTGCCTTCCTTTCAATCCTATGCTATGAATTTTACACATAGCAAAGGTTAAATGCAGCCATGAGTGATGGGCACATAGTTTACTTGAACTGGAGAAGTTAAAACACCATCATAAAAGCAGGTAGTAAAATAATTTTGAAGAACCTAAGAACACCAGGAACTATTCCTCCAGTATTTTCTTGCAGACCACAGCTGTTACACAGGAATAGACACAAATCATCTAGGTCTATTCTGTTAAAGAATATTAATTTAAAATCCTGTTCTTGTAGTTGGAGCTTAATGAAAAGCTTACAAGAAATTCCATTCTGGAGAAAAGACAGGAGGGAGTAAAAATAAGATCTCAAATTATATCTTAAATAATTTGCAGTGAGTGAAAAGCCCTTGTGACTGTGTCAGCTTGGTGAAAACAATGTTTCTGTCAATTATATGGGGTTGCAGGCAGCTCCCAAATGCCTAATTTCCCAGCAGAGGAATGGCCCAGATCCCAGGACATAAAGCTCCCAGGGTCCTTGTCACTTGAGCAGAACAAGCAGCATCAGTAGGCGCCAGCATCTGTGACCCTGGGGCAAATCTATGAGAACGCTGCCTGGGACTCAGCGTGAGTTCATTGGGATGTTGAGAGTGAAAAAAATCTGGCTCAACAAACTAGAAGTTTTCAGTGAAACTGTGTTTTATTGCGAAGTTCCTGATTAGTTCTACTAATCATACAATGCTTTGCATTAGTTAGAGGCTTGTCTAAACTCAGACTGTTGTACTGATTAAAATTTGTTTAGCTGATGATACTTGGGAGTTAAATTTATACTAGTTCCATTTGTTGATGCAGTTATACCAGTGTAATTGTTAGAAATGTTAGGTTTGATAACATTGATGGAAATAAGCTTTAAATGTCTTTATACTGAGATGAGTATGCCCATGTCAGGGAGAGTGTACCAACTTCATTGTATTGATTTCCAAACAGAGGTAGTCACACTGGCGCAAGAGGAACTTTTGTACACATTTAACAGCTACTAGTAACTCCTAATCTTCTCAATATTATTGTGCTACCTACTTTATAAACTACTGTAGAAGCTATTGTCATTCTCCATTGCAAAACTGTCTTCAGGCATCTGTGTTTACAGTATTATTCAATTATCTTTCAGGAATTCCTTGCCTTTGGGATCAGCAACATTTTTGCAGGTGCCTTTTCTTGTTTTGTTGCAACTACTGCTCTTTCACGGACAGCCGTCCAAGAAAGTACTGGTGGAAAGACTCAGGTAATGACCTCTCCTTACTAGTAGTGTGCATGAGTAAATGTAATCTTACATAGGGCACAGCTCTCACAATGGGATGAAAATAGCCCTAAAACGATTGCGTTGCTGGCACATGGAAAGCCACAGGCATCTTAGCTAGCAGCTTGTGCTCTGGCAGTGAATCATTTCTGTAGCTCTGCCAGAAGAGGGCAATCAGGTTTTACATAGCATGAGTTACACCAGGGGTCAGAAATCCTTCCAACCTAATTCCCCAGAATTTCATTCCCAGTTCAGGGACTGAGTTTGTCACAGTGGTAATTCAGGATGAGGCAGGAAATGCTCCCACAGCTGCCAATGAAGCTCCCATGTGCTGGTCTGAGCAGCCCTGCCATATGCCATTCATCATCTTTCTCATGTTGAGTGTGCTGCTCTATTTTACAGCACTACAGCTTTACACCTTTTAACAGTGGAAAACTTCGGGTTATCCAGCAGCCCCTTTTCTGGCCAACACACAGACTCTGCTTTCATCTGTTAATGCAGTGTAACCCTACCAAGAGCTACTACCTTGCGTGCAGTAGTTTATGCTACCTGCTTAATTGAATTCCCTCTGTGCTAGCTGAAGTGTACAATGATTGCCCACGTACGCCTAAGCACAACAGCATTTTGGCAGGTCTCTTTGTTCCTAAAGAAAGGTGATGTGCAACTACTTGTACATTTTTCTTTGTAATCCTAGAAACATAAGACAGAGTCTTAATAAGCTCATTTCCTATAAACACTCTGTTCTTTGCAGGTTGCTGGTATCATCTCAGCTGGGATTGTTCTGATCGTGATTGTGGCCCTGGGGAAATTGCTAGAGCCCTTACAAAAGGTACCGTGCTTGTCCTCTGCAGCACAGCCACCTGCAGCAATGCCATCTGAATGCTCAGCTTGCATGGGCAGGATTAATAGTCCTGTTTAAACTATGCTGACTGACACCAGACAAGGCTCTGGTTTATAGTGTATAACGTTGAGCAGTATCTTAATATGCATTTTTGCTTCTGAATAACATGTTTTCATCATTATTCTTCCCAGTCTGTGTTGGCAGCTGTAGTCATTGCTAACTTGAAAGGGATGTTCATGCAAGTGTTTGATGTTCCCCGTCTATGGAGACAGAATAAAGTGGATGCTGTAAGTAACCTCATTTTTTATTTTTACTGAATGTTGTTGGGGTTTTTTTCTGTTTTTCTTTTTGCCTTTTAATGCCATCCAAGTTTCTCTTAACTACCACATAAACAGAATTTTGTAGAGTTAACATTGGAAAACTTTTATTTGCGTCCCTAAAATACAAGTGTCCTGAGGTCAGTTAAAAGTTCCCCATTTCAGAGTTTTCTTTGCTCATTTTCTCTATTCCATCTGTCCCACAGTAAGGGTGCCAATTGGGGCATTCCTGTGCAGTGATGACTCCATAGCAATTACCATAGTTTACAGCAATCTTGTTGCGATGGCTTGAAAATCAGAATAAAGATAACCTGTTGCCACCTTTACCATTCTGCTTTTATCTTTTGCACAGTTTAAATGGGCCAGAAAATCTAACATTTTCTTAATTTACATACATACATTTATGTTGTTATCACATTAGTATTTGCTTGAATAATTTCAGGTAGTCCTCAAAAAATGTCTAATTGTTCTAGCAAGGTTAATCCAAACTAGAATGTGGATTTCATTTGTCATGCTAATGGATATATGAGCAGACTTAAGAACCACTATAATCATATGTCAGGGTGCTTGCTTACATCTCTCACTGTGTTTTCTGTGGAAAAGATTGCATGGAAAGTATTTTCTCCATGCAGTCCTTACTATGCACAGATTTTACAGCGTGTGTCATCGGGCAGAACTTACCTAGGGTAGATCTGAAACTTTCTAGTCAATAATTTACTAGTCCTCTTTACAGGTAAAAAAAAACTACAGTGACAAGTGCGAGCACTCAGCTTTTTGTGTGATTGGGTCCACTGGGTGTTCTGCCTGGGCAGCGGTGTAGAGAGGAGCTGAGGAGCCCACTTCAACTGTTCTGCCTGAGTATTCAGTGGAGACTTTAGAGAGTACCATCAACCTGTTAATATGAAATACCTCTCTGGAACAGTTCTGATTCTTAGATTCTTAGAGGAGCCCCATTCCCTCTCTGTATGTCTGTAGGTGGGGCATCTTACAGTATTTTATATCCTGGGAAAATAAATTATTTCCAAATTCTAAAGGAAGATTAACAAAGACTGCTGCCATCAGAAATAAGAAAATGCAATGGTTAACTGCATCCCCTTTGCTTTCACTAAATTAACTTGATCCTTGAAAAATGTTGTTACGTTTAAAAACTTATTTCCTAAAAAAGCTAACTATGACTAAGAAGATAGTGATTGGTAGAATTATTATGGAGGAAGGCTTTTGTATGGAAGTCAGCTAATTGCCAGTGTGCTATGACCACCTCCAAAGTTAAATTCTTCTGCTACTCATAGTGTCTGGCCCAGTGGTTCTTTAGCATGACCAGGAGCTGTATTTTATAATTAAAAGACTTTACACTTGTTATTTCCTCTCCAGATGATCTGGGTTTTCACATGTGTAGCATCAATCATTCTGGGACTTGATTTGGGATTACTTGCTGGCCTTTTGTTTGGATTGCTGACGGTTGTGCTGAGAGTTCAGTTGTAAGTAACACAGGATTAGAAATAATTGTTAGTGTTATACCATGAAAAAGGAAGACAATATGCTGAAAAGCAAGATGATCTGTGGCAGAAAATCTGCTTGGGTTTACAAAGATTTTGAAATGGGTGAAATCTATTATTTAGAGCAAAACATTGTGTGCTATCATTTAATTACATTGATAAAATACAATCTGCATTATTTTATCACTATTTATTCTATATCATGTTGGGTACTCTGGTGGTACTTCACTGTATGTTATTTATGCACTTACATAGCTGAGTTCTGGAAAGGGACAGGAACATTGCAGATCAAATGTAAAAAGATGTATGAATGGCTTCTGTAATTAATTGATCATTATAGTGATGCTTATCAGGTAATACTGCTATGGTATGTTACACATGCCGATAACTTTTCACTTACTGCTTATACAAGACTGAGTGTGCACCTGTGAAAGAAGAGGAAGAGAACACATGAGAATAAGACAAAATTTTGTGCTTGTGGCTGATTTGTTGCTGCTCCATGAACAAATGGTAGTGGAATTGTGAGAAAAGGTGGCTTCGCAGAATATTCTTCGGCCATCTTGTTACTTTTCATTGATTTTTTTTTTTCTCTGAAAATTCAACATAAATCCTTTCCTTCAGCCTGGAGGCCAGAGAGTACGGTCACTAACAATGCCAAAGGATAGCTGCACTGTCAGCAGATGCCTAAAAATAAAGCTTTGCAAAAGTTCCTACAGAATAGTAGATTATAAAAAATTGAATTTGAAGAGTCTCAAAAAACATTCCAAATTCAACTTAGATTTGTGAAATCAAATTATAGAAGGGAGGTGAGGCTTTACAAACTTACAAATAATTTGCTTCAATTGTTAAAAATAAGTCTGGAGACTGCAAAATATTTTGCTTTTGTTATTGACTGAAATCAAAATTTAAAGGATTGGACAAAAAGTTTTAAGTAATCTGAAAAGAATGTAAATGCATTGTTTCAGTTGAGTTGAAATGAAAAACATTAATTTTTTTGAGTCTTTTTTTTGTTTTTCATTCAAACCAAACTAACCTGCTCTTACTACATTTTTATGGCTTGGGAAACAAATGCAACAAGTTATTCATTCAGTTCTACACAAAAATGGTGCAGCAAGTAGACTGAGACCAAAATACCTTGTCTTTAAAAAGCATCATTCACTACAAGTTGGAAAAAGACCCTTCCACAGTGACACAAAACAAAGATACAACACTTTTCCAATGAGACCAGTAGTTTGGCAGAAGACAGCAGACTACAAGAGTCTATGACAGTTTGCATGCAGCAATCCCTTATATTCTGTGAATACCAAAATATGATGTTTACCTTCACTGTCTTTTGCTTCTGTTAGTCCTTCATGGGGTGGCTTTGGAAACATTCCTGGCACAGACATCTACAAGAAAGTCAAGAACTACAAAAATGTAAGTCATTGTTGAGTTGTTTCCCAGTCTACAAACCAGTGTAAGACAAAGTTGTGCCTTGCATGTTGTGGACAACTTGAATTTGGAAATGGAGTTCTCAAAAATAAGAAGTTTCAGCATTAAATTCTTCATTTGGATATCGATGGGTGATCCATATTGCGTGCTTGGGCTCTAAGCTTCTGAAAACTGAATCACCAATTCTTCACAAAGACACACCATTTTTTCTGAATTAGATGTGTAGCTGAACTGTTAAAATAGTTAAACTGCTTCTCATGAGCCAAAATATGCTTGCTGCTGCTTAACCTTATATTTTTGGCAACAGGTTATAGAACCAGAAGGTGTGAAGATCCTCAGGTTTTCAAGTCCAATTTTTTATGCTAACATCGATGGACTGAAAAGCAGCCTCAAATCCACAGTAAGTGATATGTGACTGTCTTGGATGCTTCTTAATTGTCTTTGAGATTTCCTCAAAATTAAATCTAGCTAAAATTAAATAATTTTGATCCTTTTTCTGTAGGTGGGGTTTGATGCAGTCAAGGTATATAACAAGAGGCTCAAAGCACTGAGGAAGATACAAAAGCTAATCAAGAAGGGGAAATTAAAAGCTACTAAGGTAAATTGATTTTTTTCTTTCTGTTCTTTCCCAAAGGATTACTGCTACAGCTTATTACTTTACCTTTAAGTACGAGTTCCTCTGTACTCATCTTTAAAATAAAGATGGAAAAGTGTGACTTATTACTGTAAGTCTGGGACCTGCAGGTGACTTACGAGACCACTACACCTGTTGCCAGAGACCCCACAGATTCAGGCAGCTGTGACAGTCATAGTGTTAATAGGAGTGGAAGCAAGAGATTCCGTGATCCTACCTCCACACCTCATCACCTCACATTGTCTCTGTGCAGTAGAAGTGCCGACTCTTTCACGTGTACATACTATTACTAGCCAGCTTCCTATGCACACGCTTCAGCCCCTCAATGTCTTCCTCGTAGTGAAGGGCCCAAAACTGAACACAGGATTCGAGGTGGGGCCTCATCAGTGCTGAGTACAGGGATCACAGTGCTGATCACTGCCTTGGTCCTGCTGGCCACAGTATTGCTGACACAAGGAAGGGAATAACCAGCCTGGTACCCAGGAATCTTGGGGCTGCTAGGAAGGAGAAGAATAAATCTGTTTGGTTTCTCTACTTGATCCACAGGACCTTCAAGGCCTGAGAATGAGGGGAAAGGGAACAAATATGTGACCTGCTTGGACACAGAGAATGGCTGCTTGTCTTTTGTCATTAGTTATGCTAACGATGTCACCAGGGGTTGGGAGCAGGGGGTACAGGTCACAGGTATCAGTCTCATTCATTCCTGAAACAGAAGTTATCATAGGGAAGTATTTCCTGTAACTCCAAAACCTTCTCCATGTTTAAATGATATATTTAATATATTATCTGCACATTAGAATGGCATCATCAGTGAGCCTGGTATTAATAATGAAGCTTTCACGACTGATGAGGAACCTGAAGACAATGAAGATCTTCAAGTTCCCACCAAAGAAGTAGAGATCCAAGTGGACTGGAACTCAGAACTCCCAGTCAAAGTAAACGTCCCCAAGGTGCCCATCCACAGTTTCATTTTTGATTTTGGAGCAGTAACCTTCTTGGACATTGTAGCTGTGAGATCAATAAAAACGGTAAGGGCGGTTTTTTCTGGTATTCCATGAAAATGAAACTAGTCAGTAGTATGTAAACCAAGAGCTGTCAGCTGAAGTTAATTTCTGAGCTTTTAAAAGTCTGCTGTTGAAAAATACCTTCAAAACTTATACAGCAAGAGGTAGAATATTGGTGTATGCATATTTTATGTGGGGAAAAAAATTAAAAATGCATTAAAAGAACAATATGAAGGTTACATAGTCAAGTACTCTAAAATTAGAACTGCAAAATGTGGTCACCTTGTATGCATATGTTATGAAATATTTGGCTATATATTTTCTTTCCACATGCCTCCTGCTTTAATCTGGGCACAGGATAATGCTCGCTCAACACAGAGGTAGTCAAAATTTTGTCTTCCATCACTTTTGAGGCTTTAACTACCGTATTTATTTATTAATTCCATATTATTTACATTATGAAGGAAGAACAATTCATTTCTTTATAGGGTTTTCTGTGGCTAATATCAGAGCACATAATCAATATTCATTAATTCATCCTCAAACATCACCCTACTTAATAAGGAGCTAATATTCCTAGTTTAGTGAGAGGGAAATGAGGTGAAGAGTATTTCCATTATTTTTTGGTGCCCAGCTACAAAGACTGTTCAGTCTTTAGTCTTTTATTATACTTTTTGTGTTCAGATTTCTGCTTTCACTAACTTTATTTCGGAGCTGGGACTGCTTAGCCTATCTATAAATCAGATCTTAGATTACCAAGACTCTAGTTTATCAATGAACAGAAGAGTATGGAATTATCAATCACCTCTGGAAACACTATTATAAAAGAGTTGCCTGTTACCAGGGAGACAGAGGTAGAATCCAGCCTTCCCCCTTTTAACTAACTGAAATACATGGGGGGAAATAAAGCTCGCTCAGGCCCACGTGGTTCTCACTTGAAGAGATGTGGTTATTCATGTTATGAGAACAGAATGAGAACCTTGTGTGTATGTATGTGTAAAATTACATAGCTGAATATAGGCCACTTCAGCAACCAGGTACCTACATACTGAATCTTTATGTATAGCAGTTCCTTATTTATGATAAATAAATAAAACATTTGGAATGAAGACACTCAGAAACAAATGAAGTGTGTGTGTGCCTATATATTACATATATAGACATATATATATATATATATGTATTTTCTCCTTACAGACTTTATTTATGTCCTTGTTGCGAACTTTTATCTTTTTTTAGATAATTAGAGAGTTTGAGAGAATTGATGTGAGAGTATACTTTGCTTCATGTCAAGGTAAACATCCAAATATTTCTAATACCACTCATGCAAAGAATAAAATGAAGATGAAAAGGAATCTCTAGATGTGTCTGTGGGAGCATTTGTTCTAATAAAAATGTGAATTATCACACTGATAAACATGATGCGCTGTGGTGGGAGACAAAGAATGGTGGGGTTGAAAGGAAATATGGAAAGTAAAAGTCAAGGCAAAATTAAGATTGACAGCTTGATTTGGCTGTACGTTTGATTTTTTTTGATAGTTGCAACCATGTATTTTGACATTTATTTCTTAAATTTCTTCAAATTGTATTAACCTTTTATGACTTTCTCATATTCAGACAACCTTATATCTCAACTGGAACGGAGTGCCTTCTTTGATGATACTGTCAGAAAAGACATGTTCTTCCTGACTGTCCATGATGCTGTGCTCTACATAAGGAATCGAATGACATACAGTGACAAGCAGGATCCCATATTTGAGAAGGTAAGGATATCCAGTAGTATGTTTCCCTTCCTTCTACCATCTAGCATTCATTCTTGGAATTTCCATTACTGTATGGCATGTTTGGAAACGAGACATAGAGCTGTAGTACAAAAAAGTGAGAGTCTAGTAAATTGGGCAGCTTCTGTAGTACACGAATATTTTGCTAGATCAAAGGAAGGGTCTGGCGACCCCGGGATCTTAACAGTGAAAAGAACACAAGAAACAGAACACACAGAGAACACTTTATCCTAAGACACATTTTCTAGTTTCTGACAACTGACAGGTTAAGAACTTTCTCAGCTGGAGTTTGCATTTGGACCATTGTACTTAATTGTCACAGATGGAGTTTTCTTCAATGTGTCCATCATACAGCTTCTGGAACCCCTTTATACATTTTAGCTTGACACTACCCTGTGGAGATGGGTTCTGTAATTTTTTAATGTGTTATATGACAAATATTTCCGCTTTGTTTTAAGCCTGCTGGATTTCAGGATTGCTAGTAGCAATGAATAACCATTCCTTGCTCCTTTTCCCAACACTATTAGTAATTTCATGTATCTCTGGTCAAAGCTGAAAAGTCCCATCCTACTTGGTGTGAGTGTGTATGGAAGCTTTTCCACACTAGTGTTCATTCCCATTCATTCTCTGCATTTCCTAGTTGTATTCTCTGTTTTTTGAGATAACCAGCACACTCTGCAGCATACAAAGATGTGGGCTCACATTAGGAAAATGGCTTTATAATGGTCTCCTGTCTTTTCACCACAATTCCTTCCCTAGCAATCACTATTGCAGTATTATGAATAAATAGTAATTAAAACTAATATTACTGATAACTAGGACAGGACCCTTATTTTTTCATAATTTTTGCATACTACTTTCTTACAGTATAGATTAACATTTTGACAAAGCTATACAGCAGTTTAGAGATAGATTCTGCTTTTATTATTTTTACAAAGCCATAACTAGTCATACAAGGAGAGGCAGGACCAAAAGCTTTTCAGCATTTAAGTTCCTCTCAACTGAACTAAATCAACAGCTTTGTCAAGGAGCAGTAAACATCAGACTCCTGTAAGCTGTGGAATCTGTCTTAAGGTATTTCAGAGTAATAAATCAGTTTCAATTATACAGACAACATGTAACTCATCATGTTTCTTAATTTCCTTCTGCCAAGATTTCACTCATGCAGGAGTCTAAAGAACCCATAGAATTCACAGAAACAAGTCAGCCTGAAGATCAACTGGATGTTCAGGAAGAGGTACGCACTTTGGAAATGAATGTGTCTCTTACTTATGCAATACTGCTGGCTCTATTCCTTTGCCTTTAGCATTAAGTCATGGGGTGAAAGTACGGCGGATCAACTAAGCCCTCAACAGTTTCCTTCTCTATGAATAAATACACTGCCTGGGTATCTGAATGTCAGTGCTTAGTGGAGGAAGTTTTTCTTGAGATATAGTAGATGATATGTGGACAAGCACCTCCTGATTTCTGTCTCCTTAGGGCCACTTTTGCCTTACACAGGCTTATAAACAGATCTAATCATGAGTTAGGTGCCTGGAAGAAGACTTCATAAGGCTTGAGGCACCGGAGTCCAAAATTATGGTCAACCTCGCCCCTTCATTCCTCCTTTTTAACACAGCAGACACGTACTTGCACAATCCAAACCTTTGAGAGGAGTCTGCAGTAAAGCAGTGTACTGAACATAACTAACATGCAACAGTGCAAGTCCATTAAAGCAATACCATGATATTTTGCGTTTAGAGAATACTGCCAGAAAATAAAGTAGCACTTACTGCTAAAATACTGGGGCAGCAGACATTTATTCAGAAATTGGGAGATTAGCCTAAATGCCCTTTTATAGTCTGAGACGGATTAAACTACTGATATATCAACACCTTGGAAGTTTTACAACACTCCATGTAGGTAAAGGCACAATTATCATGTTTCCCTCCTATTGTGGTACTAGTCAGAAGTCTGTTCTTAATTCCTGATTTAAAACGGGGTAGTGCCCTGTGCTTGGCCTCTCTGCTCCAGCAGCAGGAACAGAAAGGGGGTGCAGCCACACTGTCACCCGCTTCTCCATCATGTTCTAGCAAAATGTGGCAGCAAGGTTGCTGTGCACGTGGGACACAGAGGTCCCTGGAGGGAAGTCGCTAAGAGGGGGTTGTGCTTGGCAGAGGTTCTCAGCATCACCACGCATTGTAGATTCTACCATAGCATGAAGTCCTTTAGGAAAAAGTCAGGTCAGCTTGGAAGACAGATCGGTGAGAGAAGAAACCAAGACCCTGAGCAAATGCCTCTCAAACTTCATCAGGGCTTGGTCAGTACCTGACACTTGGTACTCCTGATTCACCCCCTCCTTTTTTGGTTGGTATGCATATTGCAAGATACCCAAATATTATTCTTTATAACTAAAATGGGGAGATGCACTTCCCACTCCTCTGTAAATCACAGTGCAGAAAGGAATGAAGGATTAAAAAAGCTAGAAAAACACCATGATCTGTAACAGAGTGTTTGGGAATGGCAAGCCAAAAAGACTTGAATTCTCATTTCTATTCACAGGATTGCTTGTATATTTATCTAATTGTTGTTAAGTAAGAGAAGAAGCCAGACACAAAAGTATCAAGCCAAGGTCAAAGAGTATTTTGAGAGATTTCTGTCCTCCACCTTTATAGCCACATTTTGAAGGTGAACACTGGTAACCTTCAGACCTGCAGGTTCCTGACTGAATTATCCAGTGCACAAGTCAGAGGGTAGCTACCTCAGAACAGTTACTTTATCTGTACTTTTGTTGTGCCTACTCAGAACTAACCATGGCCTATTTCTCTCCACCTTCTGAAAACCATCTCGCTAGGCTATGCTCAGACTTGCTTCGTGAGGACGGACTGTTGGAACTGTCTTACCTGTGGACTCACAGCAATATTTATGCACCTGTACTATATAAGCATTTTCTGCAATGAAACCAATCTTTGCACTTGAAGAAAACCCTGATTGTTTGTCTGAATGATACAGATCTCTAGAAATCTCCACATTTTAGCTAACATTATCCCAGAAATATTCTGGACCTTGATTCTGCAAGCACTTTCTGATATGTTATATTGATAAAAAAAAAATCAGAAGACTATTACGAAAGACATACTCGGTTTTGGGACTAGTGAGGCAGAAGGTACATTACAGCATTTTATCAGTGTGTACAGGATGAAAAGCTGCTATGTGGTCTGCCCAGGAGAGTTGAAGAGACCAAAATCTTTGGATGGGAAGCCTTTTGTTCTGTATTTGTACAATGCCTAGCAGGAGAGCAGGAGTTCTAGCCTGCCAAGGCTTTGCTATTGTAGAACATTACCGTGAACATATGTGCTGACAAGGCTTGAGAAATGTATCATTGTGATTGGTTTTTTCCAAGCAATTCCTTAAATTGCTGCAGGTTGTTAGATAACTGAAACAGGTGACAGGTGAAACAGTCATATGAACAGTAAATGGCACTGAACTCCTATAAAACTTTAAATAGGAAAAGTTTCAATAGAAAAGACCCTTGAGTGTGGGCTCATTAGTTCTGTACTAATCCCATTGTAGCAAATCATGCACTACTATTAATGATCGTCCCTACAGTGAAGTATACACAGAAGACTATTTTGGCTAGGTTACATGTCCTTGATCAAGAGGCAGATTGTGACATAGATTAGATTAAGGAAAACCTTAGTCCCCAAGTACCTAATGGAATCTGTAGAACAGGCTGCTACTGAGTGCAAGTAAGAAATTCAGAATGCGACCTAGTATAGAGGTTTTTCTTTTTAATTAAATGGTATATAGGAGGTTTTTTAGTTTAATAGTTATATTTTTATATAGCATATTTTTCTTTTAATATTCTACATCAAACTGCTGCTGTTCTTTTACATTTGACAGTCCATAATGCACAAGTGCAATAATTTACAAAACACAAATAATTTGACCTGCAAAACTTTAATCCTTACTTCAGGACTATATAAAAGAGATACGCAGGAAAGCAATGTTCTCACTTTTCATGAAGAAGAAATGTGTTTTGGTGGAAAACAAATTGCTACCTTAAATTTTTTAGCACTACATTATTTTTTTAAATGGAAAAACACCCTGAATGGTGAGGGAACAGATAATAACAAAAGTGTGAGAAGTGTCCCGGTATAAAACCCGTTTAAGTTCCACAATGTCAGCTAATTAGCTTCAGTACGTTCACATATTTAAGTCTCCTTCTTTGATTTCATTGGAGAAATGTTCCTATATCACACTGCACAGAGGTTCTTTTTCTGCAAGTAATGTTAGTGGAAAATCTCAGGTGAAAAGCTAAGCACTAAATAAATTATTCTGTCCTAAGGACCTGAATGAACTTCATCGAAATCAGTGGAAAAAATCCTATAACTTTCTCTCACCTGGACAGTACCTTACACAGTACGTAACACCACCAGACTGGCATCTCCATGCTGTAATTAAGGCAAAAACTTCAGCCTTCGTGACAGTCAGTTAAGTTTCCCATTTCAAATGCAATACAAATATACATATGCCATTGGGATGTGGGACTGACATCTCCACAAGCTGAGAATTAGGCCCGTGTTTAATTGCCAAATCAGGCTGATCCGCACCTCCTCAGACGAAAGCAGTAATTTCTATTGACGCTAAGGCTTAAGCTCAGGCTGGGATTTGACAATTTGGGCTTTTAGCATTACCTCTCCTCATTCTCCCCCCTTCCCTTCACTAGCCTGACACAGGAGGTTGGTGCTTTTGCCCAATTCCTGACAAAACTTTCCTGTCAGGCCATGGCCCCAGCTTCCATTAACCCACATCTCAGGCACAGCTGCCAGCGCACACAGGACAAAGCCAGTGACGCGTTTCTCAGAAGCTCTATTGCTTTTCTAAAGTGCACCTGCACTTTATATTCTACCTGGGACTGACAAGTGAGCTTTCAGCTGATTTTTATGCAGGGCACATACTATGAAAAAGATAGTATTAAAAAAATGATAGCAGTGGATTTATTTTCCTCAAGAGGACATCATCTGCACTGTGAAGTTTGAGTATGCATTCTTATCTGACAGAAATGTGGGCTTCTTCTATTTTTTGAACCTTCTCCAGTTCTTGTCCATACAGGTATTTACAAAAAGCAATTAAATATCCAACAGTCTTCCAGTTTCCTTTCCAAATATGACATTTCAGATGGAACTAATCATGATAAAGTATGATGCAATGCAGTTATTATTGGCCTGCATATTTCTTCAACACGTGGTGGTATTTGTTCTTAATTCAACTGGCACAAAATATTCAGCTTTTCCTGAAAATAGCATTGCACACAAAGCCTACAGTTCCACAGAGGTAACATGCAGACGGCAAATGCTTTCTCAGTGGGGCGGGGGCGTGTGCTTCTTAATTTTCTTTATCCATCAAAATGGAGGATACCAAAATTTTTCAATGAAGCTAGAATTCCCTACAATTTTGTACTAATTCAAACATCCATAAGTAATGCATCTAGGCGTGCTTATCTTTTTCCAGTAGAATGAAGAAGCGATATTTTTGTATGTATTTTGAGTATTACTATTCTGTCTTTGCATGTCAGGTATTAAATTTGGAGAAATATTTAAAGTTTTTTAAAAAGCTGCATTTTAAAAGTAATTCTACCCATTAACTATAAAATAAAGTTGTGCATGCTGAAGACACGCTCCGTGTATCTGCACGATATATATTTTTTTAAAACTCTTAGAGAATTCCTGTTATGGGGAAATAAAACATTACGGAGGGATTGGTGTCAGGTTTCCCTTGGGTCTGTCTTTTGAGGAACTACAAAGGAAACCTGATCTCTCTGCCTTGTGTGGTATGGCAAGACACATTAGGCCTAAATGACAGCTTTAAATGGTAAGGTTATAAAGATAATGAGAGATATTACAGGGACACAAGATCCCAATCCCAGGGCCTTCAGAGGGACAGTTACCAATGGCAAATGTGTGGAGCAGAGCTGTCCCTGCATTTGGATTGTGGCAGGGCTGCTTGTGGCCACTTTGTACGCTATAACCTACGATTCAATTGTATTTATACTCCTTTCTTTAGTCCTATAAAGACAGTATCCCACTGAATTACAGAGCATTTACAAAACGCAGAGTTTATGGACCTTACACAAAGTGGTTTCTAGAGGCTGTGAAGCTTTGGGGTGCCCTGGAGGCCCCTCGTTCCATCAAGCCATCGGCACTCCCGCAGCCCCGGCGTTCGAATATCTGCCGTTTCCAAGGCAAACCCGCAGTCTGACCAGCAGCAGCTCAGACAGTGCGACGTGGTCTCACATTTGTCCGATTTTTTGGCAACTCACACCACATGAGCCACCCTTCCCGTGGGTGCGCAGGCAGGGCTGTCGCGGCTCCCATCAGGAGGGTCCCTTTCAGCGTCCCCAGTCTCCAAGAAGCCTCAAGGTCCTTCCGTACAACGACTCCTACTTCAACTGCGGCTCTCAGCCCTTCCGTGCCCGCCACCGCCTCCGCCCCCAAGGCGGCAGCGCGTCCGGATTCCGCCCAGAGCGGCAGGAAGCGGTTCCAGGGGAACGGCCCCGAGGGGCGCACTACATCCCCGGAGCTCTACCCCGTCGGCGTCGGCCCCGGCCCCGCCGCCATGGCCGCTACCCCGCAGCGCGCATGCGCGGTGCATGCGGCACTACAACCCCCAAACGGCAGCAGTCCGCCAGCCGCCGTCCCGGCAGGCACTGCGGCACCGCCACACCTTCCACCCCGGCCTGGCCGCAGCGCCTGTCGAGACCGAGGGTCCCTTTGCGAGACGGCGGCGCCGCCCGGCCGAGCTGCCCCATGGGCCCGACCGCCCCCGCGCTGTCCCGCGGCCGCTCCGCAGGGGCGCAGCGAGCGCGGTAGCACAGACACTTCCCCACGGCGCACTTTGTCACGTCTCCCCCGCCTGCAACTAGTCACTTCCGCTTCCGGCCGCACCCTTCCGCTCCCACAGTGCCCCGCGCCGAATCATGGACCACAATGGTGAGGAGGGGAGAGGCCGGGAGACCCATTTACACGCGTCCCCACCCGGGCTCGCTCCGCGCTACCGGGCAGCAAGAGGCCGCCTGCGGGGCCGCCGGGTGCGGGGCGGCGCCAGCGTAACGGCAGGATGCGGCCCAGCGCCCGGTAACGCCGGCGGGGCCCGGGTTCGCCGCGGTTCCCCGCGCGGCGGGGCCTGGTCGCTCCCCTCGGCGCCGGGCTCGCGATCGACCCCTTCCCTTCCCCCACCGCGCGCCCGCCAACGTTCGCGCCCGGCGGCCCCGCCCCCTTTCCCCCGGCGCGGCGGTTCGGCCCTGCCCCCACCCGGCTGGGCCGGTCGGCGGCGGGAGGGCCCAACGCCGGCCCGGCCGGGCCGCGGAGCGGGGGTTGACGCAGCGTCAGGCGCGGCCGCTGCCGGTGGGGGCTTCGCGCTCTCGGCCTGGCTCAGCAGCGCGGTGTGTGCGGAGCCCGCCGGCCCGCAGCAGGTGGATGCGGCCTGGAGCATCCCGGGGGCGGCGGCGACGCACTGGTGTTCCCGCGGCGTTTCCGCAGCCCGGGGCCGGTACCTTGTTGCGTGGTTGGGTCTGTGGGCTCTGGAGAGGAAATTTTCTCACGTTCCTGGATTTGGCATCGTAGCTTTGACATTTCGCTGGTCAGTGCGCTGATGTAGTCCCGGAAACAGATGAGTGGATGTGGGTCTTTAGCTAGGTTGGGGCGAATTTTTTCTTCCCCATAGCAAATATTGCATTATAAATTGGTATGAATAAGGTCTAGTATTTGAGAAGTATTTATAAATTAAAAACAAACAAACATGAAATGCAAAAATAAGCTGAAGTTGATGAAGGTGACAGTTCAGGAGGATGTATCACCTCTAATTAAAGTTTCTCTAAGTAGTCATAATAAATTTGGTATGTTTTACTTGGTTTTTTTTTCTAGACTTAATCCTGATAGTTCTGCTTACACAGACTGGAATTTATTAGCCTTCTGTGAAACATGAATGACTAGTTAACTTCCTAGTTTGGATTAGTTGAGTAGCTGACTCATGTAACTGTTCCTAGCTTGTGAAGCTATGTGGAAGAAAAGCATCAGAACATAATTGTTTTCTATTGACAGTTCAGTGGGCTAAATAATATACAGGGTTTTGTTGGTGTTTGGGTTGTGTGTTGTTGTTTTTCCCATTTGTTTTAGTCATCCCTATTTGCAAATGGATTGAGATCCTGCAGAGACATTTTTCTGGTCTATGATGTTGTGTTTTGTGTATGCTGGTAGAAAACAGAATTTCCCAGTAAGTGGAAAACAGCTTTAGTTTTATTATATTGAGTGTTCTAGTCCCAGCAGTCTCTGAGAAGCCTGGTGTCCTGTGTTTACTGGGCCATCTGGTTAGCCAACAGGACAGCTTAAACAAAAGCAACAAATGAACAAAAGTAAAACCAGGCTTTTTTGGTTTTGCCTTTTTACGTATTACCTTTTAGAGTGAAAGGCGTCAACCACAGTGCCAAGAGGAATAAATACATTTGATCTGTCACAGGAAATTGAGGGCTTGTGGTTTTGAGATTAAGTGACTGTCAGGGCACAGTCCCAACTTGAAACTTTGTCGGAATTCCTAGTTTTGGTGGCTTGTGACACACCCCTTCGGGGCTGAGCACGTCCCGCTTTGAAATGCCTGTCAGAATGGCAATTTCAATTAAAATGAAAGTGAGCTGGGTAGATTCACAACGGATGTAACTGTTTTTGTATGAAGACTCGCTGGAAGTGTAGGGAGTTGTACCCCTTCATGGGTGTTGCTTGTTGCAATATCCCCTCCAGGTTCTCTCTTGGAGCCTGGATCTACTGAGGTGTGTGTCAGGCTATTTATTGCTTCATTTGCCCTGTTGCTTGGATTTAAATCTGGTCATAGAGAATTCTGTGTGTAATATGGAACAGTAATTTTCAGTTTAGCAAGGATACTACTACATCCTGTTATGTTGTCAAGCTTGTACAAAGTAGTATTCATGCTGTGAAACGAGCTATACAATTCATTTTTTTTTCTGTTGTGTAGAAATGACAGACTAACTTTTTACAGTAGCTTTAGTTTTAGGACTAGATTTGATTTCTAGATTGGATTGTATGTGAATTCTAGATTATAGAATTCTAGAAAGAATTGTATGTGAATATATTTATTTTCTAGTGGTTAAGCTTTGATATGTCATAAGAGTCTTAAACAAACTTCAAAAAAGATTTTCTTAAAACTGTTAATATTTAGTCTCTTTAGAAACTATTAGATAACTGAAAAAATATATAAACTATTTTTTTTTTTCTTTCATAGACAATGATTTGCAAGGAACAAATAGTTCAGGATCATTGGGTGGTCTTGATGTTCGTAGAAGAATCCCTATAAAGCTTATCTCAAAACAGACGAATAAAGCCAAACCGGCACCTCGAACTCCAAGAAATATGAACAGGATACCTTCAAAGACACAAGCTGGTGATGAAGGTAAATTAATATAAATACTAGGCTGGTGGCAGCATTGTTCAAGACTTTATTCAGCCTTAGAAACAAAGGTCCAAGGTTCTGCCCAAGTGCAAAACAAGTTTTAAATTTCCAAGTACTGCCACACGTTAAGGATTAAATGATGCGCATTCCAAAGCAAACTGTCTCACTGTGCCTTTCTCTAGGATGGGCTCAGCAGATTAGAAGACCTGTGACATCCCTTGATGATTCCAATATAGAAGGACAAATACTCTTAATAGGAGCCAGTGTCAATTAGGGAAGCATTGTGGTTGGCTCGTGTCTTTCTTCTCTTTCTTTTTTTCCACAGAAGAATTTGATTATAATGAAGAGGAGCGATATGAATGTAAAGGAGGTGAAATGTTTGGCAATCAAAGGAGGTTTCCTGGACCCATCTTTTGGGACTATAAGGTAAAGAGTCATGGATGGGAAGTTGTGAATCTTTGTGAATCTTAGCAAACTGTAGGTAGTCCTGGGAGATACCTTCTTAAATAAAGTGCTCCCTTTACTTTTGACTGAAAATATGTTTTCTGCTTTCTCGGGTTTGTGCTGTTGTTTCCTTCTCAACTAATTCAGAAATAATGGGCATGTTGGTGATAATAGAAATGAGAAGCTTTAGTGATGTTGGATTTTTTTCTCTCTCACTGTGTTCTCTATCCTATCAGATAAACTTGCTGGGGGAAAAGGATGATACACCAGTCCATTTCTGTGATAAGTGTGGATTACCCATCAAAATGTATGGACGCATGGTGAGTGGAAGATGCAGCCATGATTTCTCTTTAGGTAAAATTAGGCTTTACTATGTCTCCATGAGGCCACTGGAGGTTACTGATTTCAGCAGGCCTCTGAATAAGTACCAGAAGAACATCAGGATGGAAACAGCGGCCTTCCTTGCTGGAGTGTTTTTGTTCCATCTGTCGTGCTGATTTCTCTTTACCCCCTGATTCAATAAACTGAGCTTCAAAATGTTAAACAAAAAGTCAAAATGCCATTGCCAACAAAAAAAGGAAGCTTCAAGTCTAGTGGCTTTTGACCTTACACAACTTAGCTTTTAAAGTAAAGTCTTTATCTCAGTTAGAGACTTGCAGTGAAGTTAGAAAACACTTTTCGCTTTTATGTCCCTTTAAAATTAGTGTAACAAAATCCCTGAGATTAATTTAGATTTAGATGTGTGATGTAACAGGCTTCAGGGTGGACTTAATGACAGTTAATGCTTTTAAAACTTTCCTTCCTTGCCAGCAAGACAAATGTAATTAGATTGCATATACTGCTTCTGTGAATGTTCACTGTTGATATTACTGCAAGACTTTTGCCTATACGTTTTAGCCAACTTTTATAAAACCAAACAAACCTACTCCCAAAAACCCAAACTCAACACAAACTGTTTTATAAAGTTTCTATACGAACATGCTGTTAACTGCTAACTGCCACTGTGCCTTTTCACCTCATACGTCACTTCTATTACTAGAAATTATGTGCTGGGGGGCAAAACTGTATTCTGCAAAATGATACAGATGTTTATATATGATGTCTTAACAGAGTCATGTTTTGTCTCTAGATACCTTGCAAGCATGTTTTCTGCTATGACTGTGCTATACTACATGAGAAAAAGGGAGACAAGATGTGTCCAGGGTAAGTTATCTCAAGATTTATTATTAAAGGAAGTGTAGGAAAGTAACTTCAGTATCTTATTTCAGATACTGTATTAACATGGTTCTTATTCATGTACATTTAACAGAGGCAGTAGAGTATTCTATACTACACAACTTGATTGTAGTTTCATATCCTGTATTTTGGGATTATAAGAAATCAATGTTTACTTTGGTGTTTAAGTATTTGTGTAGATAACCTGTTATTGCTCCAATTTGAAAAGTAATAAATGACAGTTTAATTTACTTAGTGAGAGTGACTTTTCTGCACTTAAAAGTCTTAACAAAAGAGGGAGAATGATGCTATTTATAAATTTACACCTCAAAATTTTTATGTCATTTCATAGTTGTGTTTGGAGACTTAAAAACTAGATAAGCTTCAAAATCAATGAGTTGTTTGTTTGATTGCCACAGTGGAGAAAAATTCCCAGTTCGAATTTGGATGATTATGTTAAACTGGTTGATTTGGGGGGAAAAACAAAAGGCAGATTGAGCTCTCTGTGATGACAATAAACCAATATAACCAATATTCTCTCCTGATGTAGCTGTAATGAACCTGTGCAGCGAATTGAGCAGTGTGTCCGAGGGTCTCTCTTCATGTGTAGCATTGTTCAAGGGTGCAAGAGAACTTACTTGTCACAGAGGGACCTACAAGCTCACATCAACCACCGTCATATGAGAGCTGGAAAGCCTGTTACTCGTCCTCCAATTGAACCTGTGCATCCTCCCATTGCCCCACCGCCTGCCGAAATTCCTGAGCGCTTCATAATGCCACCTGAGAAACATCATATGACCCACATTCCGCCAAAGCAGCACATCATGATGCCACCGCCTCCTTTACAGCATGTGCCACATGAGCATTATAACCAGCCACATGAAGACATTCGTGCTCCTCCTGCAGAGATGGCAATGGCTCCCCCGCCTCCTCGCCCCGTCAGTCAGGACACCTTCCGCATTTCAACGAGAAAACACAGCAACTTAATAACTGTCCCCATTCAGGATGACTCGAATTCGGGTGCTCGAGAACCACCTCCACCAGCCCCTGCACCTGCTCATCATCATCCTGAGTACCAGGGTCAACCGGTGGTATCACACCCTCACCATATAATGCCTCCACAGCAACATTATGCACCGCCCCCCCCACCACCTCCACCGATAAGCCATCCGCTGCAGCACCCTCCCCAGGCAGCAGGTACTCCTCACATGGTGTACAGCCAAGCTCCTCCGCCACCAATGACCTCTGCTCCTCCTCCAATAACCCCACCACCTGGACATATCATTGCCCAGATGCCACCATATATGAATCATCCTCCTCCAGGACCTCCCCCTCCTCAGCACGGAGGCCCCCCAGTAAATGTCAGTGCGCCCCCTCCCCACCACTATAATCCTAACTCTTTGCCACAGTTCAGTGAAGATCAAGGAACTCTTAGTCCCCCATTCACACAGCCCGGGGGGATGAGCCCAGGGATCTGGCCGGCTCCAAGGGGGCCACCTCCACCCCCACGAATGCAGGGGCCTCCTGCCCAGGCCCCGCTTCCCGGACCGCACCACCCTGACCAAGCCAGATACAGACCCTATTACCAGTGATATGAGCAGTTACATGCATAGAGAGTGCTATGAAGAGGATACAGCTATATACAACAGCCTTTTAATTAAGTGTTTGGGGGTTATTTTGTTGTGGTTTTTTTTAAGATACTGTCATTTTGACTGTAAGACATTTTTGGGTTTGAATCTTAAATGATTTTTAAGCCTTGGCGCTAGGACTCTGACTTCAGATAGTCTGTAGTGCTAAAATAAGTGGCTTAGTAGACCACGGTTGCATTTTAACAGAACTTCTGTCTCTAGTGTGGCTAAATTGTCCTAAGATGAACACTTGTAACATTATTTACTGGAGAAAATGAACACGTGTTGTACCATTCTGAATATTGTTTTTGTTAAATCCAGTGTTTAGTTTCACTTGTGATACATTTTTGTTAACCTGTGTACAATAATTAAATTGAAATATGGTTGTAAAAGTTGTGAGTTTTTATATTAAGTTAACACAGACATATTTCTGGGACACCATTTTGGCACCTATACTTTGCAAATGGGCAGTGTAATGAAATATTAAGGGAAGTTTAATATTTCTCCTACTGACAGTTACCATTACTTATAATGAATTCAGGCTGTGGTGAATTCATGGCACTAGAAATGGAACATGCAGAATACAGCATTTCAGTGTTTTCTTCATTTTTTTTCTTTAAAGTTATGCAGCCGGATAAATTTGTGAGTGTAGCTTTGGGTGTGTCATGGAACCACATAATAATGTATTGTGGGTTTCAGTGGGGGGTTTTGTTTGGGTTTTTGGGTTGGTTGGTTTGTTTCAAAGCTAGTTTTGGTTCAGAAGGCTCTGTTTACATGTGCGCTGCTCACTGGAGTTGAATTCAAGCTATTGTGTTTGCCTGTGGCTATTTTTGGGTGGAAGTGGCTGTGAACTGGCTTGCCCTGTCCGTGAGAAGCAGATTATTTTAGGTGGGGAAGTGGTGTTTGTCTCTGTCACTTCATATAATGTGCTGGGTAGGAAAACTTCCCATGAGGAGAACCTGAAAGAAGTATTCTGAAATCCCATATGTAGATAGAAAGAAATTAAAAGCTACCCCTTTATCTGTTTTGATTTCGTGATACAGATTTAATTGAACAGACAACAGTTAGGTGTTTTGTTTTGGTTGGTTTTTTTTTTTTTTTTGTTTTTGTTTTTGTTTTTTATAAAGTAGCAATATAAATGAGTGCTGAGGTCTGTTTTGGTCTGAAATTTATGTTTTACAAGCATACCTTTAAAGAGAAATATAACATAAAATGCCAATGTTCTTTTTTAGTGCAGCTGGTAGCAGAACAGGACAGTGACAGTACCGTCTGCTGTTTGAAATGCTTATCTTTGCATTGCTGATCAATGTTAGTGCTGAACCTTTTTTCAAAATTCTGCATTAGTGGTGCTCATAGATGAAGAAATCTTGTGGGGTCTTTTTGAAGGTTTGTAATTTCCCACTCAAATAATCCAAACCATCTTAACGTCTCAGTGTTACTATTTATTTTGTAAACCTTCTTGACCGCCTCATATGTTCAATATATGAATGAGCTTTGGCAGCGCAACATTCCAGATTTTGTAATTTTAGGTATAAACGGCATTTTTTTCAAATTGCCAGAGCAAGGTCTCTGAAGATTTACTCTCTGTCCTTGATCACTGTTGATTTCCTTGTGACCACGGGCAAACCTTTTAGAATACTTTTCAGATAAATACTTTCTTAGCGATGTGCAGATAAATTCTGAGATGCTGGCCATTTGTATAGCACAGAATTTGCATAAGTGCCAACCGCTCAGAAGTCTGCTTAGCTGTAACCTGCGTCTTTCTAAGACAGGCTTCTTTGTTTTGTTTTCTCTGAAAAATAAGTCAGTTGAAGCAAAACACACTGGCAAAGTAAAAGAGGCTGATTGTGATAGTGTGCTATGGTATGGGGTTGATTGAAAATTTACTGTTTTGGTGCGTATGAAGGGGAAAATTACTCTGCCAGTGTTATTTCAGTAACTGACAATAAACACAAGGAGCTTTACAGGACCCCCTTTTGTCGCTGTCAAATTGCTTGGTAGGAGGAAGGTTTAGGCACCTTTAGGTTACAGCTGGGAGGAAATTGCATATCTGATTCTTTGGCTCTGCAAAGCCAAACTTAGGTGAGATGTACCTGTTTTAAACGGACTTCCTGATGATTCTTGGTACCATTTGGATCAGGCTGAGAAGGTAACACATGTGGGTTCACTATGTGTCCAGCTTTTCTGCAGGAAGGCGCATCAGCCTCACCCGTGCACTCTTGGTTTGGAAAATAAGACATTCTGAAATCAGCTATTGCCCATCAGTTGCAGGTGATGAGGAAACAAGGCAACTCATACTTGTTTTTAGAAGTCAGGCAGGTTGCGTGCTTTTATGTTACACAGTCTGTTGTGAAACAGATGAAGGGTTCAAAATTAATAATTCTGGGTCCACTGCTGTTATTGAAGTTATTGATAAAGTGCTTTTCCATAAATGCAGAGGTAGTTGAATTGATTAAGGGAAAGCAGCAGCCTTTGGTCTGTCAAAAAGCACAAAATGTAAATGTATGTCACTGCAGAGCGTGTGTGAGCATTTTTTGCTGGTCATATTTGAGACAAAGGTGGCATATGTCTTATGGACCATGACATATTACACAAAAGATCAGTGGGATCCCTTGGATTGTTCAATCACCATGGACCAAAAGTCTGTGTGATAGAGGACTTACTGAAAAGTCATCTTACATAGGCAGGACTTGGATTGGGTCAAATTCCTGTGCCCTGCCTGTACAGGAACGCCTACATCAGTTTGTTTATTTATTAAGTTTTAAGTATACCTATGAACCTAATGGTACTGTTGATACTTTCATATTTGCAAAGTTTATAAATATCCGCATTGGTAGAAACCTTGCGTTAACAGTCTCTTCAATTTGTTTATGTGGGTTTGGGCATATTTTTTTGTTTTGTTTAATTGGTTGAGTTTTGTTTTTGTTTTGCAAAATACCTGATCATTTCAGTGGGAAGTTCAGAAACGCCATATATTGTATTTAATGGTATTATTGATGGTCTTAGAAATGTTGAGATGTACTTGCAAATTCTTTGGATTTCTACTTATGTCTTCTTGTAAAGACAAACGTTTGAAATGAATTATGTTTATTTAGAATAAACAACCCTGTCTGTGGCAGTGATCTCCCTCCTGAGGCATTGCTGAGTGGATCTCGAGTTTCAAAGAGAACTCTGGCGACATTTAAATTTGTCAGCCATTGTAGGTTCTTCTAATAATGTCATGTGAGGGAATGAAAAGAGGTTTGATGATGGTTTGTGTCCACCATGGAATGAATGAAAGGGCGTCAGCAGATGGCCTGAAATCATCTGGGGTTTAGATGCTTGTCTCCTTACGCTTTATCTTCAATTCCATTGATAACTTCACTTAAAGGGTTGCCTACAACCATGCATACTTTACAACAAGCAGGCTAATTACCTGACATGTACTTTACATTTGATGTTTTTTTAATAAATGCTATTAACATAAAGATTGGATACCTACATGTGTTAAATTATATTCTTCATGAATTAAAAAAAAATAAAGTGAATTATTTTTAAAAAACCTACTCCAAGAGAATCAGAAAACCTTACTGAATGGAGTTTCCACTTCTTTTCATTTACTGCTCTCAAACGAGTGTCTAATTCTGTTTGTAAAAAAATTAAGTGGAAGTAACTCATATTCATGCCATGTTCAAGTTTACAGACATAGCACAGGAGAAGAACTGTCTCCTGTGTTAGGTGAAGTCAAATGTTGTCAACAGCACGTCTGTGGGTGTGTGTTCCCTGTGGACTGAATTTGAACATGTTTTCTACTCTATGAAACTTGTGACTGGTTTTGTGCTGTTTGTCTCTGCGTGCACAGGGTCCCGTCAGAAGGTCCTGCTGAGCCTGGGAGGCTGGAGGAGCGCAGCAGGTTGCAGTTGCAACGTAATAGTGAATGTATGGGAAATAAGTTTGAACTTCTGTTCATAGATATGGCACTACAGGGTCCAATGCAGCAGAGAAATGTGCATGGTTCATTTTCATCCTGACTACATTTCTAAAGGAAGTGTCAGTATTATACAACTTGTGTTTCCCCCGTTTTTTATTTTATGGTGTTAAAAGCAATTATTAGCAATTGTTAAATCATGTCTATATAGTAATGGTGCCTTCACAACTGCGAGGTTCTTCACTGTGTTCAGGTATGTTATATTCATAGTGACAGTTCATACTGACCAGTTTGTAAACTGAACCAGTTACATTTGTTTGGGCCATGTGAGTGAGAATAAGGAAGTTTGAAACTACTTTTAGTCTTTGCCATAAGACAGAGTGACACTAGAAACTTTTCATACTCTGAATTGTATCTCTTTGTTGGCTGAATATGGGACATGAATTTTAAGTTGGGATTATTTTAAAAATGTATTTTGTTTTGACTCAGTTCATGAGTAAAAGAGATTAAAAGATTAAAAAAACCCAGCATACATCCAGAAAGGTGTAGGGGGGATAGCAGCAGGACCTGGTGAATTATCTCAGTTGTCTTTAAACTTTTATCATTCATTTTGATAATAGTAGAATGCAAGTGATTCTTGAGTTCTAGTAGGGCTGATTGTAATACACTTCTGTTAATAGAAAGAGTGATAATGTACACAAGCAGGCAGGAATGTTTCCATTTTTATATAGTAATGTTTCACAAAAGAACTTCAGCTGAACTGCTTAAAAAACAAACAAACAAAAAACACACACACAAAAAACCAAACCAAACCAAAAAAACCACCACCAAATTGAGTAATTTTAAATAAATGTGAATATGTGTCAGTTGACAAGAGTTTTCTTCATATTCGTTTGTGAAAGCAAATGCTTGAACACAGCTCCAAGATAATTTATGGTGAATTAATTCCTACACTGAATAAAATCACACAAGTACCAATGAGAGTTCCCGCACTTGTTCTTTGCCATCTCTGGGTCAGGTAGACTTTCAGGCACTTTGTTTGGAAGCAGAAGGGAGCGGACCTTTTTTTTAAGAGTAAGAAAAGAAAGCTGCCTACATTCGACACAAGGATGACTAATAAGAAAATCTAAGTGACATTTCTTTCCAGTAAAGAAGTACCTGAAGATAGTTTTTCCTAAATAGAAACTTGGGTTTAAATTAAAAAAAAATATGGATTTGCAGCTTATAATGCTCTCTCCATTGGGCCCAAACCTTGAATAACTTCATAATTTTGAATTTTTTGCCTATTTTACACAAGCAATCTCTTCTCCACTGCAAAGTGAAAACTAGGCAGCTGTGCAATTGGGTTGTGCAAACTAGAGGTTCAGCATTGACTCTTCTTGAGTTGGAGTCCCCTGCGCATCTATTCGAGAGACCTGGGCAATTCAGTCTCCCCCAGCAGCTCTGCACCCCCAGCTCCTGCAGAGCCGAGTCTGGGGCCAGCGGTCTGTCGGGGTTGTGAGCCGCCTCCTCGGTGGTACATTGACAAATGCGGCAAGCAATGCAGAGTTAGCAAAATCAGTATTTAATAGTTCACTATAAAAGTGTCCTCTCTTATGCACTTTATATCAGCCCAAGCCAAGTCAATGAATCATGTTCGGATCTGAAAATGCTGTCTTGTGTCTTTCCTGAACCATCTTCATGTTTTACAGCAGATACATTGGTCACTGCATGCACCAGCTGAAAACAAGTTCAAACTCTGTGTACTAGGTATCTTACAAACCATAAGGTAAACTTTATACAAGTCATATACAAGCTGAAGATAAAATATCACTCCCAGCTATTAATTTGTGTTATAAGTTACAAGTTTTCAAATATTTATATATTCTCTAGTAACTGTACAGGTTGTCTATAAACCGTCAGAATAATATAGATACATGTGCAAGTGTATGCAAATAGGGTTACACCTGCTTCTTCAACTCTGTGAGTAGGCTGTCAACAAAGTAGGAAATAAGAAAATCCATGTGATTTTAGCCTCCATGTATGTACATAAATATATTTCTATATATACAGAGACATATAAAGACTAACAAGCCCATTCCAATACTTGGAACATAACCATGTGTAGTAAATCCTGTTCAAGGTATTTAAAATTATCCTTTGTCTTCACGCTCATCACTGCATCTGCATTCATCTTCTGAAAGTGACTCTGTGCTGCTGGAGGATATTGTGTTTAGAAAACTAATTCTAAAATTTTGTTTCTGTTGGAATCTGTAGGAAATAAAAGGAAATAAATGTCACCCTCTGTAAGGAATAGCCAGGGTGGGTGCCCTTTGGTGAGTGATGTGTAAGAATTTGCTCCTCTGAAGCATTTGAGTGCGAAGACCATGGTTTGATATTTTTTCCTCAGGGGTTTGCTGTGTGCTGGATGTGGCCCTTCTCTTCAAGTCTGTGATGAAAGGCTGTGCTTGTCCCTTTCTTATCCCTGTCTGCAGACTCCACTTCTGCCCAAGACATTTAGATAAATGGGACTAATGTTGATATCTCTGCCACGTGGGCATTCTACTAGTGAGCTCATCATGGGGAAACTGTGGTGGACAGGTGAGCACACCCTCTTGTCCTGTAATGCTCTGCCTTAAGTCAAATCCCATCAATAAGCTGTTTGGATGCTGATAGTTGGGCTGATATAAGAGCTCGGGGATGAAGATGCTTTTGTTGTCTGACCTTGCAGGTCCCATGAGCAGCTTCTGGGGCTGCATTCCCTATGGCTGGAGTGCTGCTACCTGGGACAGGGGCCTTACCGTGCACTCCCGGCTGCGCAGCCCATTGCTGGTGATGATGATATAGTCATCGTTGTTGGTCTTCTCCTGAAATGAACACAAGAAGTTGTGGGTTAGGGAATGGATTGCTTCTTTTTTTTTTTTCCTTTTTCACTCTGAAGAAGGCCTTACTTTTTAAATCTCTGGAACACGTCTGAGAAGTTGACGTGGAAGGAAGGGTACTCTCAGTTTTCAACCCTTTATGCCCCCTGCCAGGGAAGTGCAGAAGACCTGGGCCAGTTCAGCTAAGTGGGATCAGTTTCCGGATGAGCAGCATTCTGGGGTAGGTACTTTTAAACAGATTTAACATAAGCAAGATCCTTCCTTGCTCTTGACTGAAGAACACTCCCAGAAAGGCTGACACCACATATGACTGTACTGATTTATCTGGAATACTTCAGCAGTCCTTTTGAAGGCGGACAGGCCTGGGAAGCCCACATGCAAGCAGCATCAAGTCTGCCTTGCAAGAGCTGCTGCAGCATCTGCAGCAGTCCCTGACAGCTGGGTGACCACAGAGGGTGCCCATGGATGGGCCAAGACTCCATCCCTGCTCTATGCTCTTTCCAAGGAGATGGCTTCAAGTGAAGTCCATGGCCAGGCCAGTTTCCAGTGGGAATTACTCACTCCTTTTGCTAGAGGTTTGCCAGGCACCTGGATCAAGGGCCACTTTTATTCTCCAAATTTATTGGAGACCAGCTGAGTTTTAATCCTTAACTTTTTAAACAGAGACATGCTAGAGAGCACACGGCTCGCTATGCAGAGCATGCTGGGGTGCCTGTGGGTGATATAAGGCAGCACAGTAGTGAAAGATAGAAACCATAGCATTACCTTAGTGAGCTTTAATTTGGGGGAGCTGGCTATGTCCTTCTTCAGCAAAATGTGTAAAACCGCATCATGAATGGTGAGGAAGAACATGGATGGCTTTATCTCCTCGTCAAAAAATGCACATCTCTCCAGTTTGTCCAGGAAACCCTCTGTGGGGGAACAAAATCAAAGCACAAAGTGATCTGCGGGCCTTGATAAATGAAGAAATAGCGTCTCCACTGAGTGAGCACAGGAATTTGTGGTATACAGCACTGTTTTATTTATTAGAGCAGGTGGGTTCCTCTTCACTGATGTGGAGGGAATGGGATATAAACACCCATCAGTACTGCCCTGCTTGATGCCAAGCAGAACAGAACTTGAGCTCAGTTTCTTGTTTAATGGCTAAGCCAGGCTGACCGATAGCGCATCTTGCAGCCCAGGGCTGTACAGCACAGTGGTGGCCATAGGCAAAATAAGCTGTTATGTGTGGTCCTAGCCTGCTGGGGAAAACATGGGCAAGATGATGCCTCTGCTTAGCTGCATCTGCTGGTCACCAAAGGCTGGAAGGTAAAACTGGGATGAGCTCCCCGAGCCGTGCTCAGTGGTGGACAGACAAGGCAGCGGGACAAGGCATCTGCGGTGATGCTGGTGGAAGAACAGGCACTCACCATGTGCTCCTGCAATGTAAATGTCGATGTTGATCCGGACAAATTCTTTCAAAGTCTGTTAAACCAGAAACAGGCACTATTTAGATACTGCTATTTTTGCTGATAACAGCTGTTATGGTGATTAGCCACAGCAAATGTACAAACCACTTCAAGATTTTGATTGTATTTTGAATGATGGCAAACAGCTCTAAACTCAAACTCTGCTGCACCTTGGAGCAGGATGATCTCTTCACATGGCAGCAGATTGGGCTGACTGATCTTTTTGAAAACGGGCAGTATTAAATACACTTAGCCAACAGTGAAAAAGATGACCTTTCATAAATTGTATGGCTTAATTGTACCTACTTGACACATGATGAAACTAAGACTCCAAAAGCTTCTGTGGAGATTTTTAGAACCAGGGATTCAAGCAGAACTGCAGTTCCCACTGTATATGGTAGGTGTTTAGTACCTATGGAAATAGATTTACACACTCTACGTGGATCTAGCTAGTTAACTTTAGCTATTGCTGTTTGAAAATGTTGTTCTTACTGCTTTGTTCAAGGTTATCCAGGGAAGCAAAAGCAGGAGCAGAACTGAAACTTTAATGTTCCAAATCCCAGCCTGATGTTTAAAGCTGTATTTCATATAAACATTTCTGTAAAGCTTCCCATAATATTACCAGGTGAATAAAGGTTGCCACAGCCAGTATTCTAATTCCAATAATATTTAGATTGATTACTTAATCTGTTTCCCAAACTTTTTCTATGCAAAATGTACATTAAATTTCACATAAACTCAAAGGTTGCCACTGTCTTTCCAGGTCATATAGAAATGCCTTTAAGAAGAAGGCTAGACTCACAGAATAGAATCGGTTTGGGTTGGAAGGGACCTTTAAAGAAAGATCCTTTAGTCCAGCCCCCTGGGCAGGGACATTCTCCACCAGAACAGGTTACTCAAAGCTTCGTTCTACTTGATCTTGAACACTTCAGGGATGGGGCATCCACAACTTCTCTGGGCAGCGTGTTCCAGTGCCTCATCATCCTCATTGTAAAAAAAAACTTGCTTGTATCTAATCTAAGTCTACCCTCTTTTAGTTTAAAACTGTTTTTCCTTCTCCTGTCACTACAGGCCCTGGTAAAAAGTCTGTCCCTGTCTTTTTTATAGGCCCCCTTTAACTACTGAAAGGCCACAACAAAATCTCCCTGGAGCCTTCTCTTCTCCAGGCAGAACAACCCCAACTCTCTCAGCCTGTCCTCACAGCAGAGCTGTTCCAGCCCTCTGATCATCTTGGTGTCCCTCCTCCCCTCTCCAACAGGTCTGTCCTGTACTGAGGGCTCCAGAGCTGGACACAGCACTCCAGGTGGGGTCTCACCAGAGCAGAGCAGAGGGGCAGAATCAGCTCCCTGACCTGCCGGCCATGCTCCTGTTGATGCAGCCCAGGATATGATTTGCCTTTTGGGCTGTAAACACTCATTGCCCGGTCATGTCCACCTTTTCATCAACCATTATCTCCAGGCCCTTCTCCACAGAGCTGCTCTCAATCCCTTAATTCCCCAGCCTGTATTGCTGCTGGGGATTGCCCTGACCCAGGTGCAGGACCTCGCACTTGGCCTTGTTGAACTTCCTGAAGTTCACATGGGCCCGCTCATCAGGTCTATCAAAATCCCTCTGGGTGCCATTCCTTCCCTCAAGAGTACCCTGCAAGTATAACTATGTTCCTATGCTTTTCTTTCATACGATCACTGTCTGTCTTGTGAATTCGAATTACCTTTTGGAGGACTCTCATGGCAGAAAAATCAAGGAAGGACACTGATGAGAAATCCAGAATGATGCTGTGGATGTTGACCCGTGGCACAGTGATGCCGAGGGGGAGGTCAGCACCCCAGTTGATCTGAATTGGCAAGTCTGCCACATTGGTGGGCTGGTCCAGCTCTTCTATCCTGTTGTTGTCCAATTCATCATCTGACTCGTGGGTATGGTTAGTTGTGCAAATCAAGCCTTTCTGTGTTGTCAGAGAAAAAAAGTCATAATTAATATATCTGTTAAAGACCCAACCTGGGTAGTAGTGCATCTCACACAAGGGCAAAAGTGATGGCAGCACAAAGCAGATGTACCCATGAAATGGAGCAAGACCCACCTGTGCTTTACACTAGGAAAAGTTATGCCTATCCTGCAGTTGAAGGAAATTGGAAATGTTGGCTTTCCTTTCATCAATCATTTAATAATGATCAGCAGAACCAATTAGTGATGGCTTTTTATTGTTCCCTGAAGTCAACGGTCAGATAAGTTTTTTACTCAGTAGTTTTGGAAAGGTCAACAAAAAGCACGTGGGATTTGGGCTGAGAGAAAAGCAGCTTTATCCTGCCGTTAACACAGTACGAACATCGCATCTGTGGGATCTAATCCTGCCATCTGAGGGCAGTGGGCACATACAAGCTCTGCTCATGGTAAAGTTCTAGGCCTCTTACTGTGAGAGCCATTTCAAATCTTATTTTTGAATCATATTTATGTGATGAAGTGGCAACTTGGGGAGCAGCATATCTCATTAGGACAGGAGGCTGTGAGGCAGTTCTCTGCCACTTCAAGCCAGGGAGAGGGTTGCTTAACCCCTCCTGGGTGCAATTGCCTTACTTACGGGTGTCACTTGCAGCTCCCCTTTCTTCAGCATCTTTCTGATCTTCATTAAAGCTTTATTGCGTTTCCTCAGGACTCTCAGTGGGTTGAAGCCGACCTGCAGAAAAAACACTTTTAATAATTAAAAAACCCCCCACAGATCCAGTGACACTGAGGGAAGGGCACAGCATCTCATGCAGCTTTTCTTTATAGTCACGATGAGCATGGTTTGTACCTGCCACTTTTCACCAATTCAAACAAGGGCCTTTTTTCTTGGTTGGAAAGATGTCTACAGGTACAACTGCAAACAGGCAGGCCCATCTGTGCCAGCTTTAGGACATGTTGCATGGACAGCAACAAGGCAGTTACGATGCTGTAGCAGAGGTCAGTAACTTCAGCAGGCTGGTACAGTGCTGCCTAGCCCAGAGCTTGTCCTTCTTGTCTTCATTATGAGGTGGCAACCCAGGGGACCGAGGTCAGAGAGCTCACAGGTTGTCTCTGCCCTGTACCACCTGACTGCAGTGTGGGTCCTCTGCACATCATTTTGTTTTCTTGAAGGAGAAAACAAAAGTCGTTCATGCTGACTGCATATGTCTCTTGAACCTCTTAGCTGGTTTTAGCAAAATTAGACAGCAGGCAAATTAGTCCAATAAAGGTTGCAAAAATACTAAATTCCTGCAGGTGGTCTGTCTCATCCATCTAGTGGGTGGAGGAGAGAGGTGTTAGAAATGCCTGTATTTGTAAAGAAAGAGAGTGGTGTGAGCGTCTGCACTCCTAGAAAAAAAACCTTTAGGCTCTTCTGAGGTGAAAGCCAAGCACATGGAGATCCAAACATGCCAGATCTCCTGGTTCTTCTGCCGATTTCAGTCCCTCTTGTGAACAACGATCTGCTCATTAACAATGTTCATGGCAGCCACTGCTTATTGATTCTCCCCTAAAAGCAGCAGGAAAGGGAAGTTATGGGTGCAAGTTTGGTTCAGTTTGGGTTTGGTTGGCCTTTCTGGTGTGGTGAGGGCCAAGGGGTCCTGGGTCTCCATGCTGGTTGTGGAAAGACCAGGCGTCTTCTCTCAGTTTGTCATGGAAGATATTAAGACCTCTTCGATAGTACGATTTCTTTCTGCTTTTCTTCTGACTGTTGTGGTTATGTTCCTTGGGGCAAGATGAGTAAACCAGCATTTACTGGTGCAAAGGCTATAAATGCTAATAAAATAAAATAATCTCCATTTTTATTATTTATGTTTATACAACATTCTTATAAAAGACCATTGTTATAGTAGAAGTTCTACATGAGTCAGGCTGTTCTCTTTCTCAGAGGTGTGTACATACTTGTGGGATTACAGTAGTGGTAACAATATTTGAATAATTCATTAAAACCTCATCTTTGAACTGTGGACGGACTGCATATATAGTAACTATTGGGAAATTGTATTCACCTTAATGTGTCATGCGATTAATATGTTGAGAATGACAGCCTCAAACACTTACAGCAGTGATGAGTTTCTCTCTGAAGAATTCAATGTTGGCGAAGAAGATCGGTGATGCGCATCTGAAAATCTTCACTCCCTCTGGCTCATAGATCTGTACAATGAAGGAAAAGTATCAGTAATGATATCTGCTATGGAAACACAAATGCAGTAGATAGAAAAAGAAACAAGATATTTCTTACATCAGTATAATCCTTCCTGTTTCTGTAGATGTTACTTCTCCCAACATTAGCCAAAACGGTGCAGCTTGGGCTGTGAACAAACACACACAATTATTTGCACCCTGTACTGAAACCTGGCAGAAGGGAAGGATCAGAGAAAGCTACATCAGCTCTGGTGGTAGAATGAAGAGGGAACCCACATCCAGAGGTTCACGCCTGTAAGTGACTTTTCCATACATGGTTTCTGGACAGACCAAGGCATGGGGCTGTTGGCCTTCTCTGCACAGGGGGAGTTAATTTATAGAGGGAGGCCCTGACGTATATTATTGTGTCAAACAAGTACTCACATCTGGGAGCGGATCACCACGGTCAGTAGCTGGAATGCCACGGCAGCTGCTAGTCCAATATCCAGGCCAAGAAAAATGGCAGCTAAGAAAGTCACCACCCATATAACCTGTAACAAGGAGGTGGATTGCAGTGGTTACGAACGTGCCAAGGACCTGCGTCATGAGCTCAGGGCTGGAGCAGCAACAGATCTCAGGGCTTGTCCAGCCTTTGGTGATGGGTTTCATATTTCCTAGCTTTTGTTCTTGTAAAACAGGGCCAGACGCACTGACTAGCACCACAGAGTGTTTCTAGGGATAACAATTTGTAGACAATAAAGGCTTAGAATAATAGGAGTGTGGATCTTCTATAGGTGGTTCACTAAATACTCAATAAAAACCCAGCAGAAAGGCGTGGTTACAAGTAAACCAGAATCCTGGGAAATCTGAGAGTTGTAAATGTGCTCTGGGTATCAAAACAGGCAAACATAGGTGCTGTGAATGTACTTGACTGATGAGCACAAATGATTAGAGCATTTTTCACCACAGATCTCAAAGCATTTTCACATGGTAAATAACTATTTGGAAGCTGGGAGAACTGAGGCCTGGAACCATTTGAGAACACAAAGAATTGGCCAATGAGGAAGCCAAGAGCCTTTGTTTTCTTAGTATTAGTCCTGCCCTCCAGCCATGAGCTTTACTATTCGGACTAAATCTTTCAAGCCATGATCTCCCACAGAGGGGTTCTTATCAATGCTTATAAATATCTCAAGGGTGGGTGTCAAGGGGATGGGACCAGACTCCTTTCAGTGGTGCCCAATGATAGGATGAGGGGAAATGGGCACAGAATGAAGCACAGGAGGTTCCATCTGAACATGAGGAGAAACTTCTTTACTTTGAGGGTGTCAGAGCCCTGGAACAGGCTACCCAGAGAGGTTGTGGGGTCTCCTTCCCTGGAGACATTCAAACCCACCTGGACACATTCCTGTGCGATCTGCTCTGGTGAACCTGCTTTAGCAGGTGGGTTGGACTAGATGATCTCCAGAGGTCCCTTCCAACCCCAACCATTCTATTATTCTGTAACATGCCATATGAGAGAAAGTGTCCCTGAATGTGTAAGTATTTAGATGTTTTCTGTAACTTTTTTCTATATTTGACTTTACATGAGTTGTATTTTAATAGATTTTTGATGGCATGGATGAAAACTAATATCACCAAAAAGAAGTTAGGAGAGAGAATTGACTCAAAGTAAGTGGGACAAAATGGAAAACATAAGCAAGGGATATAAGAGTAAAAAAGGCATGCCACAATTGTACTTTCCGTTAGTGAAGTAAGGCAAGAATAAAGATAGCTTGTAAGCAAATTTTCATCATAGATTTATTTCCCAGAGTGTTGTAGGACTCAACTTACACAGTCATACTTGTCCTTTCTCCACAGCATGCCTACTTCCTTGAACTGCATGAGCATTCCTTTCAAGTTGCCAAGAGCCAAAGATGCAAGGACTGACTGTGAAAAAGACCAAAATACATGCTGAATTCTAAAGCAAGCAAAGCAAACGTTGAACACTAAGGCTTAGAAGATCATACAAATAGGGCCAAAGTGCAGCTGTAAGACCAGGCACCTCCTTGCATTGTGTCACTGGAGTGAGAGGCAGGATGCCCCGTCCGTTGCACTGGAACCTCCCTAGCCATGGTTAAGAGCAGGTGCCTGACCTGGGGCCACAAATGCCACTTATTTTTGGCACCTAAAAACTGGTGCTGTGATGTTTTGTGTTTGGGCACTTGCATTCCCTTTGAGGGACCAAATGTAGTGGTCCTCTCTGTCATGATCTTGGAAGAAGAACCAAGCTTTGCAAAACCCTGTTTGGCTCCCACCAAAGCCTATGAACACTTTCAGTGATCCCTGGAGCAGCCCAGTCTTTGGCAAGTGGAGGAAGCACAAGGTGAAATTCATGAATACCTTCTGTAATGGTGCCAGGAGAAACCCAATGGCCAAGATCACAATCAAGACAATGACAGCTGAGATAATACCAGCAATCTGCATGAGAGAACAATTCCACCATGAATAAGTGCCCACAGGCATTATGGTCAGCTAGGAAAAAAGAGGGCTTTCTCACATTAAACATCTCCATGATTTGTTGTCTTTTATACCTGTGTTTTGCCTCCTGTGCTCTCCTGCACACCTGATCTCGACAGGGCTGTGCTGGAGGCAAATCCTTTGAATGATCCACCAACTATATTACCCAGCCCAAAAGCAATTAGTTCCTGAAATAAAAACAAAAGAGGTTGTTCTTAAAAGCTAGTTCATGTCGGTTATTCACAAGGCAAAGCATTCCTAAAAATACTTATTTCCTGTTGACGAATGCCTTGTATTGACTTCTGCGTTATTCACCTACCTGGTTGCCATCTAGTGGGTAGTCGTGCTTGATGGAATACACTTTAGCCACAGAGAAGGCTACTGCAAACCCAACAATTGCGATGGAAATACTGTCGCCAATACACTTTTGGAGGACACCTACATCAGGTGCAACAGGCGATTGAAACCTGAAAGACAAAAACTCTACCCATTAAGGACACGCCTAGAGGAGACAAGTTGTCAAGCAAGCGAGCAAGGCAGTGGTCCAGCTCATACTGAGCATTTTGGAGAGATCTGACACAGAATTGCAGCTCTGAATCCTGTAAAACTTTGCAGAATCCTTGTTCGGAACATGGACTCTGTTTATCCGCACTTAGCTCAATTTGTATCTCAGCAGGTTTTCATTAGTTGGCCAGGACCAGTGACAACTTATTTTGTCTGAGGTGCATGCACAGTTCTGCCTTCTAGTTATAGATGGATGTAAGGTCTGACCCAGTGCTGAGCTTCTCGCACAGACAATTTGCACATGAAGAATTTCACTTAATTGCAACCAAAAAAATATATCTCTGTGTGCTTCATTGAAGCACTTCAGACAGCTAGACAAATATATACCAGGTCAGGTAATACTGTCCAGTCTCTCAGGCTGCTAGATGCTTTAGCTTCAGCATTTCCTGCTTTTGGTCAGGGGTTTTTGCAGATCTGAGGGACAATTCCTCTCTGGTCTTTTATATTTTTTTCCACCTTTCTTTTTTCAGTGAACTGAAATCTGAAGAATGGAGACTCTTGAGCAGAAATAGCTGTTCCTCTGCAAGCTTCATTCACTAACAACCGCAGGGCTACAAGAGACAATCAAGACTGTCCCAGTGGGTAAATGGCTGTCCGAGTAAATGTCTTCCTCCCTCTTTTTAACTTAATGTGTGCCTATTAATTCTTTATGCCAAAATTCTGGCACAGCTGGATATAGTCTCCGTTTGGATATTCACTCTATATATCCATATATACCCTATATATGGATAAATCTCTCTGTATGGATATAGTCCTGAAGAGCAGCCGTTGAGACCTCCTGAGGACAATGGTGCCTGGGGAGATGCTGGTGGCAGGGGAGCAGGCAGGAGAACTGTGTGATGTTGTGGTGGGTTCCCAGGGCTTGTGGTGGCTGCTGAACCACGCGTGTACTTTGAGGGAGATGGAGGGGTTCAGGAGTGAGTAGTCCAGTAAAAGGGACAAATATCAACCTCCTGCTCAACAGCTGTCTTGGCAAATGAAGCAAGCAGTTACTTCGTGACTAGTGTGTAATTTTTATCTATTGAAAGTTTCATCATATTGTTGAGAGCAAAATGTTTCTTTACCTACTGAAAGAAGATGAAGCAGATTATTTTAAACAAAAAACAGAGCTGAACCGAATTAGCACTGACAAAATGGAGAGAGCTTTCGCTTCACTGGTGAATTTTAAGCAAATTACTTACCCTTCCTCTAGCTTTCCAACAACAGCTACATTAAATTTCTCTTCAAACTTAACAAAATGGGAAAGCAGTGCTGCTAAGACCGTCTGAAAGATAAAAAACCCCACATCCATTAGGCGCATTCTCCCACATGCCCTCCAGTCTCATCGCTAGAGACAGAATTATGGCCCAAGTCTGCACATCCCTTTGCTGTTCAGCTGTCATTCCCGAACGCCCTTACAGGTAAGGGTTCACATTCACAAATCACATGGAGAATATATAAGAATATCTCACTAGCAACAGAGAACATCCCACCCAGGTGTTTTCTAACCAAGTACTGTGCTAGCCCTGGGGGAAAGCAAGCACCACCTGCATCTATAACAACATCTTCCATGGCTTTAGGAGCTCACTCCTCATGTGAGGCTTCCCTTACCCCACTGTCACTTGGAGGGGCAAAACCATCTGCTGCTGGAGGGCAAAACTGTTTAGTGCTTGGCCATGGATGGTCAAGACTTCAGTGGCTGCTTGCAGGGTTGGTGCAGAGGGGCTTCAGCTGTGCGACTGCAGCCAGCTGGTCTCAGACCCAAATTTGTCCAAGAAAGAAAATTATATTTTATAACATTTTACACAGTTCAGTTAAGAACAGCTAAGTAGAAGTAAAACACCTTGTGGTAGCTCATGAACGCTGTCAATTTTTCCTTACAAGTAAAATGACAACCCATCATTTAATACAGAACAGGAGAAGAAAACCTTAAAAGGCTGCTTCCTGTATCACCATAGTGATGGAGCAGTTGCAAAATCAAAGAGAAGTGACCATTACCACCAGGAGTTCGATGGGGATGGGGGTTGGTAACTTTGCTTTGTATCGATCGTTCATTTCTTTCACCACGAACACAATAAGCAAGACAACAAGGGATGTGACCAGGTCAGCAATGTTTGCTTTTGTGATTTGGCTGAAAACGCTCTCCAGAGTCTGCAAAACCAGGAAAAAAAAAAGTAGTGCTTTAGAAATAGTAGTGTTGTGTCACAGTAGCCCTACCCTTCCCAGAAGGGCCTGTATCTGAGTTGTTCTGAGGGTTATGGCAGTTGGGATTTATTCCCTGTGGCATGACGTGGTTTGCAAGCCCCGATGAATGTGCATGTGCATCATCCAAATAACAAAAAAACTCCCAAAAAGCCCCTTCCGCTGGCTCGTGACCCTCTCCTCCTGTCCTCCCCCAGAGGCAGGGCCAGAGCAATAGGCACATGTGCGATGGGAAATGAGAGCAATGGAATTACTGAGCAGGTGCCGCTCTCTGCTTCTTCTTCCTGCCCTTCTCCTTCCACCTTTCTCACCCAACAGCCCTCATGGAGTCATATCCAAATTAAATATATATAATATCAGTGGAGTAAAAATGAATAATTAAATGCTTGAGGCAAAGTTGAGTGCTTCATTAAAGTATGCCAACACACAATAGAAAATATTATCTAATTAGCCCAGTGGGTTGTAACTTGGTGTTTTGTAATAAATTTAAAGATTGGTCATATACTAATAACACATCTTTTATGTTTTTCTCTTGTGTTTCATCCTGCTTGGCTGTTTTTATGCCCAGTTCTGTTATTACTGCCTTGTGATATACAGTCAGATATACATCACAGGTTTCAATAGCATTATCAAATAATGAACACTTAGCACTTACATAGACAATGCCAAGTGGTTCGTTAAATCCGGGGACAGACAATTGAAGCATGAATTTCAGCTGAGATACCACAACATGGACAGCTGCAGCAGTTGTGAAACCACTGATTAATGATTGTGATAGATATATAACAAAGAATCCAAACTGGAAAATTCCCAGAAGCAACTGAAATGCAAAATGACCATACGTCAGTATGATTTATTCATGCTTTTAAGCAACCTCTGCAACAAAAAAGAACTGTATTTAATGGGAATAAAGATTTTAACCTAATCCCACATATCCAGGGATTAAGGAAAACACTGTCACCAGAATTGCAATAAAAGTTCATTTAGCAACAGAGCACAAGGCTAGTAAAATTGCTAGAGCAGTTAAAACTTATTATTTTTATTTTATAGCTAAAATAAACCTCCTTAGTCTTAGGGTTTTCAGTCCGTATTTTTACATGGTACCAGTGTTTCATGAAGCACAGACTTATTAATATGTTAGGAAGGAAAGAACTGCAGGAATTCTATGTTAAGGAGGAAGGAGAAATTGCTTTGTTTTTAAAAGATAAATCCAAATACTTTTCTATTATGAGATAAAGCTTTTACTCGCGCTGCTGTGACTGCATTATTCATGTTACTCTCACAACTACTTTCTCCTACCCAGCAGATTAGCTTTTGCTGTAGGTTGGTGGACCTGTGTGGGCTGTAGGCTCAGGTCTGGGCAAACCCAAGGATTTCAGAGCATGAGTCAGTGGCTGGTCACTGGAGTGGGGCAGGTGTCTCTTAATCAGTGAGCCAAGGTCAGTTGTGTGGGAAGGGGAAGAGAATTACTTTGGTGACTGCACCAGCAGATAACAAAAAGGAAGGCCAATCCCCCGTTCATCTGTTAATATACACACATGCAGATGCATGTGAACACACACACCTATGTTTACCAACCTGGAAAACCCCAGAAAGGAAGGTTACAGATGCAGCCACCATCACCCTCTCTTCATCTATTGTTGAGGTATTCGTGGAAGTGCCGTTTCCAGCAGTGTCATCGGGGACCAGCCTGACAACAGCTCCTCCCACCATCAAGCTCAGGACGGGGAAGGGACCTGAGCACCACAAGGCATTTGTTAGAGACCCCCAAGTGCCACCATGTCCTTCTTTACCAGTGAGGAGGGTGGTTGGTGTGCCTGAACTTACCCACTGAGATATGTCTGGATGTGCCAAAGATAAAATAGACCAGGACAGGGAAAAATGCTGCATAGAGTCCATAGCTGGGGGGGACGTTCACCAGCAAAGCAAAGGCAAGACCTGCGAAGACAGGGGCCCAGGGAAGGTGACATGTGTGTCATATGGTGAAGCCAGCAGTTCCTTTGTGCCTGGCATGGCGATACCTTGCAGGACAGCCACGAGCCCCGTGTTGATGCCGGAGACAATGTCACTCAGGATCCACTCCCTGAAGCGGTACGCTGGCAGCCACGAGGTGATGGGAAACAAACCCAAGGCAATTTTTTTGACCCTTTGTGGAGAGCAGCTGTAAAGACACAAGAGGACAGAGGCCTGTAGATGAACAGCTCAGCTGGGTCACAGCCTGTTTTTGGAGTGGAAATGAAGGGGGAAGGATTCAGGTTCAGGCTGCCAGGGTTCAAAATCTCACCCAGACACAGTGCTGATCAACCTACTCTGCCAACTGGGCTTCAAGGAGGACCTGGTGGCCTCCAGAGATCTCTTCCAACCAAAGTTTTCATAGAATCATAGAATGGTTTGGGTTGGGACTGTCAAAGGTCATCTAGTCCAACCCCCTGCAATGAACGGGGACGTCTTCAACCAGATCATGTTGCTCCAAGTCTTGTCCAACCTGACCTTCAGTGTCTCCGAGGATGGGGCATCTACCACCTCTCTGGGCAACCTGGGCCAGTGTTTTATCACCCTCATTGTAAAAAATTTCTTCCTTCTATAAAATCTGAACCTACCCACTATAAGTTTAAAGCCATTACCCCTTGTCCTATTGCAACAGGCCCTGCTAAAAAGTCTGTCTCATCTTTCTTATAAGACCCCTTTAAGTACTGAAAGGCTAGAATAAGGTCTCCCCAAAGTCTGTGCTGCCAAGTGCCCAGGGAAAGAGAAGCTGCCTGGGCTATGACTGTAGGAAGACTCTTAAGGGTAACAGCAGCTAAAAACCTTTAGAAAAATCTGACATTGTATTTGTTTAATGAGTTTTTGTTTGCTTTGTTGGAGTCTGAGGTAGAAGTTGTCAGGATGGGGTTCATGCTGTCAGAGAATGGCAGTTCAGGCTGTTCTTAGCTCCATATAAAAAAAAAAAAAAAATCTTACCGAAAATATAGTTTCACGTGATCCCAAAAGGTTTTATGGTATCTGTGCAATTTCTCATGCTCTTCGTTGAATAAATTCTCCGAGTACACAGGTCTGGCTACAACATAGTGATTCCCCACAGGTTCAACCATTTCTCCTGAAATGCCAGGTGAGGATGGCAACTTGTGTGTATTCCCTGGCTTTAGTCGCTTAAAAAACCTGAAACAAAGAATGTGGTTAGATCTTTATGTACTGCGGGGCAGGTATTTGTAGCATAGATGAGTGAACTCCAAACTGAGCGTTACCACCTTTGAAGATCAAAAGAGAGATGGTTGAGACACCCACTTGGCTTTGCCAAGGTGATCTCCTGCCCTCCTCCTCCCACTGAAGGGCAGTGTTTTGCTGGAGCATGAAGTATTTCTTTCTAAACATGCAGCCAAAAGGTGGACAAGATGGATTTTGAGTTAATTTATCTCCAAGTCAGCTGTCTACAAAGTCTGCCTTCCTCAAGGAAGACTAGATTCTTAAAGAGCGAACAAGCGGATCGCAAGCCGTTTCTCTTCGTGGCAACACTGGGAGGGCTGGGAGCTCCCTGAAACCCACCGACGTGGGGGGAAAGGCAGAGCCAGGGCTGGGCTAAGCCGTTCTCTCTTGCACTCAGAGACTGGGCTGAATCTTTTGGCTTGGGTCTGTGTGACGAGGAGGTCAGGCTTGGTACTGAAAAAGCACGTTTTTGCTGCTTGTTATTTGTAAGATTTCTTTCTATGGGTTGTCTGGATGGCTTCTCTTCTGTTTCATACTCACAAACAGTTGTTGCAATGTCTGACCTAAATATTGTTTTCTGCCTTGTCCCAACCCACATTTGCATATTTATGCTGAAGAGAAACTATCCTCAGTCACTAGAGAAGTGACCCCTAAAGCCCACATTACACATGAGAAGACTCAAGATTATTTTCAGTCTGTACCACTGGGTATTTTGCAGCAATTAATTGATGGCATCACTGTTATGTTTCTCTTTATGCGCTGTTATGTTTCTCTCTATGCCTCACATTCTTCCCACATTATTTTCACCTAAATAAATGTATTAGCTAAAAAAACTTCTCTCTGTTGCAGCCACCATCAAATATTTAATACAGGACTAGTCCTGAACAGGAGTCATGGAACTTGCTTCTGGTAGCCACAGCTGAACTAGATGATCATTGTAGGATCCTTTCAACTGGAACTAATCCGTTCTATCCCGGTCTATTTTCTTTTGACTCAGAGACAAAGATGTATTGCAGGAAGCAAGAAGTCTTGTGATACTGATAATAGAGCATTTTTCTTTCTTAGAATCATAAAATGTCCTGAGTTGGGAGGGGCCCACAAGGATCATCGAGTCCAACTGCTGTCCCTGCACGTGACAACCCCACAGTTCACACCATGTGTCTGAGGGTGTTGTCCAGTCTCTTCTTGAACACTGTCAGGCCTGGGGCTGTGACACCTCCCTGGGGAGCCTGTTCTAGTGCTCCGGCACTGAATTCTTCACTTTCTCTCCCCTAGGTGTTCCTTGACACCTTGCTGCTTGTCTCACAACAGATGCCTGACCAACACTAGCTCCTTTCCTGGGCATTTCGAATTCAAACTCAACATATGGTGATATCACAGGACAGATTTTCAAGTGGCACAAAGAAGTTTGCATAGTTATGAAGAGAGGGAAAGCTTTTTATCTATGACAATTTTGGCATTAAAATGTCAATCTCATTCTGAAACTTTACTACAGGTCAGGGCCCATTATTGACCTATTTCAAGTGATTTTGTTTTAGTTTCTTCCTAGTTCAGTAGAAGTACAAATAGTGTCAGATGAACCTCTTAGATATGGTGGGATTTTTTTATTAATACACTAATTTTCCACAAAGGGTTTACTATTTTGGCAGTGGGTTAAACATTTTAGCTCTGTGTTTTAACATTAAAAAATGGTATTTGTAGTAATTTCCAAAAACTGCAGGATAGTTGTTTTAACAGACTAATACTGAAAATCTAAGCTCATTCAAGACCCTGATCCAAAGTCAGTTAAAAACATACTGCAATTGTATAATTGTACACTACTATCCCTGGATCAGAGCTCCAAACATGAGGCTGATTAAATTTCAGTGAAATAAATGGTTAATTTAGTTCTTTCTCTGAAAAATCTCGATGTACTTAGATTTCCAGGGTGAAGTTTACTCTATCAACGATTTTTAGAATTGCTCTGTTTCCTAATCAGCCTATCAGTCTTTCAGACTTCACATTGCCGAGAGGAATATTGCTTAAAGTCCTGTTGAATTGTTTTGTTCATTACATTGTAGATGTACTATTTGTACCCTTTGAAATGTTCATAAGGCACAAAAATAAAAGAAGTGCATGGGTTACTCTTCCACTTCAGATTTTCCCCAGTGCTGCAGCTGCTGTAGCTTTTCGAAGTACGTCAGTTGTCACTCCTGCTCCTTGCCCAGCCTTTACTCTTTCTGCAGGCCAAATTTAATGTCCCAGTCTCAGGGAACATACACTGTGCCCCTTTACAACCCTCTGAATTGACTCTGGTTTATTAGTGCTGGGCTTGTTGAAGGTACAAGTATTTTGCGTGTGCTTTTTCCTTCCTGACAGGAGCCCCAGTTTACTGACTCTCCTCCTGGTCAGTGACTTAGAGCTGCAGAAGGAACCCCGGAGCCTCACCCCGAGGGGCTCATTGAGCTGAGCCATGTGAGCATGAGTCTGCTCTAAAGACTATGGTGCCATGTGGTATTACTCAAGTTAAGTTTAACCAAGCCAGCCTGAGCACCTCAAGTGCGGTGTAAAGTGCCTTCAACGTGTTTTCTGACAGGTAAATGAGACCACATGGTGCAGCACACTGCAGACCACACTACAGCCAGATGACCACTGCTGCAAGTCACTTGCTAGTTGAGCTCTTCTCATGTAGTTCGGCAGCTGTCAGCTACCATGACTTCATTCGGAACTGATTTCCTCTTGCTCACTCTTGTTTTCTTCCCATACATGTTTAGAAAGATGGATGTCCTCTGCTTAGGGACATTTTTTTCAGCTGTCAGCACCATTTATTATTTTGGGAGTTTTACAGAAAATTGTGAGGTGTGCCAGCATAGTGGAGGCCGACATCATCTGCAAATCCCCTAAAAGAGAGGTCTGTACTCCAGAAACCCACGCTGCTTTTCCAGAGTGCTCCCATCATTCAGTCCTTGGACTCCTTGTGGGACACAACCAATTAGCACAGTTCTTCAGATGACTTCTATAGTATGTCCATCCACACATGGAAAACAGAAACAGAGACCAAGCTTACACCACACAGCTATTGAGTGGTAGTAACTTTTATTTGCTATTGACCGAGACTAGATCTCAACTGAAACCCCAGAGATAACATTCTGATTCAGGTTTATTCCGTATAGCCTCTGATCCTATTGTCATGGCCAGCAATTAATAGCATTACCATCTTCCACATGTAAAACACTCAAACTCTGCTGCTAATACTAATGCATATTTTGACGTGTGTCATTTTGTTGAGGAGATATTTTTTCCCTTTGTTAATTTATGCTAAATATTGACCAAGTAGTACACAAAACTCTGGTTACTTCAACTGAATAATTACATAATAATTAAATATTCACATGCTTAATCCCACAAACATTTGAAAAATACAAACAAATTCCACAAGGGAAGCTTTTACATTTTACAAGAAACACAACACATTAGGAGAAGCATTTCATTTATAACCATTACTTCACACATTCCACACCCAGACTGAAAAAGTCAAAATTGTACCTGCTGTGTCTTCCAGGAAGCTCTTCAAAAGAAACCACACCAAGATTTTAAGGAAAACAATATATCCTTGAAATTGCTGGAGGCAGTGCCGGTATCTTGTGCTGTTCTTCATTTCAGAACCTCCCTAAATAGTGGCAGCACTTTAATAACTAACTTCAGTTAACTTTTACAAGAAAAGGAAGATTTCACTGTGCCCTTGACCATTGAGCCTATCCTCGGGAGGGATGATAAGAGTAATTTCTTTAAGTTCTCTGTGATATTGCTTAACTTTGTTTGGCGATCTGTTTGTGATTGATCTGCAGAGACTAATATGGGAAAACAGAGATGAATAAGAAGGACTGTCTGTTGCAATCCTGTGCTGTACATCTGCCAGGTTTCTGTCGGGCATGGTGGGAAGTGGTGACCAGAGCTCGGCTGTGTCACACTTCATTTCTGAAGGAGCAGAAGCCAGTGGTAGGGGAGATGGGGCTGCTGGGTGTCCCAGCTCTGGACAACAATTTGACACAGTCTCCCACAGCATCCTTACAGCTAAACTGAGGGATTACGGTCTGGATGATTGGGTAGTGAGGTGGACTGTGAACTGACTGAAGTAAAGAAGCCAGAGAGTCGTGGTCAATGCAGTGGAGTCCATTTGGAGGCCTGTATCTAGTGGAGTGCCTCAAGGGTCAGTACTGGGGCCAGTACTATTCAATATATTCATCAATAACTTGGATAAAGGAATAGAGTGTACTATCAGCAAGTTTGCCGATGACACCAAGCTGGGAGGAGTGGCTGACACGCCAGAAGGCTGTGCTGCCATCCAGAGACCTGGACAGGCTGGAGAGTTGGGTGGCGAAAAATTTAATGAAATATAACAAGGGCAAGTGTAGAGTCTTGCATCTGGGTAGGAACAACCCCAGGTTCCAGTATAAGTTGGGGAATGACCTATCAGAGAGCAGTGCAGGACAAAGGGACCTGGTGGTCCTGGTGGACAGCAGGATGACCATGAGCCAGCACTGTGCCCTTGTGGCCAAGAAGGCCAATGGCATCCTGGGGTGTATTAGAAGGGGAGTGGTTAGTAGGTTGAGAGAGGTTCTCCTTCCCCTCTACTCTGCCCTGGTGAGACCACATCTGGAATATTGTGTCCAGTTCTGTGCCCTTCAGTTCCAGAAGGACAGGGAACTGCTGGAGAGAGTCCAGCACAGAGCCACAAAGATGATGAAGGGAGTGGAGCATCTCCCATATGAGGAAAGGCTGAGGGAGCTGCGTTCCTTTAGCCTGGAGAAGAGGAAACTGAGGGGTGACCTCGTTACTGCTTATAAATATATAAAGGGTGAGTGTCAGAAGGATGGAGTCAAGCTCTTCTCGGTGGAAACCAATGGTAGGACAAGGGGTAATGGGTTCAAATTGGAACACAAGAGGTTCCACTTAAATTTGAGAAGAAACTTCTTCTCAGTGAGGGTGACAGAGCACTGGAACAGGCTGCCCAGGGGAGTTGTGAAGTTTCCTTCTCTGGAGACATTCAAAACCCACCTGGACACCTTCCTGTGCAACCTCATCTGGGCATTCCTGCTCTGGCAGGGGAATTGGACTGGATGATCTTTTGAGATCCCTTCCAATCCCTAACATTCTGTGATTCTGTGAACATGTGCCTCTGTGAACCTTCCTCCAAGGCACCTTGAAGCAACTCTAAACTATCCTTTCAGAAGCAATTCCTGAGTGCTCAGATCATTGCTAAAAATAGCCTTTGCAGGGATTTCTGAAGGCCACCTGTGACTTGGTGGAGCTGACAGCTGTGACATCCAGTTACAGACACTGGAAAGGTGCAGAAAATCTGTGCAGCTGAGTGCTGGGGCACAAACATGGTGTAGGCAGGTTGGACTGTGCTGCAGGATCCTGCTCCCCTTCACTGCCTATAGAGGAACTGAGGGAAATTATCCTCCCTAGGCCAAAGTGAGCCTTTGTAAACATTTCCCAAGATACCTAAAACCACCTAAGGAGGTAGCTCAAATAGTATTTTGATGCCTCAGGCTGCAAATTCAGCTGCAGATGTCTGTGTTCGGGTATTCTGTGCTCAGGAGAGCAGTGAACCTTCAGTGCTGAGGGCACCACAGCATGAAAGTTTCCTGATGAAAACTGTCTTAACAACCCTTTCCATAGGTCACACTGCCATGAACACCGAGAAACTCTTCAGCTGTTGATACCATGGTATTGGGAAGACTGTGGATTGCCTGACTCCTTAGGACACTCCTCCCATCTGGAATACAGAGCTTACCTTAGCCTTTAGGGGTTGGAAATCACAGACCCTGCCCCTTAATAAAGTTTTCTCAAGACACGGCATGGAGGGAGCGCAACCTGTGTACTCCAGATGGACAGTCACAGGCATAGGTCTAGGAGAAGAGACAGGAGGAGCCTGAGGTTCTGCTCTCAGGTGACTTACCCGTATTTCAGTCAATGATTAGATCAAGAAAAAATGAAGCAAGAAGGACCTCAGTATCCATCCCCACAAAGTGAGAGCTCTATTAGACCATTCAATCAGGATTTCTTTCTTGTGCTTTAACCCATGGCTCTGAGTTCCCTGACAGTCTTTATGGACGTCAGGTGCTTTTGAAAGCTGTAGTTACACTTCTAAGACTATAAGCTCCCCTAGTCAGTAAACATACCAGGTCACTTCCTAAACTGTTGAGACTACCTTCTCTGTGACAGCAAACCCCTGTTTTTGGTAACTGCTGTTAGGCTTAAGATATTTGCTGCAGTTGGTAAAACTGACACAGGAATTACTTTTACCATTAAAATAACAATCATTTTAAAAGATGTAGAACATATGAAACCATAAAACAGACAGCTTTTGGCCTCCCCGCTCAAAGTGCAGGCATGGTGCAGTCATAATGGTATTTTAAAACCCCTTTGAAGTCTTGAATGTATTCTTAATTCTTTGTATTCAGGATACACCATGAGAAGTTGCAACGTAAAACAGTAGGACAGCTTTTCTAGGGCTAGGTTTAAACGCAGGAGGCACCTTGGCTTTAACGAAGTCAGTAGAGTCTTGTCTTTGGCTTGATCACCTCCACCTGTAAGTGCTCTACTCTTGGATTATTTACACTAATTTGCTGTAGCAATAAGGTGCTACCTGGAGTGATGAAGGCAATAAACACTTTGGCCCTTCTGTTTGAAGCAGCAATGTTAAAACCATCGTTTTATTCTGATGGTGCAGAGGAGGTTTGCTATACGAAGGTCGTACAGGGGGCAGGTTGCCTCTGTTCCACACTGTGGTTTCAGCTGTGCAAACCCCTGATGTCTTTACATTGGGTCTTTAAACACCAGTAAAACTCCACAACTGATTGGGAAGGCATGGCCTTTTCTGCCAAGGCAGAGTGGAGGAGGAAAAGAAAATTTTCCATTGCTCTGTCTCTCAGGCAGCCTCAGAAATGCAGAGTTCAGTGCCACAAATCAGTCACAGCCTGATCTTTTGACAAGTCTCAAGTACCCTCAGCTTCCTCTTGTTTTCATGGGAGCTGAAAACCACTCACAGCTTGTGAAAGCCACTTGGTGAGTTGAGCTCTGAAGGGCTTCATGTGCGCTGCCTCCTGCCCCAGCTGGGATAGGGAGCGAGGAACAAGTGACTGGAAAGAGATAAAGCAGCAACAAATTGTCTGAGCAGCTTACAACTGCAGAAAGAAGCTATTTTTCACAAAGAAAGAAGAAAACAGTTCTGCCAGAGATGCATTCTACTTGTTTTGTGAAGAGATCCACGTCTTTCTTTAGTGTTACATAAACACCAGTATCAATACTGGGAGATTAGCTGCTTGAGAATGCAGATAACAGCATCAGCCTGTGAAGATTTCTAGTGTTTCCCAATGTTTTCCTTCACCATGTATAAAGCTTCTGTTCCCATGTGTAGCTTTCTGGCCATGACATGTCTTCTGCTGCCCAGTTGGTCACCCTGCTGCCCGGTTCTGCCCAAAATATTGCTCACAATACCATCTGCTGTGATGCTTCTAGTGCAAAATATCGTAAATTCAAGTTCTTCCAACCTTTTCAAACATGACACTAAGCTCTACTTGGGAAGCTCAGTGCATTCTCGTTCCCATTTTGGAGGAAGGACAGTGGCTGCAGCCTGTGGATGGCATCCTCAGGAAGATTTTAAGCCCCTGTTGAGGACCTCAAAGAAAGAAAAACAAAAAGAAAACTGGATGGCCCTGAATGGATAGAAAGCAGAGTCGTCATCTGTGCTCACAGACTCAGGACATTATGCCAGAAAGAAACATTGTGTCATTTCACTTCCAGCTTCTTATACTCTCTAGTATCTTGTTTTTTTTTTTCAGCAAGTTTCTCTTTCAAGTACACTGAGGCACAAATCAAATCAGCCATGATACTGGGTCAAATTCAGTGGCGATGCATAAAATGGGGGTGAGGATCAGTGAGTTTAGCTAAGAAGTAAGTATCAGGCAGTCAGTGTAAGATTGGGAAGGGCAGTGGCATTGCCAGGAAGAGAAGGTCAGTTCCACTAACAGTGATTTTTCTGGATTGCTCAGATTTACCAAGACTTGCAGATAAAGAGGGTCTGAATTTTGCTTAATGACTCAGGAAGAGAGAACACTCTGCCAGGGTATGGGTCAGTGAAGGTTATCGCTCCTTTATATAAAGCACACAATGAGCAGGAGCACCCAGTGCAGCGTATTGTGCAGAGGAGCTGAAAATTTCCAGTAAAACGGTTGGTGCTATATCCTCACCCCTCTCATTTTTTATTCTAATTTCTTTTATTACACTTATGTATTTTAATTCCCTTTTATTATGGACTTTAGAGTCCCTGAAAGCCAGCAATCCTAGCCTGGGTGATGGGTGCTTATATGATGGCATTACACCACAAAGAGCACAAACACAAACCCCTGCACATTGCCTTTCACAGTAGGGCCAGTTTTGTTGTCCTCCTCTGCCAACATTAGAAATTAAGCTTAATTCTTCAAGACGAAATGTCATATTTAACTCAATGTTAATGTTATTTTCTCTCTTATGAACTTTCCATATTTTGCTTAAGGCATGAGTAGTTCCTTTGTTTTTATTTAAAGTCCTCTCTCTCTTTTGAGTTTGTCAAGCAAATTAATTTCTTAAGAGAGCTCTCACATCAGAGACAACCAGCCAGATTAGACTTGTTGATTCAGCATTTAACTGTATGTTCACACTGTGGCTGAATATAGTAACACATTATTTGAGACTCAACCAGGCTGCAAATCACAGCAATGATGCATGACCACAGGGCCCTGCAGAGCTTCTCCTGCTGGTGATGAGTGAGTCAGGGAATCTGCAGCGTCACAGCCTGACGTGCTCTGTCCTTCGGTACAGATACTGCTACACGCACATGGAGTTACGTTTAACACACAAAGCAATGAGTGTTCAGATATCTGAGAATAAAGTAGAGGCATAGATAATCTTGCTTGTGCAGTGCTGGGGTGGGAAGCACAGCCCTGGCTCTCCATCCTGAGCTCATTCCCACTGGCTCCAAGGACACCTGCTCCAAGAGATGCTTGTGGAACACCCATTTGCGAAGTGTTTCTAGACCTGTGAGAGTCTAAACACACCCTACATTCCCCCAGCCTAAAGGAGAAGCATTGCAGGGCGCCCTGTCCACCTCATGCTTGCATACAGCAACTGTGGATATCCCTTCTGTAGATACATTCCAGCTCTAGGAAGCCGTGGTGCCAGCTCACACCACAGCCCTTTACTGTGAGACTGTGCAGGGCTGTTGTGTGAATACTATGGTGGTGTGGTGCCAGCCTTGGGGAAAGCTGTGGAGTTCCCACTGCATCTCCTTAGAGGTCTTTCCCTCCTGGCAAGCAGGAGCAGATGGTAGAGGGAGGAATAGTTTATTCCTCTCTTGGTGGAAGTTGGTCAACTCGAGCCCAGGAGCTGTTGGATGGGGCCTGACACTCGTGTCTGTTTTCTCACCTCTCAGCACTGCTGGACCGTTTTCCATTACTCCATCACCAGGCCATGACTGTGGTCTGGTTTGTGCCTCTCCAGAGGTCAGCCAAGATAATGACTCTTGAAGGCCACAACAGCAGTCAGCTGAATTTCCTTTCTTAAGCCCAAAACATTTATGTTAAATAGGAGCAAAATCAAACTGAGATGAAAACAAAACCAAAACTAAACAGTAATTATAAATGGCCAAAAGGCTGCCTGGCAGAATATTTCAAGTAGCTTTTCCAAACTAGTGCCAGAACCCTATTTCCCAGACAAGCCCTGGACACTGTTCCAAATTTCCTCTTAAAAGTTCAGCTGAGCACACTTCTAGTTGCTTATCCATTTTGAAACACCCTTAAGGGTACTGTTAAAAATAACCTAAATAAATAAATACGCAGCAGATATTTCTGTGTAGCTGGTGGAACATTTGAATGTATTCAAACATTAAGTCGGAGCCATCTCCCTGTAATCACGTATGTTTGTGCTCTAGGTCTCCCTGTGTGGTGTACTTTTGCAGATAGCAGTGCAATAAAATACTCCACTATCTCCAGATACTTTAGACTGTGCCATTTCTTAAACAGTTTGAATTATGCCTGAGGTTTCCCTCAGGTAACAGCTACATGGAAAAATGTATTTCCCAATATTTCACCAGGTCTCTTATCAGTTCTTGGGTTCCTATCAGTTTCAGCCTGGTTTGCAAGAATGTGCAAAATAAAATGATCTGAGGTTTTGCTCATGGAACAACATAGTTGTGTTCATCTAGCAGGGGGGTTCACCCAGCAGCAGGCTCCATGGCTTGACACATCTGACATTTATGCTCCCCCACACCTTCTCCAAGTGTTTGTTCCAGAACTATTTGGCTTTATAATCCTTTGAAATCACATCTGGATTTGGGAATTTTAAACCTGAACTCACTTTTATTACCAGCCTGGTCTTCTCCTGGGATTGCACAAACCTGATAGTCGTGGGACATGGAGTGTTTTATGGTGGGATAGTTTCAGATCATTTAAGCAGCCTGATTTTATTGAATATTTTGGTAATTTTTAAGAGAAGAATTTTCAGTTTCTGTTTGCAATGAGCTGTCACTGAAATGCTTTTTTAAAAATTTTTCAATTTACTGTTGACATAGTTAACTTTTTCCATTTGTGGGCTGATAAACATTTCCATACAGCACATAAACATTGCCATCTAGCACAGAAAACCCATTTTCCTTACTTGTGTTGGAGAGAATGTAAGAAGTAAAGCAGTAGGTTCAAAGATCAGTAGTTTAGATTAATTTTTTAAATTAGTGCTAGAAAACTTTCACATCTTTAGAGTTTGTTACTCTGTATCATACAGAGATCACATACTTTAAAATATTAAAATATATTAAACACTCAATAAAATATTAAATATTTTTTTTTAAATAATTATCATAAATATGAGCAGGACAAATTAAAGGACAAATTGAAAAGCTGAGTTGAGTTAGTTGTAAGCCAAAGTTAAACATTTTTTTCATCCCTCTCATTCTGAATTTACAAATGAGATTTTTCTCACATTGTTTAAACACCTCTCAATACATTCTGTTGCATTCACACCCCTGAATATCTTTCCTATCTGCTTGTTCTCAGACCAACACAGAGAAATGATAAAATATCCTTATGCAGATCAGCAGGTGGCTTGACCTGGTTCACTATCGGCTCGGGAAAAGGCAAGAGTAGGAAAGTGGTAATTCCGGATTATTCGATAATCCCAGTGGTAGCACTTCTTATTAGCACTACTGACTTGAGAAGGTATACAAGAATAGCAGCTGAGAGATCCAGCAAATAAAACCCCAGCCATAAATGGAACATTTGCATTAATTTTCATTTGTCTCTTGGTGAAGCACAGAGCAGGTAGCAATGTCTGTATTCCTGAGCTCACAGTCCTGGGCCTGCCAGTCCCGGGACTCCTGGGCTCATCCACAGCATCTCTGAGCCAATCAAGCCAGGAGTCCTGTTGTTTTTTTCCTTCCCCTGCATGATTCTTGTGCCTGATATTATGGCCTCTGCTTGTACAAGGAGAAGCCTTGCAGTTCACATGGTTTGTTGTGACTTTCCTACAGCCTATGGTTTCAGCCTTTTTAAAATTTTTTTAGCTGTTTTTATCACCCTTAGCCCAGGCTTATTTGTTCCCTGTGCCAAACCTGACGATAAAGTTTGGCCATGCAGGGCTGTAATCAGGCCCATAGTTGTCTTTGTATCCCAAACTGGCCACTATTGCAATTCCCATCTGCAGCATTATTGATGAAAAGAGTTGTACTTCCTCCAGCTGGAACAGAAATATGCAAAAACATGTGTGCCAGCAATTTTGCAGCCAGCAAAGCAGTAACAGCAATGGGAAGACCCTTCAGTCCAGAGTGGTGGCACCTTCTTCTGCAGCAGCTTCTGGGGAAGGGACCCTGGGCACAGCACCTACTGATGAAGCTGGTGTTCCCCTTCGCTACTTGCCAGACAGCTTCAGCTTGTAATTATGCCAAACCAGCAATCTAAAAATATTGCAATCTAATCAGTTTAGGATAAAGGCCACCTTGGGAAAAGATAGTCGCTCCAGGAAATTAGCTTCTTTCTCAACAGCTGGCATCATTTCCACTGAGTCATTGGTGGGGCTCAAAGAGCTGAGCTGCTGGAGTGAAATGAAAAAGTCTTTTGGGTGAAACTAAAGAGGGAATCTCCCCCACACCGAGCTTCATGCAAAAGCACCCAAAGATAAGGCAGTAAGGAACTGGACTGCCCGAAGGGCAGCTTTGGGCTGGAAAAAACAATTGTAATCTCAGATACAAGTCAGTTAAAAACAAACATTTTGAGGACTGGTGAATGTCAGGGGAGAGGGGAGCTGCCTGTATTTACCATCCAGTTGTCAAAGTCTACGAAGCACGGAATTTAGAGCGAACAAAAGGAGGTTAAAATAAGAGCAGGATTTCCAGCAGGGCTCTTCCCTGAAGAGTGAGGAGGCAAATGCTCCTTGGGATGGGGCCAACAGTACCTGGGAGCCTCTGCAAACACAACCGGGTGGTTGTCAGGGCTGGGCAAAGGGAGATGGGGAAAATGGAGTCAGCTGGGTAGAAACCTGCAACTGGAGCTCTGGGGAGGTGATCTTCCAAAGAAAGGTCAGAAAATTAATTAGGTCTTATCAGACTCTCCTTCATATCTCCAGAGTGTCTTCTCTCTCATTTCTCAAGATGTTTGCATAAAAAAATGGTCACGCAGATGGTGTGCTTGGAGCGAGTATGTTTCGGAAATCCAGTGTGGGTCTCAATGGAAATTAAAAGCTTGATCTTTGTAATGCCATAAAACCACGTATTTCTGGGGCTTAAAGTTCAATCCTGAAACTATACTACGAAGTGCCACATGATCTGAGGAAACTCCTCACTTGTGTCATATCCTTTATTCCTTTCAGCCATATTCCTTACAAAGGCATTAATAATAACTAACTTTTTACATTCAATTATTATGAGTACAGTAGTAGCTTTTTAAATGACAGTGACTTCCATGAACAATGCATCCAAATATCTGTATTCTTTTTATTATCTGCATTTATGAACAGAAGTTAATTACATTTTACCTACTGGCTCTACTTGTATATGTGATATTTTCCAAGGTCTTCTGGAAAGACTTTTTTATTTATGACTCAGGATGGGCCTAAAATAAAAACATGGTATCTAAGTACATCTGATAAATATGAGCTGGTTGTAGTCTAATGTCACTATCAGTACAAGCCCTGATTAAACGTCCTCTGTCCTGTGATGTGCCCGTGGAAAAACAACCACACAATCATGTGTGTATTCCTTCATTTTGTTAGATCATTCTGTTTTTCTAGCCAATGCAACCCTTTATTTCTAGAACTATCTACTCGGGGCTGAATTTAAACAACACTGTGGAGTCTGATTGCAGATATGGTGCAGTGCTGTTGTTCCCATCGGTCCCAGGTCCTAATTAGCAATCACAATAAATAATGATATACACAAAATTTTGTGTGATTTGTGATGTCCTAAAGAGTACTGAGTTGCTGCAGTTTGCGTTAGAGAGGCTGCATTGTCCAGACCAGGCTAGGCCCTGCAGGCTCCCTATGTGGGAAAAGAGACCTTCTGCTGTCAGTGGTGGCAAGTCCAAAAACCTTTCTGCCTCATCTTTTGTAAAGTGAGGCTTTTCCAAAAGCATATCCATCTCCACAAGAACCCTTCTGCCTTTCCGTCAAACTTTAAGATGTTCGTGAACTTTCTAAGATGACTTTCTTCCTCCTGAAGCTATGCCTCCTTTACTCTCAGGCAACTGGGTTTTGTTTGTCCTTATAATGACTGATTAAAACACAAGCCTCTGTAGCAAGACATAACAAAAGTTGATCAAAATTATCTGGGTGAAGCAAAAGGAGAAAGTCAGGGCACTTTTAGGAAAGCACAGGCAGAAATGCTGAGCTGCGGACAGGTGAGACAACAGGAGTAACTGGGAAACCCAGCTTGCTGGGGAAGCCAATATGAGGTGAGCAAATACAAAATTAACCTATGAAGGGTCTTGGGCCTTGTGCTCCTGAAGGGTTTTCTGTGCCTATGGTCTGGAACGTGTGTGGGAGGTGGGTGCAAAGCCCCAACACAGCAGCAGCCCCTGCATGGTCCTGTGACACCTCCATGTGCATGAAGGGCCTGGGGATGCAGGGACAGGGTGGTCTGACCGGTTTCCTTGTATCCCCAGCTGAGGTCTTCTCCTTGCACAGAGGGCTGCTCGCATGCTCTCTCCCATGGGTGACCCTCCTGCGGGGCCCCTTTGGAAGGCTCAGGAATCAGCCCACTAGGGAGAAGGAGCAGGGAGATGTTTCCACCACTCTGCTCCCAGCCCTTCCCCTCCTCCTGTCCACCCACAGGTGAGCAGAAACAACTGAGCACTCATTCTAGGCTGAAAAGAGACAATTCTGGGCTTGATTTAGCCATATGAGGCAAAAAAGATAATTTCTTAAACACAACAGATCATGTCTTCTCTTGCCAACTGCCTACATGCTGGAAAATGAAACTTTATTGTGTATACATGAAGCAATTGAAAGCTTTTTCCAAACTGGCACAACCCAATTGCAGAACACTCTGCTCAGCCTTGACTGCCTCGTGCACCGCAGAGCATTTTGTTAATATTTAAGCTCAGTCTTTTGACTCTTATCCCAGAAGCCCAGAAGGGTTTGTGGTTTAAGCAGAGTTGTGTAAGCAGGGCAGCCCCGGTGCGTCTGAGCTGCTGAGTGGCACCGGTGGCATGTGTTCCTGCAGACCAAGAGTTACAAAGTGCGTGGGCTGGATGTCACGGCAGATAATTGGGCTTGTCTTGGAGAACTGCAAGCAGTATTTCTGGTGAAGCTATCACACATGACAGCTGACCTGCACAGTGTCCTGGGAAAGTGAAGAGTCATGCTAGGAAGGAGTCCTGTTGTGCAAACAGGAGCCCAGCACATACTGGACCATTGCTGTAACCTCTCTGTCTCCTCCCCGTGATTTAGGGAGTAGTGTGGGGAACAAGAGACACAGAATTATATGTGGTTGTGGAACACAGTCTGGGCTGTCCTAGGACCGCACGTGCCTCATGCTCATGGAAGGCAAGAAAAACTTGGGTAGTTTTAGCATTCTGAAGGCAGGGTGGAGAGGATGAAAGAGTATCATGTCTGTGACAGAGAAACAAGGTGCCAGCAAAATATGTAGAGGGAATAAAAGTCATGTGCAGACTAATGGGTGTCTCCTTAAGGTACCAACAAATTAGTCTCTGAATCTCCAGGAGAAAAGAGTGAAGATGAATATCCCAGGCATCCCACTTATAATTGATACAGCTGTGAAAACCTGGTTTGTTTTTTTTGAAGATTCAATACGTAAAGCTCTCTCCACACTTTCTAGACATCTACCTGTCTATGTCTGCCAGTGCCAGATTCCTTACATACATTTACAAAACCACAAATGAATACTGATAACAATTCCAGCACAGCTATTAATCAACGTTAACAACAATGCGAACACAACAATTAGACTGGCCTGATTGTGCACAAATTTAGTTGGGGCTCTTGTGGCCACCATAAACCATTCTTTTTCTATATATGGATATTTTATTATATATACATTTATATATACATATATAAATATTTTACCTTGACAGTCTAAAAGTACAGTATATGAAATGCCAGTGAACTCTTTTATTCCCAGTTAGCACTTGAGAACCAATCAAAAATACAATTCTTACTCAAGCATGATTTGTTAACATAAACCTATGTTGATAACCTTTACACTCTGTCTGAAGAGAAAGTGTTTGTAAATATGCCTCTTATTAAATCACTCCAATTTTTTTGAAGATAATAGTTCAATTAGAGCAACAGTATCTTGATTAGAAGAACAATTAATGCTTGTTCAAGTGTCATTTTTATTAGTATTGTCTCGTGTTACAGTTAAACATTACCTGAGATATCTCACCATCAATTTATTAATGATATAATAGCACTTGTCACTTTTAGGACCTTCTACTCAAGATTCTTGAATTGCTTTATGACTAATAGTGTGACTTTACAACAACATTCAGCAGTAGATAAATATATTATATATTTGCTTTACTTAAAGAAAATTAAGACATTTAAAAATACCTTGTGCCACATCAAAGGATGTTTTATTGATAGGTATTTTGGAAACTTCCTTTGCAAGGACATCTCATGTGACAGCCAAGACATCCCAGTGCAGCTTTGTTAGAGGCAGATATTAGCTCATAGCAATCAACAGCCTTAATTGTTCTGGAATTAAAATAGCCTTGACTGAAGGAAGACTTCTGAGAGCCTGGCTAAGCTTTGAATGATTTCAATAGGAAAAAATTTACCATCCTCACATTCTCTCTCACTCGTGCTTCAAGTCAGTGGAAGGTCCTTCAGACTGTTCCAGGTCTTAAGATCCCTGGGCTGAAAAACCCTGCCCTAGAAATCTGCTCCCTCCTTCAGGCAGGGAAGCAGGTTCTGAAAAGCAGAACAAAGGTTTTGCTGTTAGAGCTATTGCTTTCATGTCACAATCAGAGTGGAGCTGGATTACTGATGTGGTTTTTCAACCAGTTCAAAACCACCGCCGTGTCTCAGGAGTCTGCACTGATTTGCTCCATGACTGACTGGCTTGTACAGGGCAGGCAGCCACGTCCTTGCGTGGGTTGTTGCGCCTCAACTATGTGACCTGGCTGTTCATATCCTATTGTTTGTGTGCTGCCATCCGTGAGGATGTGTTACCGAATGTCTTCCTTAATTGTTTCCCAACAATGTCTCTTTAATCCATTTTAGTTATTGATTGGACCACCAGCAAGAATTCCTGAATTGCAATAACTGAGGTTGAGGTTAAGGTTGTTTGGGAGGTCTGTGAGAGGCATTGCAGGTATGCGACATTAGTCTGTTAGACATTAATATGACTGTGCTCCACAAATATGTTAAAAATGCGGCTCTGCAAAAGGCGCACTTACCTCTGTGCAAAGGATGCTGAGTTGGAGTTCCTGATCTCCCTAGCTCTCAATATTAGAAAAAATGTCAATGAAACTAGATTCAAAACCCATAAAGGAAATCCTTTTTCTCTCATTTGGTCCAGTAGTACACCAGGAATTTAGCAAGCGAATATTGACTGCCCCCCTTTGCAGGTGCAGTACTCCGTGCTGAGCTGCAGGACTTTGTAATAAGCTCTCATGAATAGAATCTGCTTCAGGATTAATTCTGGGATGGTTTCAGTCCAAATGGTTCAGACATTTCTAAGAATATGACTTAGGGAGACTGCATTCCTTTTATCCATGAAATGTCCACTTCCACCCACTGTCACTCCAGCTCATCCTCCTTGCTCCGTGCAGTGGGCCTCAAGGCTGCAGACCTGCTAAGAGGAAACCAAAACAAGCCAGCTATTTGATCTTCTGATTTCTTGCTATCACTTTTTAAAGAAGCCCAGAAATAAACACTAATTAAAGAAAACTATTAAGATGGACAAAATTATGACGTGGTGGAATTCAAGTTGCTTATGTGCATCTATGTTGGATATAGACATTAACTTCAGGATCTCATGGCTGTGCCCCACAGGACCCTTGCCTCTTTCAGATCAAAGGAAGTCTTTGCTGGAGGTGGACAGGATATCTCATGGAAGAAGGCTCATGTGAGTGCCCATACCTGAACTTGTCACACTCAGCCATCTTATCAAAAGACGGGCACTTCCAGGGTGTGATCAGCCCATCTTCCTATGGTGGCTGTCTACAGGAGGTCATCTGAATTCGGTCATGTGAGTATCTGTCACTCCTACCAACTGTAGAGGCACTCCACAGGAGTCTCCCAGATGCAGGTGTTGACTTTGCAGATGTTTAAAGTCCAGTGATTTGACTCCTATCCTTGGTGCATAATGGAAGGTCTCACTAAATGGAGATTGGGCAAAGTTGGAGGGCTTCAGGAACACAAGATGAATTTCCAACATCTGTCTGCTTTGGATCATGACAGAGCAGTGTAGATTCTGGCTGGGTGCAATAAGACAACTCCTGTGTTTGTTTGCTGAGCTGACAGTGCCCTCCTGGATCAACATCGGATCTAAGGGGCCATGGGTGCTAACGGGGAGGTTCTGCTCCCCTCTCCAGCACCCTGACACCTCTGTTGTGTGTTGCTGGTGTGTTGTCTGCCCCACAGCAAAGGTGCTACTGTGCAGCTTGACTGAGGAACAGATAGAAGAGGAACAGTAAGGAGAAGAGGAGAAAGATGAGTGCAAACGTGTCAGCTACTAGTGTAGACAGACACTGTGAGTCTGCTCTGCAATTTTCCAAGTAAACCTGCCAGATGTCCCCTTGGGATAGTCAGATGACAGGTTTACAGCATAAATCAGGGTGGAGGAGTATCCTGGTTTTGTCAAAAACAAGTTTCTCTTTTAGTGAATTTGCCTGTCAGCTAAAGCCTTCATATTAGCTGCATTTTCCTGGAGAACCAGACACATGTTTTGGTAAACACAGCAATGGAATGCGAGGTTATTGGTAAGGACAGATTCACATCTCAAGAGAGGAGCAATGAGAAACAGGTGACCAGGAAACTGACCAATGGAGTATAACATCCCATTCACATGAATACTTCATATAAAAGTGGGAGATCACGAGGATCTCGTCCCTTTTGCTTATGGCCGACATTAGGAGAGGACTTTGCTGGTCGTCCTTGCGAACTGAGGCCTAGCGACAGACTGAATCCAGCTCCGGTTGGCTGCAGAGTCCAATCCAGGACTTTGGGTGCCGGTTCTGCAGTTGCTGAGACTTACAAGATTGGTTTTGTATATTTTGTATTATTTTCTCTGTTCTTATTAGTAGCATTAGTAAAACATTTTTAATTTTTCCAACTCTCTTCTCTCTGTCTTTCTTTCCGTCCCGATCACCTGTCCTTAGGAGGAAGTGGGGAGAGGGAGGGGCTGAAGGGGGAAGAGCGGGGAGAGGGGATTAACAATACATCTGCCAGGGTTTTATTGTCACCCCGCAATCAAAACCCTCGACAAAGAGCAACGGCAAACCAAAAGCTTTGAAGTGAATCTCTGCTACTAGACTTTCCCCAACAGCAGGCTTTCTGGTGGCCACATGACACACAGCCCACATTCCAAATCCTTACCCAGCCCCGTATCTTCTGGAGTTTTCAAGTTCCCCCAGCTCTCTCTGGAGGTGGTGAAGTTATTTTAGAGCAAGGCAGAATAAATATACTTGAGCTACAGCATAGTCACTGTGAATTTAGTTCTAAATGCACAGAGAAGTCAGTCACCTCAAATGGCTGCTGCAAGAGAGAAATGGATGTAGTAATATCTCTGGTGAGCCATGAAAATAATCCTCTAGAACAAACTGACAGAGAAAACAGATGGATTTTAACTGATGTTACTGAATCAATGTCTAAATATGCCCAAGTTAATTAGGGCATTAGAAGGAGTGAAAGTATCTGAAATAAAGATTCCTTAGTCCTATAGAAGGGGCAGATCTGGATTCCTCACAGGTGATGGTAATGTACTTTAGGCTACTGCTTGGTGACTTTGGGACATTGGAGCATCTAATGACCCAGCAGTGCAGTGGGGACAAATCTGCCCAGCAGTTGGCACAGGAGCATTAACTTTCTGGTGCTTCTTTTGTATTCTACTTGAAACCAGCCTTAAAGATCCACAGATGTCCTTTTCCCAAAGCAGCTCAGCCTTGCAGAGCTTATCTGGGCACTTCTATCACCCTGAAGCTGCGTTTAGGAGTATGGCTGCATTTCACTCCCACTGACACAGACATTCCTGAACTTGCTGAAATTGGTTAATTTAGATGCTGATAACAGAAAACACTATAGTTTGACTTGCACCTAGTTGCATATAAACTTCTCCATATCCTCTTTTCTGCTCTACAGCAGCTGGATTCTTGTGTCAGATATTTTTTGTACTTTTTTTTCATCTTATTGGCTCCCTGGTTCACTTCTGACTATGCTTAGCCTTCCTCCAGCACTGAAATTTGTCTGCAAGTGCATGAACCTGGGTGCAAGGAGACTTCCCCTGCTGATGAAGTCACAGGGGTGGCGCAGAAGGTCCATTTGGGCTCCTGCACATCTGGCTCTGGGAGTGTCAGCAGTAGAAACACATTTGTGCTAGTGTCCAGATCAGGATTAGGAAAAGTGACTGAACTGAAGCATGTTAAGTCCTTTCCAGGACACAAGTTAAAGTGAAAGACACAAACCACGACATGTTGGGCTGCAGTGGGGCAAAGGAAGCTGTCAGAAGGGAGTGCAGCCCTGCTGTGGGAGACAGGTGCAGTATCCCAAACTGCGGTAGCCCAAGCTACGGTTCCCCAAACTGCATCGCAGGGCCTTCCGCTGCTGTCGGGCTGGGACCTGCCTCCTCCTCACTCCTGCCATCCCAGCACCGGCTGCTCTCATGCACTGAAAGCCAGAGACCCTAAACAGAGGGAAAACCAAACTTTCCAGACAGCTCCTAGCCTGTCTCTATGTCAATGTGTTAATGACAATGAGATCTTTTATTAAGATGTAGAATGGAAGAGAAAGTGAAGTTCACATTTTTGGGTTCAATGTTTATTAAGGCTCACTGTGGAGGAACACTAATTAACATTAGCTATCTGCTAAACCTCCAAAGACAGCCCTGCAGCCATTTTAGAAGAATTATATTATTATTGTTTCTCTTTCCTTTTGTGGCATCGGTTTGAGTAATCCATCAGGATTACCTTCTCTGCTATGTGTGCACTTTTCAAAAGTGGAGGTTGTGAGCTAATACATGATTTTGAGTCTCTCTCTGAATTATCTCTTCTCCTTCACTGTGATTTCCAAACTTTCTGCCATAGATTTATTTTATTTGAGCACCCGCAGCCTCTTCCTGCAGTCTCAGTGGGAGCATCTACATCTGTGTGTTGATTCAGAACACTTCCCTAGCAAATCTTTTGATCGTCTCACATTCTTCTGCTTTGGGCCATGTGATGGAGCAGCCTCAAACTACATGAACCAGATCCCTGGGCACTGGATTCAATGGGAAAATGTGCTCCAGGGACACATCTACGAGCAGCGGCAGAGGGGAATTCAACAGAGCCAGGCTACAGCTTATCCAAAAGAAAGAAAAACACTGAAATGGGGATTTAAGGTCCTCAGCACCAACCACTTTGCCACAAATCCACTCCTGTTTGTACGTATGCTGCGATTGATATCCAGCCAGCAACTCAGACGTACACAGGTGCTTGCTTACTCCTCCATCCAGTGGGATGAGGGAGATAATCAGAAGGGTAAAAGTTTGAGAACCTGTGGGTTGAGACAGACAGTTTAATAGGTAAAGCAAAAACCACGCACACAAGCAAAGCAAAACAAGGGATTCATTCACTACTTCCCATGGCAGGTGGGTGTTCAACCATCTCCAGGACAGCAGGGCTCCATCAAGTGCAACGGCTATTTGGAAAGACAAATGCTGTCACTCCAAATGTCCCCCTTTTCTCCTTCTTCCCCCAGCTTTTATTGCTGAGCCCAACATCATATAGTATGAAATATCCTTTCAGTGAATTGAGGTCAGCTGTCCCAACTGTGTCTCCTCCCAACTCCTTGAGCATCCCCAGCCTACTCACTAGCAGGGCAGTAAGAGGAGTAGGAAAAGCCTTGATGCTGTGCAAGCACTGCTCAGCAACACCTAAAACATCTCTGTGTTATCAGCACTGTTTCGCGCAGAAATCCAAAACATAGCACCATATGAGCTACTGTGAAGAAATTTAACTCTGTTCCAGTCTAAACCAGTACAATGTACTACATGTTAATCTAAAGGTAGCTCTTGCCTCTGCGCTTATTCACTTTGTAATGCAAGTCATGCTAATTTCATTAATTTTAACCTTCATTTTTTTTCTGCATGCTTCTTTTTCTCTCCTTTTCTTTATGCTTATGTATGAGTAGTTTCAGGCAACACTTGACTTGGCATTGTCTTACTACCTGCAAAATTACATTTCTTCATCGCTGAAACACCAACCCCCAGTGTAAAGTTGAGTTGTATATCATTATACATTGTCTAAGTGTTATATGACCTCTTTTTTTCTCTATTCTGTACCCTAACAATAAACAAAAAATGTATATTAAAAGTTTTTGCTTATAGACTTTTGCTTGCAGACTGCAGGTAAAGGCTCCCAGGTTGTCAGAACTTGGTGAAATTCACCCTGGACTACTCAAGGAGTCAGAGAAGCAACCTGTGACTATCTTCTGACACCTGGAGAAGGATGGGATGGTGTAGGAGTCTTGATGAGTACAAAATTACAAAACTTTAACTGAAAGAGAAAGGAGAACCAAAGGAATCTGAGACTGCTTCAACGTTTTTATAGAAGTTTTAGCACCTTGAATGCAATAAAGAGATAAGCAATGATGAACAGACACTTTTCAAAAACAAATTGTATCAAACTGATACAATACTTTGATAGAGCAGTCAGCCCAACGTAGAGTTAAAGTAGATGTGAAACTTTCTAATGATAATGATACTAGAAGTGAGGACTAGGTAGCCAACAGCATTGTAAAATCTCTGTGGAGCTCCTAACAGGCAGGTTAGATAGCCACAGGGGTGGCCAGGCAGGTGCCAAGAACAAGGACACAGGACTCTTGCTCCAGCTTCCTCTGTCACCATGTCACCACGCATCAGGCAGCCAAAATTGGATGAAGACCTTTAGATGTAGTCCCACAAGCACCTCTCGACCTGCTGGCTACACCTTTGCTCACACAGCTCAAGCTGTCGGCCTTTGCTGCCAGGGCACACTGCCAGCTCATGGTCAGCTTGGTGTCCACCAGGACCACCAGGCCCTTTTCTCCAGAGCTGCTTTCTTGCCAGCTGGAACTCAGCCTACACTGTCACATGGGGTTAGTGTTACCCAGGTGCATGACTTTGTCATAATGTACTGTATTAACAGACTGACACACGATATCACAAGCAAACAGTATTGTTAATATAACTAAACTATATCAATTACAGTTATTAAAGGGCAAACTGCAGATTAGCACAGTGTGTGCACCTTGATTTTCATGGTGTCAGTTGATCTGTTAACACTGTAGTGATCTCAGATGCAGGAAATACAATGTTTATCACTCTTATCACTGAGAAAGATCCAAGCTGTATGATAACATTGTGCTTCAGGGAGAACTTTGACTTTTATAAAGCCAAGATGATCTAACAATGGAAATTTATTACTTTGAGGATTTTTCTATCTGAACACTGAAAATGACCCTGACTCCTGGTGCAAAATTTCCTGTTAGCCACAAAATCCCTTTGCTCAGGGGATTTAAAGGCCAGATCCTGGATTAAGAGAGCAGGGTATGAGAACACCCATCCCCTGAGTAGAATTTTGCCATCTCCCTGATGTAATCTGTATCTCTTGAAGGGCATCTGCGAGTCAATTGCCTTGTTTTGTTTTGTTTTCCTTTCTTTTAATTACCTTGTTTGCCAGAGCTTTTGTAATCAAAGAAAATTAAATGCTGCATAGTCACTGCATTTTAAATGGCCTTGTTTGGGGATAAAAGCAAGATTTTAGTTCATGTGAAAATTTGTGTGGAAACTTTCCACTGCAGTTTAGATGTACGTGTTTTCCAACAACAATAAAGCAAATTAAAATTACAGGTGCTTAAAAAATACAAAATATCTTTAGTTTTGGTTTTGATTTTTATTAAAAACCTGGAACTTTAACTGGAAGCTCAAAGCAAATGAAAGTGCTGCAATTTTTTGTTTGTTGGTTGGTTTGGTTTTGATTTTTGTTTGGTTTTTTGGGGGGTGTGTGTGTATGCTTGTTGTTGTTGTGTTCTGGGGTTTGTGTGTGTGTGTGTTTTGCTTGTTTGTTTGTGGGGTTTTTTAAGTGAAAATTAACTGACACATTATGAACAGCTCTGGTATGAATGTTTATTAAGGAGTTTAAATGGGCAATGACAAATTGAGCACAGCAAAAGGAAAACGTCCCTAATACATAATCCATCCTAATTCACATTGCAAAGACTCTGAATTGTGGGCACTGCATAATTTTATCCTGCAGTGAATAATTTTTTTCTTCTGCATAACCTACTAGAAATAACTCAGACTTTTCCACATGTCCAAACCAGGCTTTCATATGCCACAACATCCTTACCCACAATCTCCTCTCTAGATAGAAGGTCACAAATTTTCAGAAATGAGTAAGGTGCAGGGAACAGAATTTTACAAGGTACACCAAGTTACTGATACACAAAGCCACTCACTGTTATTGTGAAATAATTAATACCCAGCAGGAAGTCAGATTGAAGGGAATTGGAGGAAAGGACATCAGACATAGAGCTTCCACTTTCTGCAGTACAGCCTTGAAAAGTTAAGCAAACTGATGACTAAAGGGGGATTTATCTCTGTTTCCTTTGAGGGGCAGTAGCATAATTGCATTCCTGGGAGACCCAGGGCAGGTCCCACTTGAACTGCCTGAGATGTCCAACCAGCACCCAAGTTCTCCATGGCTATGGAGGCACTCCTTCGTAAATGAAGTGAGCTTTTATCCCACCAGCTTTGACTATCTCAAAGTTAGGTGTTTCATGTAGGCCACTGGGGTTCCCTCTCTGCTCAGCAGATGGTAACACTGCAGCCAGTCATTGGAGGACAATCCTTGACACCACCTTGGGACAGGATGAAGAACCCTCTTGATTTGCCTATTGTTCTGCATCTCCCATAGGAGGCCAGAAGACTAGCTTTCTACTAAACCTGCTAAACCAGATGTCCAGCCTTGACAGCTGCAGTGAGGTTAGACAAATCCTGCCTTGATTGCTTGCTTTCTCTGGATAATAAAAGCAGAGGCAGGAATCCTTGAAGGCCCCAAGGAAGATTTTGTTGGCCTTGGTACATGCATATAAGATAGGCAGACAGGATGTTCTTGGTACTTATTTTCAAAGGCACCTGCTGACCACCCAGGGAATTTAGGTTCCTGCTTTAGGAGGATGCCTTCACTAGGTGCCTAGCATTTAAATGCAAAGAAGAATCGCTCCCTCAGGTGAGGCAGCTGCATTGCACCTGACTCACAAGCCAGAGGCAGTGTGCTGGGTGTTTAACCATGGTATGTGATGAGGCCTTAGGCATATCATGGTTAGAGCTTGGACCAATGTTCTTTTCTGTGATCACCATGTGGTGTGAGAGAACCCAAATGGGTGCTGCTGGTAGACTCAGCTCTGGTGCCCTTTCTAGCATCCAGAACTCCTGTCTAACTTTGGCTTGAAAATGCAGCACTTCAGCCTCCCTGACCCCCTGTTTGCCCATGTGGGCTCCTTCACAAGTCCAGCTAGCAGAGGAATGTCCTGATCGCTTAGCTCTTCTGCAAGCATTTGGGAGCCACAGATCACTGTAAAATACCTGCAGAACAGAGCACATACCAGGAGTCCTGACATAGTCTCAATACATTTGTCCTGCCTCTTCAATGAATCTGAGGTATGCTGCTGTTCTGCATCTGGCCCTCTCCCACTTGCTTTCCTCCTTGTTTATCCCATATTGCCCACATATTGGTGCAGAACCTCAAACAGAGGTCATGAACTTGCTGCAGCTTTCTCTCCACTTCTCTACTCATCTTACTATAATGTCTGAGTGATGGAAAACTTTCCTAAGCAGAGCACTAAGCTAAGCAGTCTGGAAAGCAGTACAGTACCCTGCTTTGGACAAGGATACAAAACAACATGCCACCCATGCCTCCTTCTTGGATGTACCTTACCCTACCACGGTGCTCGCTCTCACCAAAGAGAGGAGTTTAGCAAAAGCATTTATCAAACATAAGAGGAATCATCTGAAAATTTGTTTTGTAATATATGGCTTTGCAAGGTACAAGACACCGATGGCCACCATCCAGTCCTTGGACCCAGGGTGGTAGGTCTTTCAGTTCCGTTTTCCTGAGTCAGAGCCAGTGTAATAGTTTGTTTAGATTGATAATTTGATAATCTCGATGTGTACAAATAAAAGTGTGCATACACATATGTGTAAAAATACCATTTGCCATGCAAGAAAACATTCAGTGCTTCAAAGAAATGTAATGCTTTAGGTTTTACATGTACTTCTTTCTAAAACATTCTTGCAGACCTCCCTGTTAGTATATGAAGTCATGTTGCCCTCTGTTGACTTCAGTATGTGCCTGCAGCTTTCCTCTATCTTCAAGTCAGAGCTCACTCTTGTTCTCAGGACAGCTCACAAGAAAACTTCATAGTACCTTTTATTTTCCTGACATAGAATCACAGAACATTTGAGGTTAGAAGGGACCTCTGGAGGTCATCTCATCCAACCCTCTGCTCAAGCAGAGTCACCTAGAAACAGCTGCCCAGGACTGTGTCCAGTTGGCTTTTGAGTATCTACAAGGATGAAGACCCCACAACCTCCCTGGGCAATCTGTGCCAGTGCTCGGTCACCCTCACAGTGAAAAAGAGTTTCTTGATGCTCAGAGGGAACCTCCTTGTTTCACTTTTTGTGCATGGCCTTTGGTCCTGTCACTGGGCATCGCTGAGAATAGCCTGGTTCGAGCTTCTCTGCACCCTCCCTTCAGGTGTTTATATATATTGATGAGATCCCTCTGAGGCTTCTCCAGGGTGAACAGTCCCAACTCTCTCAGCCTTTCTTCACAGGAGAGATGCTGCGATGCCTTCATCACTTTTATGGCCCCTTGTTGGATTTTCTCCAGATATTGATGTCTCTCTTCTACCAGGGAGCCCAGAACTGGACTCAGCACTCCAGCTGTGGCCTCCCCAGTGCTGAGCAGTGGGGAGAGATCATCTCCCTCTGCCTGCTGGCAACACTCCTCCTCACGCAGCCTGGGATCCTGGAGGCCAGCTTTGCTGCAGGGGGATATTTCATGCATGCTAATGAATGTAATAAAAAGCAGGAGTGTACCCAGGTATGGTAAGCTCAGCATTCAGGGACGGAGTGCCACAACCAAAGAAGGGTGAGGTAGAGTCACGCCAGGAGCAATAGAACAAAAAACACTTGGGTGATCCTAGTTTACAACTACTGCAGTCCTAAAGGCAATCCACTGGGGTTTTGATGTTTGTGGTCTTTATTACCCTGAGATGTAAAACGTCAAGAAAATATTTTAACAACATTCAAATTCCAGCAAAGTCCCCTGGAAGCTTCAGAAAGGCAGTCCCAGCCACCATGACCCCAAGTGACACACGGCTAATGGACAAGGCTGTTCCCCATCCACCAAGACAGCTTTAATACTTTCTACATTCCTCCAGGTCTCTTTCAACCCTCTTGCTCCTCCTGGGTCCTGAAGCAATGGCCACACAACCCCCTTTCCCTTCAGTGGCTCCAGTAACCATCAATGTCTCTAGTTTGAGAAAACTTCACGGTGCAGCACAAACCCGTGTCTGAGCTCTCCAGCTGGGACATGGGGAGTGCAAGGAGATGCTGCATCTCTGCGGGCTCTCTAGCAGCTCTGCTGGGGCCTTGGCTTCCCTCTTGGAGAGGGATGGGGATGGGCAGCCATTTGCTCTACCCCGTCCTGTTGTTGCAATTGCTACCCTGACATTGCTGTCTTGGCAAGATATGACGTCCCCAAAGCTTGTCCTTCAGAGCCTCAAGTCATTTCTTGTTGCAGAAGATAGTCTTACTCATTGTCAGCAATAACAATGTGCTCATGGCATTCAGATCTATGTCTGAAAAAATTTCATTTCCCCAGAAATTCTCACATGCTGCCTGTGCCGAGAGGGGGGTCTGGTACCCTACTGCACACCAGTGCTGGGAGAACACGGAAAACTAAAATGTGCTGACGGTGTACTTTCAGTTAGCTACAACAGAAGGATTTTTACTTTTTATTCTTTTTGGTCTGCTCTTTAGCAATGGTGGGAGGAAATGATGGAGCCATGATACTTTGCTGCAAGCACTGGGGATGCTGGGATGCTAAGCCTAAGATTTAGGGATTTAAATACAAAAATATCAGGCACATCCAGTCTTTAGTGTTGCTGGAGGTGCAAGAGGAGAAATAGTTGTGTAGAAAGATAGAAGAAGAATTCTGCCCACTGAATATGGCCTTTCGTTTTGAACCCAGGTGCATTCATTCACACAGTGTTTTTTGGTGCCAGCACCTTCATTAGCTAATGCACTTTTGACAGATCTGATTATACTTTTTTAGTGGGTGAATTGCTCTTCTCCTGGGTGGTTCCTCTAAGTAATTTAAGTCTGCTCTAATCAAAAGCATGGCATTTACTAATATTATGTCTCTCTTTTCAGGAATCTCTAAAATCTGTCCTTAATTACATGCTTCTCTGTATGGGAAACAGCAGAACACTGCCACCTCATGGAAATCTTGATTTTATAGACGAAATTAGTAAGTCTAGAAAACCTGAGAACTCTTTTTCACAGAAAACATTTTCATTTTTGGGTAAGATGGGCAAGCAACATTATGAACTATGCTGCATATTATTTACCTAAAACCACGTTTAGGTGTTTTTAGCATAAATTGACCATGGTATTGCACATGTTCTACAATAGGTGGAATTCAATATAGAAGGAAAATGGTCTTGCCTTGTTGCCACTCCCCCACAGGTAAGGAAGGATTTACATTTCAAATACTGATGTGCTGAAGTGCAAATAACAGAGGACTGAGGGGCATGCCTGGAAGAATGTAAATACCATGAAATTAAGCTGTGTTAATTATAAAAATGTCTTGATATTCTGGTTCAATTTTTCACGATTAAATAAACTGAAATCAGTTATTCCTAATTACTTGAAATTCTTTCAAAAATGAAATATCTTAGCTTATATATTTTTGAGTATTTTAAAAGTAGAATTTACGTACATTTCACTGTCATTTAGAAGAAAGAGGTTTCATTCTGAAAAATGAAATATTTTTCCATACTCTGGTGATTCCCAAATTTTATTTTCATTCATTAGATGCAGTTCTCTGGCTGCTCTGTTTGACCTGAGCATTCGTTTTGGTGCCAGGTAAGGCTATGACCAGCTGTGCAGATCAAGTGAAATAAATTGTATTGCTACCTGATACTGCCCCAATATTATTAGCTGCCAAGAGAGACTAAATCTTTGGAAATTCTAAACAATAAATAACATGTTCTGCTTGAGCCATTATCTAGCAAGACCTTGATGTAATAAATTTGGGAGAGTTATGATACCCTTCATCTCATTAGTAACTAAAACAGTATCAGTCATTTTATCTGTTATGGTAAAGTACACTGTTCTTCCCTCAAAAATGTTAAATCCAGAAGAGTCCATAGGGTTTTCCTAATATAACCTTTTGGATAAAAAGCCATGTGACTTCTGTTAGCATATTTTGAACCACAGTTATCTTGGAAGTCATCAGTTAAGCAAATTTATAAGGTCTTGCCTAACAACTGAAGCAGCTCTGATTCTACCTTTGCTCACAACTAAAACTTGCAAAGACAGTTTATTTATTTTATTTTATTTTTATTTTATTTGCAAATAGATTGCTGCAAACTACGAGCAAGTTTGCAATGCCTTTATAGTTGCTATAAATTTACCTCTCCACCCTCTTGGCCAAGAAGGCAAATGGCATCCTGTGGAGTCTCCTTCTCTGCAGACATTCAAACCCACCTGGACACCTTCCTGTGGAACCTCATCTGGGTGTTCCTGCTCTGGCAGGGGGATTGGACTGGGTGATCTTTCGAGGTCCTTTCCAACCCCCAACATTCTGTGATTCTGTGATCCTCTAACAGATGGGTAACTAGTCCATGGTCTGAGTGCTCTGTGTCTTGTGGCGATGGATTTTGCTATCGACAAATGACTTGTCAACAAATAAAAGCCAACAGCAGTGTGCTCACACTGCTACCAGACGCTTGGGGGAAGGAAACCCTGTAGGGGTCACTTGTGTACAGCTGGGACAGGTGAGTTACAGCGCTTGCCTGCGGCCTCGGTCAGCTACAGCAACGTGGCAGTGCCACCTGCCGCTTTAAGAGCCTCATCTGCACGGCCCCGCCCCAGCCCCTCAGGCCCCGCCCCCGCGCGCCGCTCTCAGCGCTGCACCGGGCGGCCGCCTCCGCCAGGGGGCCCCGTCGCGCGGCGGTGCCCGCTCCTCCCGCCGCCCCGCCCCACCGCGCTTGCGCCAGTCCGGAGTCCTTGCGGCGGCGGTGAGGGCGCGGGCCGCGGCCATGCAGCGCTGGGGACGTGTCTCCTGCGCGCTCGCTCGGGTACGGCGCTGGCAGGGATGGCACTGCCGCGGGTCGGACGGGGGAGCTGAGGCGCGCCGTGCTTGGGAGTTCGGGCCTGGGGCTCTCCACGCGCCCCTCTCCGCCGGGAGCGGGCGTGACGGCGGGCGGGCGAAGCCGGAGCAGGCGCCCTAGGGCGGTCGCGGGCCTTGGCTGCGGCTCCCGCCCTCCTCCGCTGTCGCTTCCGTCGCAGGGAACGGGAGGCGCTCCTGACCCGGCGCTGCCTCGGCACGGCTGCGGTGACCCGGGCCCGCGGTGCGGCCGGGCCGCAGGCGGGAGGTGCGTGGGCTCGGGGCCTGGTCCCTGCTGCCGGTAGTCTGGGCTGTCGGTCCTCCCGAGAGCCGAGACGGCTGCGGGCTGAGGGAGCGGGGGCGGAGACCCGTGTGGCTGTGGAGGCCGGGGCTGTCAAGACCGTTCCCGCCTTCGGGCAGCACCGGCAGCTTCAGAAGCTTTCAGGAACGTCCTGTACTCCGGTTACGGGATGATCAGTGCTGGTAGTAACACTGCTGTCCCATTACAACAACAAAAATCTTGTCCTCCAGAACCACCTCTGAGACATGGCCTGTTGACAGGAAGCAGCCAAAGGGCATGGTTATGGAACAATAAGACTCTTCATAAACTCCTGTGGCTGTGTAATTTGTGTCATCAAATTGTTTGAGACCCCGTGTGTAGGGTTGAAAGTTTGTGTGGTTAGAGGCAGCCTGAGGCAAGGCTGATGTGCACACAGGTGTAACCATCAGCCAGGCTGCAGAGTGGCTTCCACCTCTTATTCCAGCCACTGCCCTCTGTGTCCACTTAACTTGTGTTGTTCCTGTTTTGGTTAACTGTTGACTCTAACCGTTAATCTGTGTGTGGCCAAATGCTTATTTTTCTTCAAGGGTAGACGTAAACTTTTAAAACTAAGGGGTTTTTTTCATTTCTAGAGGAGCCATTTTGATAGAATTCATCATGGTCCCCAGGGAATTTGTGCAGTGCCACAAAGGACCTATGCCGATCAAGGTAATTAATTGCGAAGAGTTTCTTTGAACAAAAAAACCCCAACCTAACGATCTCCCCCCCCCAAAAAAAAAAAAAAAAGCTACAAAAAGCCAAAGCAGTGCTTCAAACTTAGAATAAATCTTCCAGGTGACAGTGAAATCCATGTCAGCATGGAGATTTAGATGAAAAATAGTGGCTTGTTTGCCTTGATGTCAAGCTAAAGCTATAAATAGAAGTTGAACTTTAAATAACATACAAACAGTGATGGTAATTGATATTCCAAAGGACATAGTGGTTACAAGATATGAATGATTTTCTCCTTTACAAACTACTGGTTTTATGACATTCAGTGAGCATTAATGTTTTACACTATATATCAGTAGAAACTTTGTTGAAAAAAATGTTATAATAAGCTATCCAGACATCTTTGGTCAAGTCCTTAAAAGATTTATAAGAAGAGGATGGGTCAGACAGAATTAAATTTCTTCATTTCATTTTACATTATTTGCCCTGTAGAATTTAAGACTGGCTGTTTTTATTGCACAGTGAACACCTCCATGCAACCTTTCCCTTTGTCCAAAAAGTTACTTTCAGATGTGAGATGTAATTTACTTACCTAAATCCAGTTTATTAAGTTGCGTCAATGTTAATGGCTATTTTGCTTTTAAAAACGTATTTTCAAACACAAATTATTTCAGAAATGCTAATCTGGTATTCCCGTGGTAAAATTTTAGTTGCTGAAACAAAAGTAACTCAAATGTTCTGTGTTCCAGTTGATGCCGATGTCACAGTTATTGGCTCTGGTCCTGGAGGCTATGTTGCTGCTATCAAAGCAGCTCAGCTTGGATTTAAGGTAAGATGAGACCTCGCTCAGGTGACAGAGTATTCATCCAGATGAACTTGAAAGGTGTTCGTGTGATACTGAAAAACTGAAATTGTTCTGTCATGTCCAGGGCCACCAGGTACTGTTGACCTGTTGGCAGTCTTTACCTTGCTTACCCAGATTATTGAGCTGTGGAAATGGAGATGCGAAGGTTTTTACTGTCTGTAGCCCTGCTGCTGACATAGCTGCTCAGGACAGCTGGCTTTTGACTGGAAGTGGTAACTGTGGTGGGCTTGTACTCTTGTGGAAAATAAGGTGAAAAAGAATGCTAGGGAGGAATTTTTCTCCAAAGAAAGAAAAGGAGTGGGGGAGCAGGTTGGGGAAAGAGACAGTGGCAAAAAGTCCGCTGAAAAACTGTCCTGAAGAGCAGACCGAAGGAATTCAAAAGTGGAGAAAATAGTTTGAACCAATGTTTTTGAATGTGAGTAGAGGAATTCCATTGCTGTGTGAGAATTTTAGAGGCAAAAATAAGCCTATAGCAATATTATGGTATCTCATTTACATTTATTTATGTTTGTCTCTGTTGTTCTGTCTTTAAATGCCTTTTGAAAGAGGCAGCTAGTGATGTGTCATTTAGTTGAGTGTATGAGAGTTGTGTGTGTTATATGTGTATAATGTATTTCAGATTTTCTAAACTTATGAAAATACGGAGTGTGACTTCTGCAGGATGTTTTGCCTTCACTCTTTGATATAAGACCAACTTAATCTCTTGGCATTGTGTTATTCTTATGTTGAAATCCGAGAAGGTGGTGCTATCAGTCTTGAGCATATTCCTGCTGGCTGGTATGTCTCAGTGCTTCTGAATTGTGGCACCTGGACTTTGTTGCTGAGCTATTAGTGTCTGAGAAGAAAGGTGCTCAGTGCTACAGGTTTCAGTTGAGACTGAGGCCTTCTGCCATATAAATTTGTCATCATGTACATCAGGTGCTGAAAACAGGAGGAAAGGTAGATACCGTGTCTAAGTGTGTTTCTGTGATTTGATACGGTGAATCCTGCTCTTTATGTTACCACCATCTGTATTTTAGCACAAAAGCAGGAATTTAAAAGAAATTATGGAAGACTTTCACCTGGGTAGTCACTTCTGTCAACAGGTTGCAGCTCTTAGAGTGTAAACTGAAGAACTATTATTTTGAACATGTATGCACTTTGCAAAGAAGTAGATGCCAATTCTTTTGCTTCTATATAAATGGTTTACAATACTCTTTCACCCCCCCTCAGTGATCTGGTTTTACTTGAAATTTTGCCAGTTGTTTGTGTGGTGTTTTTGTTTGGTTGGTTTTGAACAGTTAGACATTGGCAAGTTGATCACAAGGAGGTGAAATGTTTTTCTGTCCTTGTTGGTATTGACCTGATTTTTGCTTGGTGTTGCTTTACTTGATTTTTATCCTTTATTTCTAGATAATTGGCACAACCTTATAACAAAGGGTCTTGCAGGATAGTATGTTTGAAGACGGAAATGTCATTTGTGGCTTAGGAGTTTTATTTTCTTTAAATAATAGATTCCCTCGTGATTTTTAACATATATTGGTTCATTTGTCTGTTGTTTGTTTGTGATTACTTGGTTTTAGGAATCTTTTGCATTATCTACATTTTTTGCAGGTGTTTTGGGGTGTTCTTTTGAATTTGTAAGGGTAGCATCCTTCACAGAACTGCATGTTGTATTTGAGGCAACTTAGTGGATTTTTGAAGAAGAACAACAGCATTTAAACTTTCATAAAAGTATAAATAGTGCAGTGGGGAGTGTGGCACTCTTCTGGTAGGGAATTTTGTTGCAAAGAGCCATTTTGTGTTTTTTAATTTAAGAAAAAAACGAGGGAGGGGAAAGCTGAGAGACAAATAAATCTAGGAATGAATTTAATTACATACTTTTAGAGCAAGAGTTATTGGATAAATGCCTGGTCTTCGTCATTAATTCTAATTTGTCAGATACCCTGTAATAAAATTGTGGCATACTATTGCTAAAACGTTCTTTTTTTCCCCCCTTCTTCCTCAGACTGTCTGTGTGGAAAAAAATCAAACCTTAGGTGGAACTTGTTTGAATGTTGGGTGTATTCCATCCAAGGTAAGTGTACATGGTTTGTTGTAACTTTATTAAAACAACAGATATTACATGTATCATTTCTTAAATGCCTCCTTAATCTTTTTCCAAGATTGACGTACTTTCTTTAAAAATTGAAATTGCAATCCAAATGAGCTGAGGATCCAAACAAATAACAGAGAGGGTTAAAATTTTATTTGCTCAATGTAAATGTTTTGTTTGCCAACTCTGTTTTGTGGACTTTCCCAAAAGAAAGAGAGGAAGAAAATGAAAACTAGATGTGCATACAGATTTATCTTGTTACTCTGAGCTCTCAAGTCTGTGTTGTGACTGATAACTGACTACAGTGTTCACTGTTTGAGGGGCTGTACTATGTGAAATCCTTGATCATCTCATATCACTTCGTGCAAAATAAACCTTCAGTTTTGTCCCAGATGATGCTCTTGCATTGAAGGATGCTGAACTGTTTCACTAGCGGTAGAGAAAGTAGATCAGAGGGAGAGGGGCACCTCTGATCAGTCACGAACTCTGCTTTTGGCTGGATGCACCATGCTCTGAAGAGGGCTGTCTCTCTCCGTTGACTGCAGAAGAAAACCTAGTTGATTAGCTCTTGAAGACTTAGTCTAGGCTGAAATGATATTCTCATCAGCCCCAAAAGATGACCTGTGGAGTGGGGCAGTGTGGAGGAGTGCAGGTGGGGAGGGAAAAGGGAGAGTGCAAGATGTGCACTCCACGAGAAAGGAGAAGTAAGAAGCAATTCAGGAGAACCTAGAATTTGACGTTGTCTGTGCAGTTTTAAGTAATGTCAGAACTAGGGCCGTGTTAGAACAGTGCTATTGCTGGAGAGCCTTATTAGTCTGATCTAGTCTATCTAGCTGGGTGCTAATGAGTCTGCCTCATTAGCACCTAGCAGTTGAAGGAAGACACTGGTGATGACAGGTTTGTAAGGCTGTAGTAAAAGACATAATTTTCTTACCAGGATCCCTGCTAACTACATTGCTGTTTCTAATCTGTTGGCTCAGAGAGGTTCCATTAGGGTAGTTGGAGAAAATGCAGTATAAATACAAAGTTTTTTAAAGGCTATATTATTTTTCCTAAACATTGTATTAATAGTTCTAATGAAGTTCAGAATCTCTCAATATACTGAGGAAAAACTCACTAATGAAGTATCAATCAACACAGCGTTACTTTGAAAGCTGGGAACTTTGCTGGGATCTATTTAACTAACTCTTTTTTTCTTGAGTCTTTTTTTTTTTTTATCCTTTGAAGTTCTTAAGAAAATACCTCTTAACCCATGGCTAAACTTGGATGCTATCCAGAATATTTTTGAGTGGCAATAAGTTTCCTGAGAAGTGGATACTTAGGCTGCACACACTGAGGCAAAAACGAACTATTCAAAAACTCCTTTCCAAAAAGCCACCCAAAAGAATACATTTGGCGTGGAATTTTTTCTTTAATTGCTGAAGTCTTAAGTGGTGGCTGTGTCTTCAACCATATTGGAGGTTACAGATTCAAGGTTGTGACAGGATGCACAGTGGTCAAATGAAATTATCTTATTGTGACAGTATTAGTTTTACTCAAGTGTGTGTATATAAGGCGGTTATCTCAAAATGCGCTTTGAATGTTTTACTGTACCTGCTTTCAGTCTGTGCAGACTTGCACTGATGTCCTTGAAAAGATACATGATCATTTAATGTTTGGGATGGCTATAGTGAAAGACGTAATTCTTCTTACCAAGATCTCTCCCTCACTATATTGCTATTTCTAATCAAAATACAGGTTCTGCATTTCAAGCTGCTGATTTATAATCATAAAAAATATTCAAACTTTAATTTTGAGTGTCCAGTGACCTGAACTAGCTCTAAACCATCGGTAACTTTAGCACAATGCCTCAACCACTAAATTTAACTCACATATGTCTACACAGGCTAAAATAGGGATTTCAGTATAGATTTTCCTTGTTCAGTTTTTCTGTATCCTCTTTTTGACAAGTAACCTCTTGTCTGGGGTAATAAGGAAATTCTCCCATGAGTCACTTAGAATTGTCTTTCATTCCTCTCCTTAAAGTCTGTTCCATTTATTTTTTTTCATCCTTGTGGAGTCGTGTCCAATTTCTCTGGTGAAATGAGCAAAAAGGATGGGTGTGAATTTAACTATTTTCTACTTTTATGTTAAATACGTAACTTTATAAAACACTTTCGTAAGAGATATGGTGTACAATTTCTGTGTTTGAAATACACCTTTTTAAATACCTATGTCAGACTTCTTTATAATGAGAGTGTTTTGCAAATAGTATCGGGGGTTTTTTCCTGATAATATAAAAAATAATTAATTCAACTGCAAAAGTATGTCCCAGTTCACATTTTTCTGTGTGTATTTTAGGCCTTGCTGAACAACTCACATCTGTATCACTTGGCCCATGGAAAAGATTTCGCTAGTAGAGGAATTGAAAGTGAGTGTGAAGAGCTACGTGCCTGTTGGCATAAATGGTTTCCATCTACAAGCAAGTTTAATCATTTAAATCTGACTACTATAGTTTTCTGGTCAGAAAACTTTTTAGGCTTATAAATAATGTCCTTTATCTGTCTGTTGGAGGGTTTGGGACATGTGTCTGTTCCTTGAACCCTGAATCCTGGATACATAAGTTATATTTGAAAAGTTCTGTACTACTTTTTAATATAGCAGCTGTTGAATGTAACCTTGAGCATTTAGTAGGGCCATTCAATACATCTTACTATGTCAGAGCTGTTAATTGTGTTTAGGTTCACTCTTTTAAATAAAAACACTGCAATACTTATAGGAGGTTTTTTGTAACCTTAGTTTCAGGAATCCGTTTGAATCTAGAGAAAATGATGGAACAGAAGAGTGGTGCAGTGAAGGCCTTAACAGGTGGAATTGCTCATTTATTTAAACAAAACAAGGTTAGTTTGGGTTATATACTGAGGTATATCCATGATTTTTTCTGATCTGAATTTCTTGCTTCTTATGTTGTTTTATTCTTGCCACAGAAATTAATTGGGGTGACTGACTCAGCAAGGGCAGAATTGTAATGCTTCTCTTGTAGGAAATTTTTAAATGAACAGTGCCTTCATTCTTAATCTACTTAAAAGAATAGTATACAATTACTCTCTGATTTGTACCAGATGGTGATGCAAAGGTATGTGTTATCAGCTTCTCTAAAGCATTAGTGAGATTCAGGTTAAATGTAGCATAATTTATGTAAGTAATTTGAGTCTGAATTTACTGTGTTCTGATTACTAAAGGTTGTACATGTATCTGGGTTTGGGAAGATAACTGGCAAAAACCAAGTCACTGCAACTGCAGAAGATGGCAGCACACAAGTTATCAATACAAAGAACATACTTATAGCCACGGGCTCAGAAGTTGCTCCCTTTCCTGGAATTACTGTACGTATTTGAAATCCTCATGGTACTTTTTTTCAGTGTGTTATATCCACATAATTTAATGTGTAATACTTTTTTGCATGATTGCACTTCACCACCTTTGTACTTCATATGTCATGTATAAAAATAGATTGTGAAAGATCCCTTTGTGGGTTTCTTTGTTACTAGATTGATGAAGATAATATTGTGTCATCCACTGGTGCGCTCTCACTGAAGAAAGTTCCTGAAAAGATGGTTGTCATTGGTGCAGGAGTCATTGGCGTGGAACTGGTGAGAGGATGTTTAAACCACTTGGCCTTTAATTTATAAAGCAACAAGGTGTTATTTTTTTGTGTGACATTTGATTGTGTTGCTGTGATGTTCAGTTGAGCGAAAAAGCTGGGGACAGTTGGACTTGTTTTATTCTGCACTGTAACATTTGTAAAAAGTGATCAGTTTGCTGTTGTCGTGATTTTGAAAAATTTAGAGTCTGTGGTAAATATTAACGAAATCTGAAGTTTGCTCTTCAAAATCTCTTTTTACCTATATTGTTGTGACTACAGGGTTCAGTTTGGCAGCGCCTTGGTGCAGATGTGACAGCTGTTGAGTTCATGGGCCATGTTGGTGGAATGGGAATTGACATGGAGATCTCTAAAAACTTCCAGCGTATTCTTCAGAAACAGGGACTTAAGTTTAAACTGAACACCAAAGTTACTGGTGCTACCAAGAAACCAGATGGAAAAATTGATGTAGCGTAAGTGTTTAACATACAACTAACAGAATGCCATATATATTTTTCCTCCCAATCCATCAAACCTATTTAAATACATTCTGGTACAATTTTTTTAAACAGTTCATTGACTTGAGTTTCTGTGCTAGTATAAAACCAGTGTAGTTATAGTGAGATCAGTAACACAAACAGAACTCCAAATCATTCTTTTAAGGGAAGATCCTTGCTTCTGGTATAATTAACATAAATATTGTCCATACTGTAATTTTCAAGCCATTAATTTTTGGCTGCTTACTGGAAGGGTTATTTTGTCCGTACTTCCTCTTGTCTCAAAATAAGCGTGGCAGATTTCATTGCTTTTGAGCAGAAATAAATGAAACTATCCTAGAGTGTCTTTTAATGGCCACACTCAAATCTTTTCAATATGTGTGGATGAACAGCTAACATAAAAAGATGTAAAGCAAATTTGCTTTTAAAAAAGTCCATATGTATACGCTACTTCTGTTATTTTTCTTGTCAATCTCTATTCAGAAACTGTAGTTTTGAGTTTTAAGATAATTATTTATGTTACTTAACAAAAGTGAGCTTAAGTGTTTTTTCACTGAAATCTTAGTATGGTGACTTGTATTTGCTGTGTTACCATACCTTGGGATAGTCTGTCCTCCACCATTGTAAAGCTCCTGCATTTGGGCTTCTTTTTATACCATGCTGGATCTCTCATGTAGTCTGTTTCTGCATTTATTTAGAGTTTCGTTTGGGTTCAGGAGTACACTTTTGAAACACACTTCCTACTCATCCCCGCTTACCACGCTTTGGTTCTTGCACTCTCGGAGCACGTGACCCACACTTGTTCTGGGTGCAATGAAAAACAAAGATGCCCTTGAGGGATGCGCCTGATGCAGGGCAGCTTCTAACAGGTGTTTGGTTCTTGGGCCAGAAGCAAGCTTGCTCAGGATACGTGACCATACCCAACCCAAAATATAGGTAATTTGGATGTCAAGTACTCAACACCAATTATTTTGCTGTACAGATTTATCATATTAGGTCGTGCTACTTGCTAGTGGATGTATACCCTGAATTTCTGTGTCTGAGAGTTGTTAACAAATGTAGTTAAGAGGTATTGTCCCTTCGTCCCTCTTCTTCTCCACAGCTCCTGCAAGGCAGAAGCATGGGGCAGGCTGAAGATGAGTGTTTTGGATGCCAAATCCAGACAGGAGGTCACCATCTGGATCATATGAGTTACTAGTTAGAGAAATACAATGCTGAAAGTTTACAGCTTAGCATTTTTGCTACTTATTTTTCTGTAGTGTTGAAGCTGCTGCTGGTGGCAAAGCAGAAGTAATAACGTGTGATGTGCTCCTAGTTTGCATCGGCCGACGTCCTTTCACAAAAAATCTAGGTCTTGAGGAACTTGGAATTGAACTTGATAAGAGGGGGAGAATCCCAGTCAATAACAGATTCCAAACCAAAATTCCGAAGTAAGACTATTTTTTTTTTTTTTACTTAAGCAGAACACTTATTTTATTTTTAAAAGTTTAGCCTACTAAAGCACTCTCTGTCTGTTTTAAATGCAGAACACAGCTTTCTTTTCCGAAAGCAAAACTAAAGGTTTCTGCTTATTTCAGGAACTAAAGATTTTTAGTCAACCTTTGAAGTTTTGTAATTTAAAAGTCACTGTGTATATTTCATACTGCTCACACTTCTTGAAGTGTGGTCATTCTGTGGAAACTGCTCTTTTAAACTTTGTATTTCTTTTGAGATTTAGTATTTTAATCTGTTTTGATTAGAGTTTTCAGTAACGTGTTTCAAACTGACTGTTATATAAGGTAGCCTAGGTGTGCTTAGGATGTTTTTAAACAGTGTCTCATTCTGTTTCATTGATCTGATAGCATCTATGCTATTGGTGATGTAGTTGCTGGACCTATGCTGGCCCACAAAGCTGAGGATGAAGGCATTATTTGTGTAGAAGGGATGGCTGGGGGAGCGGTTCACATTGACTATAACTGCGTACCCTCTGTGATATACACCCACCCTGAAGTGGCCTGGGTCGGCAAATCAGAAGAACAGCTGAAAGAAGAGGTACTGTTCGTTTTCTTCTTGGACAAAACTGTTTTCCCATCTTGAGTGTGGTTTCACTGCTTAGTAGTTTAGCAACTTTTTCTGGGAGAATTTCTGCGTCTGAATTTATTGGTTAGGCGGTGTGTGATTGAATTATTCTCCTCTGCACACCACTCTCCCAAGGATCACAGTTCTCTTTAATGACTTTTATTTTGTGAAGTTAATATTGTTCATTTGTTAATTTTTTTTTTTTTTTTTTTTAATACCATCTTATACTCCTTTTGGTGGTTGTTCTGATGCATTGCTCTTTGTGTCTTATGTGTCTTGTTTTTGTATTGCGCTGTTCTGGTACTTACCAAATTGTATGTATGGTTGTGTTCTTGTTGGTCATTAACTCAGTAACACGTATCTGTTCTGTAGGGTGTAGAATACAAAGTTGGGAAATTTCCATTTGCTGCAAACAGTAGAGCAAAGACAAATGCTGACACAGATGGCATGGTGAAGATACTTAGTCAAAAATCAACAGACAAGATGCTGGGTGCTCACATCTTGGGCGCAGTAAGTATTGTAAATTGTGCTGCTGTCTTGGCCTTGTAAAGGTCTTTTATTCAGTGTTGCACAGTTGGAAAGTAGTTGTCAAGTTAGGAGAAGTGGTGCTTGTAAAAAGAAGGAAGATTTGAGTCCACCATAGCCAGTTTTATTTACTGTTCTCCAGCCCTGCCCTCCTTCCCACTTTTCTGTTACTTTGGTGTTAGACCCAGCATTTTTTTTTCCCCTAGAATTGCCAGGGTTAATTGCTTTCTCTGCTCAGTAACTCTTTTTTTTAATGAGTACTGTCAAATACTTGGAAGTTGAGGGAGCTGAGCAGACTGTGGCTTTTTCATAGGTGTTTTCTTTTTTCCCCTCTCTGGGCTTCAGAATTCAGCAAAGCTGGTAACCTTACTCTGCAGTCACCAAATCTGGAGTCAGCAGCTTATGGAACTCTGATTACAAATCCTTTGTAAAGATGAGAGATCAGAAAACTATATTTGGGAAAAGTATAGTTTTCTAATGTCTCACACATTACAAAGTTAAACTCTGATCTCTCTCTGTTTTCTTTCTTAGCTTTAAATATTTTTTTCCTAGAAAACACTTCCACTTCATTTTTTTATACAGCTTTCATTAAGAGCAACACTAAAACTGCTCTTCATTTTCATAGAAGGGAATTCCTATGAATCAATGTATCATCAAGACTAGTAGATAGGCTTTTTCTTTCTGAATTAGATTCTCATAATTTCCCTTAGGAATATGTACTAAGATATAATGCTAGTTATTTTCTTTTACAATGCCAGTCATTTAAAAATCAGCATGCCTTAAAGGAAGCACAACTTTGGTTTATTGGTGTTTACTTCATTGGGAAATGGCTGGGAGAAAAATCTTAAGATTGTGGATCTGAATGCTAAAAGTGCAACGAGATATCACTGTTTTTGACTTCACAAGTAAATGTTCTCTGAGCAAATACACATAAATACAACAAATAAAAATAGAGATGCAGATGTAGTAACATGCTTTTGCTTTTCTAATTACCTGACTTTCCAGGAGGGCTTTGAAGTTTTGGGGAGGTAGATTTCAGCAGTGCTAATATACACTGTATTAAGAGCTTTCAGAGTGCAGGTATTATCTGACCAGTATCTTGTAGTGCAAGAATGCTGAGATTTTGCACAACTCCTAGTAATGAGAGAACAAATACTCTTAATAAGAAATATGTTTAGATTTATGGTAGGCTTGAGGACAGTCACCAGACTGATTAAGTACTTATGACTTGGAAAACATCTGAAATGCTAGTTATAATACAACTTTTCTAGCAGAAGGTGCTTATTTATAAGCTGTTAGTGATTCAAGAGAACCTGGATAGCGGCATGAAGATTTGTGCTAACTACAAATACTGTTAAATTACAGGGTGCTGGCGAAATGGTTAATGAAGCTGCACTTGCTATGGAATATGGAGCATCATGTGAAGACATAGCCAGAGTTTGCCATGCCCATCCAGTAAGTTTTTTCTAAACAGACTGTTGAACACCAGGATTACACAGACATGCTATAATTACATGTAACTATTAATGACTTGTACCTTCTTGTGTTTGCTCTCTACAGACGGTGTCAGAAGCCTTCAGGGAAGCAAACCTAGCAGCATCTTTTGGCAAAGCTATCAACTTCTAAAATGAAAGTGTAGATCTTCGTATGTGTACAGTACATCTCTGTAAACAGACTGTGGGCCCTTATGGAAGGCTGAGTCTGAGGGTTTTAGGACTGAATTAAGTGAATCTCTTCATTTTAAACATCAAATATTTAAACAAGTAGAGTTTGGAACAAGTGGAATTATCCAGTCTTGTGAATTAAATACTTATAATTACATGTTTATTTACATTATGAATGTTGCAGAAAAACAACCTGACAGAGATTGTTCTCTTTTTCAAAACCAAACATTTTGCTGCTGCATGGAATTACCAGGTATGCTGGTCAAAGCTCTGAGGAAACGTCCAGCATACCTGGTGTTTTCTTATTTGAAGTAGTGATAGACTAAACCAGTTGAATGCTGGCACTTAAAATGCCGCTGGCACTTAAAATGCCACTGTCACTTCCGCACAAAAAAATGTGTTTCCTTCCGAAAGGATTAACTTTAGTATTTAAACTACTTCTTACATACAAGTACCAAAAGTTGTTTTGACCTAGTAGTATTAGGATGTTGGGAGAAGAGGGGCTTGTATAGATCAATTAAAACTATATTGACTTTTTAAAGAGAAAATTACTCTGTGTGTGATTCTCCACACTCGTGTTTTCATATTGAAAACTCATTGGGAAAAATTTAGTGCTGATAGAGAAATTAAAGATTGCAGAAAAATTAATCTTACTGCTACTTAATCTTTTTTGTTCTGAAAGGTTCCACTTTTCCACTTGAAACGCTAAAACTGGGTAGTGAAGCAGCACTTGCTGTTAAGTGCTGTGCCATGAGGGTTACTCTGCACCTTCCACACATAAGGGCTGCAGTGTCAGCTCTCCACACAATTAAGACATACTTCCTTCTCTTGTTCTTCTGTTTTCTATTTTTTGCTCTCTTGCTGTCTCTTCTGTAGCAAGAGAGCTTAATAAATATTTAACATGGCTGGAGTGTCGTCTTCGGTTTGTTTGCTCATCATCCCTGTTACTCCTTTTCATGTCTGGTTTGTCAAATACATGAAGTAACTCACAAACAAATGGCATCTTTGGAAGATCCCAAATGTGCATGTGGAATGTGCCCACTTCCAGTAGCTCATTTTAAGTTTTGTTTTGCAGGGTGCCATTTCTTCTTATTATTAGGTTCTTCTGCCTTGAAGGAAACCTTAATATCTGCTGATATTGTATGTCCTTTTTCATTTTGCCATTGGAATAATAGATGAGAAATGTGCATCCGGAAAATGCTACAGAAGCTACTTGGTTTTGAGTGGTTAGAGATGGTCATACCCTTCTGCCTTTCTTTAGAGCGTCTTATTCAAGTATTGATCCGTTATCCATACTGAGTGATGGAAATATATGCCAACATTACTGTTTTATTAGGATATCAGTTAATCAACAAACACCATTATACTGTTCTTAATTTTTTTAACTCCTGTTTTAAATGTAGATGGAGTTCAACCATGACAGCTTGTTAAGCTTATCACCAGGATATGAGATAATCTGACTCATGGATCTGCTGGGTTAAGTGAATTAACGTGCATCTGCTTTCAGGTGTTAGTAGGAAGTTTCTGAAGGGAAAGCAAAGGTAAGACAATAGCCAGGGAAAGAAAACTTGATTCTTTTGATAGATCTTGGCATTTTTTAATCACTTCTACCCCCTGCAGGTAAATGCTATTAAGTGTTAAGCTTGTGCTTCACAAGTTCTTTGTAGAAGCTTTGCTCTTTCAGGAATAGCTTTGTGTCCATTGCCTCCACCTGCCTCAATACTTGTGGCAGTCTGACTGCAGTTCAGCCCTGAGATCCATCAGTTACAAATTCTAGTATCTCATTTTGTACATGTTAAATGAAATTTTAAAGACTGGGAAACTTTCATCAAGAATACTACTAAAACTGTACTGGAGATTATAGTTTCCTAAACACTTGAAAATAAAATTCAAGGTCTTAAAATTGTTACTGTATTGTTACTTCTCTTGCTGTCATTCCTGTTCGAGTTTAGTGTACAAAGAGTGTTTGTAAAGTTAAGATGAGCTACTGAGCCACCTGTTGATGTGGTGGCAGTTAAGTCTGAATGTTGCAAAGCTTGCAAATAGTATTTTTAACAGCTACCAAAGTATACTAGCAGTGAAATGGATAGATTTCTGTTCCTGTGATAGATTGGTTTGTTTGTTTGCTGCAGCATTTGTAACCTATGGGCCTTAGAGGTAGTTATTTATTTAAACATACTGCTCTTCAGTTTGCTTAGGTGGTGATATGTTCTGCCATAATTGTCCTGACTTAGTCAAGGTTAGGTGAGGTGCAGATGTAGATTGGTTTGTTTGTTTGCTGCAGCATTTGTAACCTATGGGCCTTAGAGGTAGTTATTTATTTAAACATACTGCTCTTCAGTTTGTTTAGGTGGTGATATGTTCTGCCATAATTGTCCTGACTTAGTCAAGGTTAGGTGAGGTGCAGATGTATTTCTCAGGTCAGAGTTAGCAGTCAGGGTGTGTAAATGCACATCGCGGTTTTGGATGCTGGTTTGTGCAGCTGATGAATGTTGTAAATTGATTTGTGCAGTACTGTACAATTGTCTGAAGGTGCACTGTTCTACACAAATTTGATCTGAACTATGGTGAACTGGATGTTACTCTTGCTCTTTGAAAAAAAAGTCTTGTTTGTGTTTGTTAAGTGCAGGCTATTCTCAGAGCTGTCTGTGTACAGCTCCTTACCTGATTTACATTCCGTTGCTGGTGAACTTCTGTAGTTCCTTTTGCAGAGAGGCTTGATCCCCCAAGCTTGGCTTGTCACATAAAATCGGTGCTTGAAATGTAAACCATGTTCACCCTTTCAGTGCTGACCTCTGTTTTTACTTCATCTATCAAGTGTTTCATAATGAGTGACGTGAAACCAGTGTTAAGCCTAAACTTGATATCATGCAGAGAGTAAATAATCCTTTTTGAGTCCTGTGGTATAAATGCTAGCGAACCACACAAGGATGGTATTTCTTCATTCCCTTGTAATTTTGTTCTGAGCAACCATCCTGTATTTCATAGTAATTGGAGCCCTTATTTAGAATTACATAGTTGAAGCCAATATTTTATTAGATCTCTAACCAGTTTAAAAACAAGACTTGCTAAAGGATTAATTGATGGTCCATTTCAGCTACTGAAAACAGCAAGAAACTTAATGAGTCATGCTAGGTACATACATTGATACAAAAGTATTGTTTATTTTCAACGTCAAAAAGTTACTTTTCTTTGGTTCTGTGACTTGAAAGTCAATATAAAACTTGTTCACTTTATCAGGTCTTAGTGTAATGTCAAAAAGAACTAGTGTAATACTTGTAAAACCCATCCCGAACACAAGCATTTCCTGCTCTCGTTTATAAGCAAGTGCTATAAACAGCAACCTTCTGGCTGATTGTCTGTAAGAGGGAGCGAACTGTCTCTTCCAGCTCCACCAACTGCTTGGCTTTGTCTTCCAGAACTTTCTGATTGTTTTCATATGTATTTTCCAAGTCTGTCAGCAAATGAAAGGGAAAAACAGCTTAATTAGGGGTGGTTTGATGCAGTAAAATGTAAATAATTATTGTAATGGATAAACTACTACTCAAATTTATTTTTATTGTGGAGGAGAATCTGATTAGAAAAAAAAAGGCTCCAATGGCACCTTTTTGTTTCCTTAACACTGGGACATAAAATAACAAAGAAGTTTATGTAAGTGGAAATCCATGATAACAACTGTCATTCTCTGTTGTATGGTGGCTTTAACAAAACAGTGAAATGTTTTGGCTTATTATGGTTAAGACCATTTGGTGAGTCGTCGTAACTGTGCAGGAGCAGCTTGAAGGGAAGAACGAGACCCTGGACTGGACAAACCAGAAGGAAAACTTCGCTCCCTCCCTGGTGGCTACGGGCAGATTGGCCCCTCCTGTTCCAGTCAACTTTATCTGGCAATGGGAAATGTTAAATTAATCTGTAATCTGGGACTGACATATCTGATTTAATTTGTTCTAACAGCTTTCTAGGGTGGGGGAAGCACTGTTTGAGGATGGGGATCTTGCCTGAAGGGGTGAGTCCTCGTCCTAAGTGTGGTAGCTGTGTTCCTTCCCTGAGGTGGGTCTGGGAGCAGCAATAGGTGCCACACCAGAAGTTTGTGTCTCATTGTACACTTCAGCTTTTTTATGGAAATCTTTGATTCAGAAGACTGTGTTGTGTCCATAAGAATAAGGAAAGGAGATCAAACCCCAGTAACAAAGAATTAACTTCAATTTTTTTCCCAGCTGCTGATGAGTAGCCAGTTTAACAGTGTGACATGGTGTCATATTCCAAGATGACAATTTACCTCCTCAAAACAGCCTTACCTTTGAGTAGCTGGAGTTTGCTGTTTGCTTGAGCCAACAAAGCTTTAGCTTCATCTTGCAATATGCTGGCTTTCCTCCTAGCATCCGCCGACTCTTCTGTCTTCTTAGCAATGAGATCTTCCACTGTTTTATACTTGTCGTTTAACTCGCTGTTCAGGACCTGTTATTCCAGATAGAAGCACAAGATGGAGCTCATTCAAAAGGGAATGAAGGCAATGGGAGTTTGCATTTCCTCCGTCTTTACTGACCTGGGTGTAAAGGGAAGTCTGCAGACTGTTAGCTCAGTTAACAAAAACAGAAACAGTGTTGGGCTATTTCCTACTTAATATCCAAGACTATAGGAGTTGGGGTGAAGACTCATCAAGTTGCCCTTGTGCAGATCTGTGGCTGGTTTATGGCTTTAATACCAACACTTGGCAAGGATTTCTGGGATTCAGTTACACAATTCTGTCACTAAGGGAAGCCATGGCTCCTAGTGCAGCTGGAAAACTGCATATGGTAAGGACCTGGCCCTGCCTCTGGTTCAGTGTTTGCATGCAGGGAGGAATACCCTTGTTATACCCATTCAGTAGTGAGAAAAGCTGCTGAGTTTGCGTAGGTGAAGGTGCTGGAGAAGTCATGAGGTTGGGTTCTCCCCTGTGCTTTTCTCCAAGAGGTTAAAATTAAATCCTGTGACCCAGCTGAATTCAAGCAATAAGTAAGTTAACAAGCTGCAACAATGCTGCAAGTCTCTTGTGTTTACTCGACAAGCCACCTGAAATACTACTTAGTGTTAAGAAATAATTGATTTGATGGATAATACATCTTTCCTGGCAGAAAATGCCTCTCTGGAGACTGGTGGGCTAACTCAAGACAACAGACCGGAGCAATGAAACTTCCTTTGGCAGATTTGTCAATTGTGTTGTTAATGAGGATTCTTTTGCTGTTACGAAGGTGTGTAGCAGACATTGGGAGCAACGCCATGTGGTCACAGGGCAACATTTGCATCTCTGATATTTAGAAATTATGTGGTTTTATGTCAAGCTAATGATTTTTGTAATTTGATTCTGTATATGCCAAATTCCAGGTTGTTTGTCCTGAACCTGTCATTGTTGTAGAACCATTAATACTCTGTACAACGGGGAAAAAGAATTACCAGTTAACCTGCAGCAGATAGTGAAGCTGAGGGACAGAAACAAAGCTGTGAAAGGCTGACAGTGGGACAGCATGACAGGTTTCCTGCAGCTATTTTAGAACCTGGAACCTTCCCAGTACTACTTTGTATCTGGTAACAAAGTAAGTAAAAAGTAGTTTATCTTCAGTAACTGCGTTAAGTGCTTGTGGGTCTTTTTTATGTTTTGGTTTGGTTTTGTGTCCCCAACACCTGATGAATAAATGGAATCGCAAGTATTCACTAGTGTTCCTTTAGCCAAACCTGGGTGAGCGTTTTGTTGGCTTTCCCTTAGCATCTTTCTTGAGCTTCTCACCTTTTTAACTTCTTCAGCATTTTGTTTTGCAGTAGCAATTGTTTCTTCTATACTGTCCACGTTCTCTGAATTTGTAGCAGCCTTTTGCTTAAGGTCTTCAACACTCCTCTCTAGCTCAGACAGACGTAAGGTAGCATTGTTCAGTGTTTCTTCAGATGCTGCGTTTTCCGATTCAATCTAAGAAAAAGGAACAACAGTTACATTTACAAAAGACACTGACTATAATAGTAAGTAAGCTCTCTGGATAAGCCCTGATCAACTAATTGGTTTGTGTCCACAGGTCTGATATGAAAGCCAGTGTTTTATCTTTGTTACAAATGGCAAATTGCAGTCAGGATGAACGAGCCCACTGCTTGAAGATGGGGTATGTATGGGGCTGCCAAAGTGTTAAGGAACATAGCTAAAAATACCCGATTGTATTACACAGGCAAGAATTGTCTAATCCACAGCAAAACTGAAGTTAGACATTTGACCCCATCATTTAATAACAGACTGGTGAAGCTGCCTATCTTCTAAACTGGCCAAGCTCCATGAGTATAGATAGCAAGATGCTTTTGTGAGGGCTATGAGAGGAAGTCTGAAAATACATAATCTGACAAGAAAATACATAATCTGACAAGACTACGGTAATTACTATCTTAATCCAGCATTCGTTTATTTTAGTCTGATGCCGCGGTGGTGTGTCACACAGAGCACAGCTGTGCCAAGACACTACCAGTGTGGTGACAGGTACGACTTTCCAGGGATCCAAGCAGACCTGCTGCATGAGAGGGCTACAATCCTGCTCCTTCAGCTTCACTGGTACAGGACATGGGGTGAGAAAATTCAGAGCGAATGGTCCCCTAGCATCTGTCATACCAACTCAAAAGTTTACATGAAGGCAAGACTGGTTTAGGTTCATTTTAAGTACAGTCTTTGATTTGTACTACCCAAGAGCCTTCCCTAGACAGGCTTACATCAGTTTCTAAATACCAAACTTGGTGCTCTTTCTAGATCTTAAGAAATACTTATAAAGAACTCACAGAGGTCAGGAGGTCTTGAGTTCCTTTAATATCTTCATCAGCTTGTTTGATGGCTTTTTCAGCTGCATTTTGAGCTTTTTCAGCTTCTTCCAGTGCTGCTTTTACCATGTCTGCAGTGACCTTAACATCTGTTGCACCTTTGCTGTGGAGCAAAACTACGTTAATGCTAAATATGCTTTTACTTGGAACTAGACAAAAACCTAGTCATACACTGCAAAGGGTCAATTTTACCCCTTAGTGAAGGAATGAGAATCTGCATTGGAACAATTTAAACTCTGCATTTTCTGATATAAAGAGATGGAAGTCTCATTCCAGCTACTGGTGATGGAAAACAGGTAATACAGACCAGGGTTGCATACCTTGCTTTTTTAGCTTCCTCCAGTAGCATTTCAGCTCTGGCAATGTCTCCAGCACTCTGCTGCAGAATGACCTCAACATCAGAAAGGCTTTCTACTCGCTCACGAATATCTTCTGTCAGGGCCTGCAGCTGCTGGGGAGTGCTGGGCATCTCCATGTTCAGCACTTCATTAGCCACGGCCTCGATGCTATCCAGGTCAGCGCTGTCTTCTAGTAGATGCACACAAATGATAAAGATGTAAAGAAAAAGCTTCCCCCATCAAGTCTCAGTACTTAAATTCTTGTTCAACTGCTGCCTTAAGAAGGAAAGTCATGGGGCAAACATCCTCCCCAGACTTAGAGAAAATCAAGGTGTTAAAAGTGTTTCCATAGGGTGAAGCTCCCTTCTCAGGAGAGGCCCAGCAGGCGCGTAGGCCCTGCTGGCACGGCTCTCTTGGAAGCCGTTTGAAGATCCCGGTGATTAGCTACACCACGCTGGGGCCGTTGGGGGGAGACCCGAAGCCAACAGCTGCACGTAAATGTATTTGTGCTAACAGTGTGCTCAGCCTTGTGCAAACAGGGGAGGGATGGGTTTGCCATGCTGCTGCTCGCCAGCGAACAAGGCCCTCATTTAACCTCTCCTGCTTTCTTACAGAGAGATAAACTCAGTTTCTCACTTCCCTCCCCTTTAATAATACTTAGTCTTTATAATCAGAACTTAGGAACACACTTGGCAAACTACAGCAGTACAACAGCTTCAGCTGAAATGAATACAAGAATGTGCTACGGTTTGCTCTCACTATCCTATTGTCTTGGTTTTCTCTTGGTTCCAGATTTCATCATGCACACTAAGTCTGGCTGGAAGTGGGGGGATGACACACAGCTATTGCATTATCCCTTAGAAGATGATTCAGAGCTAAAGGTAGTTTTCACAAACCCAGAATTAAAATGTAATTTAAATGTAAGGTTTTTACGCATTAGGAAGTCTCTGATCTGTTTAATAAGCGCTCTCAGATCTTCATTGCTTCTGTCCACTTGCTCTTTTGTAGCATTGGTTTTGAGCAAAACTTCTTGTGCGTTTTGTTTTGCCTCATCAGCTCTCTGTTTTGCCTCAGAAACCTAAAGAGGAAAAATAGAAGGCTTGATTGCATATTTGCTTATAATTTAAGGCCTGGTTTAAAACAAAAATTCAGTTGAAGTCAGAGGTGATAGTAATGAGAAATGGTTTTTCTCATAAAACCCAGAGAACACTTCTAAGAGCTGGCCATGATCCGTACCAGCAATGCTAGTTTAAACAACTCAGGCTAATGTTTAGAGCTTCACCCTAGCATGCTCCTTTCTGAGGAGCTTTACAAGCATGATGAAATTACACAACTGAAAAGAGGTATTTTGAAATAAGCCAGGCACATACTTTGTCAATTAGTGTCTAAACTTGTATTACAACTAAAAGATTTTTTTGTTTGTTTTTTAATATCTAACAATTGATTTGGCAGATTACCATTCTGGAGAGTTGCTCAACTTCTGCTAACGCGCTGAGGATGTCTCTGTCAAAATCCATGGCTTTCTGCCAGGCATTGTGAGCTACGGTCACCAGCCCATCGCAGCCAGGTCCTCCACACTTCTTCTTTCCATCGTCTGTTCGACAGTTCAAACCGCCACACTCGGACTCGGCACAAGAGGCTCCTTGGGGGGTGCCACACGTCTGCAAAGACACATTTGACAAAGGGAAACAATCACAGCTTTATTTCCATGGCTGAGCCGCAGGGGAATGGAGTCAGACACTGTTCTACCACCACAGAAACACAGTGTGTTCCCCGTGTGTGTGTGTGTGTGATTAAATGAGCTGCAAGCTGGAGGTGGTTCCTGCAGCAGGTCTGTACCAGCACAACTTTAATTTTCTTCTGCGCCCCCCACACCTTCCTGCCTGTAACTTGGTTACAAATATGAAGCTCCCTGATGGCAAAGTAGCTGGAGGTTATGAGGGAAGCCCTGCCTTGCTTTCTTCATCTACTTTTCCTGTACATTGTCTTTCACTGGAAACCTGCCCTTAAGCTTTGGTTCAAGCTGGAAGCTACTCCTGCCTATGTGGCTTTTGTTTGCAATCAGTCTTCACGGCTGTTGGAGGAAAAACTGGCCATTCCAATAAGCTGTTTCATACGGAAGAACACGTTTGGTGCAGAGTAGTATCTTTTCCTTTGCGTTAATGCCGTGGAAATGGAATATGAGCTGAACTGCTCCAAGTTGAAAAGGAAACTTTTTTCATCTCCATTAAAAAGCTGTCCTGTTCCCTTCCACCAAATGTTGCTCTGATTTCATCTTTCCAGAACATTTCCCAGTTTGTGAATCGTTGTCAAGGATGTGTTCCCATATAAAATTTCAGGGTAGACTTTTTTTTTTTTTAAAGCAAAATTATTTTAATCAGCAACATTGTACTGAGAATTGTCCACTTGGTCAATTCTTTGGACAATGAAATAACTCGGGAGTTGCTTCAGCCAGAAAGAAACTTGGAAAATTGCTCATTCCTGTGAGGTTCTTTTCCCTTTCCACCCCACCCCTTTTGCCAAATGATAGTCACTAACCACTTACTTTGCAGCCAAAAAACCACTCTGGGAAAACCTGGGGGCTGTGCCAAGTTAGCAGCAGCTGCCTCCTGTGAAGTGTAAATGAGTCCCTCTTACCTGTTTGGCATGCAACCCGCGGTAACTAGAAAGCAAAAAGGTTTTTTTGTGTGTGTCCCGTGATTGCACCTCCAAGCAATTCAGTGTTTATGGCCTTGATAAACATCTACCCAGGATCTTCAGTCCTCAAGAACAGTGGGGCAGGAATGTAGGGGAAGGGAAGCTAAACAAAAAGATGCCTCTTTCTTCCCTGCTGAGAACAGAGGAGGGCTGGGGGAGTCGGGAGGGATGACTGCAGTTGTAAAGGACGGGACAATTCAGCGTGTGAAGAACTCATCCTCCAGCAGAGGCCTGGGCTGCCCAGGGGAGTTAATGAGCAGCCCCCGGCCGCTGGCCCTGTGCCGGGTCGTTCTCTGAAAGCAGCTGCCCGACTTCAAAGCAAAACCGAGGGAACACCCAGCCTCTCCCAAGAAAAAGCCACCCTCGATCGTATTTACAGATGAGCAGGCAGCTTCAACAGAGAAAATGCCCTTTTGACTCCAGCTCCCTGTACATTCTGCTTTGTCTCGAGCAGGAGGACGGGAGTGCGGTGATGCCGCGGAGGGCGGCGTGTCAGCGTGAGCAGAAGCGGTGCCTGGCTGGGTGCTTCAGCCACAGCCTGTTGCCAATACATAACCTGTACCCCACACATCATAACCTGTACCCATGGAACTGCAAGAAAGAGGAGAAGAGCCTGGAGAAAACAAGCACATGGACGGAGGACAGGCCTAAGAGGATGGATCTCAGTCCAACAGGCTCACTACAGTTTTTGGCCCATGGGAGATCTATCCACAGCAAAGAGCTTTGGGTTAGAGCTGGGGTGAGGAAAAGTCAGGTGCTCTGTGAGGGCTGGGGAGAGGTAGGAGGGCGCTCAACGTGAAATGCTGGTGCCTGAAAGCCAGTAGGTCTGACAGCCCACTGATCAAACAGCCCTGGTCTAGCCCACAAAATACCCCATGAGTCAAGAAACATGCACTTTTGACAAACAAACTGCATCTCACACTGTCAAGCTCTAAACAGTTCCTCCCTGCCAGCACTTCTTAGCAAACCCCACTTTATTTTCGCTACAGTTTTGCTACTGTTTTGCTACAGTGGTTCTCAGCTGTGTACCTTCTCAGCCACTTCGGAGAGGTCCAGGCTCTGCAGCTTGCCGGCCAGTTCATCCAGAAGGCGGGACTGCTCCTCTTGTTTAGCCTTGAACTGGGCCTCCCTCTCGCTGATTAAGTCTTCCACTTCTTGCCGTGTTTGTGCTGACAGCTCCACAGCGCTGTCAGGGTACACAGTGGAGGCATTGACCCTCTCCTCTGCCTCCAGGGACATCTGGAAATACTTGGTGATACTGTCCAAGGCCCCTGTAGAAATCAGATGGAGCTGCTCACAAATCTGTTAAGTAACGCTAAGTCCTTATGGAGGCTGGCAGGTGCCACATGAGGGTTAGGGATATGAATATCAAGTTAAAACAAACACTAGCTTCTGCAACTGTATTCACCACCATTGCTAAGATGACAGAATTTGGCCTCTTGTGGAAAAAAAAGTTCTTTTCTTGCTTGGTTGACGATGCGTCAAGTTTGCTAGATTTTAAAGTTAAGCCTTTCTGTGACCCCAATGATTGAATTCTGCTTGCCCTGAGGGCAAAAGGAGATCCACAGGGCAACAGTGTTTTCTAAGGATTAATTTATCCCACCCGTTCTTATTGCTTGCCCTGGGATGTCTGGCTTATGGAGTCACTGCTTGGAAGCTGGTCAGAGCTTTCCCAAGAAACAACTGCTTGATGAAAGATGCTGATTTATGGAACTGTTAGTTTTGGACAACTCCGGGAGAGGCCCTGAGTGGGTGTGAGGGACCCCATTTGGGGGGCACAATCTGCAGAACACCACAATTGGGGACTCCTCCATTCTACATCCTACTTGTTTTACTCTGCAAAATCCCATGTTTGCTAAAAACAATCTCAGGCTTCCTGCAAAGCAGGACAACCTAAAAAAAAAATTAAAATTCCTTTGTTTCAAATTGGAATTAAGTCAGCTTTCAAAATTTCCAAAGAATCTGGTAGCATTCCTCTTTCTCCAGCAAATTTGGATTCTCAGTCCCTTTCAAGGTGTCAATGGGATTGCAAGGCTTGGGTGGCTCAGAAGAACTCAGCCCTTACAGTGTGCTCTTAGTCACCAAGACCCAGGTAGTTTTTCCAACCAGGAACAGCAATTTAACAGACTGGGGAGAGCAAGGGAAATGTCCAGGTGTATTGTGGATTCTGCTGCACTTTCAGCTTTTTTGTCTTGTCTAAAATGTATTAATCAAGAGCTTTTGAGACAACCCTGTGCCTCAAGAACTTCAGCCAGCTTTGCAACATGCAGAGGGAGAGAGAAAGGGTGAGGGGGGCAGAACAAAATTCCTGCTTGCATCAGCAACCCTGCTCATGCACAGAAAGAAGCCACCCTCCTAGGAACTGTGCTTTATTATAAGTTAGAAGATTAGCCTGGTGTTTAAAACCATGCACTAATTAAATCCTTGGCTACCCCAATGCTTTCTCCCCCTCCCTGCGACGCTTACCCCGAACATCAGAGATCTTGATGAACTCTAGCTGTTCTGCAAGCTCTTTCACGACACGGTCTAGGCTTTTGGCATCTGTCTCCAGCGCACTCAGGTCAGTGTCTGTGCTATTGCTCTTCGCTGCTAAGGCTGACAGGTTTTCTTCTATGTTGGCTATCTTAACTGTAACATCTGCCGTCAGCTTTCTGTAAAACAGAGGCACAGGACAGGGGGAGGAGGAAGGGTTGTAAGCCTCGTTGCTTCACTTCACAGTGGTGGTGAGAGCGGTGCCGAACTTCTCCCACAGCAGGACCTGTCCTCCCTCGGTGGAGCTGTGATGTGTAACAACACGCCTACCTAGAACACTGGTTTGTTTCCTTTATCATACAAAACTGCTTTTTAATCTACAGTGTGTTTATAAACTCAAAGCACCAAATTGCTCAGAAAACAGCTGCTTTGTGTAAGATTAACTGGAAGCAGATTCCAGAGGACTGGTGTAATGCTCTTGTGTCATGGCAACTGCATAGGTCAGGGTTGACTACTATGATCCATACATAATTTGCTTCCCATCCCACACAGCTACAAATGCAGTTTTGATTACCACAAGCTCATGGGACAGATCCGAACTGCAGGAAGTGGGGCGGGGGGAAGCCTTAGTTTTAACACAACGGATTCTTTTAACTCATCTGTAAAGATGCCTCCTCATCAGCCGTTTCTCTAGGTCTATGAAGGAAAATCTCCCACCCTCAGAATTCAGCATGGCCTCAGTGAGCCACAGAGCAGGCTTCAGCTCATGGGATAACCCTAAAAGGAGAAGCAAGTGTATGTTACACATCAGTGCTGCTGCGGAAGCAAGCGGGCATAGGAAGCTATTCCCACCCGTGGTGATCCCACCAATCCCAGTGTTTCTGCATTCTGAAAGAATAAGGCGGTATTTAAGCTCTGTGAGCAATTTACAGCTCTCAATGGCCCAACAGCTTGCTGTTTTCCAAGAGTCCTTCAAAGCCCAGTACTACTTCTATACAGCCAGAAGGGAGCAAAACCAGATACATATACAAATATATACATATATAGTTAGGGAAAAGCAGCCCCTGTGCTGCTCTGACGTCCCTCAGTACACACAGATCCCAAATCCAGCAGCAACCCCAGCTTTCCAGCTGGAGAGGGGGAGCTGCAGGGCACAAGCCTATCCTTAATTGAGACATTTGTGCTTTATTCTCGCCCCTTGGCTTTGTGCAGTCCCCTTTACAATGCCCAAACAAGCTCAAGCAGTTGCACACACAGCTAGAAAGCATCTGTAATCCTACTTGATGTTAAACTGCCCCATCTGCCAAAGCACAAACTACCATCTTTTGTATGCTTAGCCCTGAAACAAAATAGAAGGCTCCTACTTTGAGAAAAATGGAAACAATCCTTGTTATGAAGCTGGTGCTTCCCCCCACACACTCAGAGTTCAGAAAGGATCCCAAGTTTCCAACTCATCGGTTACACACGGAAATCCAGGAATTTAATCTCTCCCCTCTTCATTCTCTCACATAATAGCAGTGTTTGTCCTTTGCCCCAGGGGAGCGCAAGGCAAACGAGAGGCTCTGCAGTAATTAGCTGCCTGGTGTGCAGTGGGAGCAGGACAACCCCTGCCCAGAGAACGGCAGCCATGCTGCTCCTGCCTTCCCTGGCCGGGATGCGGCTGGCAGGATGGATGCTCAGCGCTGTGCTGAGCATGGTGAGGTGCTTCGCCAGCACGGGAGCCCCAGCGCACCTCACCCAGCCAGGGTCACTCCAGTAAATCCCAGCTCACTGGCTCTCCCACTCCTTCCCACACTAGACTTATCCACACAACTGTGACCGTACTCACTCAGCTTCCTCAAATAGATTCCCAATGTTCTTCAGGGGCTCAGCAGCTGGATTTTGAGCAATGATGGTTTTAATTTCACCGAGCTTCTCCTCCAGGGTGCTGAGCGTCTGCTGGTATGGGCCAGTGACTCCAGTGACTTTGAGGGCATTAGCCCTATCCAGGAACTGCTGAGTCCTGTTAGCCAGCTCGCTGACGATCACGTCCCAGAGGGCGAAGCACTGGTGGCACGGCACGCAGTCAGGGAAGAAGCCCGAGTAGCCCCGGGAGCACTTGTCACAGCGCGGCCCTTCCACCCCTTCATTGCAGATACACTGCCCCGTGGCACGGTCACACTGCGGGGTCTGGATGCCACGAGGGTTGCAGTCACAAGCTGGAAGGAGAAAAAGGCACACGTGAAGGCTACGGTGAGGGAAATGATGTTGACATTGGCAGGGAGAAATAAACATCAACCAGTTTTAATGGAGTAGCGACGTATCGAAGTGTTCCGTGTCTGGATTATAATCAGATAATTACGGATGTGTCTGCTCAGCTATGGGGGAACCAGAGCCGAGTGTGGAAGGGGAGAAAGACAAGGCAATAACTCTAGCGGAGACCAGGATTTGCACATCTCAGAAACAACCACAATAATGGCGAAAGGATGGACACTTCTTGCAACGTTTGGATGTCACTTGGACTGGCATTGAAGACAAAGATTCCAGTTTCACTCCTACAATGAAGAGTAAGTAGGGTAAGGCTTTCCAGATGGGATAAGAAACAACAGGCAGACACATAGCAGAGGGGTTTAAGAGCAAAACATGGATGAAATAGAAAAAGTGAACAAGGAACAACCATGTGCTGTCTCCTCCAGCACAGGAGTAGCGATCAGCTGAGGAACCCAGCAGATCAAAAATGAACCACCCTCACATGCACCTCCCCAAACCAGTACAATAAAAGGACAGAGTTGATTCCACAGTACTTAGTTTAGTGGTGGAGCTCCCTACCGCAAAACACGTCCTCCTGAAATAGACTTTCTTATTTTTGTAACTGTGAACACCTTCCTATCCTTATATGCCAGTAGGGTAAGACCCAGGGACTCCAGGTGGTTGCCACATTTGGGCAACCAGGTTTGGGCAACACATTTTTTGAATAAGGTTTCAGAATAAAGATGCACCTCTTCAGCACTAACCCACCACAAAGAGAAGTTACTCAATTAACTTACTGATACACAGTTAGTTGTAGAAACACAGACACACACTTTGTACGGAATAAGGCTATCAGGAGAAGCCTTTCCATGCAGCTGAGCTGTCACTTGACCTCTCCTCCTTCTTAATTACACAGGTACCAGCACCAGCATAGGAAATTACCAACCTGCAAAGCTTTTAATAAAGGGATGGTAGCAAAGAACAGAAAGAGGGACCTTGAAAATAGGCAGGTCATCTACCTACCATCGTGGCAAAATACAGCCAAAGCAGGTCAAGCACACATTCCTTGACTAGGAAAAGGACCTCCATACCTGATAAAAGCCTTCACTTACACATCCATTTACCAGGCATCCTTGAAAGAGGTTAATGGCTCAAAAAGGTCCATAAATCAATTCAAACACCCCAAGCACATGCCCCCTTGAAAAAAGGGCAAAACACAAAGCCGTTTTCAAGATTGCACATTGTTTGCTTCAATGGCAAAACACAGTGGTGGTCTTCAGTTCAAAAATTACACAAAGAGCCTCAGCAGAACAAATCGCTCCTCAACAAAACGACTTTCTTGTACAATGTGAATATGAGAGGCAAGAGACAAAAATAACCTCTGCTGCCTGCACAATTGAGCAAAATGGTCCTTTGTTCTTTGAATTACACCCTGACACAAGAGATTGTTTTTACTTTACATCGAAAGTGCTTAAGTAGTCAACTCACCATGGAATATGTTCCCTGCAGGCAAACTGTCAGAGTTCCTGTTTGAAGGAGGTCAGTTAACCCTTCTGTCAACTAATAAGGCCCTCGGTATAATGATGAATTGTTCAAATTCCTCTGCATAGAAAGAGGCTAAATAGCATGTGGTTTTCTCAAAGATCCCAAGATTTGATCAAGTTACATGAATACCTTCTGCTGGCAAATCAGATCACTATATTTACTTGAGGATTTAAAAAGCTTAAAGCGAAAAAAACCCACAACATGTTGGTAATTCTACTCCTGAATACCTATATGTTCAGGAAAGCCAGACAACATGGCTTTAGTAGCATTTACATGGTAATGTGGATTCCAAAATCTGTGGTGCTAGAAAATGCTGGGGAAGGGGAGAGGAGAATTTAAGTACTGACTTGTTTGCAAAGTGAAAACCCAAACTCCATAGCTGCCTGTTGGGAGATGATAAAGAGCAAAGAACTAAACCATTCTTAATACAGCACAACAGTTGGAAGAATCATATTTTTAGAATTCTACAAAACTTCTAAACTGAGCTCTGTGGGACCCACAAGAAAATTGTACAAGGCAGCCAAAAACATTACCGGTTTGGTTTTTTGTTTTCCAGTGGAGGATTCTCTATCAAAGACAGAAGCAGGCAATGCTGGCTCTGCACTACTTCTGTAGTACGAATAAAACATATATAAAATGGTTTTCAAAAGGGCTGGCTTCACACCTGCTCTTTCTTTTCTTCATGATCTTCCAAAGTCATTGACTGTGCACAGGACCACACCAGCTTTCAACCCATAAGGTAAAACTGAAGATAATTTTACTTCCATTTTTAGGTAAAATCACTTAGTGTAAAGGAAAACAAGAAAAGCCTCCCTCGGAACTGGAGTAAGAAGATTCCAGTCAATTTTATTTTCTTTCCATTCTGAAAATTTCAGAGGCATTTCTACATGTTGGTGGTATGGTCTTTCTAGCTACAGCCCTTGGACAACTCCTTACTGTGGCCCGGACTGAAACATTTTTTAAATTCTCACAAAAGCATCACTGCTCCCCTTACAGCTCACATCCTCTAAGCAAACCTTTCATCTCACAAATGACACGTGCATGCCAGTGCTTGGTTACATGTGATCTCCTTTTTTAGAGTCTAGATGACCCTAGCCAAGCACTTCAGCCACAGTTGAAACCACTTCTGTTCCTTGCTAGAGTCAGTCCCCAAGCACTTCTATGAGATGCTGGGTCCAAATTTCCAAAAAGGCATTAAAAACCAAATTTGTCCAGCCAGAAACTCACAGAAACTGCTCTTCTGCTCTCTGAGGCCATCTGGAACAGGACTCCTCCTTTAAAGGTCCTGGAGATGGTGGGAGTCCTCTACCCTGTGCCCTGGCCATCACCATCAGGATATTTCACACCCTGGAATGGAGCACATCCAAAGCCATTGCAGAAAGCATCTTCCCCTATACAGGACAGTGGGAATCAAACCCTCAACTGACTTCAGCTGTGGTGACTTCCCAAGAGGAGGTGAGCAAGCCTGAGACAAGATCATATAAAGGCTTCTAGGTAGTGAGGAGCACCTTAAACACCATGGGCCACCAGGCAAATAGCCCAGTGCACAGGTGTCACTTTTTTGCCTCATGCAATGCCTGGTTACCAAGCACTCGCTGGCTTTGAGATTTCAGGGCACAACTTTTTCCTAAAGGGACAAAAGCACAGAGACAGTGGCAAGATCTGTGTGAAAGCAAAGGAGGACCTCCTAGTTGGCATGGAGCAGAAAAGGCTGGCACAGGATCGGCGAATGGCTCAAGGAGAATAACCATGTGCCAAGTTACACACTCATCATTTATGACAGTGGGTGAACACTCATCAAAAGGATTCATGTGACATTTGATAATCACCACTAATGAACTGGGATGCGAACACAGGAGATGCCTTGATTCCCATCACCTGCTAGAAACAGTGAACACTGTGCCAGAATAACCAGCATGCCATGCCCACCATCATTTTTGGCCAAAGCACCCCAGCATCACATCTAGCCACAAGAGAGTTCTTGCTCTTCTACCACCTCCTTGTTAATGTCCAACTACTCCTATGGCCACCACGTGAGCTGACTCCTGTGCGGTCCCGTACTAGTGATGCTCTCTATTACAGCAGTTTGGCTTCTGAGGTACTCAAACAGGCTAATGCAAACATGACCTTCAAAGTATAGTTTGGCTCTGGAGATTTTGGCTCTACCCAGCACACGCGTAAGTCTGATGTAACACCTGAGTAGCTATACCACATCTAATTTTAGCATATGCATGGTTTATCTAATTTTCCCCAAGGAAAAGAAGCATGCAGGCACACCTAGGGATGCAGAAGTGTTTCAGATATTATCCAGTAGCTGGCAATGGCTTTATACTTCATCTAACGTGCTGTCTGTGGAATAAGACAAAGTCCTGTAAGCTCTTTCAAAATGCGTTACCTGTGTTTATGTCATTAGCAATTTGGAACAGTGGTTCATTTTGTGCTGTAAAACCACACAGATACTGAGTTTACTGCAATGTATTTAGATGCCTTAAGCAGTTTGGGTTGGAAATGGCCTTCAAGACAAATGGCTGATTATTCTCCCTTCATCCAGAAGGGTAGATGAAGGCCAGGGTGAGGGGCTGCAGGTTAACACAGACTGGGCTGCTTGCTTTGAAGATCAGCTAGACAGGGATCAAATGCGTTCCCGGGCAAGCAGGGCAGGACACTGCAGTTCCTCCCACAGAAAATATACTGGATGAAAAGAAGTTTTTTGAAACCATTGGTCAAAGATTTGAGGGTTTTCAAAGGAGCATTTACTAAGTAAAACAATAGGTTTCTGTTTCGACATGTCATTTTGGAACTGGGTGTATTGTTTTCTTTAATTGAGTGTTTAACTCAATCAGACATTCTTCTGTGGCATACTCCGACTTAAGTGAAATCACATTTTTGACAGGAAAATCTTTTAGCCAAATTCTTCAGTCAGGATCTGCTGATCAGCAGCTTACAACTACAAAAGATTGGAGCTGCATCTGTCCACAAACACATGTGCACACATGTCCACGCACAAACAGTATCCACGAGTGATTTTTATACCACCTTGATCAATACATTTTGCTTTCAGTAATGTTTTTTTCCTGATCTTAAAAGATTAGAGTAACACTCACACATGTTTATTGAATGTAGTCTTGTAGGAACCTAAGGGGAGAAATCCCAAGGCAGTAAATTACTAGCTCAAGTGGTTTGCTTCAAGCTCACAAAGATCTATGAGCCGCTTTATCTTTCACTTACTCTGACAGCACTGCTACCTTTCCCTCTCATTTTAAATATTTACAACTCACTTCCATTTGAGCTACTGTAATTTATTATGTGCATATTTGCATATCACTTAATTTAAACTAAGGTGTGCCAGAGCAGCTGATAATACAGCCAAGATGATAAAATGGATACTGAAAGGGCTGTACAGAGATCAGTCTCAGTGTTTGATGCTTAGTTGCAGGAGGCTAGGAACAAGTGAGTGTCATACACCATCCTACACAGAACAGAAATCATTTTTGCAGAAATATTTTCTTTGAGACAGGGGACAGAGAGCATCAAATGTTTAACTCCTCCGCAGCAAAAAAAAAACAAAGGGTTTGTTCAAACATGATTTCCTGGCATCATTTCCCGGTGGTAGTGAGGCACTATGATGATAAAACCATTCAGCAATTTGTAAGGTTGAAAGTTTTGCAGAGCTAGCAAATTTCTTCCGAATAATCAGCTATTGATTTAAATTACCCTGTAAGCATATTGCTAGCTCCTCCGCATTATCATTTTCAGCAGGAGTGTTAAGATAAGATCCCAGCCTACAATTACTAGAGTTATGCTGCACTTTAACATGCTAGCAGACCTTGCCAAAAGGGCAATTTTCTGCAAACAATCAATATTTTAAGACCACAAGTCAACTGAAATTATGAAATGCAAAGTGAAAATTGTATTTCCTTTCGTGTAGGATGTCTGACTTCCTTTAGACACTTTGAAGGAAAAGAAACATCTGCTAATCTTTTTCTCTGCACTATAAACACCTCCTACAAAACAGCCTACATGAACAGTATAAGAACCAGGTGTTGAATTAAGATTACAAAGCCTATTCTTAAACGGCAATGAACAGATGTTTTGGCACCAGCTACGTAACAAAGACTAAAAACTGATAAAAACAACTTTCTGCCAATGTATGCAATGAGTATTTGATAAAAACATGGCTTTTTGTCATCTTAGTTCAATTAAATTCTGTTTCTAACAATCGGGCTTGGCAGTCAAGGCCAACACACAAAAATATTGACAAAGGTATGCTTCTTGTAAAGAGCAGATAGCAATACAACCCAACTTGCGATCTCATACAGTGCCTTTTTACTAACTGCACTCTGTTCTGTTTTGTTCAATTAAAACAGTCATGATAGTAAAATTGTCATCTTCATATTATACGAAACATACACTTTGATTATATACTGTGCAAGGGTACTGTTCGAGCTGCCTCTGCAGCCACACCGTATCTCAGAGGCTTCCTGGGAGCAGGAGCCTCCTGCCAGAAACGTGCTCCGCGGGCTGAGGTCGGCGCAGGGCTCAGCATGCTGGGTCCTGCACTGTGCTTGCCAGGCTTTGGAAAAGCTCCAGCAGAAATGCCTGGGAGACTCGGAGTTTGATGAAAATTGTAATCCTGCTATTTACTACCTTAGCAAGGATTATGCACACACACGTTCGCATGCGGGCTCGTGTAGAGCTGCTTGTAGCTTGTAGCTGAAGCAATGGCCAGAGAGTCCTGCCAAGGGGCTGCTGCTGCTGCCTTCGAGCAGACAACGCTCACTGCACAGCTCCTGCTCGCTGTAACCCTCTTGGGGACCCGCACCAGGCCAAAAGAGAGGCAGTGGGCTATTCCCCATCCTCTGTGCCTCTCCTGTGCTTGTTCCAGGCATTATGTTACATAAAATGAGTGTTTCGCTTTTTTAAAGCATGGGGTAAGCAGTCTCCAAGAAAACAGTCCTACAGACTGGCTGCAGTGTCTAATCCCCAACAGACATCTGTGGCTGTTGGGATCATACCCAGTACTGAGACACTGCCCAAATGTAGGCACCCACCTTAGCTTGTCTCGGAGATCTGGTTCCAGTGTGATCACTGGGGACATGCGGAGAGGACACATCAGATGACGCTTTCTCTCCACTGCAGGGAGCACAGACTGCAAATCAAAGCACCCAGAAGGGGTGCAAAAACCTGCCGCCCCCAACTTCTGCTTCACTCTCTCCCATCTTACCAAGATTTCCACAAAGCAGGTCACAGGCAGCAGCTGGCAATTGTCACTGCCACTGATGCGGATGGCGGTGAAGTGGGCCCTGGAGCCTGGTTTCCAGTGGAGTGTGCTGGGACCCTGGTGCCACATCCACAGCTCGGTGCTGCTACTGGGAACCCATGGCGGGCTGTGGCCCCTGGGCCTGCCCTGGGTGGGCCATTTTGTACATCTCCACATAGCTATGTCCAGAGGCTATTTCCAGGCACTTGTGTTCACAGGAGCTCACTTTTTTTAACTATTTAAAAAATTTGTAACGGGTGTCACAGCAGTGTGGGCAGTACAACCCCCACTTCTCAGCAGGAGCTTGTGTCTCCTGGTGCCAACAGCCTGAAGATCTCTTGTGAAGAGATGACACATTTCTGTCCCTTGATTGAGGCACCCTGCGATTTCCAACCGTGGGCAGGAGCCACTTGCCCCAGGTGGTGGAGGATCCATCCCTGGAGTCATTGGGACTGACATCCACATGTCTGCATCAGCTCGGTGCCCGCAGTGAGGACCACCCATCCATATTCACATGGTTCAGAGCTCTTTCATCATTCCACACCCAGATCAGTTTGGTTTTTCTTCCCAAAAGCGGCACAGAATGTGGCCGCTTTGGCTGCTCAGGCCACCACAAGTATTTCACTGAGCACAGGTGGCAAATGCTACAGCCAGGGGTCTGTGTCCCCCACTGCAGCTGAAGCTGATGTCTTCATGACAAATCCTCTTCTCAGTTCCAGCTTCACCTTGGCCACAGGTCATATTTAAGTTATTTTCCAGGGACATTGCTCTGCAACTCCTTAAACGGAACATTTCCCAGTTTGCTTGCACACCGCTTGCTGCTGAGAGCTGCTCCCTGCCCACGGAGCGGCTGCACAGCTGTCAGCCTGAACATCACCCCTTCACTCATGGGACCACATGAAGGCTGAGAAGCTGCTTCTCCTCCTGCCGAGGAAGGATGGGAGACAGGGCGGCAGCACCGTGGGGCTGGATACACTCCATGAGTGAGCCCATCCCTGGAGCCCATCCAGGGCATTGCACCCCAGGCTGGTCTGGCTCAGGCCTGGGCACCAGCTCTCCCCACCTGCCACAGAGACGTCCCATTGGATGCAATCCTGAAAGAATATCTGCATCTTCACCCAAGCAAGTCTGATGTGTCACTTGGAGGCAGAAGGGGCAGTGGGTTGGAAAGAGAGCACAGAGTTTGCATGGTATAAACAGGTTCCGAAGAATATATCCTCTCTTTACTTCAGAGATCTTAAAAAGTAGGTTTTCACATGCTCAAAAGGCAGCACAAACTCCGTGAGAGGCCAGAAATGCTGCTACATGGCAAAATCCTGCTGATAAGGTATGCAGATGGGCTCCATCAATAAATGCTGATGGAGACAGCTGATACCAAGAGACAATCCCTGCCCCAGAGCAGGCAGGGTCAGCGCCCCTCACCATGCCAGAACACACACAGCCTTCCCGAGAAACCCAATATGTACTCAGGAACCGGGACAATTCCCCAGTCCTTTCATCTGCTGCATTAACCAAGTAGCTGTGACCTGCCTATCTGGTTAGATAATGGGCTCTAAGGTATCTCTATTGTAAGGGATTTATTAAAGACCACAGCAAGCACATTCCTCCCTGCAGGAAAAAAATACCTTAATCTACTGCAAACCCTCCTGGCAAAGGCTCCTATTTGAACAGATCAGAGATACAAGTTTGTTCTGGTCTGGACAGTGTTTGAAGTTTCTTTTCCAGCTAATGAACAGACTTGTTTATAATGAAAGGACAGAGAGAATCCAGTTTTCTAAACAAGAGACTTCACGGCGCTCTGTTTTGCGGCATGTAGCCATGACTAACCCACTGCATGATCTCTGCTTGCTTCTTTATTCTCATCTGAAGTATAAGGAAAAGTCTCCTGCTAAATCAAAAACCTTATTTCTTCAGCCCCAACCTCCCTAACAAGACAGAAGAGGAGACAGGAGTCTTCCACTATATACAAACAAAGGGCAAAAGCAATTAATCTCCCGACCAATTCTCCAACCCAAACACTTGGGCTACATTTTCTTGCCACACTGGCTTACCTGGCAGCACTGCACCCTAACGGTTAAAGAAGAGTTGGTTACTACACAGGACAACTGTTCCTAAATAAGGGTTCAACAGAAATAAAATAAACCAGGCAAGCATCAGGCTGGGCTCCTGCTGTGCCTCCTGTTCCTGGAGGCACCAAAACCCCAGAGACAGACCCCACCACACCTTCCTCCCTCATTTCCAAGGCTCATGCGGGTGCTGGCGAGGGTCACACCAGAGGGGCTGCTCCTAGCAGTGGTGTCCCAGTGCACTGGGAGGTGACAGTGTGCCCGGCCACTGCCCAACAGGTCATTTCCAAAAGGAGCAGGTAGGGTGCACCAAAGTGGGTGCAGGACTCACCTTGGCACTCCACGCTTGGGTCACCCCAGAAGAGTTCCTGGCACTCCCGGCAGGTCCGGCCTCCAAAGCCCGGCATGCACTGGCACTGCCCTGTGAACTGCGGAAGAATAACACGAGACATGACCACCTGGCACCGGAGCAGAGGCCGAGCCACCACAGGGTGTCCTGAGCCCCCTCACCTCGTTGCAGGCAGGTCCCAGGGAGCGCGCAGGGTCGCAGCCGCACTGCTCGCAGCCGGAGCCACTGGCCAGGCGCCATGTGTTGGGGGCACAGCGGTCACAAGTCTGCCCCACCACGTTGGGGAGGCACCGACACTGCCCTGTGGCCACCTCGCACTGGCAGTTCTCCGAGTCTTCGCAGTCCTCCCGGACAGTGCCCAGGTAGTTGCAGACGCACTCTGCGGGAAAGAGCGTGGTGCCTCCATGTTAGCCTGCCCTCTCGTTATCAAACTGCCCATTGCATTTAGTTTATTCTCTGAGTCTCCCCCCAGAGGTGTGGGTAGATATCGGCATGTCCCAATGCCCATGGCCAGGCCTGGCTGACTCAACGCTGAATGACACCCAGCACCGCACAGGAGCCCTCCTCATGTCCCAGGCTGGCCACCCCTATGGCTTCTGCCCCAGCACAGAGGAGGCAGCAGGAGCCCCTCATTCTAGCAGCCCAGTCTTCCTCCTCTTCTTTCCTCCCTCTGTACATAATCAAAGCCCAAGCCTGCCTGGCTCCAGTCAGCTGGCTACGGTGATGGATCTGCTTGGAGCAGCCGATGGCGTGCCCAGCACAGCAGGGCCCTGCTCACCTGCCCAGCGACCTTCTGCCCTGACAGGCTGTGTCCAGCACTGAGGGAAAGGAGGGTCTGCCTGCCCACCACCTGGGTCAGCTCACTGGGCAGGACTCAGTCCCACTGCCCAGCCACATCTGCAGGAACACCGGTGTTAACAAAACCCAAACCCTCACCCTGCCACGTGCCACCTCTGGAGAAGAGGGAAACAAAGACGGCTAACATGAGGGTAAGAGACCCTCCTCCTACAAAAGCCTCCTCCTTTCAGCACATGTAAATGCTGTCCCTGCTCTCCCTGACAAATGTAAAGGACTCCCATCCTGGCCAGGAGCCTCACTGAGCAGCAGGGCAGCTGCACACAACTCCAGCTGGAGATAATTAGGTTTCCCTTCCACCCCAAGTGCTCCCAGGTAAATTCAAAAAAGCTCAGGCAGCCGCTGCCACCCCCTGACATCGCTGGCAGGGGGGACACAGCCACATCTCCCCACTCACTTCTGCAGTCCTGCTGCAGGGCACTCCCATAGTAGCCCTGTCTGCAGAGGTGGCAGTTTTCCCCCTCCGTGTGATACAGACACTTCACGCATCTTCCCGTCTTCTTGTCGCAGGCCTCCGGGTCAGTGGTGTCGATGTTGTTGTTGCACTGGCACGGCTGGCAGGCGCCGCCAACCTCGTCGGGGCTCCCAAAGAAGCCAGACGCACATTCATCACATCGACTGCCTGTTTGAACAAACAGACACGGTGGGAATTACCATCACGGCTTGCTAACGAGCAGCCCCGTAAATGGCAAGACTGAGGCAAGACAATAAAGGTCATTAATGGAGGGATGTTAATTGAATCATGCTCAAAGCAACAGAGGCAGTGCCTGGTAAGACTGCAGCAGCTTGGTGCAGGATGGATGGTACTGTCTGAGGCATCAAGGCACAGTGCTAGCAGTGCCAGCACTGCCAGCGTGCCCATCGTCTCCGCTCCCCTGCTGTCCTGTCCACATCTGCTGATCACCAGTCACCCCTCACCACACTGCCAGTGAAGAGGTTCACAGTGGTGCCAGCATCACCTGCACAAAACACTCTGCTCCAGCACCTTCCAAAAGCTGCCAACCTCCAGCAGCAACACACTGCTACTGGTGCTGTGGTCACATGCAACAACACATAGGAACATACACCTTCCCATCAGGAGCTTCAACCCAACCAGCCCCCCTTTATACACCCATGATGTACCTATGTATCCCACACTGCAGACACACACAACTTGCAGTGTGACTGGATCCTGGTAACAGCCGCTGGAAAACTGGCGTCCGCTCTCGGGGCCGTCAGGGCAAGGGCAGGGGCGGCAGTGGTCGCCTGATCCCAAGACGGGGTCTCCGTAGTAGCCAGCCTGGCACCTGCACAACGGGGTACACGGCATGTAGGGGCCTACAGGCAAATGGACTGAAGCCTTGCCAATAACTACACTTAGGTATTCAAACACCACAAAGAACGAAAGGACAGAAACATCTTTACAGCTCTCCTGTGCCACTGATGCTCTGAGCAGCCACAGAGGCAGATTTGTCTGGCTTATGCCAGCATAAGAGCAGGAGACCAAAGGCTGATGTCTTTCAGTGGAGAAAGACTCTCTGAAGCCCCAGGGTACCGCAGCATGCTCTCTGGCATCTGGGCAGGCACTGCTGGGAGGTTTGAGGCCATGGGCTGGGAAGATGGGGTCCCTGCTCCCATCCTCCTCCGGGATCACCAGTGCTGCTCTGGCTCCCAGGGTGCAGGGACTTATCCCCTGGATTCACACCCACCTGAGCACCAGCGCCAGAGGGGAAAAGCTGTGTGCCCATCCTGCCGGGGGAGGGAGAGTGGCCAGGGAGGGGACACACGTGCAGTACCTCTCGCAGCTGTGCCCCGTCGTGTGGTCACGGCAGCTCAGGCACTCCCCGGTGTAGGGGCTGCAGTCGTCGGCGTGGCCGTTGCAGTGGCAGGGCTGGCAGCTGGGGAAGCCCCAGAAGCCCGGCAGGCAGCGGTCACACTGCCGCCCGTACACCCCGGGGAAGCAGTGGCACTGGCCCGTCTCCGCGTCGCAGAAGGCGTTGTAAGAGCCTCGGACATGGCACTCGCACGCTGCAAGGAAAGGGAGAGAGGGGCTGTGTTTCCACGGCAAGCCCTAAACACAAGGCCCTGATGGCCACACAGCCCAGAGCCAAGGTTTGAACGTACATCGGCATCCGCTCGGCCCGAACCCAAAGGTGCCAGGGGCGCATCTGTCGCACTGTCTTCCGACGACGTTGGGACGACATTGGCACTGTCCTCCGCTGGGGTCACACACTGAACTCAGGGAGCCCTGGGGGTCGCACTGGCACGCTGAGCGGAGAAAAGCATTGGGGGGAATGAGTACCACAGCACAGGTGTTACTCACGCCTGCCTCATCCCACGCACACGCCTTCCCCGTGCAAACCGCTCTGCCTGCAAGCACCATCCAGCTTCCAGGTGCAGTTTGCCCCACAAGTAGGTGGTTACGTACATAACGCGGTCTCGTGTAATAGAGCCGAAATGCTGAATATGATGTTCTTGCAGACATCAGTCATGGGGGTTTTCACAACACTCCTGCTGTTTTCCAGACACCGGTATCTTTGGAAAGTTTCCCAAGCGCTGTTTGTGACCACGTCTTCGCCTGACCCTCCCACTGTGAATATGTCCAGTGATTTGCAGTATGGCATGAGAACGAGCTACAAAACAATTTTACAACGACAAAATGTCACTGTTTATCAACAGCCTCCACCAAAATTACTGAAATTCACTATTCTCCTACTTCCTATTACCCTTTTTTAGTCAAAAAGCAAACAGCCAAACAGAATTTGGAAGGGAAATGACAGGAAATCCGTAGTTTTTGGTGTAGTTCTGGTGTGTACCAAATTCTTACCAAATCTGCAAAATTCTATTCATCCAAAAGAAAAAGGTAGGCATTCATGACATACATGGCACACATTAACCTTTCCAAAGAAAAAAACTGTGAAAGTTAAGGTCTGTGGAACTAGCTGTGAAACTGTAAAATACAGCAGAAGCCTCTTAGAAGAAAAAGAACTTGCATACTATGCGACTGAAGAAACCTAGCTGCTTCCATTTAAAATCTCGCTTCAGCTGTAAGCAACGACATTGTAAAACATTACTTTGGATTTACATTGATGAATCCCAGAGGTGATGCAAACTTTCAAGCACTCAAATACACTTTTCCCCCAGAGCAACCCCAAAATAATTTCTACTCACGGAGTCAATAAGCGTGTACGGACTCTCTGTCTCTGTATCCACCGAGGAGTACTGGGGCAGTTCCAGGCGGATGGTGTAATTCAGCCCCTTCTCAAAGCAGACGGGTCGCGGGAGAACAACATATCTGCATTAGGAACAGGAAACAATTCTTAATTCAAACATCCAGCAACATAAAGTGTTTCAGGTGGCCCTATAAAGCAATTGAGATAACAGAAAATAGCCAAGACCAGGAAGAACAAAAACTATTATGTGAAGGAGGTGGTTTGGAGGTTTGTGCAAGTCAGAGCCAGAAAAGCTTATCAGCCAGCAAAGAATCACACTGATGTTCACTCACAGGCTGTGCAAACACTTCCCCCTCTCTTTAATCAGTGAAAAAAACAAATCAGACAATGAGGATAAGTTAAAAGCTTTGAGTCTACAGACATAATACTAAATATGTTTTTATAACTGGAAAATAAATTTAATTACTTTTCCAACTGAAAGCATGACATTTCTGTTTCAATTTTTTTAATGTTTTTTTTTCCTCCTTTTGGCCTGCCCAGTTATACTGACCTGGAGCCGGGTGACAGCGAGACAACCTGATTGTCATCATCAGGAACTGTGTTGCCACACCGGCTACCCGTGGGAATCTTGCCTGGGCGCGAGACGCTGATCACAGCTTTTTCCCACTGATCCGGCAACTAGGGGGGAAAAAAGGCTGATCAGCATCAGGCAATGGCTGTAAGCGTCTGGGAGCATCCAGAGCTCGGGTCAGAAGAGCCCGCGCACAGACACGGTGGTCACTGTACTTTGGGGAGGGAGGGGAGGCAGTTCCAGCATCAACGAGGCATCTACTGTCTGGGCAAAAACAGGACAAGGAATGTGTCCCTGGGCATCCTCCAGGCTCTGAGCATTTCACTGCAGTTGATTGCTACCTCATTCTAAGTAGCTGGGGAATTTTGTTCTTTCCCTCTACCCTGTGAATTATCCACAGCCAAAAACAACCACTTGCAAACTCTTGGCTGCAGGCATTCATCATCCAAGACTGAAAATCTGTCTCCTAAGGCATGTAGCATTGTTTCCACCCACTAGAAGCCCATCTGGCTGATGCCCAATTTATACTCTCGTCTATCCTGACGGGACTTGTCACTTTTTAATTTGCTCATTAAACAGGTGCTGAAACAATCCAACAATACATGAAACTGTAAAGCAAATAATACTAGGGATAATCAAAACCTTCCTGGATTTTCATGCATCTCGGACACTTAACTCAGCTTCCATCCTTGTCTTTGAGTCCTGATGACTCCCACAAGCACTGGGCTCCTGTCAGTCGTGCACAAGGACATACAGGCCCTGCCAGGAGGCAGCAATGCCCCTACTCACAGACCTACCTGTGGCTCATAGCGGACCAGAATATCGTACTCCATGGAGTAGGGGATGTTGTTGATGTAGAACTCCAGGTACGCCCCCTCAGGGACCCTTACAAATCCTATGCCCGTCCATGATGGTGTGCGGTCCGGTGTGTACTGGCGCTCTATTATGTTTACTCCCTACAGGAATAGGGAAGAGAGATTTTAATACCAATACACTAAATTTGCGAGCCCTCTGATGATGGATCACTTCTGGATCGCAGCATCCATTGTTTGCATCCCAGAGAACACGAATTCTCTTTTAAACCCGTGGACATGCACACCATTGCCCCTCTGCTTAACCATGTGCAAAAAGCAAGAAAGATAAAACAACATTGCACAACTCTTCATCCATTTTTCTGTTGCAACGGGGAATTAAATTTAAAAACTTGCTCTGAGTAACTAATCCACCAGCTACGACATCTCATTCACTGTAAGGACTTTCACACCGTACTTGTAGCAGTAGGATTTACTGCAGTGGTACATAACTGCTCTATTAACCGCCCAAGCTGAGTGCTAATTACTTCCTGACTACACTGCACTGCTCCAAACCAAACCACTGCTCCTGGTAACATGTGAAAAGCAGATCATGGCCATAATGAATCGGGCATCACTAAATAACAGAGATGCTAATCATCGATAGATATTTAATAGCAAAATAAATACATGTTCACTCCTTTCAGTCTGAGATGCCAAGTTTGTATCTGCTACTCTTTATATAAAGCAAAAAAGAGGAAAAAGGCAACAGAAAATGGAAGCGTGTTGTGTTCAAACTTCCCATTTCAAATATATCTGCATCCATGAATAGTTCTCTGCACAGAACAACATCCTGTGCATTCCTACGGAAGTTGCTTCAGAAGAAAGGGATAAAATGTAAGGAAATGACTATATGTATACGTATCGCTTCAGGATGTCCCCTCACGTATTCTCAAACTCTTTGAAGAGAGTCTGTCTGTAAGTTATTACCCTTTGACTTTGCACAAAGGGTCAGAGGATGGCACACAGGACTTGAGCAGGGGTGTGCAGCTGCGGGGAGCACAGGGGCTTGGCATCGCCTGAAAATTCCTGCAACTCTGCGCCACTTCATTTTGGCTTGTGCTGGGCCTCTACCTGGGAATTCAGAGTTTTATTCTGCCACCAGACTTGTGAGAAAGCTTTTCAATATTGGCATTTTTTAAAGCAGTTTGTTTTGAAGGTTTCAAAAGGCAAACCTGTGGCACATCCCCTTGCTCTGCTTAGCCAGGTAGGTTTTCACGCCAAGCTCCCCCAGCCCTGAGCCCCAGCAAGGCCTTGGGTACCACCTCTCCAGCCAGGCAGACACAAAGGCACCAAAACCCTCATGCCAGCTCACGCACCCTCTGCTGCAGTCCAACCTCTCCCCAGTTGTCTAACAGCAAAAATCTGCTGCCTGGGCTGAAACTGCAGAGTGGCTGCATTTTGACTGAAAAAAACAAATTAGGACCAAGTGCCCCAATTACAAGCAGACAAGGATCTGCTGCTATAGAGAAACCATTATCTCATGTCTCCAACTCCTTGCTGGAGGCAAAAATAATTGATGTAATCACCTCGCTGCTGTTAATGAATTAAAAGCAAGGCTGTAGGGTAGTGAATGGAAAAAGCCAGAGACCCTGATGTACCATCCCAGTGGGCTGAACAAGCTAGAGGGAACCTCACTTACAAAAGCAGCTTTCTGCACCACCAACCATGGTTTTAGTCATTATTAAAAGAAATGCTGCTGATGTACAGAAACTCTAAAAGCTATGGCATTGTGCTTAAATGAGCGCTTTGTTCCCTCTCAGTTTCAGTGGCACCAAAGAGCCAGTGTCAGTGTCCCATTGCTCTTGAGGTAAGAGGGGAACAAGTGGGTGCAGTGGGCATGTACGTAGAGGGGTACAGAGAGGGACACTGACAGGAAACAAACTGTGCAGTCATGACCAAAGAAACAGGTTTAAAAAGAAAAATGGCAGTTTCCCCCCCTAAATTACTAAATTATTTATCGATACAAAGATTGAAGAGCTACAGGTTAATGGTTTTCTGATACAATTCAGTTTTCTGTTTTCCACACATTAATTGCAAAACACTTATGGTACAAAGCTGATTCTTCCAAGAACTGAATGGTGAAACAACCTTCCCACAGCTGTCCAGACACGCCAGCCCACTTGAACTGCTACTCACGGGACCCAAGCTGGCTTCCTCCGCCTCGTAGATGTAATGATCGAGCGAAATGAAGTAATAGCCAGGTTCCACCTGGTTGCACTGACGTCCAAACATGTGGGGCCGGCATTCGCATTGGCCAGTTTCACTCGAGCAGCTAAAATGGAAGAGCAATGAGTTTACAACACCTCTTGGCTACACCGAGACAGTGCTAGAGCCACATCCCGCTTTGGCGTTTAAAGTGACGCAGGAGGAGGAGCGGTTCCGGACATGGCTGCACCGAGATACCAAATGTTCTCGGGCTCTGCAGCCGGACCACCTGCACTGCTAACATGGCAGCACAGTGCTGGGTGCAGTCTAAGCTCAACCCAGCTATTCTCCTCCCAAACAACTGCGAGGCTCAGGCTGGGAGCAAGCACAACCAGGGACCATTGCCAGAGGCATTTTGCCTGCGCCTTCCTTTGTCTGGATGGCAGAGGATCTCACGCTATGGATGCAGGAGGTTCCTTGGGGCTCCACAGCAGTCCTGGGAAAGCTTCACTTGCTACCACAGACACAGCTAAGAGGCATGTCTGTCCTGCAAGCTGAGGGCAGCCTTCGGCTACAGGCTCATGGGCCATGCAAGCAGCGTATCTGTACAGGCTCAGGTAATGCAAGAACATGCATGACCCTGCATGCCCCAGGACGTGAAGGTGCTATCGTACACTGCAAAGCGTGTCCTCAGAGATCACCCACCAGCAGCTATACACAGGAAAAAACCATACCCAGATGCTTTAAAGTGGGATAGACACAACCATTGCTGGGGAATGGACGTCTGTCCAGGGTGACATACAGCAGTTCCACTTCATAAAGAGCCATTCTCTTTTCTCAATACAACTCTATCCCCAAACTGCCTTTTGATGGTTTTATTGTTCTCAGAGAGTCTGCCCTGCATTATGAAGAACCCTTGGGCAGAATGTATTTCTGCATGGGCCTGGTTACACTTTTACATAGGAAGGTTTTCTGGCCCACCAAAAGATGTCCCTTTCTTTAAATTCGAGTTGAATTTAGAAACGTTCTCTTAAGTCGAGACCCCTGTTTTCCATGGAAAATCTCTAGCTTTTTCAGGCTCACATTCCAAGTGCAATTTTTAACTGAAACCATTTTTGAAGTTGCAGAAATTAACTTAAACGCTCGCTTTGAGATGCCAGAAGTGCCCCAGCTGCCCCAGAAGGGGAGCTGGGAAGTTTCCCCTCCAGGGACAGCAATGACTCCACCACCTGGGTTACAGAGCAGGGATGAATTTTGGGCAAGGTGCAGCTGCCCAGGTGCTGCAGCCCACACTCTGAACAGCAGCCAGGAGGCGGCAGTTTGGCAGCTGAGGAGAGGAGCCCTGGGGAGGATGATGCTCCACTTCCCAGCTGATGCTAGAGATGGAAGCTGGGAGCTGAGCTGGGCTTCGCAGCTCTCCTGCAGCCAGAGGAAAGCGCAGCTGCTCCCTGCCCACACCAGGACACTGCACGACCCCTCCCTGCCTGGTTTTGCAATCGCTGGGCTCAGCACATGGGAAACAGGCTGAAAAGCCTTGCTGAGCCACGGCCAAGCCAGACCCCAGACCCTTGGCAGCGGCTGCACCGGGGGAGCTGTTAAAAGCTGTGCGGTGTAACCGATCTGCACGCAGTGAGCCAGCACGGAAGAATAAATAATCACTAATGACCACGCAGCTGTCTGCTGAGGGGTAATAATTCACTTGGGAGTGGAGGGGAGAGACAGCCCACGGGACATTCCCACAGTGATCCCTGACACTGATGGGCTGTCCGCAGGCTGTGACGACCTGCAGGGACTCACACCAGGACCAGTCCCAAAATCCCCTGCTCTGGTCCTGTGGGCTCCAGTGGGAAACAGGTTGTTCACCCCTTTGGGAAACTTGTGTGGCTTCAGACAAAAGTAGGACTTTTCAAATGGTTTGTGGAGGGAAGGAAAAAAACAGAGTGAAGGAACATGCTGTTATTAGAAAGCCTTGGGTCGGGCACACACCTAATGGGCAGAAAACTGCTCTGGTCAAAAGAGCAGTCTGGCTACTCAGCACCCCTCTGACCAGGAATTTAAGCCAGGACTTTCCATGCTCTTACTGATGGATGCTTTTCTCTGAAAAATCTCTGGCTCCCCCCTGGCCAACATCCCACCCCACGCAGCACCTCTGGGGCAATACAGCAGTATCATGCAGCTGGCATGCTTTCGCCAGCACTGGTGGACAGACTGACAGACTGGCCTAAGGGACAGTTTGTGAGGAAATCAAAAGCCAGCCTGACAGCCCATGTTACGGCCTGATTCCTGCTTTGATCCTGTGACAGCAAAGCTCTGACATGGTCCACAGTCCAGGTTACAGCCAGGGCAGAGCTCACACCATGGCTGGCTCCTACCCTGGCTGACCAAAGCAAGAGCTGCCCTAAAAACAGTTTTACATGTTCATCTGCACTGGTGGCACTAATGGAGGCTGCTCAGCATGGAAAAGACAAGTATGCCTCTGTCACCCCTTGCTGCAATCAAGACTTGCCACTTTCTGCACACCAGAGCAGAAAGACAGTCCCAGACACCCCCGTCCACCCCTGGATGTTGTGGTTGCAAATGAAGCGAAATTTGCAGAGGTGAATGATTACAAGAGAGCAACCAGGCTGAGACTCACTTGTTGTTCAGTGCTCCTCCCAGGTCGCAGTCGCACGGCCGACATCCATCCATGTCATTGCTCAGGCCCCAGTGCTCAGGCTGCAAGAGGAAACATCACCGGTGCTGTAACCTAGTGCCAGTTTAACCCCATCTATCCCAAAGGTCTAGTCCGAAATACTCAGCATAAGCTACCCCTGACTGCCCCCCAACTCTACTCACACAACCACCAGCACAACTGCCCCACCTGGTCTACTCCACTTTGCTGACCATCTCAAGGGCTTGAGAAAAAAAACACATCTTTCTGCCTAGCTTTGAAAACAAGATTCAGGAGGACTCAAGCTCGGAGACCTTACTCCTGCTGCACCATTTACACCAGTTTGGGCTCTTGATCCAAGAAGGGCTTGGAAAATCACAGCCCAGTATAACACACCGCAGCAGAGACCCATGCATGGGGTGGTGGGGCTTTGTATGGGGCACTGCCCTTGCAGAGCTGCTACTCTGCAACTTGCTTGTTGGACAGGCAGACAGACTTGTTTAGTTTTTCTATGCAGTTCACTGTTAGATAAGACAGCCTGTCAGTGTTTATACAAACACATCCAGTTGTCTGACAGTGTGTTTCTATAACACTCCAGCACACATAAACACTCTATGGAAATGTATGTGTATGAAATAATCCCTGCCTAAAATAATGGCCTATATAGAAAGCAATTCTTCTGGTAACACTACTTCTCTGACCATTGTGTCTTTCACCACAGCGAGGGCTTCAGCAGAACTGCCCCAGATTCCTCATTTTCACACAGTTACCACAATGGGTATCCTAACATCTCACTCCATACCATCCTGGGAATTAATTTTTGGATGTTCTTGTGTGCCCTGACGTGCTTCCAGGGTGCTTCACAGCCTCTGACTTGTCTACTCCAGCCCGAACACCAGGTGCCCGCTCATGGGCAGAGACGGCAGCCAGCACCTCGCTCCACGCTTTCCACATGCCAGCCTCCCTCACACCAGCGTCTGCTAATTTATTTTATGGTAAACTACTTACCAGGCAGCGATCACACTGCCTTCCTGTCACCAGGCGCTTACAATAGCAGTTTCCTGTCTCCGAATCACAAGGATTCCCCCCGGGATGGGTACCCAGAGGATTACACGCACAAGCTAGATTGGGAAATACAAATAGGCAGGTCAAAACACAGGATTGGAGTTACATTTTAGACAGTATCAAACTTAAATTTACATTAAGGCTTCCCCTAAATTCCCCAGGACAGAGATTAATTGCACACTTTGCCCACCACTCATCACAGTAAAACTTCCCTGGCTTCGAGCCTTATCATTAAAAACAAATAAGGATGATTCTGCTATTTCCACTGAAACCACCCCACAAACCAACTTCTCCCACCCCTAGCAGCTCCTCAAAGAGCTTTTGATCACACATAAAGGAACATACATTTTTACTCACACTGACAACCCACTGGGTCATCGGCACTCAGGCCATAGAAACCTTCTTTGCAGAGGTCACAACGCTCCCCTTCCACAAACAGTTTACAGCGGCACTGTCCAGCAATGAGGCCAGTGGAGAAATCAGTGTAGCGATCGCAGATACCACCATTTTGGGAGCCAGCTGGGTCACAGTTGCAAGCTAAGAAGGAAGCATCGCATGTGTTTTATTAACTGCTATAAAAGAAGAAGCCAAGTCTCACACTGAATTATTTAAACTCAGTTGCTGTGTAGAGACTATCACTCCTGCAAATATTAGACATGACATGGGTTGAACACATAATGACCAGATTAATTTCCAGATTCTCAAAGAGAAAACAAAACCCAGCCAGGCTCGCTCATGACCTCCAAGACAGCCACCTTCTCCCAAGGAGAGACACTGAGTCAACCATGTGCCTTTGTGGCCAAGAAGGCCAACAGTACCCTGGGGTGCGTTAGGAAGAGTGTGACCAGCAGGTGGAGGGAGGTTCTCTTCCCCCTCTTCTCTGCCCTGGTGAGGCCACATCTGGAGTTCTGTGGCCAGTTCTGGGCTCCCCCATTTTAGAAGGCCAAGGAATTATTATAGGGAGTCCCCTGGTGGGCTACAAAGACAATCAGGGGTCTGGAGCATCGTTCTGATGAGGAGAGACTGAGAGAGCTGGTCTGTTCAGCCTGGAGAAGAGAAGGCTGAGAGAGGATTTCATCGATGTTTATAAATATCTCAAAGGTGGGTGTCAAGGGGATGGGACCAGACTCCTTTCAATGGTGTCCAATGACAGGATGAGGGGCAATGGGCACAGGCGGTTCCACCTGAACATGAGGAGAAACTTCTTTACTTTGAGGGTGCCAGAGCCCTGGAACAGGCTGCCCAGAGAGGTTGTGGAGTCTCCTTCTCTGGAGACATTCAAACCCGCCTGGACACATTCCTGTGTGATCTGCTCTGGTGAACCTGCTTTAGCAGGTGGGTTGGACTGGATGATCTCCAGAGGTCTCTCCAACCCCAATCATTCTGCAATTCTGTGATCTTTGCTTGGGAGCACGGCACTGGCCAAAAGAAGATGGGGTAAATCCTAAATTCCCCAGGGAAAGCCCTGGGGGGCCACAGCTTGAATCACCACAGCCATTCCCAGCCCAAGGAGCAGGGCTGCACTTACGCTCACAGACATCAGGGTCCCGCAGATCTCTCTCTGGGTGCTGGAAGTAGAAGGGCTTGCACTGCTCGCAGTTGCGTCCTATGGTGTTGTGCTGGCAATCATCACACACTCCCCCACTGGTGTTCCCTGTCGTCATGTACACAGCCATGTCAAAGTGGCACTGGCTGGAGTGGCCATTGCAGTTGCACTCTGTGACAAAGACAAAAAGCAAAATAAGAGTCTGGTCCCAGGGGAGATGCAAGTCTGCGGAAAAGACACACCAAAGTCAGCCAAAAAACAGGCAGGGCTTTATATATTGCCACAAGTTCCCAAGTAACAGCACATCATGCTCACATCAGACTCCAGATCTGTGTTTTACTCAAACTCACTTTTGCATGCATTACTATTGCGGCCTTCAGCGGGTCGCCAGGGTAAGTCATGGTAGAAATCCAAACACTGTTCACAGTTTAACCCTTTGGTATTATGTCTGCACATGCAGTGCCCATGGACCTGTCATTTAAAAAAAAAAAAAAAAAAAAAAAAGAGAAATGGAGTTAGTTATAAAAGAGGAAGAGAAAATAAACAAACGTGCTCTAATTAACGTGAAATATAGCTAGTACATAATCAAAATACTTTTGGAGACTTTAATGCACATAACTGCACAAAGACATAAAGGGCCACAGGAGTGTCCTTAACCTGTCAAGGTAAGAATGTCCTCATACAAATTTGGGGTTTTTTTACTGGAACTAATGCCTGAATAAATGCTTTCAGGCATGAACAAGGGGAGCATAGTTCCAGCTCAATAATCACGAAAGCCTCTTGGACCTAAAAGTCAACTGTTTATTAGCTGTTAATTAGCGACTAACATGCATCTAGTTACATCTATATGTCACTAGCCAAGCAACTTCTTCCCAGCCCTGTCTTTGTTCTCAAACCAAAGATAACAGATTGTTTGGATGGGTTTTATTCACCAGCCCCAGGCTTTGCTTCAGCATGCACAGAACAAGTGCTGAGCAGACCAACACTGACTGTGTGACAGCGCTGCCTTAGACGATGGGGACTACCAGCACTGGAACCTCCATTTTAAAGGCAAAGCCAATCGCACCGCTGCTCAGATGGAAAGCACAGGGCACTGGAGCATACCCGCGGTGCCGGGGGCAACCATCACAACCTCCCTGTGTGCCTCCACGTTTTCATCCAGTTAATAACTCACACATTAACAGGGGATCTATTTCTGCTTGTCAAGCAAAAATCATGGGGGAAACCAGAACCCAGAAGGGCTGGTGCAACGGTGTGCAGCGCAGGCAGCAGGATTCTGCTTCGGAGCCTGCTGTTAGCTAGGGTTACAGCCTCTGCTTCTTAGCTGACAACCCCTACAAATGTAGGTCATGTCTGATTCACTAAGGTGTTTCATCCTTTGGTGCCTCTATTCACTTAACTTTTAGGGCAACCTAAACCACACACCCATCTCTGGCTCAATGCGGTTACACTCCCTTTCTGCATTCCTGCCTTTTAATTTCGTCAGCTCTTTAACATAATTAGAAAGGGAATGCTAAAACACTTTTCACCCAATCTAGGCTCTCTGTGCTTGATTAGTGCCGATAATGACAGATATGTTTACTGAGGAGAACTAGTTCTAATGGTTTTCTCTTTTGAAAATTAATGGTGGTAAGGGGGGTACACTGCCATTTTAAATTTGTGTTTAAATCACAATCCAGAGGCACAGACAGGAACAGTTTTAGGCAGAAAAGTGCGAATATTTACCATTCCTTCCACTTCTTCATTAAAGCCATCCACTGGTGCACACTCGCTGGCATGTCCATAGCAGAAACAGTTCCCGCGAACCACCATGTCATAGATGGCGTAGTAGTACTTCTCTCTGATCTCCATCCTCGAGTCCAAGAGATTATCCCCCAGCGTGTGCAGCTTGACAAATTTGACTCTCAGATTTGTGATCTTTAAGAGGTCTGCAGGGGACACGAGAAAAAAAAAAACAACAAACACCGTTTTGGAATTATTTACCAGATATTGTATTGAATGGGAGGAAGCCAGGAGTGACTCCCAAAGCACACTTCCTATGGGCAGATTAGATCACATTTGATTTCAGCACTTACATACTTCACATCACTTCACACTCCCACACTTTTTTAAATATGTTATTTTACTACAGATTGATCACTATATAAGTTAGTTTAAGCTTAATTAAAAATACCAATCTATTTTACTGTAGGCATAGACAGGCACAAAGACATATGTTAAAGGCACATGCAACAGTACCACTAAGGAAACACTGGTTCCTTGGGGGTTTAAAACGTAAGAAGGGCAGAGACCCGATACTGAAGAACCGCTGACAAGCGGATCAGGAGCTTTAAGAGTTTTGAGCTTTTTGGAAAAAAATCTCAGTTGGAAACAAGACACGAATATATTCTTCTTTCTTATACGGCCAACTTTCCCAGCAAATGTAATCAGTTACATTTTCCTGAAAGAAGCAACACCCCATCACTGACCAAACACAAAGAAGTTCTCAAGGGATAATCCACAGGAAGACAATTTGCAGTGATTAATTCAATCCACATGTTCACTTTGATACTACGAATCCTGTGTAATTTCTTACAGCCTTGAAACTAGGCTTGAGAAAGCACTCCAAGCCCAGGAAAGCAGAGTTTGTCCTTTAAAACGTTGGTTAAAAAAAACATTCAACTCAAATAGCAACTCGCAGACACTCTTCTACTTCAGATTTTTTTCTTCTGCTCCAGTTAGTTTTACACTAAAGGACGCAAGCTGAAACTGAGACTGAATATTAAATTGGAGGTCAAGTTTAAGGCCAAGCACTGTTTCCTACTTGGGCCAAATGCCCCACAAGGTTTCCATTTGAGCCACGCTTAGCAGCAGATCTCTCTACCTTCGCATTCCTGGATTGTCACGACCATACACGAATGCTGCAGTCATTTGTGTTTTATGACTGCAACTGTGTGGTCCAGCCACTCAGTGCTATCAAGGCCAACTGTGCTGAAGTCACGACTCAGATGTTCTAAAAAATAAAACACAACCCCCTTGATTTTAGCTAGAAATTCAAAATGATGTAAGTATCTCTGTAGTTCTGTTCCTTTGCTTTCTGAATGCTGTACAGTTACAGGATCACATTCCAACATCTCTCTTGTCGACCGGATGTACTGGGGGAGAGGGGTTCTTTAATGAAACTACATCCCTTATCAATTAAGAAAAGGACCAACTACAATGATGTGTGTAAGAGCAATCACTTCAGTTGACAACAGCAATCGTTATTTCCCAGCAGGTCACTATCTGAGTCAGGACAAGAAGCCATAAAACAAACACATTCATAAGACTTCAAAACTGTTATCAAGGCTAATGTATGGTTTTATTTGTGGCTTACTGTTTTTTTGTACAGAAATGCTTTCAAATGAGCCTGGAAGGTAACTGCATACATACTTTGAATCCTTGGACTGTATGGATCTTCAATTCGAAAAGCAGGATCTAAAACACGATATATTACCTGGAGGAAAAATGGTACAACAAAAGATTCATCTTTAAAAATAAGATAATCTAAATCTGTATGGAAAAAATCTATACAATAAACATATTGGCAAAAAAAACCCCTCTGACCTCTCCCTCTGTTGAAGGTTCAATGTCAGAGTATCGCGAGTCACAAATGATATCATCTACTTTCTTCATGGGTCCAGTCGAAATCCCAGGAAATGAGCTCTCACAGTCGTATGCAAAATACCTATATACTTGCCACGTTTTTCCAAAATCAGATGATCTTTCTATCAACATTGCAGCGGGACGGAATGTCTAATAGTAAGAAAATGAAGAGATTTTATTTGGGTAATTACTACTTGCATTTACATTAAGTGTGAACAATCCACATATCTGGATTTGATTCTCTCTCCCTGCATTGACTATTTCCAATAAATTGAAAGATTGGAAATATTTTTTGGCCAACATTCTACTTTCTCCTCAGAGGTAGATCTTTGAAATAACACAAATCCAACCATGGACTAAACATCTTTAAAAAGATGGCACTCAGGGGCCAAGCGCTTAAACAATAAATAGGCAAACGTATGCTCTTTGGATTCCAAATCCTTTCTCAAACCTGGGAGGTTCAGCTTCACCCACTCTTGCTGCATGCGAGTCCCCCAGTCCCAGGGACCCTCCTCCAGCTGCCCTTGCCCAGACTCCATCAGGCTGCATTCACTTCACACAAACCACCATCCTTCTTACCTACGCGCACTCACCTCCAGAACAACTAGCTAATGAGATTTGTAAAAGATTTTTAATCCCTCTGACCTAAAAATCTCACGCTGCAATTTACACACTGCGTTTCAAAAAGCAGATATTAACTTAAGATCTGGTTTGCACCTACCAAGAAACACCAACAGCCTCTTCATTAGTTTCCTGTATTCAGAGGAGGCCCTCCAAGAGCCAAGCACAAAAGCGTTCAGTCACAGCTGGAAAGAAATGTTCTTTCAGCTTCCTGGCTGAAAATATCACCCAACTTACAAACTGGTATCTCACCCAACAAAAAATGTAGCAACCCAGAGGTAAGGCAGCTCAAGTGTCTCTCACACAAAGTCAACACATCATCATTAAAGCTATCTTCCCTCTGCAGTCTTCCTCCTCACAGCAGACCAAGCCACAATGGCCACAGCACCTGCATGGGGTCAGGGATCTCTTGGGAGTCCCTTGCTGCTGGGGCCAGAAGAGAGGACCACATTCCACCTCAGCCATCACCTTGGAGCGTGCGGAGAAACCCAAGCCAGTACCACAGGCAAGAGGAAGCAGCTCTTCTAGAATCACAGAATCATTTAGGCTGGAAAAGACCTAACACTGCCAAATCCACCGCTAAACTATGTCCCTAAGCACCACATCTACATGTCTTTTAAACACCTACATGGATGGTGACTTCATCACTGCCCTGGGTAGCCTGTTCCAATGCCTGACAACCCTTTAATTGAAGAATTTTTTCCTAATATCCAATTTAAATGTCCCCTGGTGCAATTCCAGGCCATCTCCTCTTGTTTAATTGCTTGTTACCTGGAGAAAGAGACCAACCCCCTCCATGCTACAACCTACTTTCACGTAGTTGTAGACAGCAATAAGTTCTCCCCTCACTCTCCTGTTCTCCAGGCTGAACAGCCCCAGTTCCCTCAACCACTCCTCACAGGACTTGTGCTCCAGACACTTCACCAGCTTCGTTGCTCTTCTTTGAACGTACAAAAGCTGACAGTTAGAAATTAAGAGATTAATTTGTCTACATGTAAAAAACAGGGATTTAGCCCTTCAGTAACTGCAGCCTCTGAAACCTCAGCTGAATGTTCCCACTAGTGCTTGCCTGCGATTTAGGGTGTACGGGACATAATCTGCCATTCCAAGACATCTGTTTGTAAAGAAACAAAGACACTTTGTGTACAGATGTTCCTTCTTCCTTAAGACCTTTCCATTTGCCAAATGAAAATGGATACCATGGCCAAGTTTGGTTGTTTTTTTTTTTAAGAAGAAAAATCCTTGCTAATATATGATTTAGTTAATTATCTTCTAGAACACAACCACCACAGAGAGAGAGAGAAGCAACATAAACCCCAGCTTCGGTGTAGCTCCTTCAGCAGCCTCACTGGAATTCAAACACAACTCACACCACAAGTCACAGCTCAGCCTTCCTGTGCTACTTCAGCAGGAGCTAATGCTTAACAGCTCTAAAAAAATCAGGCAAAACAGCTCAGACAAATATCAAATAGACAAGAAGGACTAAGAGACCTCTCATTTCCTTGTGTTTTGAGGTTTGGCGTAAGGCTGTGGCTTTCTTACCTTGAAGGTCATAATGAGATGAGTGAAATGAAACTCAGCCTCCAGGTTCAGCTGGATAGTCACGTTTTCCAAACCTGCAGGGGCAGAGAAAAGAAGCCGTGCAGCAAACAAGGACACCCATGAGCTTCTACATCTAAATTTTACCAAAGCTCTTTGCTTCAGTGGCACAGAGACTCTTTGCCACTTGTCTCGGTTATCAAAAAGTGACGTGAGAGTTAGTGCATTAATGGGGTATGGAGGAGACACCAAGGATCTGCTGAAGACTATCACACATGGGATTCCTGTGCGTTATCTGCACCGAACATCTTACACCCAAAGCACAAGCCTGCCCTGCCATAATTTCAGATGGTGTAACACAGCTGGCAGCACTAGCTGTGGGGTAAGGAGGGGGACTGCTTTGGGCTGGGTTCTGGCACCAAAACACCCAGTGGCCGATATGAGGGAGGATGCTGAGCCCAGACCCACATGGTGACCCCACGCTGTCCTCACACCCTGCAGCCCACCTGGCAGCAACAGAGGCGCGAGTATCTGCAGCCCTAACACCCCAAATCTCCCCAATGGCTGGTGGGGGTGGTTTCCCACCTTTCTTCACTCATTCTGTCCACCTGGACACAGGAACAATTCCTTTACAACCTGGTTTGAAATACCCCTACAGAAACTCTTACAGCCGTCCTTTGCAGCCGTGAGGGCTAGGAGACCAGTCACAGGTAAAAGGTTTTGCAAACACCACTGTGTGACTACCTACAGTCAAGGACTACACAAAAAGAAAGAAAAGTAGTTACAAATACTATTTTCTCGTGTGAAAAGACCTCTCAAAACAGCTGGATACTAAGTATATTGTAGTTAGAAATTTAAAAAAAAAAAAGTAAGATTTATGAAGAGGAGAAAAGGTAAAAAATGAAAACAATGAACCAATGAAGTGCTTAAATTTTTGACCATCTGCAATTTTATGTGGAGCATGCAGCAACGGGCCCGTCTGCTGTATGCCTGAATAAAAGAAAACTTGAATTGGATAAAAAGAATCATTTGTTTTTTATTGTTGAAGGACATTTTCATGACCTTATGAGCCAAGAACTTTTCTGTGTGAATGCTGCCAAGCCTGTTGCAAAAAACATGAATTATTTGGAACACTAGAAGAAAGACGCTGGAGACGAGCGGTTTGCTAGGCTGATCTAAATGGCTAAAAACGATTTAGTGAAAATCTTTCGTTACTGGGCAGCAGCAATGTTACAAATGTTACCATTTTACTTTAATATACAGTAAAACAGCTACTGTTTATGCATTTGCAGAAGTCCCATCCCATCCAGCTGGCTTTACGGCTTCAGGGCAGGACTGCTGTGTGAGAAACTTCGATGCCTTGTTTTGTGCATGAAGGCATGCCAAAAGCATAGCCATAAAAGCAGAAGGGCAGAGGAAGGACTCCAAAAAAATAAAAAAAGCCATCAAATTAACATGCAATGATTTTTTTTAACTAGCTGGTTTGCTTCCAATGCTCATTTTACTGTCTGGCACATGGATTAAGGAATTCAGGGAGCCCAGGAGGGGGAAGGCAGTTTGCAGGGTCAGAGATACCCCTGGCCTTGCTCTCCCGGGGCAGGGGAGGGGAGCAGGAGGGCTGCGGGCAGGACGGCAGCCCCGGCTCTGCGCCCAAACCTCCTCCTCCCATCTCCTCCACCCAGCCCAGCAGCTGGGGAAGCCCGGGGTGCTCCCTTGGCAGGTGCCCCGCAGGGCCGACTCCTGGAAGGCTGCTCGGCTCCCACTGCCCAGACAGGAGGGACAGCTGGAGTCAGTGTGGGAAACTTTTCTCTTCAGGAAAGGATTCTTGCAAAGTGGTGGGTCGGCTCTTTCTGACACTCCCCGAGGGCTGATGGGGCTTAGTTATGGATTAAGGACTGCTCCAGGGCACACAAAAGCAGCCAGTTTTACTCAGCCCTCCTCGAACAGCATGATCCTTCACTCAGCAGTAACCACCAGGCCAGAGATAACAGCAAACCCGCAGGTACCCTTAAACAAAAGGAGGGAAAGCAGCTCCCAGCCCTGGATTCGGTGCCCAGACAAAGCCCCTACCATTTTCTGACTGCCACCAGAGCTTCAGGCGATTTGGATCAAACGTGGTGACCACATTTTCAATGCGATGACTGTCAGGATTGAGAGTATCATGGAAGGGATCCTCGGAGTCACATATGAAACATTTTTTGTCCTCCTGAAACAACAAAATAATCAGCATTACTGATTTTATCCGTGGGGCAATAGTTGTTTCCTGCAGATAAGAGTATTTTCCATCCATATCACATTCCACTCATTTTGCCTGCAGGAGTCATCAAAGGTATTTGTTTTGTTGAAATTATAAGTGTGTTTACCTTTATGAATTAATGCAAATTGTCAAATGGAAAATATGCCAGGAATTTCATAAACTTTATTTTTAGGAGAAGTATGTTCTCTGTTGAAATTGTGGTTCCAGGAAATCTCTTCCAGCGCATGTATTCTCTAACAGAAGTCAGAACCAAAGGCAGCACCTACAGAAAATCGCTGAACTGCTCCTGAATTGCAAAACTGCCTCTTCAACAGCTTGCGTGAAATAACACTGGGTTTTGGTAGTTAACCTCGAAATGTACATTCTCTGCATTAGGGATACCTCCAGTGAGGCTCAGTACATATTAAGGGGCCATCAGTGGTTTAGTGACCAAGACCTTTCAGCATGGGGTTAACTTTACTCTGAATCCAGCTTGTCAAGCTCCTACCTAAACCTTGCATCTTCAACTGTGATCGCAATCCCAGCTATGCACATATAGTTTGCACACACTACGAGGTGTGCCTATAAAAAAAACGGTTGGGTGCAAGTCTGGCATGTGCTGCTTGGGAAAGCTGGATGCCTCTTCACCAGGAGGACAAAAAACCATCATGACTATTATCATGAATAACACTACTTTTTACATTGTCCTGGTGACTTAAACCATCACTTTCCAATTTTGCAAGGTAGGTTGCAACCAAAAGAGAGCCAACTTGCGAGGGAGCCCCAGCACACCAGCAACTCATCACTGTCAAAGCTACACAGGCATCATTTCTCCAGTGGGTTTATGGAGACAAATGTGGTGCTTTATCAGCTAAGAATGTGAGGGCTGGCAGGTCTCTGCCTCACACGCTTTCCAATTCACCAATTTTGGCTTCAGCAGCGCCTCCCAAGCCTAGCACTTCACCCCCACAAAACTCCTCCAGCAGAGAGCACAGCAGCAATTCAGGGTCCCAAGGAAGATGGCCCCTCCTGTCTGCTCCAGGCTCCTCTCCCCAGGGCCACAGCCCCTGCCTCATGGAACAACTTGCTCCTTCTCCCACCAAAACTGAATCCTAGAAAGCCCAATCCTGCAAAGCACTCAGCATGGCCAAGCCTCATGTTATAAAGAGGATACTTGGCATCTTCCTGAGATTTCTTCAATACCATCTTATGGTTCAGAAGTAACCAGAGACATCCCAAATGCTGAACTGGGGCTGTGAGATCAGAAATAAGGGCACGTGAACTTCTGAAGTGATGCTTTTTACTATGGCACTTCAGCATTTTCTGAGACAAGAAAACGTAACAAAGTTCCTTTGTTATTTTGTACCAGCAAAGAAGCTAATGTCATCAAAGACAATCCTGACATATTACAAAAACGTTCCAGCAAAGCTAAACCCCATGTTAAATCAAGTATTAACTCCACTAGACAGACCAGTACAGTAAAACTAACGGCAGGGGGAAAGATTTGGTAACTTCAGAGCACGAATGGGCCAAGTGCTGTAGCCCCTCAGGCAGGGCTCCTCCTGCTTCCCCTGGGTTTCCTTCCAAGCGCCAGAATCTGGCCCTATTGTCTCCACAGTAAATTCAGCCGGAGATTATCCCCTTACTTTCGGTTCAACAGAGTTCCACATATAACTGATATTTTATTTTTCCCCACCATCTCTTCTGTCTCAGAGATTTTAAGTCTGACGAGCTGCTTCTGGCTCAAGTAGGAAAGCGCTCTGTGTTTTCCACCAGATGTTCAGGACAACCTTATTTGCATCCTTTCACTTGGAGACCATATAAACGTAATTACATTACAGGAACAGTGGCCAAAACTCTACCCGGGTCCTACAGACCACTCTCAATCAGGAAGCTGTCTAGACGGCTCTGGCTAAGTTTGAAAATAAAGCATAATTGAACTTAACTGCGGCACATTCCTCTTCATAACCTCGCTGAGGAAAAGGGGGTCGGGAGCCGACAGCAGAAAGTGGTTCTCTGGACCCGCGTTGCTTTCACGGGGCGTGAGGTCCCACACCGGGGCACGACTCAGCCCCACGGGAGCCCGCTGCCGCACCTCCCTCCCTCCCGCAGGCAGCGGCTTAGCCCCCGGCCCAGCCCCGCCGCTGCCCGTGCGCTCCCAACGCCGCCTCACCCGGGACGCGATGCCCAGACCCGCCAGCCGGGACCGAGCCCTGCGGCCGGGCGGGGCGCCCCGGGGTGCTGCCCCCACGTCGAAGCGCGGAGTCACCTGGAGGTGGCTGACGATGCAGTAGGGCTCGGGCTGGCGGAGGCCGCAGGTGGAGGAGGCGGAGAGGCGGGCTGCGCGCCCGATGAGCAGGTCGCCGGTAGCAGGGTAGCAGCTGCCCTCGGCGCAGCCGTAGCTGTACTCGGGCTCTTGCGCCGCCGCGGACCACAGCGCTGCGCGGCCGCGGAGGGAGGAAGAGAGGGATGAGAGAGGGATGAGAAAGAAAAGAGGAAGCGCGGCCAGGCTGGGAGCCCCGAGCCGCCCCGGCGGGCGTTGCAGGGCTTCGCCCAGCCCGCCGTGCCCCGACGGCGGCGGGAGCGGGGCGGGAGTTACCGAGGCAGCAGCAGAGGTAGAGCTGGAGGCGGCCCATGGCGGGCGGCGAGCACCGGCGGGACGGGACGGAACGGAACAGGACGGGGCTCCCCCTCCACGCTGCTGCCGAAAGCTGTTGCGCCGGCTGCTCCACGCAGGCGCCGCAACTCCCCGCGGCTCTCGGGGAGCGGCTCCGCACCGCCGGGCGCCCCCCGGCCCGGCCCTCCCCTCCTCCTCCGCCTCGCCACCCCCGCGGGGCCGGGCCGGGCCGCCCCACGCGGCCCCTCCCGCCCCGGCCCCCCGCCCCCGGGACTGCCCCGCCGCAGCGCCAGGCTCGGGGGAGAGAGCGCAGAAGCGGCTGCTGTCGAGGAAGGCAGGGTACCCCAGGCAGAGAGAAAGGCTGGGGGAGAGCGGCCTGGCAGCGGGCCGGGGAGGGGGAACGACTGCCCTGCAGCAGCCAGGGAGTCCCGAAAGGCAGCAGGGGGACTTCAGTCCCCGTCACCCCAGGTCGTGCCCCCCGCCCCAGCTTTGGGAGGGGTCTCTGGGAAGGGTGCAACAACCGGGGGGGATCACCGATTGGGCGACCCCTCTCCCTGCCCCTGTCTGTGGGGAAACAATGGAGGAATCGAGGTTTTGACCCAGTCCTGATGTTTGCCGAGACAGCAGCGGGCCGGGGGTGCTGGCGGGGCCGGGGACAGGGCATGCCCATGTGCCAAGGCCCGTGACCCAGCAGAAGGTCGGGGGTTCGGCAGCGTCACCACGTGTGACGCTTGACGGTCTCAAATCGCCCGGTGCCCTGGTGTTAACACACGGGCTCAGAAGTGCGATTCCTGGGGCCGCTGCAGCCGCGGCTGGGGCTGACACTGGTGCGGGCACAGGAGCCCGCTGAGCTCGGTCCAGCCGCGCCGGGCTGGTTCTTGTTAACCGGGAGCATGCGGTGCCGCTGCTGGGGCGGCTGTGAGGGACAAACAGCCCTTAACTCGGGTTCCCTGGGCTTCACCGGGGGACACAGGGCTTTTGGCAGCTCTCGGCAAAGTCCCCTCGGCACGCAGGGGAAAGGTTTACAGGTAAATAAGCAGCAGGGAGCGGGTACGAAGGATGGAAGCATTTGAACAGCACAGCCCTAGCTGCATGCAGGCTGGGACAGATGCCTGGGTTTATACGCCCAAGTTTTGCTTGGGCACATGCAACATGTAAACTCGTGTAAATCTTTACCAGGTACAGGTGTCCCTCAAGAACACTTTGCCCTCGCTCTTTGTGGTGCCGGAGTAAAAACGCTGCAGTGTGTCCGTCCCAGCAAACCCTGCCGAGGTAGGTAAATATGTTCGTTCTCATTTTACAGATGGATAAGCAGAAACAGAGAGATACCGAGTGACTTGCCCTAAAGGTTAAACACCAGGTCTGAAACATAACCCAGGACTCCCGACTGAAGAACTTGTGCGGCTGTTTCATTAAAGATATCCAGGAAATTAAACCATTCTAAGCTAATAGGGTGGGTATTGTAATTCTAAACTGCTTTGGCAATGTGGTCTTCTAAATTCACAAAACTAACTCAGTTTCACAATCCTATCACGTAATTCACAGCATGGCTTTGTTTTTTAGCTTCAATACAACTAACATTTTTGTTCCAATAACAGAAAACGTTTTCCTCTGCTGCAGTTAGAAACTCCTCTGGTCCAAGGCAGACAGGCAGCGGCGTTCTGCAGCATCACTCCGTGTGCAACTGTGCAAGGACAAAGTGTTTCATTGCCACTGGATTTTTTTCTATTCCATATTTCTGCAATTTCTATTGAAGTTTTCTCCATTTTTTTCGTTGCTTTGGTTGTTTTTATGTGGGGGGGACTTTTTTGTTTGCTTGTGGGTGGTTTATTTGTTTGTTTGTTTTCTCCTATTTTATAGCCTTGTAGAAATCAATCCTCCCTTAGACCTACAAAGGGCTGAAGCTGCCCTCCAGATCTCCCTGCCGCTGTGGTCAGGCTCCTTTGTGCCTTGCTGCAGACAGGGTGACAACACACTGCATTCCAGCCTGGGGGTGACCTTGCTGCATGGCATCAGGGATTGAGTTGGCATCACAGCGGTGACCACGCACCCGTGTGGGGAGCACAGCCATGGACTGGGGTGGCCACTGTCACCCTTCAGAGGTGGCTGAAACCTGGGTGAGACCACCAGCATTCACCATGCAGGGAAACAGATGCAATGAACTTGTTTGTGTCCGTCCCTCTCTCCAGTGCTCATGAGAAATAGCTAGTGAGAGTATTTTGATTGATTCTTCAAATAATAAAAATTCAGTTCTGTGTTATATCCTGTCCCTGTGGTTGGTGAGGTGGCTTTACAGTCTTAGGGTGTCTGTGCTGGGTTGGAAGTCTTCTTGAAGAACCCAAGTTCAGAATTTGACCTCAGTGAGACCCACCTGATCACCCGCTTTCTTACGACATTGCAGCGGTTGAATGCCTAGCAAATACAGCTGATGAGATCATTTGATCATTGATTAAATATATCTTTGATTATATATGATTTTGGTTAAATGTTTGCATTTTGATTATTTTCATTGAAGTCAAAATGCTCTACAGCAAGACAGTGATTTCAATGATGTTTTCAATAAACACTTTTCTGAAGCCATTTCCACAAGAAGGAGAGCTGGGGGAACTAAAAAATACTTATTTTTGATCAAGATACAGCATTTTCCCACACATTAACTTTGCAAAAACACTAGAGGTTTTTTGCATCACTTTCAATGGTGAATGCTGCACAGTTGTAAACCTCGGAAGCTGTCACAGAATGGGTTTGGTGTCCTGCAGCCACTGGTCCTGCCAGGTCTGCTTGCTTTGTGTGTCTGAGCATTCCTGGAGGAAGGCAGGGCAGGTCGGACGCCACACTTTCTTCTTCCTCTTTCCGCTTTTCTTCCAGTGATTTCTGTTTCCCCTCATGGATACATCTCCCGTCCAGGCCACAGCCACAACTGCTGTGTGTTTACAGACTTATTCTTTGTTGAAAGCCATATGGGAGCTCTCACAGCCAACAGTCCATTTTAGGAGGAAATTATTTTTCAACCTTCTGCTTGTGAATTCTGAGTTTTAGAGCCATGAATGAAATAATTTTGGTTTATATGGGAATTTCTTTCCAAGAGCTGCAGTTTGCCTGTTTCGGGTGCAGTGCAGGTACATCAGGGCCACATTGAAACCTGCAGGAAATCCTTGATTAGCTGGAGACCTGCATGTGAGCAGCTTGGTGAGCTGTGTGCTCCAAATATAAGAGAGATACTCAAGCTCAGTATGGCAAAGTCAATCTAAATATATTCTGATTATAGTCTAGTAACTTGTAAATAAGCCTCATACCTCACAGATTATTTTTAAAAGTGTTAAAATTCAGAAAAATCTAAACCATGAATTAAGTGCATACCTGCATTCGGGTGTCTTTGTTAAATTGTATTGAAGTTATAATTTGATTCCTTTCATTTTCATAATATATGCTATTATATGAGTAATGCATGTTGGACACGGCCATGGAGCACAGCTGGTTTGAGTTAGAGGAAAATCTCTAAAATCTCATCCATGCCAGCAATTCCCACCCAAGCCCCCCAGCACAGTGCTAATTTAGCTATCCTAAACACCAAGTGATAACTAGGGAGGGTTTATCTCCAAGGGATGGAAACAATGCTTGCTTTTAGATAAGGATTGTTTATGTGTGCTCCTCCCATGAGGATGGGTAGTTGCTCCTGCAGAGCCTTCCTCCTTTTCCAGATGCAGTCTGGGCTGGATCTGAGTGCTCTGCAGCAGCTCTGGGCTTCTCACCCCAGCTGGATGAAGCCCATGAGGGATGCTTGCTGTGGGACGGTCCAGCTGGGAATTACATGACTGGTTTTAACTGAGGAAAAGCCATCTTTAGTCTGTTCAGCATCCTGCAGGAATATGTATACCAAGGGTGGGATTTTGAAACTGAAGCGTTGCTCCCTTTGGTCTTTTTAAAACTCTAGCGCTTCTGTAGCATTTGCTTAGCCCCAGTCTCCTTTTTTATAGTAAGAAAAGGAATTATAAGCTAAAATTTAGGTCAAATCCTGTGTTCTTTATGGCCACAAGAAACTGCTGAGTGAACCCTGACTTCTGCTTGTAGTAAAAAAAAATGGATAAACTGTTTTTCAACATTTGTGGCCCTTTAGACTCACAGCTTAAACCTAAAAGCTGGAGTTATCCTCCATTTCTTTGGATTAATGAAAAACATAGGAAATCCCTTATAAGCATATGAAAAAAAGGTATTGCAGGAGGGACATTGAGAAATTAACCTTAACAACAACTTGATGATTTGGAAGTTGTGTTTGGCATTAAGTGTGCACTGCCATCCAGTGGGCACCGGGGAATTTGCTCCCTGTCACCCACCTCCAATGGCCCAGTGCTGCAGTACTCAGCTTTTTCAGTTAACATAGGGGGAACACCACAGGGTCAGAGGTTCGTGGTGACCCTCCTGCTCTGTCCCAGCGAGGAGATGGGGATGGAGGAGAGAGAGTACCCTGGGGATGCTGCCGGTTGTCAGCAGGGATGGCTACAGAAGCCCACAGCCCTTCCTCTGCATGTGCCCCATCCTGGTCGGTGCAGCCCCACCCGGGGTCGTGGCACAGCCACAGGTTATTGTGGGGCTCAGCAGAAGACACAGGGTGTTGGGAGTCTCTGAGGCAATTACATCTCTGAGCAATCCTCCTTTTGCATTTCCAGCCCTCTGCAAGGAGAAGCCCTGGCCTGTGGGCAGGAGTGTATTTTAGAGCTCCCTCAAAAACTGCATCCTGATTATCAGCAGGTTTATTAAAAGGTATTTTCTTATTCCATATGAACTCAACTGGCCAAAAATTCTAAGAGAAAGTTACGTTATTTGCTGTGCCAAAACACTATATGCACCTTCAGAGGAATTTACAGACACAGCCACTCGTGCTGGGAAGGGAGGTGGTAAGCATGAAGACTTCAGTTGCACTTTACCTGATGGTCTGTTCAGACCCTAACTTTTGCATGTTGCATACTTGCTTTCCTGCTCAGTGATTTCATTTTTAATGGCTATTACTTGTTCTTCTAGTTGTCTCAGTTGCTCTGCCTTGTCTTGTTTGGTTTGATTCAGGTCCCGAAGCTTCTTCTCCAAATCTGGAAGAGTAGAGACATGCAATGATGCTCATATTTGTTGTGTAAGTAAAATCCAGGGATTAACAGTGTTTCTTTTCCCAGCAGTTTCAGAAGCAATAAGCCCATTTCAAATGAGGAATGTTATGTATGCAACTGGAGGGAAAAGTCTGCCTTCTAGATTTTGAGAGAAACGTGACAGAAATTAATTTCTCAGCATGTGCTTTTGTCCATCAGCTAGTATGGGGCAGGCCGTGGAGCTCTTAAAGGAGTTGCCTTAATTGGAAACACTCAGAGGAACAGTGTGTCCACTGACGTGTGTAAAGCCTGGACAATTCGGGCGTAATGGGCTTAGATCTCCCTCATTTACAGGACTCTTTCTGCTGGTCGCTGTGAAGCTACACCAATGTAAATATACTGGTAATGAGTCAAAATCCAATTCACTGCCTGTTTCCAATGCACTTATTATCTGGGCATTTGGAGTGACTGGGATGCTCTTAATACTGCTCTTCAAGGTGTCTGCTTCAAGTGTTCATTCAGATCCTGTCCTGAAGAATTCGCTCTCGGGATGGGGTTTCTGCTTCTGTTTTGCTGATATTACACAGTATTTTTGGACATCAAGTCTGGAAGGATCCTAGGCCCAAGGATTCCAAGTGGAAAAGGCCAGACCTTCACTACAAGCAAAATTTGGTCCCTGATGTGCAATCACATTACTGTTCTGTTTTGCTGACCCTCTAAACCTACCCAAGATGCTGTGTGAGGAGTAGTGCCACGGCAGCCACCGTCTCCACCACCCACGACCCCTCTGCCTCCCGTCCACAGCCCCGCAGGCCCAGGACACATTGGCTTCAACTGCACCGCGGTGCCTGTGGGTGGTGGCACCAGAGTGTGGACGGGTGTTTCTCTGCGTGTTCCAGCAAGCCAGTATTTGCCCCTGGTTTGGTCTGCTATTGCGCAGAGATAATGTCTGAAGGGAAACAACTGATGAAAAACAGCTGCCCTGCAGTTCTCTGTATCACAAGCCGTCACTCAGGTAATGTAAGAAAAAACAGGGTGCAGAGGAAAGATTCAAGGTCCAAATGCCCAGGCCAAGTGTATAAATGAAAGCTCCCAGGTATATCTGCAACCATGTTTTATGCAGATTTTGTACTTGTCCTGGTTTTGAACTGTCAGAAGCAAATCACCACAAGTCCCTGTGTGAACACTTGTTAAACTCTGCATATAGCAAACAATTTATGTCATAAAAAGCACATAAGCCAAATAAATGTAACTGGTTTTAAACTGTTTGGGTAGCTTCAAGCAGGGACTTTCACCAGTTAAATTGTTTTAAACCTGATTTCAGGTGAACTTAGTCTGTTAGTGTCTGTGGGCAAGGACTTCAATTCAGAAATGTCATGATTTTCACTGCTATGGAAGTGAGAACACCACCTGTTATCCTTTTAATTTTTCTTTCAGTCTCTTCAGCCAGTTTTTCTGCTGCTTCTTTCAGCTGCTTCACTTTTTCTAGTGTTACTTTTGGAGGTACCTGGGCTTTTAGCTTTTCTTGAAGAACGGTGTACTTTCTTTTAATGTCAGCAAATTCCTGTAACAAAAAGCCGTTACTTAGTTTAAGAGCATCTCATAATTCATCTGGCTTGAATAGCATATTTGAATAAAACTTTAAGTCTTTCACTCTCTTAAATCATAAAAAAAAAAATCTGTGAGTATACATTGAACAATGCTTTGCAAAACCTGATAAAAATCAATTAAACTGCCAGTGGAGCAATGTAAAATGTCAAGGGAGGGTGAAGATGTAAAGAAAATATGGTTTAAGATTTCTAAAGCTTATGCTGTTTTTACTTCTTTTGATAGGGCTTTTCTGTACATTTCATTTTTGCTATGAGGGTTAATTCTATCATAATGAATTACCTGTAGCATCATTATTTTTTAAATTTTATTTTCTTACATTTTTGTCTGTAGTAACTTTTACTGGCTAACTCCATTCCATGCCAATTTAGATTGCTGTTGAGGTTGCAGTTTAGATTTATACCAGGTTTCTTATAACCTGGAAGCCTGGTCATGCTCCAAGGTTGTGCTGTGGGTGCCTGGTTCTCCTTGCAATTTAGCAAATTTCTAGCTGCCTTCATGCATTCTCAAAAATTTGAGCTACTGAAAAGCACCTAGCCAACAAAAACTCCAAGTAACTCCCACAGCAACTTTCTCTGAAGGAGAATGGCATGGGATGAATGGCCAGGCTGCTTCCATCAGGCACATATTTTAATATCTGGTTTTGTGATTTTTCTGTTGTGTTTACTGGTGCCCATGGTGACTACAAGTCTTATACACAGTCTAAGGAAAAATGTCACGGAGTAGCCAAAGAAATGTGTATGTTTTCTTTCATTCAAGCAAACAGAAATGTTATTTGCCAGAAGCCTTAAAATAAAAAATTATTCTTAACATGTGGCATTTTACACTGTATGGAAAATGTTAACACAGTTTTGAGGAGACCAGGGCATCACAATTATACTTCTGAATCAAAAATACTACAAAACACGGAGCAAGTATTTTTCCCCTTAATACACAGCAGAAAGGCTTACATTATCAATATTCTGGGCTTGCTTGTGTGCTGCTTCTGCCCCTGCTCTTGCCTTTGTAGCTTGATTCTTGTTCATCAGCATTTTTGCTTGCAATGTGGCAATTTCATCTTCCATCTCAGACTGCTTTGCTGACAAGTCATTTAGTTCATCATTTGTCTTGTTCACTTTGTTCTCAGCCTAAAACAGAGCAATCGAATGCTGTGGTTTCTTATGCAATATCTGTCCAGCTTGCAGTGCATGATAATGAAGGAGATTTATGTAAACTAATTAAGAAGAGGAGACCCTTAAACATTATGGAATCAATGTCATATCTGTGCCACATTCTGGTTTTATTTATTTAAATTTAGATTAAGAAAACATCAAGATAAAGTATCCTTTCCTAAAATGTATGTAGTAAATCAATTAAAAGATTTACAGTGAGATACCTGTGAGATTTGTGTTCTGATGGCCCGTATCTCTTCATTTAACTTTATTAAGGTGTTTTTGGAGTGTCCTTGGGACTTCACAACATTTTTTAGTTTATTATTAATTTCATCCACAGGCAGAAGAGCTTTAGCTGCTTTGCTAAAATGGAAAAATAGAAGCATGTGTAGTATCATGGAGTGAAGAGCAAAGAAATAACATATTTCAAATGCATGTTCACATGCAGGAATGTTCCTCTGAGTCAAACAACAACTGTCAGAATTGTGGTTCCTAAGTTGGCAAAGCAAAACCTCAGTAAGGGACGTTGTGTGGGAGCACATGAGCTGCTGGATTAAAGGTGAGGCTGGATGCTGCCAGCTACCAGCTGGTGCACAGGTAGTAAGGACAGCTCACTTATGGGTGAACGTATTTTCTATCTCTGTATTTTAAACCTCCCAGTGAACTGTAGGTAATGATCTATAGGTCCAATGTGGACGCACATAGCTACTTCCTCAGTGTCATCCTCAGCAAGTTTGCAGATGACACCAAGCTGAGTGGTGCAGCTGACACATGTGAGGGACGGGATTCCATCCAGAGGGACCCGGACAAGCTCAGGAAGTGGGCTCACCTGAACCTCATGAGGCTCAACAAGGATAAGTGCAAGGTCTTACACCTGGGTTGAGGCAACCCCCGGTATTGATACAGGCTGGGGGATGAAGGGATTGAGAGCAGCCCTGTGGAGAAGGACTTGGGGCTACTGGTAGATGAGAGATTGGATATGACCCAGCAATGTGCTCCTGCAGCCCAGAAAGCCAATTGTATCTTGGGCTGCACCACAAGGAGCGTGGCCAGCAGGTCAAGGGAGGTGATTCTGCCCCTCTGCTCTGGTGAGACCTCACCTGCAGTGCTGAGTCCAGCTCTGGAGCTCTCAGTACAGGAAAGACATGGACCTGTTGGAGAGGGGCCAGAGGAGGGACACCAAAGTAACCAGAGGGCTGGAACAGCTCTGCTGTGAGGACAGGCTGAGAGAGTTGGGGTTGTTCTGCCTGGAAAAGAGAAGGCTCCAGGGAGACCTTATTGTGGCCTTTCAGTACTTAAAAAGGGCCTATAAGAGAGATGGGGATAGACTTTTTAGCAGGGCCTGTTGTGACAGAACAAGGAGTAATGGTTTTACACTGAAGGAAGGGAGACTTAGGCTAGACATGAGGAGATTTTTTACAATGAGGCTGGTGAAACACTGGCACAGGTTGCCCAGAGAGGTGGTAGATGCCCCATCCCTGGAGACATCCAAGGCCAGGCTGGACGGGGCTCTGGGCAACCTGATCTGGTTGAAGATGTCCCTGCTCATTGCAGGGGGTTGGACTAGATGACCTTTGAAGGTCCCTTCCAACCCAAACCATTCTATGATTCTCCTCTTTGACTCAGCTGGCAGAGAAGCCACAAGCTGGTGGGAGCTGCCGCCTTGCAGCAGGTCAGCTCCTGCAGCCCAAGTGGTCCTGACTCGTCCCTGCTGGAGGGACCCTGTGGAAATGCCAAGCTGAAATCTGCTGCCGTCTGAGCTTTCCCTCCAGTGCTCCTGCCTGGGGTATGGAGCAGCCCTGCTGTGCACTGCGCCACCCCAGCTCAAGACGTCACATCAGTACGAGAATACCCTACTCACTCAGCTTCTTGTGCCTCCACCAGCAGTGTCTGAGCTTCCTCCCTTTTTCTGTTTCTCTTACTTGCATTAATTTTGTACTTATCACAGGGCTTCATAATGCTCCTGATTTTGTCAAGCATGACTGTGAGCTCTCGTGAAGTCAGGGGAAGGTTTATTTGTAGAATGTAATTTGCCACCTTCTCTGTGTCTTCTGGAGGTGCGCTCTCATCTGCAACAGAAACAGAGCTGAGAGTATCCTGAAGTGGCTCCTGCCTCCTAGTGAAATGTAAATGATCATTATGGCTGCCTACTCTTTGAGTTATGTGGGAGAGTAAAGCTGACAGGCACAGCAAGGGGTAAGTGAATTATCTCCAACATTTTGTAATTTAATATTATGCTTCCAGGTACTGCTGTTAGTGTTGTCAGGACTGGCTAAATGAGGATTTGAACCCACTTTGAACTGGGTTATTAAAATTCTGATGTAGAACTGAGCCTGTGGAAGGTTTTAAATCGGTGCATGGCACAGCTAGATGTGTCAGAGCCCATTTCTCTGTCAGCCCCCAGATCAAAGAGGTGCTGGAGAGACTGGGGTGTGAATGGAGCTTTCCAAGTCGGCCGGTGGGTGTAATCCCTTCCCTGGAGCTGCCACAACATTGAGAGTGGGTCCTTCGCTGGCTAATGAGAAAGGCCAAGCTACAGAGGGAACTTGGGTCAGACTCAGATAGGATGGGAATTTAAAGTAGAAAAAACAGATTTTCACAACTCCCCTTACAGATGATCTCGTCATAGTTCTTTGCTAAGAGGCAGAGGCACACAGAATTAGAGTAGCCAATGCCTTGTGAAGTCTCAGCATCACCTCTATTTTCTGCTCAGTTCCCTGTATAGACAAGACCTCGAGTGTTAAAACAGTTAAAACATATTATATATTTGTGCTAGTGCCCCAAAGTAACTCACCAAGAATTAAATAGAAGACAGTTACTGTGCGAACAGTTGTGTATTCCTGAAAGCTATTTTCTATAGAAATATATTCATCTAAAACTACCATTCACATCATTATAGAGTACAGCAGATTTAATGTAACTGTACACATCTCAGATGTTACAGTTCTTAAACTTCAATTAACAGAATAAAAATTCACAAAAAAAAGCTTTTGTAATTGTTAGTAAATGCCAAAGGCGGAATTTGTAATTGCTATCAAATAAAAATCTGAAAACCTTAAGGACTTAAATAGACTTTTTCTTCCAATTCAATCAAATAACTTCAATATTCACCAACAAAGAAGGTCCTCTGGCCTTACTGCCGTTTGGATGTAGAGGTACGAGTGCCGAAGGACTGCCAACATGCAGTCCTGAGAAACTACGAGATCAGCTGCATTCAAGAGATTAAAAGAATCCTACCACATTTGAACTCCTTTGATGTGCATCTGGTAAAAAAACTTAGAGTCTGTTTCTTACAGCATTTTTCTGCAATTGCGAGGGTGGAAAAAGTTTTAGGGTATGTATGGTTGTTTTGTTACTTTTTTATGAGAGCTGTGAAGTTCTACCAGAATCCTTTGATTCCTCGAGTTACAGCTTTATGGAGATGACAGAGCAATATGTGTCCTAATTCCCACGCTCCCTGCAGAGAGCCTCTATTTAGGGGCCTGGAAGAAGGGGGTGGAATAACAATTTGAGGATGTTTTGGACAGGCCCGAACATTATATATGATATGAAATTGTGGTAGTAGTTCTTTACTCAGATACACTAGGAACTGATGGAATTATTTGCATTCTTCAAATAAAGCAAATTAATAAAAGCTGAAAATCGGAACATAATGGATATATTGAAAATTAATACCAGGTACTGTCACCTGGGAGAAAGAAGCACTAAAATAAGAGATTGAAAAAGATTGCACAGATCAGGAGGTAGACAAGAAATCTGATGCGTATACAGATAGATAATTTTTTGGCCATCTATTATGGTATATTTTATTGGAATGTATATTAAAAAGGAGTCAGAAAGAACTTTGCGCATTTACCTAACAAGAAGTCTTTCACTTTTCGGACAAACTCCTTAGTGATCTCTTGGTCAACTTCAATTTGATTCTTAGCCCTCTCCAGTTGCCCTTTAAATTGTGAGCCTTTCAACTTGCTCTCTTCTGCCATTTTCCTGATGCTTTTGACCTGGAAGTATTATTAGAAATAGTACCATTTTCTGGAAGTTATCTATCATTGCTTGGCAAGTTGAGCTCTGACAAAAAAATGAGTTTGATCCAAGCCTCAGCTGGAATCACTTGATATGGCTTTGAAAAACAGTAGGGGACCCCTTTGGGGAACTCCAGAAGTTGTTCCATCATGCCCTTCATCTGGCCTCAGAAAAGGCCTAAATCAAGCTTTTTTTTTTTTCTCTTCACAACCACTGCTAAACCACAAGCCCTTCTGTTTCTGAAAGAAGGTGCTGACTGTTACTTTCTGTTGCAGTATTGCAGCACATCAGTGATCAGGTTCAGTACAGAAAAATGCATGTAATTTCATTTTCCTTTTCATATTGGAATTGCTGTTAAAAATAGACTTAAGAGGACACAAATAACACAGGTAGAGTTTAAGGCTTGTCTTTAGAAGTTACATTTTGCCATTACATTAGTATTCTTGATCATTTAAATGAGAGTTTTAGATTAATCATCATATTCCAATAGTATTTTACTTTCTTTGGGCTATGCTTTGCCTTAAGGAAATGCACAGGTACAGCTGCTTTGTGGTTTGTGGAGGGAAGAGATTTGCTGTTTCCTCATGAAACCAGGAAAACTGTGATTTTTTTTACTGCTGGAGCATCTCAAAATACTTGGCACATATTACCACAGAGCTGCCTGAAGCTGGGGAGTGCTAAAGACAGGGTCTCAGCAGCACCAAAGGCAATGTCCCTGCAGCCTGGAGCTCCTCACCTCGGTGTGGGATGTCTTTTGCTGCAGCCCCTCTGTGTCCTGGGGCCCAGGCATGTGCCCAATGGCTCATTTCTAAACCCATTTGCTGGGATGCAGAGTGTATTTTAAAAGGAGGAAATGGATGCCCAGGCACCCGCCAGGGACAGGACAAGGCCAGAGCAGAATGACATTTCTATTGGAAAATGTGTTTTGCCTGTAACTGTAACAGGCATCATCTTTGATTGTTAATGAGAACAAACTGTCTTAAGTGGTGTTTTGGTATTTATCATGTTGCATTTGCCACACTTTGCTTGTGATATCTTCACTGCTGCTGTGCAGTACAGCCAACTACTTGATGCCCTTCTAAACATCACTGGGGGCAGAAAATCTTTGTCTTGAAATTACTTGCAAAAACTATTTAATGGCAAATGTAGGAGTAGTAAGATGTGTAATTTGACCTTAATGCCATGCACAACAGCAATCCCATTGCAATAAGCATGGGCCATACTCTGGCTGCTGACTAATGGCACCATTTGAATCTTTCCCAATAAAAATATAGACAATATTAGCCTGATGCCACCAATTTTCATAGGCACAGGGCATCATGACCCAATGAGACATTGACAGTTGTGAGGGAGAGGAAAGCACAGCTAGAGCCACAGTCGCTCAGTGGGACTGGCACCTAATACTCCCAGTACTGAGCGATGGTAGGTCTGTGGTGTTGGGACAGAGTCCATCACTAGGTCACTGCTTTGACCAAGGAGCAGGTGATTTTTTTTAGATTCGAGACCTCCCAAATGTCATCCTCCATCCATTTCACTGAACAAACGTAGGTTTGATATACAGTACCTGATTCTCTGGTTCCCGTAGCTGAGTAGTCAAGTTATTTAGCAACAGAGCAGTCTCCTCAGCTTTCCTGAAGGCATCAGTGGACAGTGGAAGAGCTCCACTGCAGTTTGGGCCACCGCACTGCCTAAGTCCGTGCCTGTCCCGGCACAATGCTCCCCCACAGGCTGCTGTGACACAGGGCTGGTCTCCTGGCACACCACAGATCTGCAATAAGGAAGATGCTTATGTCAGAACTCCTCTGGGCACCTGAGACACTCCTGAGGGAAGGAAGATGTTTGACATCATATGAACAGTGAACACAGGATAGCATTTTCCCAAAGAGAGAGTGGTCTGGTCTCTCCAACGATGGGTATCGCTGCCAGTTACGGGTCCCCCTTCCCCAACTTGAAGGATTCAGTGGCAGCCCATGGCTCCAAGCCTGTCCTTGCAGGAGCTGTTTGTTTGGCTCCATGTGTTGCACTAAGACCCTTGCTTCACTTCTTTATGGCAAAAGGGCTGAAACTGTCCCCTGGCCACATCCAGCCCATGGGTCAGTGACCTGTTCTAAAAGATCCAGATCACCTCTCACAAAACATGGTACCATGTCTAGCCCTCTGTATATTTTGACACAGATGTTGAGACTAAAGGCCAAGATGGATGATCTCTTGCAGATCTGGCAGTGTTGGCTGAAGGTGCTTACAGGCACTAATTGCTGCCATGCAGAAGGACAGAAATTCCTTCCCCTCCCATGGGTGATGCAAAGGTTGTTTGAGCATTCCCCATCCACTCCAGGGCAAAGATGCTCTGCTTAGTTTAAGTCACTGATGGAGGAGGTTTGGGTTAATCTTTCTGAATATACACTGAAGTCCTCTTGAGACTAGAGACTGCTGAAACAGTTCCTTGCACTGGGCCTGCCCTGGGAGTAATGGCTTCCAGAAGGTTGGTAGGAACCACAGCTGAGAAGTGCAGCTGTTTCTGACATGACTGCAAGTCTGTGCCAGGGATGCGTTGTTTTCCAGATTTAAAAATGCATGTAAGCACCCTTTTAAAACAAAAACTACTAACAGCACCAAAAAAGAGACTTTTGTTTAGCTCCCATTCAAAATTCACAGTGCCTTACCTTTTCGTTCAAGTTTTGGATGTTGGGAATCTCGATGCTCCTGAGCTGCTCCAGCACATGGCTTGCTTTCAGAGCCTGACGTCCCAACATAGCGAGCGCATGGTCCCTGGTGTACTCTGAGTATCTTACAACAGGAGTTGTCCCACTGGTCTTCTGCTCTGCCAGCAATGATACTTCAAAGTGTTTCCTGATGTTGCTGATGGCCTCTATAGCAACAGAAATAGGGTTTACTACTGACTGCATTTTGATTGCATTTAATTCATGTATTTACTTCAATTCTGGACAAATGGTGAGTGACAGGTGGTTCAGTTTGGTGTCACTGGTGTTTGATTTGGGACACCAGGAAGGGACAGGAGCTGCCATTTCCCCAGTCAAGCTTTTTAGTCCTTTACTCAGCCAGTTGCCAAACAGCAATAGTTACTGATCCCCATAAAACCTGCTAAAGTAGATGCACGTTCAGTGATCCCATGTCATTCTTCAGAGACCAAGGTGTATGAGAAGCCAATGGAAGGTAAAAAAGTAGGAAAAGGATCCCATTAATGACACAAACAGCTACTGATCTGCATTAATCAGTAGCACATCCATTGCTGCGTTGATTTGATAAAGCTCCTGTAATTTATGCCGTTTTGAAGTTTACGCAGGAGAATTGTTTCTGCCAGTTTTAAGACCTATGAAATGATCAGCTCTCTGAGCGCAAGTCAGGAAAGCATTTGTCCTGTCTCTGTTCAGCATAGCACCCAAAAGTTAAACAGTCTGTTGAACTGAGGCCAAAATTTAGATTACAAACGGGAATTTATGAGTTTTCTTTGGCTCTGGAAAATTCAGTTTCAGAGTTGATGTATTTAAAAAAAAAGCATTTCCATGATAAGCTTATAGGCCAGGCAAAAATTACTTTACGGCAAGTCTTTCTTGTTTGCTTAGTGTAAGCTTTCCCTTAAGCAGATTCAAAAGGGTTGGAGAATATTACATTTTTTGCAGATTCATAGCCTAAGGAAAGGACTCTGGCCTTTTGCAAAACACATAATTTAAAGCTGCTCCTGTCGAGGCTTCCCAGATCTCCAGAGAACCCAAAGTTTTCCTCAAATCTCCAGACAGAAGTATGTGCAATGAGCCAGAACTGACGCGTCTGCAGTGAAAAAGCATTAGAGATCACTGATTAACATCCCTCTTTGTACTGGTAACCGACTCACTGGCTGAAGTCAATGACAAGGCACTCGTCAAGTCCTGCCTACTTTGAATCAAGCACTAAAGCCCTTGACCTTCGTTTGATTAAAGCTGAACAGTGTTTAGTTATCGTGTGGAAGCAGGGCTATTTATTTTATCTTGTAACTCTGGGAAACAACATACAGTTTAAAGTTAGCTCCCTATACAAAATACCTGGCAAGAGGCTGCTGTAACTCCATATATAAGCCAGAGACTGTTTTCTGTGCAACAATTCTATCACAGCAATATTTTACTGTGGTTCAGCTCTCCATTAAGTGGCCCAAATGCATTTTCTGATAGAGCCATAAAGCTTCCAAGTTCCTTTATGTTAAACACAGCGTCTTTGCACAGGCTTGATATACAGCCTAGGAAGACGTACTCACTGCATTACCATACCACGGTGGCTGCAAAGCTAGGGGCCAAGGCTGGAAAGCCGTAATTTAATGAGATCTCATAAACTGCAAACATTCTTTTAAGGACACTTGTATCTTGTTTTTTTACAGCGATTGAAATTCATCATTAGATATTGACATTTCCAGGTCAGCCAGCTGAGTTTATGCCTTTGAGGAAGTCTCTGAGTCCTGAATTCTTGTTCACTTGATCTTCTGCAAAGAGAGGTAGGTAGGATCCTATTCCAAACATGTCTCTAGAGCACAAGTGCCAAATGTGCTCCAGATGGGGTACATGGCACATCCTGCTCTACCCCATCTGCTTGGGCCAGCAAAAAAGAGAGGAAGAAGCAGACAGAGCCATACCAAGGATGTGCTGCTGGTCCTGAAATGCAGATGCGGTGAGGGAGCCAGGCTTTCTTCTGGATACCAGAGAAGCTGGTTTTCTTGAGGGAAATGTTATTTCTGTGCTGTTAGATGCCTGGTAGCAAGACCAATGAATGGCCCTGACCAGAATTTCAGCTTAAATTCAAGGTCTTCTCCTCCCCACACCCCCATGTGCTTTTTATAGGGCTGTTTATCTGTCTCCTGAGGCTGAAAGATGAAGCGAGTTTGGAACATGACCAGACAGCACCACGGATGCTTCAGCTGTACGTCCAGTGACCTCTCTGGGATTTATTGGGTTTTTTGCCTTCCTGCCTTTCTCAGAGTCTGTACAAGACTCAGTAGAATCAGGAAGCGGAGCCTGGGAGTGCTGTGATGGCTGCTCACATGGGGACCTGCGTGAAAGAGCTGGCCCCAGGGAATTGCCAAGTACAACAGGGCAGGGGAACCCTAAATCTTAATTAATCCCTCTTTCCCTCTCTTCCTGTCCCTCAGCTTTGTATTCTGTTGACTTTTCCTTTTTTTTTTCGTTCTTGTCTAGGCCAATCTTTTTCTCACTCAAATGAAACACAGAGGAACTGTAAATGGGCACACATTGCATGTATCTTGTGTCTTCTGTGGTGCGCACATTATCTTCTGGGTGTTCGTATGTTGGCAGCAGTCTCTTTGGAGAGTATACTGCTGACAATCTCCTGCTGCTGTGGGTGATCTAGCATCTGTTTGAGATTCCTGACTGATATGTCCCTTTCTTTCTCCAGAAACCAGTCTGTGACACTGTCATTACTGCTATTAGCAGTTGATGGAGACTATACTTAGCTCAAGCACAGATGGTGTAATTCTTTCAAAAATTCCAAGGAACTCATTCTGACTTCACATTTTTTGGTGATGGAGAGCTAGTTCCTTACCACATAAAGTCATGTATTTTCCCCTGGGAACACTACAAAGTTGCACTATGACTCTCTGCTTTAATTAAACAAACCATTGCTGTCCAACATTCTTTAAGTATATTGCTAAGAGCAAGAGGAGCCAGAAGTGGGGAAAATAATCCTTTGCTGTTCTACTGTATGATCTGCGAGTCTATACTGTGAAACGAGGGGTCTTTTAAATCCTGATTCGTCAGGATTCATGAGACTTCTGACTGACATGACCCTGGCACATGCATCTGAAATTTAAGATGCTAGAAATCATGGCATTTTAAGATAAAAAGGGGCTTGGAAAGTCAGTATAAAGTGTTGTTAGTATTTACATGTTTGCACTACTCTAGGGAGCTAAAATCTAGGGATCTTTGAAATGTTGTACGGTTCAATGGTGAGAAAAGCATTCTGAAATTTCATGGAAAACTTCACCCATTTCAGTTAATAGCTGCCTTACCTTGGAGGTTCAAGTAGTGAAAACTTTGGTGCAGATGTATTTTCTGCTGTAGAAGTTCATACACTAGGTCAGCTTCTTCCCCAATGTCTTCTATATTCTTGTCAAGGTCAGGAAACTCATACAGCGGACTGTGAAGGGGACCCATTTGTGCAACCTTTTGTCTGAAAGGGAAATGGCAGTTATGCAGAAGTCAGACTGGGTTGTTCCTAAACTAGAATTGAGATACACAATATTTTAGAGGACAAGAGAAATTTCTAAATTATCAGAAACATTTACTTGTAATGGCTTGTTTAGAAAAACTTTAGAATGAACTGGAAAATTCCAGCATTTAAGTATATGCCTGTGAGGGACAGATAACATATATAAGGATTATTTTTTTCACAAATCTATTGAAAACAGTGGTTTAGTAGGGTGCTGATCAGAAGCGGGACTTCGTGTGCAGGGGTGGCTGGTGCAGCCCATGGGAAGACTGCTTTGTCAGACAAGGGATTTTTTCAGGAGCAGCCGAGCCCTTACTGAATGTAGCCCTGAAAATCCCTGATGTCTGAGAGGGTCTCCAGTGAAAGAACAGGATGTCTCAAAATTCTTTCAATTTCAGAAATGGCATCTTCAAAGGCTTTGAAGCGCATGTCACAGCTGGGCCTTCGTCCTCCTTTAACTTCGAGATTTGCAGCAAACCTCATTAACACCTGAACAGTCTGAGCAAGGGCAGTAATTTCAGTGTCCCACTGATCAAAACAAAGATGACATCGATGGCAAGAGGGAAAGTCTTTCTCAAAGCCACGGCCACACTTGTCACAGAACCGTCCGGTGACGCCAGCACGGCAGTTACAGGCGCCGGTGGCTCTGTCACACGTGGGCTGGCTGGTTCCCTCTGGGTTACACTCGCATGCTGCAAGAAAGGGACAGCGAGTTACATCCAGTTGTTCTTTTTTTTATGGCATTAACAAAGGGAAGAGGTAAAATCGTGCATTTCAATACAATACAAGCAAATGCAAAAGGAAATATCATGCATTTCAAGACAATAAAACAAACCGGTGCTTGAGTTAGAGACACATGGACTGCCTGGCTAATGGCTCTTCTTCATCTCTAACTTCCATAGCCCCATCATAATCATAGAAGGAACAATACAGATAAACAATATAAACACTTTTATGTATCTCATAGACACCAATGTATGAAAGCCTTCTTCTCTAGATATACGTCCTATCTCCCCTATGAATATAAAAGGTAAATGCTTCTTTCGAGGCAGTTTCTAATCCAGTTGTCCCCACTTAGTAATACTTACAAATGCAATGTGTCTGTGAATTGCCAAAATAATTTTCCTCACATTCATCACAACATCTTCCACTGTAACCTGGCTTACATGGACACTGGCCTGTAAGCTGTAAAGACAATTAAGGATTAAATAACTTCCTGCAGAGTCATATGGCTGGATATACATTATTTACTGAGTTTCTTTTTCTCCCTGTGACTTATGTTATATAGTATATGGGCACTGCAGTGACACTGCTTGCATATGATCTTTGAACACCACGGTTTATGGAGTATTGGCCCACACTTGCCATCTTCCTCCTGAAGGCTGTGAAAATAAAATGGGCTTTGAGAGGCAGCTTTACTTTACTAATACAAAAGATTTTGTATGTTCCAGTCTACAGATGCTCTTTGACAACCCACCCTCTGACTATGATCTGAGAGAAGATTCTTTTCCTTTACAAAACAGATTAATTTTTTTTTTTGCTTGAGCAAAGTACTGATCTTAACATTTCAACTTTTAACTATATATTAACTGTAACTGAAAACCTCAAGGGTACATTATGGACACTGCCCTAGAAAATTTATTTTGGAATTCAGCTCTTAAATTAAACCACAGGGAATTACAGATCTGATAACTGGTACAGCTCAGAAAAGCAGTAGTAGTTCTTTAAGAGCTACATTTGCTAGGAAAAATAATAAATCCACTATATAGTCTGCAACAAACAGAAATCATATTGAAAGGAAAATGTGAAAACACATCAGCAAGAGCTTGGGACAAGCTCCTGGTCCTCTGAAGTCAGCAGCAAAATTGCTGTTGACTCCATGGGACCACAATTTCAGCTCTCTATTCTGAAATGTTGGGGTTTTTTCCTACATTCTAGCCCTAAAAAGTGCACAGGAATTAAAGATGAGAAAAGGTATTCTAGTGGTCTGATAGATGAGGCATGATTAATGTAATGGCCACAGCTGCTACTTTATGAAAATATACACTTAAAAAGTACTCATTAGGCTCTTGGGTCCAAGCCTGAACTTCCTTCTTCCCTATACATATACTTGTGAGGCAGTTTTTTTCCTATGTGACATTTTCTTAAAAAGTATTTCTAAGGCCCATTTGACAAAGAAATACACAGGCAAAGAGAAATCGCTTATAAGCAGAGCCACATCATCAGAACATCACATTTGACATAATGATTCAAAGTGTGATTGCATCAACTGCAGACTTCTGAAGACTTCTTGCTTTCAGGGAGCACAACAGAAAACTCTCCTCATTTATAGGAGGGTCCCCATTGTGCCACGCCAAAACACTGCCACCCCAGTTCCCAGAAAGCAGAGTGATTTTCTTGCCTGGTTGCACTGGTTGCTTTGGGAGTTTTTTGGATCACAATCACAGATCTGACATCCTTTTCCACTAGCCAGGTCCCAGTAGCCAGGGGCACACTGGTCACACGTTGTGCCCACCACGTTGGGCAGGCACGGGCAAGCCCCGCTGGCTGGGTCACACAGACAGACTGCGTCCCCCCCTGGGCACATCGCAGGGTGAACACCCGCCGGATTGCATGTGCATCCTGGAAAAAGAAGGGCAGTTACTGCAGCAGATGATAATATGGACAGCGGATGGACAATCAGAGCTGTATATAAAGCCCATGCTGTATGTTTACTTCTCGCACGCTTGAATACATTTTTAATCATCTCATACAATTTACTTATATTTCTGTTGTAGCTTATATATCGCTTTGAGCAAACTTACCAGGAACTTTCAGTACTTTTAATACAGGCACAAAAATGAAACATAGATAATTCTGAATCTTATTAGAATGAAATGTTAAATATTTTGGACAAGGAGAAGCTGGTTTACAGTAGGAAATATCCAGCGTGAGAAACTGCAGTAACCCAAGTATGATAAGGAGCCTTCCTTGTGAGGAGCCAAAAGTTAGTGCTCAACCATTTCTAATGGACATCATCTAAAAATGAATGAAGAATAGGCTTGAACTGTATTTTAGAGATTCCCAGAAAGAAAGTTTATTGAAAATACCTATATTTGTCCAGCCTGCAGGAATTAGACTCTCAATCAGGCATATTTGTGAAAACAAATTTGAGAAACATTGGGAAGAAATTTACGCCCTGCATCTTCTTACACTCCTGCTTTTCTGTTAAAAGTGAGGAGTTATTGACTGTGTCCTCATGAAATCTGTTAAATTGCCTGAACAGTCTCATTCTAGCTGCTTAATGAGCACAACTGGTAAGGCAGGGAGCTCAGCAAGGGATCATCCGGTTAACTAACTATTGCCAGGTTGGCATCAGCCAGCAACATGGATAAACAATTACCTTTGATTCCTTTACTTTTGATTCCTTCCTGAATGGGCTGAGTGCATATTTATTTTCCTAACATTTTCATTTCACAAATGAGTATTTTCCTAGGACTGATATTCAGTATGACATTTAGTGAGACTTGAATTACAAAGAATTTAATAGATGTCATATTAACAGTTATTTGTATCACTGAATAGAAATGTATTTGGTATTCTCATATTTTGCTCCATTCGTCTGCTTTAATTTTACTGTCCATCCAACATCTAAGCTCTCTCTATATCCTAACCTCTTTAAAGCTTTTCTTGGTGGAAATACACAATTGCAGTGCTGTTGCTTACTTACTTTGACAGTCTTGATTGAGGGCTGAGCCAAAATACCCTGGTTTGCAGAACTGGCAGTTTGCTCCATGGGTGTTGTGTAAACACTTGGTGCATTCCCCGGTGACCCTGTTACAGGACTCTGGGTCTGTCACATCAATGTTGTTATTGCAGGGACACAGCGCACAGCCGTGCCCACGGCTGCCTGGGTTTTTGTAGAACCCACTAGGACAATCGTCACACCGATCGCCTGTGAGAGAGGAAGGTAAAAACATCTGCTGGCTGATGGGAATACAAGTGAAACATGTAATTCTCAGTAATAGTGTTAAAAGACTCAGACTGTCTGTTCAAATGCACACTTCCAATGGGAAATATCCAACAGTATGAGACTGTTGCCCTTTAATCCTATAATCAGATAAATTACATCTCCTACACTGAAATCTGATTGAAATGCACTCTCCTTATCGCAAGTCATTTTTACCAAGGAAGTCCTTTCAGTAGGAATAAATAGGTACAACATCTCAGACAACACCTCCAAGTATCTTTTTTCCAGCAAAATCCTTTCAATGGCAGGGTAGTCAGGGTTGCCCATATTTGCAGGACATTCCCCGTGGAGCTTCACCCCAACAGTGTCATGGGAAGATGTGAGGTGCCCTTTCCCACAGCAACCCGGAGCCCATCAGAAATGTCCTCCATTCCATAACCCAGAGGAGGATCCTCAGGAGGCCAGACAAGCTCTGGGACGCTCTGTCCTTGCTTGCTGGCATAGCAATTACTTCTGCACACTATCCAAACGCCCAACCTGACCGGGGTGCTACTTCTCTGCACCTCAGAAACCTTTCTGGACAGGCTGGTGTTGCTGGCACCTCATCCACTGGTTCCTCAACCAAGGACTCTGCTCCTTCGCCGTGGTCCCCAGGACCAGAGCCTTTTACAGTTTCTGAGGAAGTGAGCCTGGTGCCATAGAGGTGACAAAGAGCCCTTCCAGGAAGGAATAGGAGGAAGGAAGTCCAGAACTGAGGATTATGGTGGTTTGTGAGGACAAAAGGCCCCTGAATAAGTACCAACAAGGATCAGTTGGCCCTCAAGCAAAACTGTTCTTGACTTATAAAGGAACCTGGCCTAAGTAATTAGTTATTGGCAGTGTTTCCCATTAGGGTTTGCTTCTATCACTGGAGATCTTTCTAATGCCCAGGGAAAGGGAAATATCTCCAGTTTTGCTTGCAGAAATTCAAGCTAAGTCAATGGGATCTTAGGAAGCAAGACAAAAGTCTGCTGCAAAAATATTTGCACTTGAGACAGCTGAGAATGGAAACCTCATTTCTAAATTGACCATTTAAATGGTGAAACAGTTGCTTTTGGGCATAATGTCAAAGCAAGATTCTTCTATATGAGCTCTGATCGTGAAATCTTATCAGCTCCTGTTGGTTCCCCGTTCTTTCTGAGTTGGGCTTCCAACGCTGCTTTTTTGGAGGTAATGAGCAACTGCAGTTCTCCTCTCCCCACCAGGATAACATAGTGTCCCTGGAAAGGAAGTTTGCAGAGAGTGCCATCAGATTAATTATCTGTATCTATATAGGTGAATCCCTTTCTCAAACACTAATTGCACAATTCCCACTCTTCTCAGTCTGGACTTCCTCACCTCATTTCAGTAAATTTGGATGTTAACTTTTCTTATCTATTTTATTACAATTATCTTACTTTTCATTTCTGAACAGAGGATGTCTGGAGGATGGTCATTTTTCCCTCTTACATTCATTTTAATAGAATCAAAACCAGTCCTTATTTTGCTTTGTACCTGAATATCCCTCGAGACAATTGCAGACTAGTTGTGCAGACTGGGAGTCTTGGTAACAGGAATGTGCAAAATACCTATTGCTTGTAGGTGCCCCTGGGCACATGCATGGGCGGCAGGCTTCTCCCTTCAGAGGGTTTCCATAATAGCCGTCCACACACCTGTCAAAGCAGTCAACATAAAGCAGTAGGGCTTGTCAAGCGCTCCTTTCAGTCTCCGCAGGTGAATTAAATTATATGCATGTATAATTAATTTAACATTCCAGGTCATTGTAATGCTATCCCCATTAATTGGTACAGATATGTCCAGCTTCAAAGGCGTTCTAAAATGGAAAATCTGAGCTGCATGCCCAAAATCTGGAGCAAAAAGAAAAAAAACATGTGGTTTCTTTTCCAGGAGTATTTCTGAAGACTTTCATTTACCCTGGAACAATTTTAATCTAAATGAGAATATATACGTATGACACATCACAGATGCTCTGCATAGACAGTTAAAAGATACCAGGTAAAAACTGTGTATGTTCACCTATCACCACAGTTCCACAAAGAGTGGCTGGTGTGACATCAGAAAGTCCTAGCATGGGCAAAAAAGCAACGATTCATTCAGAGCACCCAGAGAATATTGCATATTTTAGATGCAGCATATGTATTGAAATCAGTGCCCTGACTTGTTCTGCAAACCTGGGGTGCTGACTGTGTCGAGGTGGTGGTGTCTGTGCTGTTACCCACACAGACAGGGGGCTCTGGAGGTTCCCTGGAGGCTCAGCCACCTCTACCACCCTGCCGGCCATCGCCACCTCCATGTCCCGGCCCCCCACAGCCTCGCAGCTGCGGCAACACAGCGGCTTCTGAAACATCCTCAGCCTTTGATCTGCTTCACTATGGCAAATGGGAACTCAATTCTCTGTGTGTATACAAGCCTGGCTAAAAGCCTTGGATCTTCGATTATCCTCGCCTTGGGGTCTGGAGCTCCTGCAGAGGTGCAGGGCAACAATTAGTTCAGTCTCTCATTTTTAATCTATTTGCCAAATACAAGCACAATAGGCAAAGGCTGTATTGTCCAAAAGCACTGCAAGAGAAGCTAGCTCAATAGGTGTCATGAGGAAATCCTCTTAAAAGGGAATGACAAGGTACAATCCAGACAAACTAAACTAAACAGCTAACGAGTTTAATTCTGATGTCTGTGTTGAACTCTGATACTGATGCCAGTGTATGGAATAAAAAAGATGAGCATTTTGAAAGGAGCTGCAACACGTGGGAGAAATAATTTTCTGGTCATATGGAAATAATATGAACCAGCAAACAGGGCATGTTTATTTAAGCTCCTCAGAGATAATTGCAAGTACTAAAATGAGTTTTCTGCATGAGATTAGCCTCTTGGCAATTGAAAAGCTGGCAGGAGTCAGCATGTCTCACATGCAGCGCTTTGCACATGTCTCCAAGCACATGGGGCCCTGGTACCCATCTCTCAAATGCCTTCTTGCAGGGAGTCCACTACGATGCCGTGTGTGTGCCAGGCCCGCAGTTCTCCCACAGGCATTACACACACTTTTCCACTCACATTTGCTGAAAAAATAGTTACCTGCCAGTAGGCAGTGAGGCCTACTTTAATGCTGGGTTTGGGTATGTGTTTCCAGTTAAGGTCATTGATGCATTCACGGAGATGCAGGTGGGTCTTCAGCTACACATTTCAGAGCGTACTGGTATTAGGGTGTGCTTTTCAGTGCTGCCCATTGCCCTACCTTTCACAGCGGCTTCCAGCTGTAAACCCTCGGCAGTTCAGGCATGCTCCAGTCACTGGGTCACAAAGCTCCGTGTAGCCGTTACATGGGCAAGGGCGGCAATGGGGAAATCCAAAATAGCCAGCCAGACATCGGCTGCAGCGCTGGCCATCCACCTCCCGCCGGCAGGAGCACTGCCCCGTCACCTGGTCGCACAGTGTGCTCAGTGAGCCTTGAGGGTGGCACTCGCATGCTGGAAAACACCATAAGCAAAGCTGCATTCTGAATGTGTTGTCACCAACCCTGCTCATTGCTGATGCTGCTCAAAAGCAGTGTGAGCAGCGGGGATGGAAAATTCATTATTTGTGGAAAAATTTTTATATTGCATCACGCATAATAATGGATTCAAAGCCCTAAAAAGTTGAGGTATGCATGAAAAGCCAGATATTGGTACTGGTGCTGGCTGCCAAATACTCACCATAGCAGCCGTGGAAGCCAAAGCCGTAGCTGCCCGCAGAGCAAGTGTCACAGCAGCGTCCCACGACGTTGGCTTTGCACTGACACTGGCCACCCAGTTTATTGCAGCTGGTGCTCAGTGACCCTTGGGGATTGCACTTACATGCTGCCAAGGGGAAAGAAAATCAAAATGGGTTTGGTTGTAAACGACTGTGACTGCTCTTGTAAACTTGCAGGTTTTACACCTAAAAATAGGAAGGAAAGAGTTTGATTATTCTCATCAGGGGTTCACTAACCATGGCTTAGATTATTTGATGCTGTAGCATTGATCATGATGGTGTACCAGGCACCAGCACAAGTCCTGGTGTTGGAGCTACCACATTCAGGACACTGCCTTCAGCACATATTTGGGATAGGAGAGAAGAAAGGGTAGCAAAATGTAGATCCAAATTGAGATATCCTGTAGTCTAGAAGGGTTTGATCTATGTCTAACTGCATCACTGGGCATAACCTGCAAGCAGTCCTTAGACAGCCGGCACCTGTGGATTGTTTGCTGCTTTCTGGACACCTTGGACTAACTTGTTGAGTGCAGCTGGTCTGCTAACTCACAGAGGATGTTTGTATGGGATGCTCAGATGTCAGCACTAGAAAACCAGAGTGCCACATTTCATTGGGAGAATCCCATCACTATGGGAATCGGGCTAATGGGGAGTCAGCATGGCCCAAAGTTAAATGAAGGGTGTCTGTGGTTGCATAGCCATGACCACATCACGTGATGTGTGGAGTGATGCATCAGTCGTTCTAATGATAGCTCAAACCCAGCAGATGCTGCCAGGTCCATTGGACGCAAAGCTCCCTGAAAGGAGCTGGCCACCAAAGTTTTCCAGAAAGTCCCTTCCTGTTATTTGAGTTGCAGAGAATCTGAATTTCTCTGGGCCCAACACAAGGGAAGTCTCTTGAGCCATCAAGTCCATCTACCTTTTCTGCGGTGGGTCCAGGAGAATACCTGGGGCTTCAAACTTCAGCCACCACTGTCCCTTCCTGGGACACCACCAAAGTTTTCTTGGTGAATCTTTTCCAGAACATCAGCTTCAATGCCACCATGGACTACCAGGGCATCCAGCTGGCTTGCGGCATCCAGGGAGAGGGCTTAAAAACACCTCTGTCATTTTACAGCAACCGGAAAAGTACAAAAGTTACTGCTTGGGCCATCTGGTAAAGCTGTGTCTGATTGAAATGCTCCTCAGAAACCACACAAACACTACCATAGTTCCTGTCATGATGCTCCATGAAGCTCATCCGGTGTGATGGTCTCCAAGAGCCATGCCACCAAAGTTGTTTGCAGTGCACTCAGGGTTCAGCAGGATGTATCCTGCACGTCCATACATACCACATGCTGATCAACCTCACTTACCTACACCACCATGGGCTGAGAGTCAACATATCTACAAACCGAAGGGAAAACCAGTAACTGTCCAAAAGAGCTGCCTGTGCAGCTTGCTCCTTACCGACAGCACCGTTATGAATACGGGCTGACATGCTCCCTATGAGCCGTGCGCACGCTTCGGGCAGGACGTGAGGTCCAACTTCTGATGCAATTTCAATACAGTGATACTTCTGGTACTCATCTAAATCCTTTTCAGTGCATAAGTTCTCCACGGAGCTGATTCTGGGAATAAGTCCAAGCTTTGGCGTTAAGAGGGAAAAGAAAATATTTTTGCTTAGATACACTGAAAACCAGAATTTCCCACATTCTCTAACTGTGCTCTACAGTGCAGGGACAGAGGCCTGGAGTATTGCATTTCCAAATCTGCCATTATGCTGCTCAGTCATCTGAGTTCACATTTATTCTGAAGGTCCAGACATTCCTCGAGTTATTAAAATAAAAGAGACTGTGTATAGAAAAAGTCAGATTATAATAAGACCTCAGATACATGCTCAGAGCTGGTTTTGCTTCTAGGAGGTGCTGCGCTGATGACTCCATAAGCAGTATTTGGCCAAAATCTTTACTTGTATTACGAAGACAGAAAAAAATCTGCCGAAGGTTCTATATCCAAGTATGGACAGCCCTTGTCAGGTCCAGTTCTACAGAAGCAATTAGAGGAATGGGCTTAAAAATATTTTTCTCAAGAGAAGGACCCAAAACTAACACCCAGTTCCTGACTTGGTGGAAACTTGGGCAATGTCTGGACCTGATTCCCAGGAAAGTACAGAACTAATTTTACTTTTCTAATGTCATCTTTAAATATATCCATGGGTTTTCAATTAGATTCGGACAAATTATAGAGATTTTTTAAAAACCTAAGAGATTAAGAACCACATGAATTTATATCCCTAACCACAGCATCTTGCCAGCATATGTGGAGTGAGCTCATAATAAATGAGCAACAGATAGAGGTACGTACTCTGACTATTAACACATGCAACAAGTATGACTTAACGAGCTTTTATGGTATTACTCCATGAAAATTAAAACAGATCCAGTTCTTTCTGTACAACAACATGCAAACACAGCATCAATGGAGGTAAGCAGGAGCATGCTTCCCTAAATTTCCATTAAAACACATTATAAATGATTTTTAAATATTTTGAGTAAGTCTGTATAGAAAAAAAAATCACACTGGTATAAATACAGTCTCGAAGGAATTGTGACAGAGCTACTCACTGAGTCAATCAAGATGAACGGTTTCACCTTTGGGTCAGAGGCAGAGGGCTGAGAAAAATACACATCCACAGAATATTCTGTTCCAGGCTCCAGGCAGACAGGAGTTTGCAGAAGTGCAATCCTGTTTAGCAGAAATAAAGCACATTTATAGCCAGGAGTGGAGACAAGGCAAGTGTACTGGATGCTGTGAGCACTCCCTCCCCACCGTGTGCCGAGCACACCCCGCTGCTGCTGTTGCTGTGGGGAGTACCCCCAGCCCTGCTGCTCCCAGGCTTTGGGAAAGCTGAATAACTTCTGCCTGGATGGCTCACCCAGTGCAATTGAAAACTGGTGAAATTAAGCTGAAAATGGCAGGTTTTCCTACTTCAAACACAGGAGTTTGCAACTCACTGTTCCTATTTGTCATTTCCTATCCCTGTTTGATCAAGACTTCGGTCACATCCTCTTTGCTCCTCTCTAGTCCTTTACATAGGTCCAAGCTGAAAAGCTGGTTTTGAAAACAGGCTAGGACAGTGACTTTAAGTCAGTATTTCCTTTCTATACTGAAAGAGTTGCATCTGGAACTTTGCCAACACAATGACTAGACCCAGCAGGATCTTGGGCTGCTCTCCTGGCTTGGGCAAACCTTTGCCAGGCTGACAACTGAAGCACCAGGCTCTTCCTTAAGAGCCTATGTGGTATTGCAGCGCAACAGCAACAGGAAAGGCCACACATGTGTTTCTAATATTCCCACTTTCCCACACATTTATTGCTCTGCAGCACTTCAGTAAAAGATCTGTACACAGAAAATCTACAGGCCAAAGGACAGGAATAGTCAGACCTCTTTGCAGCTGAGAGAGGCAACAAACGTGGTTCCTGTGAAAGGCTCTTGTTTTCGCAGCGTTGACTTGACAAAATACCAGTGGGCTGGATGGCAACACTTGCTATCCAGTCTTCCAAGGACTATAAACAAAGGACAAAAATTATGGTCATTTTTCACATCTGAAAAAAACTTTGCCAGCATTAACAAAAGCCATCTGAATGATTGCACACTGCAGCAACAGAACAGATTTTCTCTTTGTTCTTCACTGAACTTAAAAAAAAAAAGTTATTTGTGAAAAACGCATTGTATAATATTTGCAATGGATAATTGAAGAGCAGAGACAGAAATGGGACCTCAGCTGGTGCAAATGGAAACAGCTCTGTTAAAGTCATTGGAGTTATTTCCTTTCTTAGCACAGTGTTGTCCCAGAGATATCCTTCATTATCTGTCTCCTCTTGCATCTAATAAGGAATAGCAAACATAAAAGACTTAGTAACAAATGTTTTAAAGATTCAACTGTTTAATTCTTAGAAGGAAAAAACTACATCAAACCAGCCCACTGCAAAATTGTTCTCATGTTGTAAGACACTGAGAGTTTTGTTTGCCTCGGAATGGCAGCAAGATAACAGAACACAATAGGCAGAAGGAGGATCTCGAGTGGTGGGATTGTCCCAGGGAGGTGGAAAAGCCTTGCCTGTGTTTTTACAGACATGGGTGCGGACTTGGGTTTAATGAGATTTGGGTTAACAGATTTCCCTAGACATGTCTTAATCACTGAGAAATTTTGTCCAGGCAAAAAATAAGATTTTGAATATTTTCCTATGATTTTCACACATCTAAGAGCCCAGCTGGAGCAACTGAGAAGCTGGATGTCTGCAAAAGCCCTGGATAAATATCTACTCAGTTCACTCCTGTCCGTACACATTTTTCTGCCCAGAAAATCCCAGATATAAATACAGAACACCCATCTAAAAGGAGCTGCATTTTGCACGTCTGATTTGCGAACAGAAGTCCAGTCCAAGCAAAGGTACCCAAAGAGGAACTCCAGAAGATGAAGTCTTGGCCAATGCTTAGAAAATATATGTGATGCCGATTTTTCACATATGAGTGGAAAGAGTTAAGGGGATCAACAGAGGGCAGGTTACTGTGTTGATAAAGATTAAAAGGCAAACATTTTCAAATTTAAAGAGTGCAACAAGTTGCTGTGTTCTACTATTGACAAAATAGACCCTGCATATGTCACAAAATCACAAGACACACAAGACATCTCAAGTACCTCAGGCTCATAACGAATTGTGATATCAAAGTCCATAGCAAAGGGAATGTTGTTGATGGCAAATCTGAGCCCAGCTCCACTGGGAACGCGGGCGAAGCCAGGTCCTGTCCATGTGACGGACCGGCCGGTGCTGGGCTGCCTGAAAACCACCGACACAGCCGAGTCCTGTCCAAGCTGTGCTGCTCCCTGCAAGGGCATATTGACATTTTCAACAGCATGCAGAGTCAAGTTACAAAAAAAACACCAACCCTCAGAAAAATAAAGGAAGTATTTTTGCCATGTAATTTACTTATTTCAGTCAACTTCATTTTCTGAACAAGCATGGGATTGACACTCTAAGAACTCTCCCATGTATAGGATGTTGAGGGTCACATATAGAGAAAAGCTTCTCCCAGCTTTGCAACAACAGTAACAAGAAGGACTAGAACAATCCAGCCATCTCTGCCTCTGTGTCGTCTCACACTGCAAACCTTAAACAGCTTGATTTCATACAAGGCTGGACTTTTTACTGTAAGTTGAATAACCAAATATCAATACTTATAATAACAAAGCTGACAGCATTTAAATGGAATAGGTACCACGTTAACATCTAGGTACACTTAAATGTTGAAAATGTCTTGAAAGCAAAACAAAAAAAAAAAAAGATTTAACCTTTCATGGGGCCTCTTCCCTCCTAAACAATTCTTTGAACCCGAGCCTACAATGGCACTGGACATAGCAGAGCAAACCTTTCAATATGAATTATAAAATGTCCTGCCCAACTGCATACAAAAAATTTATTTAATTTGTGTCAGGATTGTAACATCTAGGATTGTGAATCCCAGATGCTCAGCCATTTCCTTGCCCTCCATTGCAAAACGAAATTTTAGTATTTGGTGTAATCTTAAGTAACTATTAAAGTATAATACCTATTTACCTGTTCCAGTCCAGATTTTCTTACACTTCGTTTCTTGCTCCTGTTTAACACAATCTTTCCATTTTCAATCATGAACTCATAGCCTTGCTTCTGGAAGTAGATGTCACACCTGGGAAGAGTGCTTGGTTTAACCTATGAAATAAAAGTAATGAGAGAGGGGGCAGCACCGTTTCAGCAATGTTGAAGGGTAGGTAAGCACCTAAATGAAAATCTACATTTTAAAAATAAGCTCAATTCTCTACTGAGTGAAACTGTAAACTATGGCCCAGCAGCTGCTGGAAACCCTTTTCCCTTACTCTCTTACAATTAACTTGCACTTCCTCTTAAGCTATGTCCCAGACATCTGTTTTCCATTTAATTATTGGACTGTAAGATGATTACTTGTTGTGATTATAGCTAAATATTTGAGGATGTGACCTGCAAATAAACATTTTTTTATTATTCCTTCTCTATAGCTTCTGGGCAACACATTGGAGAAGAAACATTGGTAAAAACGTAGGCAGCAGAAGGAATGCATTCCAGACTTGCACTCTGCATAGGCAACAATGACCCCCATTTTGAGAAAAAACAAAACAAAACCCAACAAACTATTTTTTTTCTAAAAACACAACAGATGGGTTCCAAATTCTTGAGGAAATGGGGCTACGATTAGTGCCATTATATAAGGCAGCAAGAATGAGTCTATCAGAGCAGAGAGGAATTTGACTCTTCCCTCATCAGAGATTCCCAGAAATATCAGTTTGTGATAGCTGTTGGCAACTCAAACACTTTCCTCTAACTTAAATAACTAAATTAATTTCTCTAATTGATACTAGACCAACCCACACTTCAGGAGCAGCAAGGACAGCTCTGCAGGTCACACCATGCTGCAGGAACTGTCCCCTACAGTTAGGGGACAGTCATGTCTGTGAAGAACAGGCTGGACTGAGGACAGGCAAGGGCCTTGCTCTGTATCTCCTGCTGAAGAGCCACTCTGGCTGCTCCCCAAGCAAGGGCTCCTCTCCTCAGCCTCAGCTCCTGGGCCAGCATTGCATGGATCCCCAACCAGCACACCACCTAAAAAGCCAACTACATACCAAGGGTGCAGAGCCAGAAAGGGGCTTTGCATGCTCAGCTTCATAAATATAATAATCCAAGGGTAAAAAGAAGTAGCCAGGGGCTGGCTCGTTACACTGGCGGCTCACGATGTTGGGAAGACAGTCGCACTGACCGTCCTTCGGTGAACACCTGGGGTAAGAGTGGGTAAAGGGAGGATGTCAGAGTGCGGCAGGGCTGGGTCCTCATGGCACGTGAGCAGCTCAGCTCCACCCTTGTTTCAGCTTCGCTTTGTTTCTTCCATTGCCGGATCGCCTCCCCTACTAAACTTCTTCCTACCACCCACCTCTTCTGTTTCCTCCTGCCGATGCTGGATTTATTCAATGCCACCTTTTCGTTGCTTAGGTGTGATATGCTTTGTCTTTCTCTGTCCATTCCATATCTGAAGCACATGTCCCTTTGTTTTCTGAGCATCCATTATTATCTATTCCTGTATCCATTACTGTATGTATCACTATTCTTAAGTTTTTATCACCTATAATTTTAGGGGCAGGACATGCGATCAGAAGGACCTTCAATTTGATGTGATATGGTAATTTTCATACACTTACACTCTTATTTAACATGTCAGATGATTACTAGCTTTGGTTTACCTGCTCACAAGGAGCTGCTCTATGGCATTAGACTATGTGATCCTACATCTGAAGTCTAACAGCAGTAGTGAAGATCCCTGCCCATCAAACTCCTGAAGGAACCCAACTGAAACCAAGCTTGTTTCTGAAATTATATATTTTGAATAGGAGTCAGTGCAACAGAAAAAACCAAATATATCTTTTAAAGTAGATGTACAATGCTAAGTTAAAAATGTAATCTCTAATTTACTTGTAATTTCTATTAATATTAGGGCCTTTGGTTCCCTCAAACCATGCAGTTTATATTTTAAACAAATCTTGACACAGGCTGATTCAAAGTTGGCTTCAAATTTAAAAAAAAAATCCACTTTAAAATCACACATAAATTTCCAAGATCCCAACATAATTTTATGCTGTTTGTATGTGGTGAAAGTACATCTACAGTCCATTTTCCCATTTGTATTGAGACTCTACTAACCTAATTAGAAAGTGTAGCCTAAGAGTTTATAAAATTAAAACCAAGAAAAACTTGAAGAACACTAACTTACAAGTTATTCTGGGATCCACCAATGTCACAGTCACATGGAGAACAGCCATGCAAGCTGTTGCCAAGACCCCAGTATCCTACCTGAGATAAAAAGAAAGCAAAAGATTTTTTATAGCAAATATTTAAGTATGTAAAGCACAACAGAACTCATTCCCGTGGATGAATGATGCTCCAGAGCACTCTTGGGCTGCCTGCCTGTACTCGGCCATGTGAGATTGCTTCTCTTACCAGATAGCATGGGTGCTCAGCCACTGCAAGAATAGCCATATATTTACCCATTTGTGCAAGCAAGTTGTTCTGGAAATAGCAAAGAAGCTCTGAGAACATGGTTTTGCATTTCCTTTGTTTCCTGCGAGCACTCCTCCTAGTGCAATTTGATTGCATAAATATTTGCAAGCAGTAAAAAAGAACCAGATGTGTCCAAATGGGAACATACAGCTGTAAAATCCTTTTGAATTTTCACTAATTGTTTACTTTTCTAGCAATGAAAAGATGGAAGATGGGAGAGGGGACTTCTAAAACCACATGCAGAAGTAATAACAAAACCTGAGTACGTACAAGGCATTTTTCACAGCGTCGCCCTGTGGCAAATCGCTGGCAGAGACACTCTCCGGTGGCTGGATCGCAGATGGAGAAAGGCAAACTGCCAGCGGGATCGCAGTTACAGGCTGCGGGGAGAGAAACGCATGGTTACCTCTGCAGCAGGACTGGCGTTGGCTTTAGATGTGGCATCAATGTGATGGGCAGTCTTTCTCCTCCGGACAGATGCCCTGCAGATGGACATGGCCTGGCATCCTGCAGCCCTCGAACTGCTCCCCCTGCAGGGACTCTCTCCAGGGGGAGCAGGGGCACTGGTGGAAGGCTGGTGTGGCGGTTTGCCATGTGCTGATCTGCACTGCGCAGTCCTTGCACGCTGCTGAGTATCATGTGGTGGGTGTAATGTGCTTACAAACCCACCATGTGCCTGGGTAGGGGCAGGATGGGTTTTCCAGTGAGCCTCACTCAGAGCAGCTGTCTGAAAGGTCTCATGGCAAATCAGCAGCTCTTGCCATCTTGGTGATGGACCATGCAGTGCAGAGTCCACATATCCCAACAATGATTCCTGGGATTCCCTCTGTGGCTTTTCATTCACTCTTGTGCAGATTTTGATTCTTAAAAATATTTTCAGGTGCTTCAATCTCCCTTTTCAATTAAATTGTATATCTAATAATGCTTCTATTAACAACAGTACAATCCATTATTATATACTAGGTATTCTGCAAGTGATTTTGCATCTTTTCCATCTCAGATGCTCCACCAGGTACATTAAATTACATTGACATTAAATTATAGTAGGCAACTGGGTATATTGTGAAGCAGGTAGTATCTGTGCATTAGTATGTGCATCTCTGCATTTGGCTGCCTCCATCTTTTAAAAGCGCTTTGGAAAGAACAAAAGAGGTGGTTTACATACGTTGGCAGCCCAGAGGGTCACTGCCACTCAGCCCGTAGTAGTTTGCCCTGCACTTGTCACAGCGCACACCCTCCACGTTCTCTTTGCAAGGGCATCGGCCCGCGACTGTTCCCAGAGCAGGATCTGTGAGGCTCTCACACATGCCGTTGTGCAATGTACCTTCTGGGTCACAGTTGCAGGCTAGAGGCATGGCCAAGGAGACATGCAAAAAAAGCATACTCAGATATAAGCATGACAACACAATTACAGAGTTGCAAGCAGGCACAAATACAAGATTCTTGTAAATATTAGAGATGTTTATCCATGCTTGCTGTGTTGGGTGCTTTACAGCAAAGAAATATTATGAGGGTGTTTCCAAGATCTACTTTTTCTCTGGAGGAGAGTTACAGCCTTCACTTTAGTAGAAATATACCCTTTGATTTGGGTAGAAATAGGCATTACTCATCCACTCCCCACCCTCTCTGAAGTACCTGGGGATGGGAGTGCACTATAACTATAAAGTATAGCTTTTGGGGATGTTCTCATGACAGCTGTAGTGTTGCAGAGGGGTACCAAGTATGAGCCACCTCCCCAGAGCTGGTCTGAATTGGCCATAGCTGAATTATTTACTGGAAGCAATGGATTCAGCAGGGGACACTGCCTTCATGACACACCCCATTTTTTCCCAAGGCACTAGCCATTTCTCACAGCAGAGATAATATCTACCACACTGCTTCCTGGGGTAATCTCCCCTTGGCTCTTTAAGGACTTGTCATGCCAACCAATTACTACAATTAAATTATACTCAGAGCATTTTTCCCATCTTCTCTTAATACCGAATTTAGCTCCTCTTTCAGAAGAAGGGCTTTCATGCCTGTAAGCTCATTTTTCTTATATATGGCAGGTATCTAGTAAAAGTTATTGGTCCTCCCATCATTTTGTACCTCTCCTGTAATCCCTGACTATCACAGAAGCAACAGCACTATTACTACTAATATTTATATTGATGCTGTTCAAGAATGATAGACCTGTAGGATTTCACAGCTCAGTTTAGCAATGAGTTTGAATAAGCAGCCCTGGTCCAAGGATGCTACTTGGTAAGGTAGTTTGGATGTTATAGGTTTGGTAACATATTTGCAACCCTACGAACATTTAAGCATGGGGGTGCCATAGGGCTCAGAGTAAAGAGAACCAGAACCACCCCATTTTGAGTCATTCTTGCAAAAGCTAAAGAAGCAAAGCCTACGGAGGCATGCATGAGGGTCCGAGATGACTTTGAGCGGATCCCGGTAAAAGAAATGTTGACACTGGTCACAGTGTTGCCCCGTGGTGTTGTCCTGGCAGTCCTCACAAACGCCACCGCTGACCCCACCACTGGTCTGGTACACGGCCATGTCAAAGTGGCATCTGCCAGAGTGGCCATTGCAGTTACAGCCTGAAAACAAAACAAACAGTGGGATATTTCACACCACGATTCCTGTTACCATGGTCTTGCCACCATCACTGTCCACTGTTATCAGGGGGTTACTTGTCACTCATATGACTTCAGTGCTCCAGCAAGACTGTATCTTCCCAGGTCTTGTGCTTTACAGCCGAAGGGAAACAATGGAGACTCAGGACAGAACTGGGGCCTACTACTGGGCCCTACAACTGGGAACATACCCGTGATGGTAAGTGTGCCTGACACGCAGTGGGGAACACTGCTCCACTGAAGAGAGATCTGGCTGAATATTTCTTACAGATCTTAATAATTTATTCTCATATATCCTACATTACTCATTATTGTGGAAATAAATATTTTAGCCTTGTCTAAAGTATTCTTTCACAATAAAGACCCTATGCAAACCAACAAATGATCTTTTCTTTTGCAACTTATAGCTGCTTTTTCCTCTATTTTTTTTTTCTCTTTATGAAAAATGAGAAAATGAAACAGCTCTCCTTCTTGTAGGGCAACACAGCACCGATGGATAGAGAAATCCATTCAGTTTTCTAGATAAGGCGTGGAAAAGTCTCCTTTCCAGAAACCTAGCCACTTGGTTACACATTGCACAGGGATTGTGCTACACCCACCCCCCAGCTTTTGAAAAGGAAAATATGTTTGAGTTACGTTTGCAAGCGTTATCTTGTGCCCCTTCAGCTGGCCTCCATGGAACATCATTGTAGAAATCTTTACATCTCTCACAGGACAAACCTTCAGTGTTATGGTGACAGATACACCTCCCATGGACCTGCAACGCGGTGAGAACAGAGAGGAGGTGAGGTGACATGAGGAGAGGAGATAATCTGCCAGAGGTCAGCCAGTAAGATCAGGAAAATTCAAAGCTCTTTGGCTCCCTCAGCTGACATAATTCTCAGTTATTTGAGTAAAAGGTCTGGAGAATACCTGCAAACTTTAACCAAATAGCTTTAAAGCCACTCAGCAACATTTAGAAAAAAATACTTGTAGAGATATCAAAAGAGACTTCAACTTTTAAAATTCTGTATCTCTCTCCCTACATGTCTCTATATTGAGACACGTATTTTCCAGAACAAAAAAATCTCATTCCCAGAAGGAAAGAAATCACAATCATGTTCCTGAAGTTTTTAATGATCTATTTTTCATGGTTTAGCTTTGTAATATCAGCTATTCTTTGTGCCAATGCCTCCTTTCCTGCCACAGAACCTCTGGGCCCAGCTGGAGTGTGGAATGCACCCAACCAGCAGCCATTCAAGTCTGTACACACCACAGGCTACTTACTGCATTACCTTTGCACCATTACAGCTCTGGTATTTTGCTGCTATTTTCAACATGTCTTGTCCCAGTTGCTTTTGAAACACTATCCTGGTGCCAACAAAGAGACAGCTTCTGAGCTATTCAGCCCAGACTTTTAAAGGAAGAAGCTGTATTGAAACATTTCACAACTTGGAGGTCCAAAGGTCAATTCAATGGTCATCAGAAAAATTCCTTCCTCTCCCGCCCTCCATCTCTTCCTTCCCCCAAAATACCAGGTGAGGACTGCCCTTTTTGGGGACAGCGTTAAAGACGCACCATCCCAGACTGATGGAAAACATCTCCCCGCAGATTCTGCACAGGAGCACACTGGCTGGCGTGGCCATTGCAAAAGCAGCTGCCCCGTACAACCATCTCATAGACAGCATAGTAGTACTTCTCGAGGGGATCACTGTGCCTTCTTCCAAGCAGAGCATCCCCAAGGGTATGGAGTTTTGTAAAATTGATCCTTAGGTTTGTCAACGTAATGAGCTCTGGAAGGAAAGAAGAGAAGTCAAGAACCCAAGTTGAACAGTATGAAATCTTCAACTTGGATCCGTCATCCAATAATTCCCTCACACTGAAGAAATACTGAAAATGATCTGGTATTGGCCGAGACCAGTAACCCATACAGTGCCAGGGCACAGTCCACTCCTGGCATACAGCTGTGTAAGTGTTAGCAGCCTCCTTCTTGACTTTCATAGTCAATGTCTTTGTGGGTTCAGGTACAGCTCTGGGACTGCTCCCAAAAGGCACTCTGGATTGGGCCACCCCATCTCAGAAGGAAAGATAGCTCAGTTGCATGCATGAGCTCTGCAGAGCTGTGCTGTTTGTCCTCAGGGCTAGAGAACAAGACTGGCCCATTTTATTTATTAATACAGATTGTCTCCCTATGATTTTTTTGTAACCAATTTTCAACATCTTTGACTTACACCAGCTGAGTTTTTCACCCTTTCAGCGCACAAAACAAGCAACACGAGCAAAGTGTCTTTGAAGAAACCTGTACTGTTCATACCTTGGATATGTGGCACATACGGATTTTCTATTTCAAAGCTGGGATCCAAAGCTTTTAAAACAACCTGCAAAACAAATTAATATAGTTCTATAAATCATTGAAACTATTCTTTCTGGATATAGATAAAGACAGTTATCTGAGACCCATTAGTTACCAATGCCACCTGACTGATCCCATAAAAGAAAAAGCACAAGGCTGTGGCCCTGCTTCAGCAAGTGCTCAAGTGTTTTATGAGTTCATATGGATGTGAAACTGAGGGTAAGGTGCAGTGCTTGTCTTTCCCTCTTACTTCAATAAAGCAAAGAGCACTTCAGGTCTCAGAACCTGTATAAGTGGATCTGATGGATACAGACAAGAGACTCTCAGCTCCAGAGAAATAGCCACTCATGATCTGAACCTATACAAACACAGACACTTGGCGATACCTCGCCTTCAGTGGAGGGCTCGATGTCTGAATATCTTGAATCACAAATGATGTCTCCCACACTTTTTGCTGGACCAGAACGGATGTTGGGAAAAGAAGCTGTGCAGTCCTGTGCAAAATATCTAAATGCTTTCCAGGTCTGACCAAAGTCGGCGGAGCGCTCAACCAGCATCGCTGCAGGTCGAAATGTCTGCAAGAAACAGTATTTCAAGAATTCCTTAACCAGGTGTTGATAAGACATCTCAGGGATTGTTCTGCTGAGATTCCCGTTTGGGGGATGCTGACAGCTGTCAATCAAAATTCTGTGTTTGGGAGCTTGCGGGCTCCATACAGGGCTACTGTGATGGCTACATGATCCTCTGACAAAAACAGACTCCTCATCTGAACCCTCTCAGCAAAAGCGAAGGGTAACCTTCCACATAAAGATTACTTTCTAAGGAAGGACATATACCATAACAATATAGGGATTTTGTAGAAAAAGAATCATCTGGATCATATAGCATATGTGTAAGAAGACTGAATTAAATGGGAAAGAGCAACCTCAGTTCAGAAATGTCCTAAATTTTCAGAGCTTAATTTTTCAATTTTTTTTTTTCAAGTTTAATTCTCACACTTAGAGAAAATAGGATCAGAAGGCCCATGAATAGGAAACTATTCAGTCTATCCTTCTCCCCTAAGGCAGGATCAGCTATAACTTAACCATACTTGACAGGTGTTTAACTTGTTCTTACAAACCCCTAAAGATGGAGCTTTCACTGCCTATCTAAGCAATTTATTCCTGTGGTTAAGTACTCAGTGTATAACATTACATAAAAGCTCTGGTAAAAGAGGTACCTTAAAAGTTAGGATAAGATGGCTGAACTGGAATAAAGTTTCTAGGTCCAATCTAATGCTGACGTGGTTAACACCTGAAAAGAGAATGAAAATGAAGAGCACAATGTGCACATTGGAGGGGTTGCTGAGACAGCTTTTCTGTGGGGAATTTAAAGATGTCTTTTCCAGCACGGCAGCAAGCTCTTTAGGGTATCCCCTATGTACAAACCTGGTGTGTGACTGCATCACTCTCCAAGGGCAATGTGATATGCTGCCTCTCTGGCACTGGCAATGCCCCTTGTCACTGAGACTGCAGGAGATGGGTAAAGGTCCTGTTCAGACCACTCGGATTGTAAGTGATGATGATGGTGAGGTTATGGGTTTACATCTTCCTGTATCCTGTCAGATTTTTCTTAAATCCATGCAAATAGTTTGCTTATTCCTAAGACAAACATGAAACCCATCAAAAACATCGGGTTTTCTTTATACTAAAAAGATCTGTTAAACCCTTCTATACTGCCAGACCTGAAATTTGTCATGAGCAGAGCTATCACACCAGGCATCTTCCAAAACTGCAACAAGTATGGAGAAAACTCCACAGTTCAAACATTCTCTGTAAAGAGCTGCAGGAGCTCAGCTGATATACCCATTGTTCACATCTGCATGCAGCATCCCAGGGCTCCTGCTGCCCAGGCTGTGCATGAGACCTCATCCCAGCAGAAAGATGGTGAGAGTAAGAAGAGACCCTCACAGGTAGCCACAGTTTCATTGACATTGGTGTACAAAACTGATGACAGTTTCTTGCTAAAGTCCATGAAAAAACAAGGTTTATTAATTTTAGTTGGATACCCCAAATAGGGGTAGGATATTATCTTAAGTTTTATATGACTTAATTTCCAACCAGTCAAATATTTTTTATGTATTCCCTATATGTCAACTAAAGTACAGTAGATGCTATTCCTCCTATCACATCTTCACAGAGAAGCTCTAAGGATATATAAATCAGTATCAGTGAAGAACTACTACAGAAAAGCTTGCAACAAAATTAACATGTGTCAATAAGGGTGTTAATAGCCAGGCTTTATTTAATTATTTCCTAAAGTACTCATGTTTTACAACGCAAGCACTATTTTTTTTTTAATGGATGAGTGTGTTTTACACACTCTGTCATACACATCTCTAGGCAAATGTACTTTTTGCCATAAACCACATTTCCCTGAAAAGAAGACATCTTGTGAAAAATATGCAGCCACCATGGATAACACAGCACTGTCACAGGTCCTCTGGTCAGCTTTTGGAGCTACTGTGCTTAAAATTTTTCTGCAGAAAAACAGAATTTTTCAAATCTTCTATTGTTACACACAAATAGGTTTAAATCATTCAGTGTTACTGAATCAAAGAATGATGCAGTTTTGGTTCATCTCTCACAAAACCAATGTGATGAATCACAATTACACAAATAAATCTCACCGTAACATTTTGCAGTAATATTTTCTGAAAGAAACTCACCGTTTTCTGACTGCCACCACTTTCTTTTCCTATCAGGCTCAAAAGTTGTGATGACATTTTCAACCATGTGACTGTTGTGCTGTGTATAGGGATTATATGGGTATCTGGAATCACAGAAAAAGCACTTCTGTTCATCCTAGAAAACAAAACAATCAGGATAAAAGATGAATTTATTCTCTTCCCTAAAGATCCAGATGTACATGTATTTATGCCATTCCAAGTTTAGAGGCTGTCATGTTGCTTTGGATGCCTGTGCTTTTAATATCTCACACTTTCATATAAAAGGGACAATACCAAGAAAATCATTAGAGTGACAAACCATGCTTAGAGCAAATGTTGGCCTCAGTTTGCCCCAGGTACTCTATAGACAATACACTTTTTTGGCTGTGGAAAAGGGATCCCAGCAAGACCAAAGAAATAAGTTTTTCAAGGTGTTGATTCTGGATTTAACTGCCAGAGGGTTTATTCTGCAAGAGTTTCTTGGGAGAAATGCATTTTTTTTTAAAGTTGAGCTTTTATTTGTGTCTGATAAAAAAGCTGTAGAAACTTTCAGCCAGAGGTGGCAGTGAGGAGGCAGAAGGGATACAAGGGAAGATCAATCCTTCAAGATTTGAAGAAGCCTTGAAGAGGAACATTCACTAAATCATTTATAGACTTTTTTCCTCTCTCTTTTGCACATTTTCAAGCAGCTTGGAGACCCAGCCAGGAGCAGCCGACAGGTGAAATGGAAGGCAAGGCTGGATCTAGGTATGATGTCAGGTGGTGGTCAGGGCTGACACTACCACCCCGACCACTGTCAGTGCCTTTTTGTAGGTGTACGAAAACCAGAAAAGTTTAAAAACAATGCAAAGGAGGAAAATTGGAATGTCAATAAGATGAAAGGGTCTTGTATGAAAATATGACAAACAGAAGATGAAGGTGGCAATGATTAGCCAATATCTCAATACTGAATGAGAGGCTTTTGTCTGCAAAAGGTCTTTGGAAGCAAGGGCAAGGAGCTCCTATTTAAGGTGATGAGATTGAGTGGGAGATGTAAGAAGAGGTGACAAGGTTAACATGCAGGGCTGGGAGATGACCCATGCTGAGCCATGCGGACGAGCCCAAGCAGGATGCGACTGCAGCCTGCAGAGCCTTGGGACAGCGAACGGCGGTGGCTGCACTAGGGGGGGCAGGGGTGGCTGTGCTACACAGAAGGTTTCCACAAGATTTGGGCAGAGCCTGAGTGTGAGGATGCAGGGATAAGCCAAAGCAGAAGATGACGCCCACGCTGTGTGCCTGGCTGGCAGGGAGAAGGGGGATGACACAGCACCCCAGAGGGAGCTGAAGGAGGAGGGACAGATTCAGTGCCCTCAGCTGGGAGCTGGCAGGAATGCTGCAGGAAACAAAAAGTGGAAGTCAGCAGCAGGGTCTGGGCTGGAAAAGACCCAGAAGGGGACAGGCAGAGAGGCACCCCACCAGGTATGCTCAGAATATACAAACAAGTATCAGGAATGGTTTGGAGATCTTTATATTATGAAATCACCTTGGAATTATTCACATTTAAATAAACAAAGTTATATAGATTTACAGGTATTGTATAATTTATATGCTTTAAACATTAAGAGAAACAGAGATTATATTCAGTCATTCTATACCATATTTGACAAATGTATGGATGTGCAATTTAGAAGACAAGACAGAAATACGAAAAATTCAAAAATACAAAAAATTCAGCTGATTTCACAAAGCTCTGGTAAGAAGAACTTTGGTTATCAAAGCATTTGTCATGACTGTGCATGCCCACTCTCTGGTTTATATAGATACATACAGTATGACACTCAGTCAACTTATGTATAAGGTTGCTCCATAAAAACCTTTTTGTGCCCCAAAGGACAAGAATGTGCATGTCCACGCAAGGAAGATCCCAGTGTGCAGCTTTACACTCTCCTCAATACTGAGTCCTCTTTTGTTTTAAAACATGCATAATTATAAAATCAATCATAGGGCTAAAAACGATTTGACTTACATTGAGAAACAATAAGACACATTAAAGACTGAAAATGATTTGCAGTGCTTCTTTTCAAACACAAAGCAGTCAAACTCTAATTATTTGCAATCTGAATTTTCAATAAGACATCCCAACTGAGTCCTGGCTCTTGGCAGCTTGCCACATTGACTAACAAACTTTCACAAGTAAGGTTTGCTCCAGTCATCATGCCTGACACAAGTCATCGGGAGGGGAGTTGGGGGAGGAAGCATTTGGCTTTGCAAAATTCAAAACTTCCTGGCCTGCCTTCAGCAAAGCATTCATGTGCTGGTGAGAATCAAGTTGAATGGGACTCTCTAATATACCTTAGGTGGCACGCATACTTAAGGGGAGCTGGTACAGCAGATCACACTTCCAGAGCCTAAGCCTCTGTCTCTCAAGCTCTGCAAAGCAGCAGAATTTGTAGCTCTCATCCTCTTCAGGAGACAGTCACCAGGGGTCAAGGTATGTTGAAGTAGCATTAAATCACAGGGATTATTGCAGAACAGCTGTTCCTTTTCATGAGCCTGTATTTACATAATTCAAAGGATAAGTACAGGCAAGTGAAAATATTAATTTTTTATTGCTCTTTGATCTCCTCTTAAAAAGATTTAAAAAAAGGCAGTCATGCAGTTGAGGGCCAGAAAGACGATATCTCTGGGATGGTTTTGTGCTCGTCTGCTAAGCAGTGCCCAGACCCTGAGCACAGCCAGCAAGTTAGTGCCCAGGATGCACTTGTTCAAACAACATGGGGAAAACCAGCAAAGGGTGTAAAGTGGCTCACAGGCTCTTTTGGAAGAGGAAAGAGGTAAGAGGTATTTACATTTTGCAGAAAACCATAGTTGCAATGAATAACTTGTGCAGTGCTTGGCGCCACCTCAGTGTGGCAGAACTTTGCATTGTAAATGTGTCAGAGCGTTTTGCCACAAGATCATAAATCATAATCACTTTCAAATGTTTATAAATTAATCTGTTTTTTATGAACTTCCTCTTCAGCCTACAGCTGGTATTTCGTGAAAATATTTCTATTTGCGACAATTTATTAGCTCAGTGAGGGAAAGTCCTCCAGGGCACACAAGAAGGGTATTCCCATTCCTGCCTGCCCTTGGCTCCTGCACACCTGCTGGTCCCCCATAGCCTCATCACTGTGGCCAGGGAGCGAGAGGGATCCCTCTGATCACCCATGTTTTGGATCTGCCCGCCTACAGGGCCGAGGACTGGACTGCATTAGGTTTTCCCTCTGTTGGAGATGGCTTTCTGCGTTTATCAATGTTGGTCTCATTTCAGATCAAAAACATGAGAGAACATGGTGTGAATCACTTAACAGGCTGCCTCAGGTCTCAACACTGTATGGGACATCTCCAGCAAAGGCCCATTGAGGCAGTGCCTACAACCTGCAGGACCACAGTCCTCCTGCTAAGTGCTCACACACATGGAAACTGTGGTCTTCACCTCTGAGGCATGAGTGGGAAAAGGACCTGCAGAGCAAAGATCCGTCAGAAATCCATGTGCTCATCTGCATCTCATGGATGTTTCTCCCCCTTGAGAAGCTATGCATCACTGTGGAGCTGGTTGCTGCCAGACTCTCCATATGAGCTGCAATAAGGCACAGCCTTCCACCAAACTTACACCACACTGTCTGGTGTTTTTTCAGAAAACTTCAGTAGAAATGTCCTAGTCTGGACAATTTCCTTTTACAGATGAGAATACTGTTAGTAGGCAGAATTCAGTTTATTAAAAAAGAAAGAGCAAACCAACCTCTAGGTAGCCTATAATGCAGTACTTCTGAGGGCCGTTCATTCCACAGGTTGACGAGGCTGTTAATTGCTTGCTGCGACCCAGGAGAAGGTCCCCAATGGCTGGGTGGCAGGACCCAGCATCACAGTCATCCTGTGCATGCCGGAGTCTTACCAGCGCTGAGTGCAAAGGAAGATCAGAGAGACTAAATTGTTTCGTATACTCAGCAGTATTCTCCAGAGAAAATCAGTTACATCCTAATGTCATAAAGTATCCTTTGCTTGTGCTCCTTTTGTCCTTAATAATATCTTTTAATGGAATATTTAAGAGCTTTGGTAATGAACACAGCTGCTGCAAAATTATTATTGAAAATATAGCTAACATATCACAATTCTATTCTAAAACTTAAATCTCAGCACATTATTGTGCAGCAAACCAATCTGCTATGAGCAATAATTTATTATGCTTCCTATCCTGGCACAACCATAGCCAGCCCTCCTGCAGCAGAATCACAGGCATTTCAGCTGACTATGTAAGCAGAGCCAGATTTGGTTTAGTTCTGATGATTTCTGATTATTTACAAGTGATAATGGGGAAACTGAGACTAGGATTGATGTCTGAGATCCCTCAGATTTTCTGATGATTTGCAATGGACCTCCTAGTCCAGTCTCAGAACCCTCCATTCAGACCCCATGGCATGGTCATTAATAATTAAACAGGATAATTCTGACTTCTCTAAGTAATTGCAGGATCTTTTGGTTTATTTTGCCTGAAACAACTTTAAATATTTTTCCTACTACGTTAAGACTTCCCTTACAGGGCCTGTCCTTTTAAACAAGTTCTGTCCTGAAACTCTGAACAGGAATGGGTACCTCGGAGGCTTTATCAGTTCAGATTTACTTGGCTTAACTCGTTATAAAAAGTGCAGTTAAAAAAAAAATACAATAAATACATTAACATCCCATAGAATACTAGAAGCAGTAATGCAATTACAGCAGTAAATATACAGTATTTTACAGCCACGCTTCAGTTTATGGCTCAGGCTATACTTCAGATGATGACTGAAGCTTGACTCTTTAGGTATACAGCCACACATATGTTTGGTTAGCCTGTCCTTTATTTATCCAGATCCATTATATTAACTGTCAGGAGATAACGATTGTCCCTTTCAGGACCTGATTCTGACTCAGTTACAACAATTACTCAATTAACTTTTCTTTGTATTTAAATATTTCACGTCACTCATAGCTCCTTGGCAGGAGAGTTAGTAATAAGGACACAATGTCATGTGTGTCTTGATAGCGTATACAAAAGAAGCACTCTAACAAAACCTTGGACAGATATGTAAATCACATGGTAATATTTCAAAATTGGCCTGAACGACTGTAACATCTGTACTTACTGAGGTGTAACAGGATGGCCAGCCCCAGCCTCATGCCGCCCTGTGAAACTCAAACCGGTGTCGCTGCAAGAGAAGAACCAGTGGGTCACCCAGTGCTTGTCCTCACCAAGGCAGCCCCGGCACATCGGCTTACCCAAAGCTAGACTTCAGTGAAGTGACAGAGCCATAACAAAACCATAACGCTTAAAAGGATACCCTGGCTTTGATTTTGTTTTATTAATAATTTCTCCTGACAATTTTCAGCACTGAAATCAGGATTAAAGGAGAGATACACCTCACAAGCGCTTTCAGAGAAGACTGTAAAAACATCTTCACACTTAGTTTAAAGTAAAAACAAAATTCTATCCAGACAAATATTGTAAGATTTGGATATAAGCTATTTAATCCTAACTAAATCCAGCAGGGCTGTTTGCAGAGGTCTAACTCCTTCTCTGGAGGCTCATGTTTCTTGCATTGACTTAAAACAAAGACCAAGGTCCTAATGAAGATGCCACTGAGAAATGCCTGAAGTCGGGTTCTACGAATTTTGGCAGAGTCAAGATTATAACCACATCTTCTATGTGCTGTGAGGAAAACATGTAATGTCAGTATCAGTGCAAAAGACTCACACAGGGAAACCTCTGTGTGAACCCAGGAAGGGTTCATTTTGGCATTTACTTCAAACCCTTCCTCTTCCTACTCACCTGGAGGAAAATAATATTTGCCAACACAAAACCTCTGTTGGAAAAACAGAAGGCAGCCATGGGTAAAAAAGACAACCCAGCATCCTGACACCAGCTAGAGCTCACAAACAGCAGCCTGCCCCCCATCTTTGTGCCTTCCACCTCTTTCTCCACCTGCAGGCACCAGCGGGGCCAGCACATCCTGACGCAGCTCCACTGCGAGGGCATCTCCACTAAGAGTGTGCAAAAAGTGCCGCTTCCCAGCTCTGTTCTTGTTCCTCACCTTCATCCAGCCATCACTGTGCTGAATGTGCTACAATGAGCCGCGGAACAAAGCAAAGTCACTCCAAGTATTTCAGACGTTATGGTAAGAGTAATCTTGGAAGTTATATGTCCCAGTCTCTACCTTAACACTATAACGTTCAACACCAGTGACGCTCTTTAAAGATGACTCACTTTAAAAGGGAAGCAAGGACTGGCAAAACCTCAACACGCTTTAGTTTCATGCTTAGCAGAAAAATTAAACACCGAAGAGGTCTTACCTGGGTTTCAGACAGCCAAGTGTTTCAGCTGGAAATGAGCAGAGCCGACTGAGGGAAGCAAGCAAAGGCATACCCGCACGCTTCAGCTGGAGAAGATAGCATGTCCCCCCAGGCACTGAGGTGTAGGTGAGAATGAGACCCAGCCTACAACCTGCCAAAGGCTTGATTTGTGAACGCTTCCTGCCAGGGCTTCTGGCATCAGCAAATCTGTGCAGTGAAAGAAAATTGTGACAGGTTAAATTAACAGCAGAAAAAGTTCATGCAACTGAAAAGAGAAGGCTGGGATTCTTAAAGTACTGGCAAACAACCGTTCAGTTGGTCCAGTTTGCAACCAAACATCGAAGTCTTTACAGCTATTTAACATCAGAAGTCTAGTGGCACTGGTTTATCTGAACATAGGGTAGAAAGGACAACTCCTCACAGTAGGTGTGCAAATGGTCTGGCAGGGCTTACTTAGGGTTTTGAGGTGACTGTAAACGTCTCCACCTGAAAGCTGTGATTGCACCCATGTGACATTTTGAGCCAGCTTCAAATCAACTCAAGCTCTGGATCACTGCTGTGAGCACCAGGTTTTTTTCAATTTCAAGCTAAAGACAACATGGCAACTGGAGTTTCAGCTTTGCACTTTAGCTCAAGCTCTGCCTGGAACCACTCCAAGCCACAGACCCGGGTCAGGGGCTGCGCGGGGCACCTCACGGTCACAGGGAACATGGTGATGGAGCAGCTCCACAATGGAGTTCACCAGCTCACACACATCACTGGCCACTGGTGTCTGATGTCTTTGTTGAAACCTGTGATGCTTTGATTCCAGTTTTCAGAATGACAGGCTGTCTTGGATGCACTTTTTTAGTTGTAATATATTTGTTATCAGTTCTCCTCTGACTGATTGTAAGGATTAATTAATGATTGTGTCTGCAAAGTATCAGCACATCCTCGAATACAAGGTTTTCTAAAGGTATTAAATATATATATTCACTGCTTTCCATTTGGTAGCTCCTGTTGTTTCAGAGAAAAAAAAAAAAAAAAACACACACACAACCCCCCCCCCTCCAAACCACAAAACTCCCCAAATCCACAAAACAAAATAAATACAAGTTCTTTAATCTTATTGCAGTATGTAGGTACTAAGTATCCTCTGCCATTACTATGATTGCTCACTCTACCAGAAATAACTCATATACTTGCATTTTAATCTGCATCTGGTTTGTATTCATGCATGATTAATTACTGTACAGATGGTTTATATTTAATGGGTTTCAATATTAAGAAATAAAAGACTAAATGATATATTAATTTTACTTTTTATGTATAAGCAGTATGTCAAGCACTCTCTGAAAGAGCGATATATAACTGAAGAAGGTATTATTCTTATGATGCTACTAAATTACAGAATGGTTGACATTTTATTAGCATATTTGGTAGTGAATTCAGATTTTGTTACAGAGAAGTTATGTGAGAAGTAAATATCAAGGAAGATTTATTTGCAGAATATAGTCAGTCCTGTGTTTTGATTTATGTAGGACCCCAAACAAGAAGGAGGTTTTAAACTGCTTGAGGCAGGGATTAAGAAACTTCTTTCTTTCTTCTTTAATCTCTGCACTGGTAAAGGATCTGGATTTATAATGCATCACTCATCCCATGCTGGCTGGAGGGCAGATAACATTGGTGCATGGTTTTTCAAGTCATCACAGGTCCTACAGTTGTCATTTCTTAGGCCCAAGGCATATCTGTAATACAAGGGAGAGGAATTGCTCACACTTCGGCATATATTCCCTTCTCAGACACCAGCCAACAGTGAGGGAAGGCGGCCGGAGTGGAGGCACCAGCCCTGCTTCAGAGCGTGGCCCTGGATGCTGTCTGACAGCAGGCACCAGCTGGCACCAGCCTGTACAGATCCGCACTTTCCTCCAAGGGACATTCTGAATAAAAACGTCTCTTTAGGTACATGGATTCTTTCCCCTGTAATTAAAACATGAAAAACATCAGGAAAAAAAAATCTGGTTTCCTTTAAAGTTTCAATATGAAATAAAACTATTTAAGCCTGGAATTATTCTCAGCATGCGAAAAAATAAGTATTTAATCTAAACAAATCACCTGGGCTTCCTTTAGAGTAAATGGAGAAAGACAGGAACCCCTATAGGATCCATCCTACCACCTTCTTTAGATACATACCTTGAAGGCATAAATCCTCCTCCAGAGGTACCTGCTGCTTTCCTTCGGTCATATGCAGCCCAGTTTCCCATATTAGGACAGGTGCCAGTATTTTAGGCAGCTGAAGTATACTGAGATGAATCCCATGCATAAAGAACTGGCCAAAATAATAAATTAAATCTTGCTACTTGTGTGTCTCTCCTCTTCTGCTTCTGCTCTAATTTCCTCAAGTGTATCTTATGCTTAAAGTGCAATTTCTCAAAGGTAAAGTCTGTGCATTTCTTGGCTTTCTACACATTGGGAGAATGGAACACTGAATAATAAAACCAGAATGAAGTATAAGCTTACAATAAAATAAGAGAAGTATTTGATTTGACAGATCTGATCACGAGAGAGCTAAGGACAGCAGAAGAGTACGCTGCAGAACTCGGGGCAGGCGTGGAGGGAGGACACCATGTCCTGCGGCCTCTTCACCTCCACATCCCACCAGCCAGCTGCTACTCCATACCTTGCATCCTGGAGCAAACAGCTACTTCAAAAATAGTATTTAACAATTGCTTAAAAGAGCTTTTCCACATTCCAGAACAATGTAAAGTCTATAATTCATGAGAAGCTTCTTCATTTTCTAACAGCCACAGCACCTCATGGTCCCCTTCACCTTCTGTGTGCAAGTCAGGTGTTTGAAGTCTTTGTTTTTTCCACCACAAACAAGAAATGCAATGTTAATTTGAATATTATCTCCCTGGCAGGCACAGCATTGCTGATAGTAGTCATCAACACTTCAGACAAAAAAGACAGAGCGAATGATGAACTGTACTGTTTAAACACGGTGTGATTTTCAAAGTGCTATTCAAGATACATATAGTCAAGACACAATATTGACTGTTATTTCCTAAGGTCCTGATATTTCCAAGCTGGCAGTACGACTGGCAGGATGAGAAGTTCGTCACATTCCTTGTGACAATCTTATCTTAGTTTACTCAGAACGGGTGATTTAATGCAGAACAACTGGACAAGGTTGTTTCTAGGAACCTTTTCACATTACTAAACAAAAGTGCTTGATATTTTTCACTTTTCATTGCTTTACTCGCCTATTAATCAGAAGTAATTATTCTCCCTAAGTACAAGAGAAAAATAGATTATTGCACATGACAACACAGCAAAGGGGACTAGACAGAAAAGGGAAAAAAAGGGAATATGCTCAGGCAGAAATAACTGAAGACACATACAAGGAAAAGGAAGCGAGAGTTTTTCCAACCTGCTCAAGGTGTCGCAGCCTGGTCTCCAAGGCTGCCCCTGGCCCCTCTCCCTCTCCCTCCCTCAAATACCACTCCTCCTTTGGCATGCCCAGCTCTTTTCTTGCACATAGCAAGATTTCCACAGCAGTTGGCTCTGCTACAGGTTTTGAAACACCAACAAAGACCCAGATGGAAGAAGTGCTTCACCCTGTGGTATTTGTTCCTACAAGATGTTGTCACCCACAGCTGCCCTGGGGCATTTTGCTGTGTCCCTGCTGACCTACCACAGGGGAACACACGAAAAGTACACCAACGAAAGTAGATTTACCCTCCCAAGCACACTCCACACTCTCTGGGTTGCTGGCTTTATTCAGCTCCATTAAGTCCACACACAAGTTTCCTCCATCATTATGAAGAGAAAATTGCATTTTGAGGCTTTAACAGAAGTGCTGTAGTATATATATGTAAACCCCATAACTGCAGGAATTAAACATGCACGTTTCTTTTCTAAAACAGGGTCTCCACTAAAAAATGGCTATTTTTAAAGACAACCATTTTTTTAAGTCATTTGTTAAATTACTTTCTTCAACAAAACAAAAACTGCAGAGTACACACAACACAGGCCAGATGGTATGGTCTGTCCAACTCTGCCAACAGACTGACTTGAGCAGCACGAATAGCAGTTTTTGAATTGGATTTACCTATACGCTTTCAAAGAATCAGTCATACTTTGTTCTAAAATATCAATCTATATTTTGGCAAACAACAGACCAAAGAAATTCCTTAGCAAACCAGGGATTAAAATTCTATTATAGCTTTAAAGTACAATTTGTATGAGAACAATACACACAGGAGCTAGGATGGTGGCAATGGTGTTTCACATAACAGCCACTATCCTGCAACATAAAATAATGAAGCTTCTCAGTGGAAAGCTTTTTCCAGCACAGTATCTGTTAATAGGGCATAACAGTGCTCTTATTCTGCTAATGGTCTCTGTACTGTTGAAAGTGCTAACAAAAGATTGTCCCATTTTTATTCACCCATATTTGTGGTAATGTTCTCTTTTAAATCTCTATTATTAGATTTTTCATACCTGTCAGCCTAAATTATCTTAAGTGTTTTTCTCTAGGTTAAAGGAAATTCTTCTATAAAGGTTAAACTGATGTTGTTTAGAAATTACCCTCAGCTCAGAAAATCTCGCTGGCCCCTGAAGAACCTTTGAGGCCAACTGGCTTAGAAACATTTTGTTACCAATGCAGAAACCTTCCATACTGTAGTCTGTTTGGGAATTAAGGTGTATTTTTTGGTTTGGTTTTGTTTTTGGGGGGTGTAATAAACAAAATTGTGTCCACTGGAGAACAGCAGCAGCAAGAACATCCACTGCAGAGCCATCAAAGCCTGCTGGTCAGAGAGCTCCCATGGGAGCCACCGGCTTCTGTTCTCCAGTCAGAAGCATGAAGTGAAACCAGCTCTTCCACTGTCAGGGGGAGCATCTGAACTACTTGTTTCTGAAACAGAAGAAGTCTGCTCTAATAGTTTCTCCTTATTTTTTACGAGAACCAAAAAATTTAAATATTTTGGTTTAGATTGACCTGAAATAAAACAATTTTGATTCATTTTGGTTAGCAAACCTGAGATGGACTGAAAACCACCTTTCTTCCTCATTACTTCACTGCTTGGAGGAAATGTTTTCTTTCTCACATAATTGGAAAACAGACGTAGCGTAAAAGCACTAGAAATCTGATGAAGTATATTTAGACTGAAATGAATAAAGCTGGACAGCGAGTGTGCTTCAGGAAGCTGTGGAAAGGTCTGCATGGGTATAATAACTGGGAGATTTGACGTTTTCTACCTGTGATCGCCAATGCACGTGATACAGATGGCGTCCGGCTGTGACCACAACAGCGCTCTCTCACACGGCCCCTCTCCCATGGTCACCCGAGAGGTCCCTGGTTGCAGAAGACAAACATGGGAGAGTGAACAGGCATTAGATGATCTAGCGCTCAGTCAAAGGCCTCAACAGCTACCCTTGCCTAGCTTGGCAATATAAACAACTAAACAGACAGTTTGGAGATTCTCTGTTTTCAGTCCCAAGTGAAATTCAATACAAAGGCTTCTGGGGAGTATTTAAATCTATCAAAATACATGTTAATTACCTAAAAGTATGGCAGAATGATGGCTGGCTGTCTATCAGCTGTTTAATTTTACCTGTGTCTATTCTGTAACAGGACAGATCTTGATCTTCCCAGGATCAAGAATATAGAAGTTCTGCTTTATCTTTCCCTCAAGTATGTAATTATACCAGATGGGAGAAAGTAGAAAAATTAATGTCTCCCTTCACTTTCCTGATCCCCCTTGTCATTTGGAAGGGAAGTGTTGTCATCAGCAGGCAGGAGCAGCTGGGTACAATGGAAACCCAGCCAAGCGCAGAAAGTGCCAGCAGCAAACCTGGAGAGAAGGAAATACCTCTTGCTTTCAAATGCTATGACTGAGGCAGTTCCTTCTTGGCAGAAGGCATCAGGAAGAAATATTTCCCTCGCTGACCATCTGTGCAGAGCACATTTCAACAGCAATCGGTTTGCTTGCACGTTGCCCATCCTTTCTCACAAGCCAGTTTGTGACCATCACCCCGAGCTCCCTGCAGCGGAGTTAAGGCAGAAGGTGTCTGTGAGCACCAAGCCCAGTGGCATTTCAGACTCTCCGCTGTATCTTGATGGGTATGCAGCCTGCAACACAAAACAGGGTAGAAAAGGACCAGAGTTTTGGGGAAGCCCAGGTCATTTTGAAGTTGGTGACTGAGAGGGAAGAGAAGCAATTGATCTAGTAAACCTGGCAGGGAAAAGACTTCATGTTTTGAGAAAGTCCACAGGTCTCACAGGGACCCAGACTGGCCAAGGAAGATGTGGAGAGAGCTGGGCTGGGGAGTACAGAGATGTTGAAAGCTGTAGCTGGAAGTTGCGGCTTAATCAGATGGACATGACAGAAGTGCCGTGTGCTAGAGTTGGGAAAAAAGTACTGCCACCCAGGAACAGAGGCTGAAGAAAACAAGGCTTACCAGGGCTGCAGGGTCTCCACTCACTGCATGGGCAGGTCTATGCAGGAACACGGCGTCTTTTAGAACAGTTGGGATGCAATGGACCTAGTGCACATCTTGTGGTGCTCACCTAGGAGTATCTGGTCCCCTTCAGACTGCCTTGCAGACGTGTCCTAAAAATTAATTGAAACCCTGGTGATTGCCAGATTACACTTAGACTAGATAAAGCTTAATTAACAGTTGTTATCTTTGCTAGGTTCAGCTCTCACCAATCGTATTAAAATTGCCAGGGAAACCAACTGGCATGGTTAAAAAAAAAACAAAACAAAACAGACCGCACAAAACAAAAACCACCAAAACAGGGAGTTAACGTTCTTTGTTATTAAAACCAAAAGAATATTCTTGTAAAGCAAAACCTTCCTAGCAATTTGCCAAGATTTTCTTACAACCTGCTGGGCCTGGCAGAACATCAAGGGACAATTTTCAAGAAAACTCTGAAGATTTATTTATTTCAGAGCCCAATGAACCAAATGTGCATACTTGCCTGCAAAGATTTCACAATAAATTTGGGGAACCTTGCTTTTCTGATTAAGCATCAACTTAGATGTGTGCTACTAGTATATAGGTAACACCACAAGGGTCACAACAACTTGAGAAGTTTTGATAAAATATTAGTAAGACTATGTCAAATTTATTATCTATGAATATCCTAGCATCAAAGCAGCTCTCATATGGCTTATCCAGACCTCTTCCAAACCCTGTTTTTTAAGCAATTAACAAATAGCAATACCTTTCAACTCTATCAAAGGCAAATCATTCACATCACGCCACTATGCCAGCCAACACTGTTCTCAACTAGGCAGCCCTGCAGAAGCCCAAATCCTTCATACCATACAGGTTTTTAAGACTAGTGATACTTTTCAAGACTAAGCCTTATGCTGGGACACTTGTAGCAAAGGAGTAAAAAAAGATTATTTATTAATACAACTGCAAATAAACATTGAGAAACCTATTTATTAATGGTCATCTGTTTTTTCACGAACCAAAGAATGGAAAACAGGATATTAAAATCAAAGAAATACTGAATGTCACAATGTACACTAGGGTGTCTTTGTTTCCTGATAGTTTTTGGCCTTGTCCTGAGCATTTAGACAATTCAAGAAGCCAGTATGTGAAAGGATTAGTGTTTTTATGCAACTTAATCAATTATCAGAATATTTCTGTTTTGTAATCATGATCTAATTACTAAAAATAGCCAAGTGGTGATAGATCAGGATTTATTACTAACCTGACATTTGTAATCTAGACAGGAATTCAGCTGAGTGACTGATGTTCCCCTCCTCCCCACACCATACAATCTATCAACAACATATAGCAAATCTCTGCTGAATGAAAGACACAGCTTCGAATTAGTTATCTGTCTACACCAAACAATTTAAATTCTTGGGGAAAAAAAAAAAACAAACAACAACAAAACCCACAACAAACCAAGGTTACATTGTAGCATTTTAACTGCAGCACTTCACTGAGTACAGTTCTTAGCCCAGCTCCCCTGTGAGTGAAGTATGAGCCTCGTTAAGCAGCTGTTCTAAATTGCATTTTAAATGTTATCTATGTCACATATTTTCAAAAGAAGAATTAGAATTAATATCCCTTAAACAATTCATAGTGGTAAATAATTTGGGATCCAGTATTAAAACAGTGGCCATTTTGTAAAACAGTGTTGTTCTATTTACACAATGAATTAACAGAAAACAGGATTGTTTCAGATAGCTTAAGTAGCTTTAACATATTTTTCCTTTTGGTGAACTGGACTGTTCTGCCTTGTGAGACTCTATGAAAAAGAAGTTGTCAAGAAAACCAGAAGCAAGATTGAGTTGGAAAAACTATGTAAAAGATTAGTGATCCATGCCTCCTTTCATTTATTTAAACTGACTACTGATGCACCAAGAAAATGGAAGACTGCAAATAAATACCACCACAATGATGACAGCCACTTGCATTACTGCATTGCCACTCCTGCCCACGGAGGGACGGTAACACTGCCCAGGTTTTGGGCAAGTAACCAGCAGCTCTGGACACAGGAGTTGCCACCGTAGTGACGGATAGCGTGAGCTGATGGTGGGATTGCAAGCTCCTGCTCCTTGGCTGGCGGCTGCCTCCGATGAGGCCTCACCAGCCTGCACCTCCACCCTGACTGGCAGGGTGTCCCTTCACTGGACAGACAGATGTACATGTGGTGATCTGTGACTCCACAAACCGGTTTCAAGCATTAGCTAAAGTGGGGGACGTACAAACGCCGAAACACTCCTGCCATCTAACAGCTCCACCGCCGAAGGGGCGGGCGCCAGGCACAGCCGCCCTGAGGTAACACGGCGGGACCAGCGGCCGGGCGGCAGCGCGCAGGGCGCCGCTCCGAGGGCGCCGCTCCGAGGGCGCTCGCGGTTCACCCAGCACCTCCCTGCACGGCACAAGACGGGCGCTGGCAACCAACAACGCGACTCGGGCACGGCGGCGTCCGGCTCCCCCCAGCGCTCGGCGAGGGCCAGGCAGGCAGGAGCGCCCCTTCCCGCGGCCTCGTCTCGCCCGTTCTGCGAGCGTGGTTCTTCCTGATTGGCCGAGGGCACCTCCCGCCGCCATAGCCGCTCTGGGCCCTGACAGCCGACCCTCATCTCCCCACACCGGCATCCCTCCCCGCCCTCATTGCCCCCTAACGGCAACAGCTACCACCGCTCACCCTCCAAATCTCCCAATCCCTCCAGTCCCCCCTCCCCGGACTAATTTTCTTTCCCTCCACCCCCTTTCCAGCCACTCCCACCCCCTCATTTTCATATTCGCTCTTCTGCACCTGAGTCTCCTCCTCCTCTTTCCTAAATGCCACCTCGATGCCTCCACGTTCCGGTAAAGCGGCTGCTCGCTGCCCTTCGCCTCGGCCTCGCCTTATCCCCCCGCGCTGCCCCCCTCCCCTGCCGCCGCCCCGGGTCCCCCCGGTCACCCCCGCTGCCCGACCGCTTCTCTCGCTCTTTCTCGGGAACAGCTTCAACGCGCCTTTCCAGCCGTCGCGAAGCACCTGTGCAGGCGGCTGTAGAGCAGCAGACGGGGCTCGGGTTTGGTCCCGAGGTGCTCTAGCCGGGTTTTTAGTCTTGTCTTATGTACCTTGCATACGGCTTCCAGCACGGTAACGCTGAGGGGTGTTGGAGCACAGGTGGGAGATCTCCGCATGTTTACATCTGCTCCTCTTGCTTGGTCTTCCTACTGTCTTTAGTATCAATGTGTTCCACAGCCTAATGTTACTGGGATTATTTTTTTTTTTCTGTCCTGCTTCATTTGTGGTTTGCGAAAGTGTACGGATATGAGACATCTTATGTGATTTCCCTTCTTTGCGCACATCAAGGGACATCATAAATCACCAGCGTTAAAAAATGCTGGGCTTTTTGGCAGGGCAGCTGTATTTTTACATAGATGACTGCACTCAATTCTCAGGGCGCTTTGGGGTCTTGTTAAACACCATAGTCAAACAAATGTGTATGAAGCAGCAGCTGGGGAGCAGCCCCTTGGCCTGCCTGCCTGGCTTGCAGTTGACAGCTGGATTTCTTCCCCCTTCCCTGCTCCCTTCAGGCTCTCAAAGGTAATTTGGCAGGTGCTCATAGGCTACCACCACTGAGGTGTGATCAGGAGAGTAGAAAACGAGCATGTAGCGATGTAAGGACAGGAGCACAGTTTGAAATAGAGTAGTCTGGTACTTGATGGATGCAGAATGATCACTGTTCTGTCACTTCAGTGCAGTCAAACATATAATGGCAGTGTAATGCACAGTGTTGTCACTATATAATTTTCTCTTTTTCTTACATTCTGAAAAATATATACTGTATTTGCCCTCAAAATCCTGTGGAGACATCTGTAGTTAAAAATATGACTGTAATGCTGCAAGCGGTTTTGTCCCATGCCACTTCTCCTCCATAAGAGGCATCTCAAGGCGGCGTCAAGCACTAATGCCAAAACGGTTTTTGTCTGTGAGCGGATTGGACTGCTTTAGTTCATAGCCTGTGAGAACATCTGCTGAGCATCTCTGATGCACAGCTAATAACCAGATATGTCGGTTGCTCTTTTCAGGCCTCAGTGCTGAGAGCGTTTCAAGGGAAAATAAGGCTTAGGCAGCGAAATCCCTGGCTGCTGAATTATACCCTACAACCACTGGCATGTCAATATAAGAGCTTTAAGTGCTATAGCTAAAGCTGTCTGCTGTTTCTGAGATGAGGGGAAAAATGTACAGATAAATGTATTTTCTGCCTGGTTATTTATCTCTTGTAGGATCGTTCTCCCACCCTCTTCTTCTTTCTGACTCTCCAATCCAGTTGTTATTCTAGTTGCCAAAATGATCAGACAGATCAGAATTCAGTGAGAACACTGGTGTATTGCTGCATCTTCCTTCCTTCCTTGAAACCCTCTGTCTGCCTATCCCTAAAAAGCAAAAAAAAATATTTGAATCTGTTTGTACTACTTTATGGTTTTTAGGTTCCTTTCATTCTCAAGTGCTGTAGATTCCAAAACGAAGTTGTTTTATTCAAATTGGCATGCTACTTGAGACTACTTGGATCTGCTTTTTCCTCTAAGCCATTAAAAAGAGCAAATCTGTATTAACGTTGTGGAACTCATAACTTTCTATGTTTCTGGTGTGTGGATTTTATCTGCTTGCCTCATTATAAAAAATGGTGGTCTTCAGTCTCTCCTTTCTGATCTACAAATCTAAGTGTTTGGTATAATGCTTTTATTTTTTAAAAATCTTATGTGGAGCACTTTTCTTTGAATAATTTTGATGTCACTGAAGATGTCAGTACTTCTCAAAAGATGTTGGAGAGCCCCTTTTATGGCTGTAGGAAGATGTCTGGGTTGGGTCAGCCAGCTGTGGACTTGGGGGCAGAGTGGCAGTACCATGATGTAACCCTGTTGCAACTGCAAGTCTGTTTTGATAGCAGGGCAGTTGTGAGGAGTACAGGGAACACCAACACAGATGAGAATGAATTGCTGTAATCTTAAAGAAAAATCTGGAGATAAACTAATAATGTTCTTATTAAGGGGTGAGGTGTTTGGTGAGAGGTGGTGCCTTTTTATTAGCTCCACAGAGAAAAGAACAGATATTTTGGGTATAAATAGCCCTCTTTTTTTCACTCCGGTACTGAAGACTGGCTTGTGAGCTTAAAATCTGTTTTACCCCACTATTACAGCCCACTGCCTTAAAACATTTCCCCTCATAGTTAACCTGAAAGAAGATAATTGCCTCTTTTAAAACATTGTCTGCTTTTATATTCATAGCATCTAAAATAGTATTACCACTGCAAGCCAAGTTACAGTTATTTTCCAATATGTTTTTGGAGACATTGATATACATAATTTTAAACCAGCACCCAGTAGCTCGCAGCTTCACAAATTCTTCCCGATATCCACTTTCCCTCTTCGGAGCAGCATGTTCGTTCTGTTCGGATGTTGCTGTGCGGGTGGCTCTGGACTCCGGCGCTGCAGGAAGCCCCGGACACCTGAAGGCTCCGCCGCGGGGCTGTGTGGGGAGCGGAGCTGCGGCCCGTGCTTCACGGCTCCAGGGATCGGCTGTTCCCGGCTCTGAGGGGCCGCCGCCGCTCCCTCCGAGCCGTGTGGGCGGGGAACAACGACCATTTTTTCCACATAGAAGTATTTTTGCCGATTCCTCCCTGCCGCTTCCCGGCCGCCGCGGGGGCTGGCGCCGCGTGCCCGTGAGCGGCGAGCATGCGCGCAGGCGGGGCGGGCGGGGCGCCGCCGCCGCCGCTCCCGTCGGCCTGTGCCTCCCGCCGGGCGTCGGCGGCGGAGCCAGCCCGCCGCGGGCCACGCGCGCTGCCATGGTCAGCGCGGCGGGCGCCGAGCAGAGCGTTGCGGCTGCTCCCTCCTTTCCGGACTCGCCCGCGGCGCTGGGTAACGGCGAGAGAAGCGAGAGGTAGGGGAGGGCGGGGGTGAGGTGATCGGTGCGGCCTGTCCTGTCCCGCGGCTGCCCGGTGCCCGGCTGCGGGCCTGCGCCCGCCTCAGCGCGGCGGCGGCGGCGGCCGGGAGCGCCCGCGGCCCGCACCGGCGTGTGGGCTCCTAGCTGGCGGCCGCCTCCCGAGCCTCCCTCGGCATGGGCGTCCGGGCGGCGCTGGGTGCGAGGCCCCGGGAGGGTGTTCGGGCGTGGGTCGGCTCCGCGGTGTGGAAGTGGGTGTCCAGGCGTGCACCGGTAGCGGCTTCGCTTCCACGTTCTCTGAGTAAGAGAGAAGCGCCCGAGCCCCCCAGGTGGGTCTGGGTTGAAGTCGCTTTGCGTGGGTGCTCTGGTCTCAAGTGGCGTTTGTGCTGTACTTTTTCCTTTTCTTAGCTTGTAATAATATATGTTTTTTTAAAAAAAACGTAATCGATGTTTGAATTCATAACATGATATTTTCGTAGCGATGGATTCCAAATTTTATACTTGGTGTTTCTGAGGTAGTTATGTTGAGATGGGCAAGGGGGAATATACCAGATGGCTGTCTCACTTTGTAATGGAAAGTGAGTCTGTGTATTTGGGATCAAAGAAACAAGTGAAGAAATTGGGTGCTCCTAGCTAGATTACAGAAATCTGTGCACTCACCGATGCAGAATGATTTAGAAAGTTTCTTGATAAAGTACTCAAATGCTCTAGGTTTACCTGGTGCCTCTTTGTGGTGTGCTGCTCCACATGTGATAGCGGAGAAGACGCAGGGAAAACAACGTGTTGCTAAGCTGACCTCAGTGCTGTCTGTGTAACACAGCAGGCAGCCCCGTCCCGTTTGCTCTGTGATAATGTTATGGCTCCAGTCATTGTGTCCAAGTAGCTGCTTTGCCGTATCTGTGCTCCTAAGTTTTGCAACTTCTCCTTAAGGTACTCTGAGTGGAGTTAAGATGATTCTTTAAAACACAGTTATATAGTGTAGTAAGGACACAACCTTGCTTCCCTGATTTTTTTTTTTTTTTTTTAAATGCCATATAACCAAACTTCTGTTAAGCACCTGTGTTCTCTGCCTGCTCTAACTGTGGTTCATTTGGATCCTCTACAACACACAGGGTATCATTTAGTTGGTCTCTGCAGGCTGACTTGACTGATGCTCCCAACAAGATAGATTGTGATTCTGCACATGTGAACTTACATTTCCAGTAAAGTATAGTCCTTGGTTACTGCACAGTACAAAGCCTGCTCAGCACCAGGGAGCAGTAGAGCAGGGAGTAGCTCTCAGGTAATTTCACTAGGCCACACTGGAGGCTTGATGTGCTTTTGAAATGGGCGAGATGAGTTACCAGATTTTTTTGTACAAGACAATGATGAGGAGGATTCACATGGTCGGCAGTGTAGGTTAGTTTGCCTGCCTTGGTGTCTTTAAATAGGGAGGGATAATATGACATAGTCTTAGAGTGCAGTAAATGCACAATGGTTTTTGTAGCTTCAGAAATTCTGGGCAAAGTGCAGCATTTCCTCAGAAGGAAGACAGCAGTGCCAGCTTGTTAAAACATGCAGCATATTGGCAGGACTGTGTTATGAGCATATTTGCATGATTTGGAAACAGTTTAAGACAGTAGTTCCTGGGCAGGCTGCTTCTTTTGGCATACTGGTGCTTAGTGTATTGGCAACTCCAAGCAGGGCAAAGATCGCCTCATAGACAAAAAGGATTCTGAAGGATGGAGCTAGGATTTGATTTGCTCTATTTGCTTTGGGGGGCATTTTTATAGAGGAAAAAAAAAATGCAATTTTTATTATTACTTTAACATTTTACAGCTGTAAAAACACAAAATGCACTTTTTTTCCTTTAGTATATAGCGTGTTCCCACATTGGCTCAATACAGGAGCCCTGAGAAGTTTGATGTCCTCCCGAGTTTATGCAGCCTATTAGATATTTTCTGGTAGGTCAATGACTTCCATGCATTGTCAGGTCTGTTTAGCAAGCTTACTTTAGAACTGAGTTTGGTTGTTTTTTTTTTTTTTTAATTTAAAATTGAATATATCCAATACTAATAACAATTTAATTGACAAATTAATCATAGTAATTAAATGGTGAATGTGCTGGATGTGGCTGCAGTGTAAGCAGCAGTGAGCAGGCCAGTTTTAAGTTTTCTTGAAGCAAGAGTGACCATTCATATTTCTTAGGTTTAAATTGTCTTATTAATGCTTTATAGTTATAGCCAGTCAATTTGAGCAATGTTGCTTCTGTCTTTTAATCACAATCATTTATTCTCAAATCAGAGGGAATATATGAAGGAGGAGGTGGAAGAGTGTGCTGAAGATGAGGCGACTGAATCGGAAGAAGACTTTGACTTTGATGAAAGAATTGGATGCTTTTCCAAAGGTTCCTGAAAGCTACGTGGAGACTTCAGCTACTGGAGGCACAGGTAGGCCTTATTAAGATGCTGATGTGATTGATGTTGGCTGTTAGCTCAGTCTAGCATGCTCTGGGAGTAGAAGTTTCAATAGGAGGAAGACAGGCATCTGTGTTCATTTGAATCTACCCAAAATTGGTTTCTTGATTTCTTTTGTGGGCTGATAGAGCTCATCTGCTTAAAGACAAGGCATAGTATCTTATCCAAATAGATGAATCGCAAGGGAGGTTTTTGTGTAAAACTGGTGAGACTGAAACCAATGTAGAGGTTTGAGGTAAAAACTTCTAGCCAGTTATCACTGGAAGTTCGCTGTACCAAGGCCGTATTAAAATACTCCAATTTGTTGTCTCATTAAACCTTTTCTCTGTGTCAGGTTTCTGAGTGATGCTGTGTCAGCATGAGCTGAAATTCAGGTTGTGTTTCATAAAAGAGGAAAAACATTCTCCAGTGGTGTCTAAGAGCTGGCTAAGTTAAACAACGGATGAAGAGCAGCTCTCTAAAGCTTTTTGTCTTGAAGGTGTAGTTGATTTTAGGAGTAAGGAAAGCCCTTTGAAGAGCTAAACACTTTACTCCAGGGCATGTGCTTGTATTGTCCTTCTTAGTCACTTGAGCTTCTTTCAAAAAACTGTAGCTGTAAGAAGTACCTTTTCTGTATGTATCTGAACAGAAAATTGTGCCTGTAAGTTGGGTTGGGTTACAGTCTGATCTGGAAACGGTGACTTCGTCTGTTGGACTACTGGAATTGTTTGCAGTTAGATGGGGAACTGCTAGCAGTTTGAAATGGAGGACAAAAATCTCTCATGTGATTGTTTGAAACTCAGTTGAATAAAAAGTACAAGAAGCAATTGCAATCTGTAGATAAGCCTTTGAAGTCATTACACCACTTGTAGTGTAGAAGTAAATATCACAAGGATCTGTATTACTTTGCTACATTTCCTGAATTGCACTGTTAATAATTAAAGGATTATTGTACATAAAATAATCTCTAAAAGCTGGTTAAATAACTCTTTGTTAAAGTTAGTCCCAGTTCCTGAGAAAGCAAGTGAGTTGTTAACAATAAATGCTTAAAAATTCCTATTTTTGTGTTATTGCATCAGAGAACTTCACTTTGGTGAAGGGGTGCCTTAAGGATTTCTCAACACCAGAAGTTACTTTAGCATTCTTTGGTTTATCCCAGTAATCTTTATAAATGACAGTATAGGATTGTCTTATTCTATGCTGTTATAAAACTCAAATGTAGTATTCCTGTCACATTCAGGATTCAAGTGCCAGGCTTACATTCTGGTGTTATAGGAATGCCAAACATAGCAAGACACTATTCTCAGACTTGCAGTGCCTTAAAACCCGTTGCAGAAGAAGTACTGGTGTCTTGAAAGGGCTGAGACTCCAGCTGAGGGCTCGGAGAGCCTTCAGAAAAGAGGATCTGTCTTTGGAAATTCTACAGACTTTATTTTCTTGTTCAGATCCAGCAATACCTTTGCTCAGAATTACCCATAAAGCAGCTATGGCTCTATTTGTTTCCTCATGTTGGGAAAGACAGTGTGGCTCCAGCTTTCCTCCTGCAGTAGGATAGACAGTGCTCCAGCTTTCCTGGGCTGAGTCTGGCCTGCTGGAAATGGATAACCAGCATAATTAGCTGATTAGTGCATCTGCTTTCACAGTGTGCATTGCTGTGAAGGTTTTCATATGTCTGATGGCTACACAACTTCAGCAGAAAGCTAGGACTTGAAATGTTGCTGATCAATGCAGCAGTCAGTGCTGCAGCCAGTGGCTTCTTTCTGGATCCTGTAGGACCATTGCTTCGTGTCCCTGCTGCAGACCACTGTGTAGTCAGTCAAAGTCCATCAACAGGCTTGTTTTTTCTCAAGCTGCCCTTCACAGAATCTGTAGAAATACTCCCCAGAATGCAGATATAAAACACATACTGCTAATAAGCTGTACAAATCACTACTGTGCTCCATAACTGAAGTTTCTTTTCAGCTTAACAAAAGTCATGATTTAATAAAAGGGGTGTAGCAGGCACTTCTGTGCATCTGTTACTACATTTCTGACTATGTGCAGCAGGATAATATTCCCTTTGCATTGTACAAGGTTGTGAGTGTGATGAATAGGCATCTTTGGAGATAAGTGAGGCACATATCCTGTTAAAATACACCATTTAGTTTTCTTCCTAAAAATAATTTCATATCAGTTCATCACTTATTTAGTTGTTGGTAGAATGGATAGCTATGTGTTACTTATCTCCAGAGGAAGAATTGTTTGAAATATTGAGGTGGAAGTCCTGACTGTACATCTAACCGCAAGTAATACAACAAGGACACCTTTTGCAAAGTGGACAACACATATAATGCATATTATTTCTCTTGTCTGATAGCTTCTTGGCTCTAAAACTACATATATAAAAGAAGCGTTATAAAAACTTAGGTTGTAGGCAAGTGGAGGCTTGAAGGGACTTCAAGGTGTACCTTCTAATTTCACTCTTGAATTTAGGATTGAATTTGCCTAGACAGTGATTTGTGGGCACTTTGTTTTATGTGCAGAGGAGGATCTATCCTGTTAAATCTTCCATAAAGGGATTTCACAATCTTCCCATCATTCTAGGATTTGACTGTACTTAATGTAAAAAGTTCTTTCTTGATGCAAAGGTCAGACTTGTTCTTTTCCCCTTCTATGTAAAAACAAATACTGTAGATACGAAGATATTTCTCTAAGAGCAGTTTCTGGATTTATAAATCGAATATACCAGTATTTTACTGGTAATGCTTAGATTCTGGAATGTTAGAATTTTGTTGTGCTTGTGTTTCTGAATAATATTTCTCACAATCTAAACTTCTTTTTTCTTTTGACCACTCAGTTTCTCTGATAGCGTTTACGACGATAGCTTTCCTGACTATAATGGAGTTCACGGTGTATCGGGACACATGGATGAAATATGAATATGAAGTAGACAAGGATTTTACTAGGTATTTTTTTATTAATTATAATTACTTTTAAAATTTTTCTGCATTTCAGGAAGAAATACATTTGAAATGTTCATGTGACTTGGAAGCAATTTATGGTGGAAATTAAAAACTAAATACTAAAGGGACTTGATTTTTCTTCTGTTGATTGATTTGGATTTTTTATTTTCTGGAATCTACAAATAAGAAAAATTGAGATTGCTGCAGTGAAGAAGTCTAAATAGTGTAGATTTGTTGGTGGAGTCCCTTGAGGAATTATTTGTTAACAATTCAGAGGACGTTGTAATACATAGCTCCACATCAGCTTTGTAAAGCCACCAGCTTCACATGATGCTTACTCTAGCTCATACAGTTAGTATATCGCCATTATACTTTGTGCTGCTGGAGATGAACCTTAAGCACTCAGAACTCTGACTGCGTTATCTAGAGATTGCTGCTGATCTTGTCTTCAGTTATGGCCTTTGAGATCAGCTGAAGATGCATTTGCTGTTGGTTTCATGTGCTTGTCTGGACTGCTCTCCTTTCTTCCTGATGTGGTCAGGCACCTGTGAGTCCTTGTGAAGTTAATGGAGAGTCTGTGCACTGAACACCTTTAAATATCATGTGTCTGAAACTGAAATAATTTTAAAAGCTGTTTGACTAGTTGCTGTGGTAACAAGCTAAAAATATGTATATTAATTGGATGTCTTGAACAGCAGAAATACCAAAGGTTTCTGTAGTAAAAAAACCCAACAACAACAGAAAAACCCAAACCAACAAGAAATTTAAGGGAGATGCATTAAAAACTCGATTTAGATTAAATCCATTCAGACAGATGGGAGTTTCACATTCAGGTCATTGCTAAAGTAGGTTCTTTCCCTAGTGAAGCTATTGCATGGGAAGGACAGTCTAGAGGTTAAGAGACTATTATGGGGCTTGGGAGACATCATGCCGTAGATTTTCCAGTTTGATTGCGGGTTTATCAGTCAGCCTGCAGTTCTGTGACAATTTAAACCAATGGCAATGGGTACCACTGTAACTGCTTTTCTCCTGTCTGCTGGCTGTGTCTGATCTCAGGTTGAGCCAGTGTTTGTTTGTGGTCAGCTAAGTTCCCAGAAGATCCCTGAGAATTTATTCATTATAGTTTAAATTACTTTTGTGAAACTAACATGAAAACAAGAAATACCCAGAATATTGGGGAATGCCATACAATCAGACTTTTGGCGTGATGGAGTGTTTTCGGATTTTTTTTTTCCCCCTACTCAATGGGAAGAACTGTGTTTCACCTACCCTCATTATAGAAACATTCAGGGTAAAGAACATACAAGGCATTTAGCTATTATAATATAGGAGCATTTTTGAGAAAAAAACTATTTCTAGAAGCATTGCTAGCAAAACCAACAATCTTTTTGACATTGCAGTGTTTTCTGGGAAGTGGTTTTAGCAGCCTCCCAGCCTGATCCTGAATGTCACTGTACTGAAGAATTCTGGTTAGGATTGGAAATACAGTATCCTGTCTTAAGGACAAAACAGGAGGAAAGTGGTCAAATATTTACTCAGGTTTAGATTTGTAACTCCTGCATAGCCCTAATCCATTGCATTCTGTGGAATTTATTGCACTGTTGTGTGGAAAAAAAAAAGTAAACTATTGAAAAAACTGTACTTAGTGACAAACTCTTGGGCCAGTAGCATTTCAAAAAAATGTTAGGAGTTTCATGGTAAACTTCAACATGGAAATCTGGTGGTTTTATCTCTAAGTTACGAGTGGTCATCAGTGCTTTCATAATTAAAAGTCTGCATTTGTTTGCAAAAATTTTAAACGGCCTAAATTTATATTTATTGGTGTAAATGTTATTTGGCAGTGTTTCTGCAAGTAGTCTGAGAAGTTTAGTAGTATATCTCTTGCTACTTGTCCTCCATATTACTTATATAACTATTTGCCTTTTTTTTTTTTTTTTCCAGTAAGTTAAGAATCAACATAGATATTACGGTTGCCATGAGGTGTCAATGTAAGTATTCCATCAGTTAAAGTTTTGAAACACTTTAAAGGCTCTTCAGAATATGCATTTGCTTATACTGTAGTTGGATATTGTTCAAAATATTCTAACACTGAATTTTTTTGTGATCTTGATGGCATGTAGTGATCTTCATGGTATATGACTCACTGGAAGAACTGGTAGGAGATGTGAAGAAAAATATTTATGCCATCTTGTTCACATCTCGCAGAACTTTGCTTTGTCTGTCAGGACAAAAACCCGATCTGTTGTTGCAGTCTCTCTCTAGCTGGAGTAATCTAAAAGCTCACAGTGAGGTAGAACTCAGCAGCAGGAATTTATCGCAACTTTTATTTATTTATGAACTTGGCAAATATTAATCTAGTCTATTGTTTAACAATACTAGAACCCTCAGGTGATTTCATCCTTCCAATGAACATATGTATGCCTTCCCTTTTAAAGGCAATACTTAGTGTTCTTTTCAACCACTGTTTGTGGTTTTGGTCATCCTGGACTGAGAAGGAGAAAGAATACTGCTACCAGGAATGTAAGCAAGTCTTAAGACTCACTTTTTTGGCTAGATTCAATCTTGCATTAGTTTTATGGTACTAATGTACCATACAATTTGTGTTTGTCTCACAAGTATTAATTCATAAGTTATCACGTCTTACTCTTAAAATTTATTTTAATATTTTTCAATTATTTTCCAGTTAAAATATTTTTTTTTTTAAATCTGTTTTTTTAAAAAATTTGAAAAATAAACAAGACTTTATCCTCTGTTTTGACTAGTCTTGGTTTGGTTTCAGTGCTTGTGAGATCCTAGAAAGTTTGTGTATGTGGTTCATGCAAGACCTCTGAAGGTGCTACAGCAGTGAGACAATACTGCAAATTTGAAAAGTTTGTTTCTGGTCACTGTGTATCCGTTGATGATACTCTGATATTATGTCTATGATTCTATGATAGGTTGAAAAGTAGGATTCTGTGGTTTCCCCCTACTTCCGAGTTATCTGCGTCTTGCCAGAGTTGTTTTTCCTTTTGATTTGAACTTTATTAACAATTAATAGTAACTTACACTGAAAGTTTACTGCTGTACTGTGAAATTTCATTTCAACTTGAACTTTTTTTTGTTTGTTTGTGATAATCTGTAAGACTCTTAATATTTTTCTCCCTGTTAAAAATAGATGTGGGGGCTGATGTTCTGGATTTAGCAGAAACAATGGTTGCCTCTGCAGATGCGCTGATCTATGAACCAGTAAGTTGATACTTAGCTTTTTATTTAAAAAGGAAATTGGTCTTTACTTGGTGCAGAGCACTGCTGGGCTGGCTTGCTTGCTTGTGTTTTTTTTGCCCACAATTGGGCTCCTTGAGTAAGGTCTACAGTGGTTACCCTAGGAATCTGTTAGGGATAAAGGGCAGCATTGGGATTTCTAGTGATTTCTACAGTTATTTTTACATGTGCAAACTCTAAGGCTAGATGCTAACAGAATTTGATATGGAAGGAAAACCATTGGCGTTCTCGTCAAAGGAGAATTTACGTAACTGCTTTTTAACTAGAAGAAGATTAGGATTCTAAAAAGGGGTAGAAAGTCACCGTTACATCCCTATAATATGGAATGGCATTAAAGATTGTAAATTGGTTTAGTATCCTTTTAATTTCTGTATTGTGAACTGAAGCCTCTGGAACGGTGTAAGCCTATGTTCTTAAGGTGGTTCTGCTTGCACAATACAGTAAGCTTTGAGGTAATTATGCTGTATCAAAGTATCATTTTGTCACTGTTTAATTGCAGGGTGACAATAAACCATGGCAGATGCTTTGTTAGCCCCCTCACTCCCCTCTCCCCACTAAGGAAAGGCAAAGAGAGAGAGGACTTGCCAGTTGGAAGTAATGTTTTACTAATGCTACTAATAAAATAGAGAAAATAATACAAAATATACAAAACCAATCTTGAATTTCCTGGCAAAGCTCAGAACTGCTCCAGCAGCTGCAAGGCGGGCACCCGGAAGTCCTGGGTTGGACTCTGCAGCAAACGGGAACTGGATTCAGGGATGCAGGGTCTGTCACTAGGCCTCAGATTGCAGGCGGACAGACGTGGTCCTCTCTAGATGTCAGCCGTAGTGGAAGAGAAGGAGACCCTTGTGATCTCCCACCTTATATGATGTATGACGTGGATGGGATGGAATACGCAGTTGATCAGTTTTAGTCACCTGTTCAGTTGGCTCCTACTTGCCCCTCTCACTTACGGGATGTGCATTCTTGTCACCAACCTTGCATTCCATTGCTGTGTCTACTAAAACATGTATCCAACTTCAGAAAAGTGCAGTTACTTAGAAGAACTTAGCTGAAAGGAAAATTCACTACAAGAGAAGCTGGTCTCGTTTTTAACAAAACCAGGACACGTTTACAGAAAGCCTATTGGAGAATGTAGCTTCCTGCTGGAAGTATTACATTCTCTAATAACTGAGCTGTATTCCATATTATAACAGTTTTGTCCAAATTCCTACTCGTGTGTGAGCAAGAGGAGATGGCTCAGTGGAAGGATGGGCTCAGGAAGGGGAAGGAGCTTGGTTTTGTTTGTTTGTTCTCCTTGGGACACTTCCCCTTTTTGTCAGGACAGTCATCTCTGTGCTGCTGTAGCTGCTGCATGGTAGCAGTTGCCCTAGTGATTATAATCTTAGAAAGAGGAAAATTCCCATACTTGATCTCTTTTGGCCATGGCTCTGGGTAGGTTTAAGCATTAATTGCAATTGAATTTACTGTCTGGAGTACATCAGCATTAACAGTACATAGATTTGAATTCAGTGCACAGATGTTACTGGTGATACTAAAGAAGTGCTTAGTGTGGGATAACCCTAGAAATAAACAGTCTGCACCTGCACCCTTGTCTTTCACAGATTGCTCCTCTGCTTGTTTAATTGCTGTTTGCATCAAAACCATGCATGTCAGTTAGATCACTTAGAATTAAATTGCCACTCACTGCTTCTTTTAGCCCATGTTAGTCAAAGGCTAGAAGGGCAGAGGCTGCTTACTGAAGTTACAAGAGCTTTCGGAAAATATGCTGAAGTTATAAATGGAAACAAGTGAATAATTCTAGGGAGAAAGGGACAGAAATTTTCATACTTGAACACTAAATGTATTATTCAAAATGCAAAGTCCTTTCATAAACTCCAGTATGTGGTACCACCTATGTTGGGTGGGGAAAAATTTAATGAAATATAACAAGGGCAAGTGTAGAGTTTTGCATCTGGGCAGGAACAACCCCAGGTTCCAGTAAAAGTTGGGGAACGACCTGTTAGAGAGCAGTGTAGGGGAAAGGGACCTGGGGGTCCTGGTGGACAGCTGTGGATGACCATGAGCCAGCACTGTGCCCTTGTGGCCAGGAAGGCCAATGGCATCCTGGGGTGTATTAGAAGGGGGGTGGTCAGTAGGTCCAGAGAGGTTCTCCTTCCCCTCTACTCTGCCCTGGTGAGACCACACCCAGAATATTGTGTCCAGTTCTGGGTCCCTCAGTTCCAGAAGGACAGGGAACTGCTGGAGAGAGTCAAGCGCAGGGCAACAAAGATCGTTAAGTGAGTGGAGCATCTCCCTTATGAGGAAAGGCTGAGGGAGCTGGGTCTTTTTAGCTTGGAGAAGAGGAGACCGAGGGGTAACCTTGTTAATGTTTATAAATATGTAAAGGATGAGTGCCATGAGGATGGAGCCAGGCTCTTCTCGATGACAACCAGTGATAGAACAAGGGGTAATGGATACAAACTGGAACACAGGAGGTTCCACTTAAATATGAGAAGAAACTTCTTCATGGTGAGGGTGACAGAGCCTGGAACAGGCTACCCAGGGGGGTTGTGGAGTCTTCTTCTCTGCAGACGTTCAAAACCTGCCTGGACACCTTCCTGTGTAACCTCATCTGGGTGTTCCTGCTCCAGCAGGGGGATTGGACTGGATGATCTTTTGAGGTCCCTTCCAATTCCTAACAGTCTGTGATTCTGTGAGGTGGATTGTAACTCCACACCTCTTCCCGTACCTCAGTTCTCTTCTGGGTTTCATGAATGGGGTTTCAGTGCTTCCTGCATGTTTTGTTACATATGTGATTTTTGTTTCAGGTAGTATTTGAACTCAGCCCACAACAAAAAGAATGGCAAAGGTAAAGCACTGAGATACACACATATGTTTTGTAATATTTGTACTGAAAGTGACTCTGAGGTACACCAGTCATGTGACAGAACTATGTCTTTGGTGTAACAGTTCCTGTTTGTAATTTATGAGTGCCAACTTGTGAAAAGATATTAATTTACTTTGCTTTCTCATTATCTGAGAAATGGGAAAAAAATGAGTAATGGAGAAAAAAAATTGGCTTTGGGCTTATTTGTGGAACTGGGTCATGCAGTTGCAAGCCAAGATGTATGGGGTCATCCAACTTATGTTTCTGAACAAATGCATGGTAGCACAAGTTTTAATTGCAGGTTCAGACGTGTAGCACAGCTTGGTATCTAAATGTCACAGATAGCTTGATATCTAAATAACCAGTAGTAACAAATTGTCATGTTATTGGGAAAGCAAATGGATTTGAGTCTTTCATATAACTGAATTGACACACTGTTTATCATTTAAATTGGAATAGCTTGGTTATGTGTGTGATTGCTATACTGCTAATCCTGTAATAGATCCTGAAGCTTATTTGGGAGTCTGGCTAGTTTTCATATTTTGGTAACACACTGCTGTGAACACCAGAGCTTTAAGCTCTGCATAAAATATAATTCTCAAAGTTTACTGTAACACTTTAATGACATGAACCTTGCTAACTTCTTGATTTATAACCTGCAGCTGAAACTGGTAATTAATTGTGAAGTTATGTTTTGTTTTACTGTTACATGCTTTCACATTTGACTCTGTAATCTTTAGGATGCTGCAGGTAATTCAGAGTAGGCTGCAAGAAGAACACTCTCTTCAAGATGTGATATTCAAAAGTGCTTTTAAAAGTGCTTCTACAGCACTGCCACCACGGTAAGAAAAATTTGGCTATTGGTGGTGGTGTTCCCCTCTCCCCCGCCCTATTTAATTTGACTTCACGTTTTATTGTGGTTGTGATTTTTTTTTTTCCAGAAGATAAGGTTTTAAAGAAAGAAGACCTTACTGCTTTATATTGCATTTTAAAATGAAAGCTGAGTTTCTTTTCCCCTTCCAAGCAAACAAAACTCCCATACAAGCAAACCATAAATGAAACAAAGCAAACACCAAAAATACCGTATGCACTTTCCATGTTGTAATCTCCCTGTTTGAGGACAGAATACATCCTTTCTTCCTAAGGCAAAGCTAAAGAAGGCTTGCGAAATCTTTTCTCTCATTTAATTGATATATTCAGATTCACTAAGTCTTTCTGTGCCCCTATGATATTTGTTAGTGCAGTATTTTAGATTATATTTATGCTTGAGGTATGTTTAAAATTTTTTCATATCTCTCGAAGGAGCAGATTTGGAAATATGTTCCAAGTTGTGGACATCCCAACAAGTGTTGGAACAGGAAGGTTTCATAAAAAATCAATGTTGAAAGCTGTTCTTGCTACAGTGTTCATTGTAGCATTAAACCTTTCCCAACAAACCATTTTGGGTACAAATAATTGGAAAAAAAATTCCCCAGGGCAGCAAGTTATACTTAGTCTTATGTTTTCTGTTCACATGTTTAGGTATCCTAAGTTAGTGTTGTAGGACAGATCTCTGAATATAAGTACAAGCGAAAGCTTATTGTTTTCATCAGACTGACCTTTATTAGATTCCTTCACTTCTACCACCCCTGCTATAACTGCAGAAGAATATGATAAGGAGAGGTAGATGATAATGACACATTATGCTAGGAAAAGGAAATCTAGTTGTACTGCTGTTATTTCTGTTAATGAATATTCTCAAGTACTCTTTATGTTGTTTTTGTTTCAAACAGGGAAGATAATTCATTACAGTCTCCCGATGCATGCAGAATTCATGGTCATCTCTATGTCAATAAAGTGGCAGGGAACTTTCACATAACTGTGGGCAAGTATGTTCTGTTCAGTTCTTGAAAAGAAAAAAGAATTGACTTCTACGTTATATATAGTGCATGCATGTATATGTGTGTGTCTGCTTTTACACTTTTGAATTAATCACTGGGTTTTATTAACCTTCCCATACACATGCTTGGTACTCTTTTCCATGTGGTATCTTTTCTTGCTCAGTTCAAAACAAATTACTTCACAAGGTATTAAAACAATGTATTGCAGTACAGTGTGGCATGCAGTGTAGTGGTTATGAATTCTAGCGTCTTGCAGGATGAAAACTCTTGAAAATAGTGTATGACATGGAGTGGACTGCTTGTACTTGCCTCCAGTCTCTGGACCTGGCCAAACTTCTCCTGTCTGTTGGTACACAGTTCACTAACGTGGATGCAGTGTAGATGTGTGCCATTTTGGTGCTGAGATCACATAGCTGCAGAACCATAGTTAGGGAGCTAAATGCCAGTTCGCCTTCCTTTGGGGAGACTTTCTGATACGCTTCAGCAATGGTATGAGCTTATATACACTGCACGCAAACTTGTGTTCACTTTTCTCTGTGCCTCCAGCCCTGCTGTCCTCACTTGTCTTCCTGCTGTTTCTGTCACCTGAGATCTTAGCATGCAATCTGTACTCTCTAATTTACCCATGTGTCATTCCAGCTGCTGTCTTTGTGTGGATGTTTCTCCAGATGTCACTTTTGCCTGGTCCTGTACCACCTCTCTGATTTGTCCTTGGATGTCCCACTTCTTAAGCGCTTTTCAGAGCTGATAGTTTCAGCCTTTCATCTATAGTGCCATCACTTCTCTCTTCCTGTCTCTAGTTCTGCAACCCTGAATAATCTTTTGCTTTCCTTTGCTTCCTTTTGCTCATCATTACATTTGTGCTTCTGCAAAGTTGCTTTTTGTTGTTTTTGTTGTTGTTGTTGGCTTTTCTAACTGGCTGCCTTTGTACCTTTTTGCCTGGTTATTTATTGTAGTCCTGTCTTGACTGATTTCATTGTCTTTCTCCACCTTCTGTTGATCAAAAACTTACATGCATTTGGCAATGATTTAACTTAAGCTAAGCAGGGAAAGGTTCCTTCATTGTTGGCTGGACAGGTAAGGATGAAGTGTGGCTGAGAGGCTGTTTTACTTTCCAGACAGAATTTCACTTTTTTCCCCCCTTCTTGCTTTTACCAGTCTGTGCATTGGCCTTCCCTTGCAGCATCCAGACCTGAAGTTGTCTTAATTAGTCAGGGAGCAAATACAGAGCGTAGTTAACTTTCTTAGTCATAGAGCAAGTATGGTAAAGTTTCCATCAGTCACATGAGCAGTTCTGCAGCTTTTCATGTGTTAGGCCTTGGTGACTCTTCTGGGAGCCTGGGGACTTGATGTGGTTTTGACAGTTCTAAAATTTTGAGACAGTAATTTTGTGTGAGAGGGTTTCCATGAGTCTTATGTACCTGTACTTTGTAATTCAGGCTGTCTGTACTTGGCAGTAATAAAAAAATCATATTTTTACAAATATATATAAATTGTATCTATATTTCAAACATATGTATTACAGATATTTAAACATATGTATTTTATACACATGTGCATTATATATATGTATAAAAAAATAAAGTATTTATTGAAATAGAGGGGGAAAGGTATTTTTTTCTACATAGTCCTCTTTAGAAAAGCTGTGTCTTTTGTGTGGATTCATCAAACAGATTTTTCATAAAATGTATCTTGCTTTCTTTAGGGCAATACCACACCCTCGAGGCCATGCACACTTGGCAGCCCTTGTAAGCCATGAGTGTAAGTTCTTTTTGTCACCTCCATTCGAACAAGTATCTTTTTGTTCTGACTGCTGCCATACGTTAACATAGGTTGCTGGTGTAAAGATGTTCTAGCTGGGCAATTGCATTGTAGATGAAAGTGAAGAATATTCTTTGCAATGTTATGACTCAGTAGTGACTGACTTTCATACGTTGAACACTATTAATATTATCTTTAGGTTGCTTCTACTGTAGTGATAACATAGGAATGTCAAATGTTTTTTAACACAGATACCGTATGAAATTCCCATATTTCACTCTGAACTACACATTTCCTGCAAAGTCTGGTTTTTTAAGGTTACAAATTTCTGACCTTTGTGCTCAGAAACTTCATTTTTAGTTTATGGGTCTAGATATTAAATGTGTGTTCCTGCTGTGCTTAATGCGAGGCAAGGGTGACTTTCTGTGAAGAATGAACTTGGTGTTGGTTAAACCTCCAAACGTCTGCACATGAATTTATGTCAACACAAGTGTATAATATCACAGAGCTTTAATATCTTTGGAAAATCAGGCAATGCAGTAACTTGATAGTTGCTTCATGTTTCCTCTTTACATTTCATTTATGAAATTTTAGTCTTCTAGATACCATTACATACAAGAACCTGGATAGTAGAATAACTTCAGTATTTGGTCAACTGGGAACTTTCTGTCATTAAATTCCAACTTTGTTCAGACCCAGGGCTGATTCAGATAGAGTTATAATTTGTTTCAGAAGTTCTTTAATAGAGAAATGTAATTATTTGTTAAATATTTTGGATGTGAGTTTTGTTTGAAAGATGTAGTAGACATATTGATGTAATCACAGGCACAAATCCAGTGAAATGCACCAGTGTTTGAAATATTCTAATTAATATGTTTTCCAGTGTGAGAAATGAGTGCATCTTTTGCTCTGACAAGAGTGCAGAATCTAGTAGTTTAAAAAAGACCTTGTTTAATTCCTCTGTATTGTCTTTCAGCCTATAACTTCTCTCATAGAATAGACCATTTGTCATTTGGAGAGCTTATTCCAGGAATCATTAATCCTTTGGATGGAACAGAAAAAATAGCATCAGATCGTAAGTGTTGTGTGTTAAAAAAAAAAGCATCTTGTTTTCTATATATTTTCCAATAATTACATTTAAATTATTATCATATTTCATGAAAGTTGTGATTTACAAATAGCATGTCCTGCTGAATTTGGTAGCAAGCAATGCACTGTTTGGTTATCTACGTATCATCTTAAGTGGATGATTTTAGTATCAATATTGCTGTACTTTGCTGTGTCGCTGAAGTTCATTTGCAGTTTCTTCTGGATTTGCGTTACGTTGAAGTTACAGTATGTCTGAGCATGTTGCAAAGAATTTTGCAGCAGTATTCTACAGTGGAGATTGATACATCTGGTTGTTGTCATAATGGGGGAAAACAAGCCTGATTTGGTTTTAAAAAAAACCACCAGCATCAGGAGTCTTGGATTCTCTTCCTGTATTTGGTTTGTCACTTCCACAGCGTATTTTTTGAGGCTACTGCAGGCAGGGTTTGTGTATCGCTTTGTTTCATCATGTGTAAATAAAGGAGTGTAGTAACCTGCCTCACAGATCTGCCCTCGCCTCATCCCCTGATGTTTGTTCCCCAGAGTGATCCCCAGAACCTTCTGAAGCTGCTCCAGCCAGAATGGCTGAAACAAATTGCTTCAGTCTGTCAGTGTTTGTTCTCTTGGGGAATCGCACAAAGACAGAACGATCATAAATGTGTAAGCATGCTGGCTGCTGTAGATGAATTCTCTAGAAGTCTGTCTAATCAAGAGAAAAACTGTTATGCGTTTAGAAGGGCTTCCAGCGTTGTGTAGACAATTCAGCGGGTAAAATCCAGTCAAGCCACTGTCAAGGTGTACGTATCATGCAAAATGTGACTGTTTGAAACTTCTGGTGTCCTGGAATGTCTGTGCCTTTCATTTGAAACCTTGCGTGGCCTGACCTTAACAAATCTTGATATCACATGGGTAGAGTGTAAATTACTCTGAGTACAGATGTGACATAGGCCTTGCCTGTGGAAACTAATTTTGTTCGTGCTGGTGATGCTGAAGTAGCCTTGGCAGTCCTGGGTCTCCTTGAAGAATGTCCCTAGTGTGAATGGCTTAGCTGATTAACTGTTTTAAATATTATTTGTTTGATTTATTTATGAATGTCTCAGATGATTCTTGGCTCTGTACTTAATTCAACAGTGAGATTTGTTTTCTTCTAGACAACCAAATGTTCCAATATTTTATCACAGTTGTGCCAACCAAGCTACATACGTATAAAATTTCAGCAGAAACACATCAGTTTTCAGTGACAGAAAGGGTAAGTAGAAGAGAAAACCATGCAGAGGAAACAGTGATTGTTCTTTACAAAAACTCAACTGTGAAAATGGAGACTTAGTTGCACTGTGGTTTTGAAAGCTCTTGTAGTGTGAAGAGACTTGTGCAGGATGTTCTAGTGCGCTGGATTTATCTCTAAATAATGTAATACTGATATTAAGATATATATGCTTGGTGACACATGCCAACTTCTCGCATTACTGTTTTGCAACCATAAATCTGGAATCTGATACTATAATTAGTGATAGATATCCAGTCATTTCTGTTTCGCTGGATTCTAATGGTGGTGGTGGTGGGGAAATCCTGTAAGTTTTAGTTCTGTGATCTTGAGTGTAGCTTTACAAATATTTAATCCACCTTTAGCTTCTTATCCTTGTAGGAAGCAAACAAAAAAACACAGCTCATGTGAATGTCATGAACTTGGCTGTGGAGTGTTAGAAATGGAAACAAAGGTAGTTTGCATGAACAATTAACCACACAAAGTGTTTCTGTCTCTCAGCTGTCTTATTTGACCTTTGTTGAACCAGCTACTTTAATTATTCTCCAGGCTAGAGAGCTTTTGCTTCTGGGCTTGGAGAGGCTTTTAATTCTGAATCTATACAGTAGTTATTGCAGCATAGTACATGGGCAAAACATAAAGTACTCATTTTAAAGACTGCTGTAAATAAGAAAAAGACCTTCTGTATACCAGTTACGTATCTCATTTCCAGACACTGAACTCTGTTTTGATCTTCGATTCAAAAGCCAAAGAAGAAAAATCCTTGCCAAGAATTTAATTAAAAATTACAGATAAAGCGAGTGTTAAGAAGGAAGCCTTGAGGTGAAAGGAAATTCAGAGATTAGGATGGTACTTCCCTGTAATACAGTTTGTGATGTTCTCCAAGGGAGAACAATCTTTTATTTCCTCACAATTCCATGCTGTACTTCTGAAAAATATGAATTTGAGGGAAGCAGGGTGGTGATGATGTCTTGGAGTTCAACGTGGGACATGTGGACCACTGAAGGGAAAGGTTTGCTCTAAAACTCTTGGAAGTAAGGAGAGGAACGCAGAGGAATTTCATAATGCAATATACTCCCGCCTTCTGCTGGTCTAGCAATCCACTTCATGTTTTCTCGGCACAATCTCTGTGACAGCTCAGGCACTCATTAAACTTCGAGACATCAGTCAACTGCTAGTCTTACTCTTTATTGCGTTTTTTTCATCTTGAATTAAATTTTTCTCTCCTTCTGCTATATAGTTTCTGTGAATTAACTGTGCAGTCTTGGGTCTTTAATTTTTGTGGGGATGTGCGTTTTTAATGGAAGTTGCAACACAGCCACAGATTGCTCTGGAGAAAAGCTTGTGAATAGTGGAGGTAAAGTCGCATTACGTGGTTGCTTGCACTGTCAGTAGGTAGCCCTGTTACCTGTAAAGCTTGTTTGTGTTTATCTTTGGAAAACAGACACCTCTAGTAGGTGAACTGGGAAAGGCTGTTAAGACCAGTTAACACTGAACAACTTAATGCATTTGTTTTGTAAGAGTAGGCACATATGCAGACCTGGAAAAAGGCGGTCAGCTGCCACGGCTAAAACTTGAGTACAGTGAGGTTTAGTTGCCCCTGGTGAAGAGACTGGGAAGCAGAGTTTGAAAGGTGTGGGCAGAAGCATCTGAGCTGTTGTTGTTGATGTTTGAGATGCTGTGTTTATCTGTGCTAAAGGGATTTAATCCTTTCAAGGCTTCACTGATATCTGAGATGTATGATACAGGGTTGTTATTTTCAGCAACCTTTAGCAACCGACAATTAAATCATCTGGAGCAGCAGAAGCTAGAAGCAGACCAAAATGGTCTGTGGAAAAAGAATTATGTATCTTTTGAGGGTGGAGTTTTGGGCATTCTATTTAACTTTGTTTTCTTTTTTCACCATTTGACCTCAAAAGACCACTGAGGCCTAGGGAGACAATAGAGGAAAAACAAAGTTATATTTTGTCATCGGGCAATGGCAAAGTTCTGTTTAGCTACCTGTGGTCTTCTCTTCCTCCTTAGTGTGTCCGACCATCCGTCTTCTCATGCTGAATGTTGTCATGCTCTTGAAACAGAGAAGGCATTCTGTACTTCGTTTTTGTTTTTAAAAGCCGTTGCAAAGTTTCTGTGACCTGGTATCATAACTGATACTCGATTTTGACATCCTTTTTACTTTGGTTTGGTATCAAAAGCAGCAATATGTTTTATGTCAACGTTAGCTGACTGGAGAAGTTGCCTAGTCTGTATTTGACGAAGTGGTAGTCTACTTTTGATTCTTGTACTGTATTCTGCACATTTTTTTGAGCATAAACCATTAAATCTGCAGGTGAAATGGAGCTGTGATATATTGCTTTTCTATTCAGTCTTGCTTGTCTGTCTTCTCTACTCTTATTAGCCTAGACATGTCTGTGTTTATCTTCAGTAAATTAGGTTCTTTTCTGCTGCTCTTGTATATTTTCAGCCAGACTTACCTGGCAGTACATTTATCAACACCTTTCACTAACAACAATGGCAGCAAACTTCTGAAAGAAACTTAAGATTGTGTTGAAGGTTTTTTTTTAATCCTGAAACCTTTTTTCAAAAGTAGATATTTACAGCAGCCACACTCTTTGGAGTCTTTTGCTTTAAGAATTTGGGCAAATGAGAAGAAACTATAGAAGTTCTTGGATTAGAACTAGGGAGTCTGATGTGTTCAGAGTAGTCATGGCAAGTAAGTAATTATTTTTATCTAGGCATATTTCGTGCTGTGTGACTGTCTGAAATGACCTGACTGACAAAAATTGTGAAAAGAGGCTTGACTGGCTTTCTGTTTTCAGGCCTCAGAATTTTTGAAACTTAGGAATGTGATTTTTTTTTTTTTTTTTTTTCCCTCTCCCCATCACAGTAACGGATTATGGCATATGTGTAAGTATGCACTGAGGAAAAAAAACTAACATTGATCTGATTTAACTTAGGCTTCTGAATTTCAGTCATGGTAAACTCCAGTTTAGGGTCTCCCCTGGTATTTTTAAGAACCAGCGACTAAATCCTTTGTGGCATGTGAATCTGGAGATATGCTCCGAGAAAGAAGGAGGATGAAGCTTAATGAGTCTTAGATGCAATATGTAGATTTATATACACCCTCTGGGAAAACTGCCCCAGCTAAAGTTGTTCAACAACTTAAATGTCTCTTGAAGGACTCATCCTGATTTAAGTGACTAATAGTAGTGCATAAAGTAGGAAGAATTGGGGTGCTGTATTATACCAGTGCCCTCATTTGATTTCACAGGCTAGACCAAGACTGTCACACTTGTCCTCACAGGTACCAAAAGCAACCCAGTTATAAACATCATTGTTTAAAACACCAGGTCAGCAAATCTTGAGAGGATAGTTCTGAAGCATGATAGTGAACATTGACATGCAGCACAGAAGACCAGTGACCAGGACAATAGGTTATTTCATGATGTTTGACTTTTAGAAGGTACTGGCCAAAGTTGTCTTGATGTTCCCTGGTCTTCTGTTGATTCCCCGCTCTGATTGAGTAGCTCTTTGTCATCACACCTATTTAGATTGTTTCCTTGTGACTAATAAGAAGTGACTAACTTGTGTTTCTCTTTTTCAGGAAAGAGTAATTAACCATGCAGCTGGCAGCCATGGGGTGTCAGGAATATTCATGAAATATGACATCAGCTCACTTATGGTGACAGTGACCGAAGAACACATGCCTTTTTGGCAGTTCTTAGTGAGGCTCTGTGGCATTATTGGGGGAATTTTTTCAACGACAGGTAACTGTTGGTGCTTTGGCTCTGAACTCCTATTAAATTTTTTTTTTGTCACTGTGATTATGTTATGGATACATTTCAGGGGAGTTCTGAAGCTCTAGCAGGTTTAAGACAAAATACTCATTTGTGTGCACTGAAACATGCAGGGAAAGCCACTATTTTTTGGCATTTCTGCTGTTCTGAGGGCCTGTTGTTGTTTCCTTTTTGGTAACTATAGCATAATTTATGTACTTCTGGAAGAACAAGGACATGGATATATAGATAAATACATACATACACACACTGACTTCTAATATTCTATGTATTTCCTATAGTTGGGATCCAGTGCTAAATCAGTGCCGAAAACTGAGATAAGATTTCCGTCTGAAGTAATGGGGAGGATTTTCCTTGTGTAACTTGTCAATGTACTGCAGGACTTGCTCCTTCAAATAAAATAAGTTGATTCACTTATAAAATAAGGATTCACTTATTAGTCATGACATAATAGGATATTTTGATTAGAAGTTATTTCTTCTCTTGACTTTCATTTGAAGAGGGAATAGTAAAGGGACCTTGAACTAAGAGCTCTCTTTCAAAGTAGGTATTTCTGTCCCGCAGAATGTATTTTCACTTAGGAAAGCTGGGCAGAGGAAATGACATTTGCTTGGATAGCTTGGGTTTTGCCTTTACTGATGTTTTTCAGAATGTTAGAATTTCCCCTACCCTTGATGGTTCCTTTTTAATGTTAATTTCTCTGTGTTCTACACACCCGTTTACTGCACTGTATCCTGTGTAAGTATTGTGCAGAGTTTTGTTGTAATACTTGCATAAGTACTACAGTTTTACTGCTTGTGACAATTTAAATCTCGTTTGACACTGCAGGAATTTTACATGGCTTTGGAAGATTTGTAGCAGAAGTTATTTTTTGCCGTTTCAGACTGGGCACTCACAGATCCACATCGGTAAGAAAAGCTTTCTCCAAGTATTAAATGAGTGGTACAGCTCCCCGAGGATGGATGGATGAGCAGGATGACTTTGGGATTGAGTCCCAGCAGAATTTAAGATGTTGGCAATAAACCCTCCCCTTGACATGCATATGGGCAGAGATTTAACAGCTTTTAAAATTAGGTGGAAACTTTAGCATGTAAGGAAGCGAGGTGTTTTCTAAGAAGCTGAATTATTGAAACTGTGTCTCTTAAAGATGTGCCTGCTACATTCCCTGCATCGTTTTTGCTGTATTATTTTCACATTGCTACAAAGATGACAAGCAACTTGAAAGAGCTTAGCAGTCTTTGCCTTTCCCTTCATTGGGCATCAATAGACTTGCTCTTCTAGCAACTGCTTGATTTTATTTTACTTTTATTTCTGCCATTTAAGCCTGTAGGTAGCCTTTAAGATTTCTGCCTTTCTCTCAAATTTGGTTGAAGTTTGCCAGCTGACAAGGTTATGTGAGTGGGGAGAGAGTTGGAAAGGGAAGCAGGTTTGTATAGTTTTTGTTTGGGACACCAGGCAGAAGGCATACAAGAAATGCAGAAGAATAAAGAAATATATGTTTGGGGGGAAGATTCTGTTTCTGGACAAGCCATTAATAACCCTTTGGTTTTGTTTGACTAGGTCCCACTTCCTGATGGCCACACAAGCAACCACTTACCTCTAATTACAGACAATAGTACTCATTAGACTCCTGAGAAACTTTCTTCCTGCTGGACACAGAAGACATTTTTATAATAAAAAAAACATTGTGCAATATGCTGAGACAGTGCTGATGGGCAGCAAAATATGAAGCCTTTACAAAAACAAACCAGAACAAGCCCCCAGAAAACAACAAAACAATTTGTGTAATTTTTTTGTCTTTCTGTGTGCACATGGAGTCACGGGAAGTTGTGAGACCAGTGAGGTGGACCATCTGCTGGAGATCAAAGAGGCGTTGCTGCCAACACAGTATTCACGATTGAGCTGAATGTCATTGTGATGACTGACATCGACCTCTGGAACATCTTGGTGACCTTGGCTCTGTGCCCAGGAAGGGTCTGAGGAGAGCAGAGCACACGTGGGACGTGTGGAAGGGCTGGGCAGCAGGTGAAGGGCAGTACCAGAGCTGGGGTTTGGGGTTTCTTGTTCTTTTGTGATGGTGGGGCTTGGGGCTAAGATGCTATTCTTACAGCTGGGGAGCGATCCCAGAAAATCCTGAAGAAGAGGGAGACGAGAGAGAACTCAGGGAGTAACGTGCAGCCCAAGCCATGACTTTGGTGATCACCGCTGCCTTTCCATAGTCCCATCATTCCTTGCTGGAAGAAACATGGTGCGGAGCAGGGGAGAACCTCTGTTTTCAGATAGCCACTTCACAGCAGCGAGAATCCCTTCTGGTGTGGATGTGGAAGTGCCCAAGGATGCTGAGAATGGGCTCCAGTGTGCACAGTCTTTTTGAGCTGGAATAAGAACTTGCCTTTTGAACAAGACACTTGACTGTAGTTTTGGTAAGAAGGCAAGACTCCCTAGCAAAAGATCAGGAAATCTCTTTGTACTCCTTGGTAAAGAAATTGCTTTGGTGCATCCTTTGTTGTACCCCTGCTGCTAATATGCAAGCCATGCCCTGTAAATCCTGGAGATGGGGAGGAGAAAGAGCAAGAAGCTGCCTTGCTTGGCTCAGTGAAACTGCAGAAATACGGAATTCAGTGCAGCCTGGGCAGGGAGCGATAGAGTTGGTAGTAGGTGACTTCAGGGAATCCGAATCATTTTGCTGCAGACAGATGATGAGAAGGGATCTTCAGAATTAATCCTTATTGTTCATGAAGGTTTTTGTAAAAGAAATGAAGAGAGCAATATCAGTTTTATATTGTAAATATGCTACTAAGAATGAATGTTACTAATGCAGATGGTGCTTTGAGAAGTAAAACATCCTCTTACACCTGTGGTTAAACAGTTGCCCCACCAGGGTAAAAAATTAATAATATGATTCCTTCTCAGCAAAACTGATTTAATAATATATTAGGAGATGATGCTGACCCTGGCCTCACTCACCATGGAATGAATATTACAATTGAGAGGACTAACTATGGAAAAATAAAAATCTCTGTGGCATTGTCAGATTTTGCTGACTTCTGTTAATGTACTTTAGAGGACACTTGGGTCTTGGTGATGAGCACGATGTAAATAATATAGCTGAATTGCTATGCAAAGCAAAGGGCTTCCTAAACTGAGAAATCATATGAAATAGTAAACAAAGCATGGGAAATGAGGCAAGAATTTTGTTCAGCTGTTGAGAAGGACAGAAGTTGAAGGAAGCCAGGTCCTTGGGGTTGACAGCCAGGTTTGGGGTGTTCTCTTTTGTGGGTTTTTTAACGCTAATTAAAACTCAAGCAGCTTGAGAAACTCTTGTCCTTGGTAAGTAAGAAAATCAAAAGCTGTAAATTTTTGGTTCCCGTTTCTCTTTGGCCTTTCCCTCTGAGGTTTCTTCCCTACTTCTGCTCGGACTGATTCTGCTTTGGGCTTTCTCCTGACACTTGTTTCTTATCTGCCTGGAACAGACTGTACTGGTGGGTGATACTGATCTCAGTTGACTTTCTGTACCAGAACTTCAGTGTTATTTTCTATTCTCACATAAAAGAGCCAAGTGGCTTGGTGTGTCTTAAATCCTGCGTGGCGTATTCATGTTGTTCTGTCCAGAGCAAAGCTTGTGTGATGGCTGCTTGCTAATGGAAAAAAAAAATAGGGATTGACTTCCAGCTGTGAGATGCTGCCTTGTGGAGTGGATCCAGGCTGAGCTGCAGGTGTGTTGCTGTGCTGGTTGGTTGGTACAGCTGTTTTTACTGTGTTGTTTTATTGTTTGTTTTGCTGTTTTTACTGTGTTGCTCTGCCGGTTGGTTGGTACAGCTCGTACCACTGCAGCCTTGTACTGCCTGTACTTACCTTGAGCAGCGTGTGCAAGGCTTTCCAGAGAAGAAAGGTTTTTATTGCAGTGATATTCTTTTGGTCGTGTTTATTTGTGTTGTGGACAAAAAGCGAGAGTGTGGTATGGAATAATGAAAGGAGTGGGTGTGCTCTCGTGGGGTGCAAGTTGTGTCAGCAGGAGCCCTGTCACCTTGACTCCCTGTCACAGCTGGAGTGCTGTGCCTGGATGTGGCTGTCCCCATGTCCCTTGAGCTGCATCCCAGTGTCACGCTACCAGAAGGGGTGGCAAGGGGATGGGAACAGGTAATTCCTCAAGTAATCTTAGTTTTAGGGTTCAGGAGGAAACACTGGTCTGGGTTTTTAACAGGACAGCACCTTTGGCCCGGTCACCTGTGAGCCAGAATTGCACAAGAACTTGCTGTAAAATCTCCAAGTTAAGATGACACGCTTCACTTCTGTGGTTCTGGGTGTATTTTGCAAAATATTTCTAATTAGGGAAAGAAAAAGGTGAGGATGGAGGTAGCCCTGACACCTCTGGAGTTGTCAGGGCGCTTGCTTGCTCTGTGGTGCAGCGGAGGGGACGAGAAGTCCGGGCAGGGGAGGCCTGTTCTGCGGGGGCTGCAGCAGCCGGTGAGCAGTGTGAAAACTGCAGGTGTGCTCACACCACAGCTGGGAGAGAGAGTTCTGGGGGGGGAAATAATTCATGTAACTGATAATACTGCTGTCTCCTAGCTGAGTGAGGTGCTGTGGCAGCTGCAGGGGAACTAACTGTCCATGGGAGTTGGGCTGTGATGAATCCTGCTGTATGCTGTGGCTCCTGTCTTTGTGCTGCCTGTTGCTCCATCGTTCTCACCACCTCCTCTGCTGTGGATATTGGTGCCTGGCTCAGGACACACCATGAGAAGAGAGTGAAATGGGTGTGTGAATGGAAATTTCCCTACTTCGGGCTTTCATTCTTCCCCCCTGACTTTTCTAGCAGATGTTTGGAGCTCTTGCTGGCAGGAAAGTGAAGAAGAAAGGCCTGTGTTTCTGAAGCAGGAGGGGGCTGTGTTGAGCAATGTAGCAGACTTTTCTTTAAAAAAGCAGAATCAAGCTGCTCTTCTTCCCCTGAAACTCTCATCCTAGAAATAGGTAATTTGAGTTTGAAAGAAGATTCAGCTCTCTCCATCCCCAAAGCAGTGTGGTGGGGTCCGGCGCTGTGGGGCAGTGCCCAGCCTTTCTGTGTGGCTGCCGGCTCTGCCCTGGGTGCCTATTGGTGCCCGTGAGGTGCCCCACGGTGGGATAGGGGGACACGCTGTGCCGGTGGAGTCAGTCCTGCCCACGGCTGGGCAAGGACTCTCCCTCCTCGGCCTCGCTCTGCTGGAGATCCTCTTAAGCTTTTCAGGTACTGATGTGACAAACTGAGCCCTAAGCAGTCGGCATAGTTGCTTAGGAACGGTCAAAGGCAGGATGTATATCTGATGTAAATGCAGCTGTGATTAACTGCATGGACAAAGCCAAGGCCAGGGGGCAGCGGTTGCCGCGTCATTTTGGTGTCAAGTTCTGTGTGAGCAGCTCCAGCGCTGAGGACATCTCATACAACGTGTTCCTGGTGCCACCTGAAGCAGGAGGGATGTGATTGCCCTGGTCACATCTCCGGTGGCACTGATGGTACTCAAACTCCCTGCCCTGTTTATTCAGAGGTAACCAAGCACCACAGCTTTTTTTTGTAATTGTTATTTTCTGGGAAGATGGGCAATGAGAACAGATTGTTTGGGGATACTTGCAAAGACCTCCATCTGTTTTTAAAAGGCACCCCAGAAGGTGGGGTTGTCGGAGGATACATCTACTATACACATCACTTGGATTGCTGCGTAGTTGCAAAGTTACTTCTTGTAAAGATACTTATTTTTTTCTACCAACACTCAGTTAATGCAAATCACGTCCAGTATTTGGCCTTGGCAGTGGTCTGATGTTCAGAGAAAGTATTCTTGCCTGCATATATATTTAACATACAGCAAATGCTTCAATGAGCCTTAAGGGACTCTGCCGGCTGCCTGCAATGCCCTGGCAAAGGTTTGACGTTGTAGGTCTGTCCTGCACTGACCTGCATTTTAGCTGGTTTGGTTAAAATGGTGTGAAGTGTTTCATCTTTTCCTTCTGCCATGGCTTGGTGTGCTTTCCAAAGCATTTCTGGTTGCTGCTGACCCAGGATCAAGGCAGTGTCACTTTTTCCTGTCTTCCAGAAGAGTTTTCTGAGAGTTGGTCCCTAAATTCCTTAAAGCAGAGGCCTTTGAGGCTGGGTGGTGCAGTGTGCTTTCTCGGGGGGCAGAGCCAAAGGCACGCTCTATGAACACGAGCTTCTCCCTGGCATCGACATAACAGAAATCAAGCAAAATCTCATGTTGTCTCGTTTGTTTCCTTTTGTTTTTTGTGTATGAATAGAAGTGTTCAGAGTCACAGGACCAGCAGCTTGAGGTGTGGAAAGCAGCTGGCCAGACCAGGCTGGGTTCAGGAGGACACTGGTGTGCTGTGTGGGCCAGAGGCGGCTGCAAACAGGTGCCGGGTGGGCTCGGGGTGAGCAGAGCTGGGCCAGGCTGCTGTGCCCGTGTCTCTGCAGCATCGCGGGCTGGAGGTGTCACAGCGTGTCCCTCTGCGCAAGGGCCCTGCGCCCCCTTGCCCATGCCGAGCCCAAAAGCCGTTCCTGGGGAGGCCCACAGGTGGGCTGGCCCCACAGGCAGCCTGCAGCCCCCGTGCAGGACCCTCGCCCTGGGCAAAGCAAGCGGCTGCATGTTGCTGGGCTGTGGGACGACGCTGCCCTGTGGCACGAGGGTCTGCAAGGCTGCTGCCTTCTTCCTGCAGCTCCTCTCCGGCAGAGAGCGATGGGTCCTCTGGTGAAACCAGGACCCTGGAATTTGTCTTTCAGCAGTGACGGGGTAACTGAGCAGCCACCCAATTCTGTGCTTTGCTCTCCTGATGTCTTGGAGACGCCTGTGTGGAAGGGGAATGGTGCTGGTCAAAGCTCACATGACCAAAGTCCAAAGGGCTTTTAAACTAAAAAGCAAAGTTCATCCAGGATAAAATCTTTGGCTGGATAAAAATGGGTAGGTGAGGTGGAGCAGAACTAAAAATGATTCCCTCTCTGTGGACCCTTGTCTCCAGGCCTGGATTCAGGCAAGCTGGTGTTCTTCTGATGTCCCTCAGGAAAGGACTGTCCCTGCTCCTCTCCAGGGCCAAGGCCACTGACATCCTCTCAGCAGGAGCCTCACCCTGTGCCCCTCTGTGCCCCCTCTGACATGGGCTCCTTGCAGGGCGAGTTGCATCATGGAGTCACGGCTTGGAGCTGCTCAGCCTGGGCACCCATGTGCAGGGAGCTTGTGGGAGCCGGGCTGCATGGGCCTTGTTGGAATGGCAGGTACTGAATATTGGGTTTTTTTTAAATTATTATTATTTTTATTTCACGCCCCCCTTCCAGCAATGGGGATTTCAGACACTTCCATCAGCACTCATTACTCTGCACCTGCTACTTCTGACCCCTGCAGAGCCCAGGTGCTTCTTTCCCTTTCTGGTTCAGCTGCAATGGCTCTAAAACCGGGGAACTGGTGTTTATTGTTTTCTTTCCCTTGCAAGCTTTCCCGTAATCACAAATAACAAGGTGGGAGTGTGTTTTGCCACGAGATTTTTCCAGTTGCAGAGTGCTCAGCACATATTCCTCTTTTGGAGGAGAAAAATAATTGGGGGGAGGTGAGTTTTGACAGATGGATAATACCTGAAAATTACCATTTTCTGAAGCTTAATGACCTGGCTGATAGTCATTAAAAGCCACTATGGATGACGGTGGCATTTAACCGAGCACGGCTGCCGCGCAGGGCTGGGCAGCCCTGGCCTCGGGCTCCCGCCCGTTAGGGGCTGCTGTTGCTCTGCTGCAGCCGGGAGCGCGGGCTCCAGCAGGAACTTCTCTTTAAAGTTTAGAAATTAGTTTTTCAAATGTTTGAACTTCGGAGTAACAGGAAATTCGTTAAACAACCTTTACTTGTGCGTGTGTGATTTAACAGCAGCCTTTGAGTTCTGCCTGAAGCTGGCAGCGTCAGGCTGATGAAGGAGCCATGTCCCCAGCAGCCTGTGGAGGCAGGCGGAGGGGCGGAATATCCGCCTTGGTGTGGCCGGAGTGGAGGCGCTTCTGGGCTGTCAGCGGCTCCCAGAGAGCCTGGCTGGGCTGGAGGAGAGGTTGGCCCCTTTGCATGGATGGTTTCCCTGCAGAAGGAGGCCTGGGGTCACGTCTGAGCCCTGGTGGCTTGTCCCGAAGTCTGAGGTGGCCTCCCTCAGTTCTGGGAGATGAACCACGGGTGCAAATGGAGCACTCGGGTTAGCACACACTTAGTTGAGCCCCAGCACATCAGCCCGACTGTTGTTGCTTCGCCCACCCGTGAATATAGCTTGGCAGAGCACTGTCAGAGCAGTGGCTTCGCAGTGACAGAATTCATGGGAGTTTTATATGGCCATTCATCAGGAAATGCTGATGATAATGTAGAGTAATCACTAGCGCATAAAACTGACTTCCCCGTACATCTGCAGAGGGTTCAGTGGCATTTTCCTGGCTGGTGTGCACAGATCTGCTGCACAAGGGGCTCGCGGGCAGGAGGAGCTCATCCTCCAGCATGTCCCAGCACAGTGCACCTCTCTGGGAGGAAGGTGTCAGGGGCACGGATGCTGCCAGAAGTAGCTGGTTTTGGCTGCCCTGTGTCTTGCCAGCCCACAGAAACCCCATTTGCACCAGGGAGGGTAGCTGGGCTTGACAATTCCTGAGCCTTCCATGGCCTTTACTGAGGAAAACTGAGCACATCTTTCCCCTTTTCAGGCTGCTGTGGACTTGGTCAGTGAGCAGGAGCGAGGGAGGGGAGCCGAGCCACGCTGGGGGTGACCGTGGGGGAGCTGCCACTGTGTCTGCCGGCAGCTTTGCCACTGCAAACCAGCCCAGCCTCTGCTCTTCCAAGGGGGAGCAGCTCTGCAAGAAGCTCTGCAGCTTTAGAAAAAAAATAATAATAATAAAAAAAATATATTTAATGTGACCTCTAATGGTAACAGTGCAAAACTGAGGTACCTGAGGTTTAGAATCCAAATTGCAGAGCCCAGGAGACTGGGGGATGGCTGTGAGGGCAGATGGTTCTTGCTGCCTCAAGGAGAACAGATGTTTTCAAGGCAACTGCTGAGATGGCAAGCCAAGAAAAAGCAGAACTGAGCATCAGTGATGTAAAATTGATATATTTACAGTGCGATGAGCTGGGTGCTTCCATTGCTGCTGTATGATTTTCTCTCTGCAACATAAAGGCCTGTTGTGCAGCGCCATGTCCTCCTGCTCGATGGCCCTGGGCTCTGTGGGAGCAGAAAACTTGGAGCAGGGGAAGAGGCGGCAAGGCTGGAGACGTGTGACCCTGTGAGCTGTGTCACTGCGCCCCTGTCACAGTGTCAGGCTGATCCAGGGGCTGCAGGGGGGCCCAAGGCCTCTCCTTTCCTTCTGTGACTAGTTCTGGGTTGTCCTTCCCTTGAGAAGGGATTTAAAATGGGACCTTGTCACAAACCATTTTCGTTTCCCCTTTTGCAGCAGTCCCTGTAAAGGACATTTTGCTGGGCAGCCCCTGTTGCCACCCACCTGCTCCCTCCCACCCCGCCGCCCACAGAAGGGACAGTCCGGGCGCTGTGCAGTCACATTTTCTGCCCAGGGACAGCCCTGCCGTGGGGTCCCTCACGTCTCAATGTGGGACGGGAAAAATGTGGCGAAAGGCAGAGAAATAAATGGTACAGAAAACACAAAACACTGGAATAGCCACAGAAGATTTTAATTGATTTCACCTTTTCTGTCCACTTTAACTTTTCAGGTCATTGGTGGTGATGGGCAGTGGTGGAAGTGAAGTAAATAATTACATATGCCAGAGACACAACATTGATTTTTTAAGTCTCTTCTCACTAATTAGTGACAGCATTTATAGGCACTGATGGCTTAACAAACCCGCCAGTATTCACCTGCTGCCTTCTCAGGCAGCAAGAAAATCAAAGCAATGCAGAAGGAATAAAGAAAAGGCCTGAATTTTTACTTTCATTTTGGTTTTAGCAGAGTTGTATTATGGTAGTTTTAAAAAATTACTGAGGTTCTTTTGTTGTTGACTTACTTGTGTATTGTTATTTAAAATAACCTTAAAAAAATAATTCCAGTTTACTGCTCAGTCCAAACACACGATGTCAAGGGCAGGAACCAGGCACCATCAGCTCACTGCAGGGAAGAAGTTTTCATAATTTGATTACTGGGATTTTGTTGCTTTATTGAACAGGGCCTGGTAAAGCAGTGAGGCCGCCCAGGTGTCTCCGTGCTGTCTCTGCACAGCCAGCAGACACAGTGAAGAACGTTCTTAGAGGTGAACACGGGAACACTTCCGCTTGCTTCTCAATTTCTGCTAAACTAGGTTTCCCTTTGCTAATCCAACAATAATACATCTTGTAGGATTCCCCCCTCCCCCCCCTTTAATTAATTTCAAAATACAGCTATGCAATGAATGTCAGCTCTCATGTGATTACACAACTCTGTATTTATAAACTAATAAAATTGTTCTAAAGATACATGCCTACCTAGCAAAAAATAAATTGGAAAAGTGTACAACATGGTTCACTGCTCAGCCAATACATATAATTTTTATTTATACTTGTTCAAATGCCTTGAATGAGTTTTAATAAGCGAATGTGCAGGTGAGTAGTCCTGAGATGAGTTCATAATACAGATGAAGAACTAATTCAGACAAAGAACCTGAAAAACTGCTAGTCCTGATCAGAAAATCTGGGTTGGTTAAGACAGGTAATGGGAGCCGTTCTCAGATTTTTTTTATGAATGACTTGAAGGCCATAAAATAAGAAGAGGTATTGTTCATATATCTTTTTCTACTTGAAAGACTGATCGGAAAATACGAATGTAATTGTCTTTTCCTCATTCACGGAGCCTCATCCTTTTCCCTTACTCCTTCCTCATGTCTCTGGTATCTGAGGAGCTCATCACAAAATGCATTACTTGTCTTGCTCCCTCCAGGTAGATGGGTTTGGTTATTAAAAGCAGCAGTAATGACAAATGCCCAGGTGTGGGGATCAGCTCACACCCAGGAGGCCTCGTTCTCTTTCCTCCATTACATGTCCCAGTTTCACCCCAAAGTGGTACACAGAGAAGTAATAGGATACTAAGGGACGCATTGAATCGTGGCCAAACCATACTGCTTGTTTCCCGCAAGCAAACAGGCTGAAGTAAGAGTCATCCTTCTGTCTGCAGGTGCTGGGTGTTATCCTGCGTACACAGCAATTGTTACACCTGGTAGGGCTTATACTCTAATGTCAGCATGTCAATCTCATTTTCACCAGGGGCCGCATCAGCCTCGTGGTTGTCTTCAAGGGGCTGAATGTAATTTTAGGACTGTATCAATGCAGGAGTAGTTGCTCTTGTCTCTTGTTCTTTGCAACCCCTGTCATACGTACCCTGGAGGCCAGATTCAGTCTACAGTACAGGCAGCACAGCCGCAGAACTGGGCTCCTGCGTCAGTCATCCTGAGGTAAGGGACGAAGCTCCACAAAACTGCACACAAAAGCTCCTCCGTGGAAATTCAGTGAGGAGAAAGTAGACTATGTTATTAACAAAGTACAGTTTTAATAAAAAGGTTTAAGGCTTGCATCTCAAATTGACTTATAAATAAACATAATCACAATACATATATTCTGTGTTTTTTTTAAAAAAAAGTATTCATAATAAGATATATATTTTCTGAGTTATAAAATCCCACATAAATAGCAAATTATTCTCAGTATGCAGAATACAAGAATACATAAAAACTGGGGTGCATATGTGAAAGGAATCCTGAGCACACACTCAGTAAATGGCAGAAAATAGAACAATGACACAACTGGACACAATAAATGCTGTTGTCCTAGTATATAATTTCTCCAAAACTGTAAAAATGCAACCGAGAACTTTTTCGTTGCTCAACCCTGTTCAGCTCCATAGAAATAAACTGAAGAATGGCTCTGGATACTCCATGCCTTGAGATTTCAGGAGCACCCTATGGATTCTTTTGGTATCAAGAAAAGAAAACGACGTCTGTCTTCTGATGGACAGAAATAAGGCACTTACTGAGAGCAGGTCAGTGCAGGCTGTAAGATGCCGCTTGGACTTATAGCCAGAGAGCAGCAAAGGCATCTCTTGAATGAAGATTTGTGGCGACAAATTCTGGTGGTTACAGGCAAGAGGTGGCCAGTTCTCAGTATTTCTGAAGGTTCCCCTGCTTATCCTCAAAATCGCAATATAAATTAAAACAAGTCAAAAATTTGCAGTTTATAAATATAAAAATGAATGTTGTTGTTTTCTGGTTTTGTTTGTTAGGTTGGTTTGGTTTTTGTTTTTTTTAGATTGAGATACGGAAACCAGCAAGCTGGACTAAGAACCGGCAGCCTGGCTACAGCAGCACGCTTCTTTCTCTGTGGTACGTTTGTAGCAGCATTTAGAGCAGAGCTTCCCCCTGGCTTTCTTCCCTTCCAACCCAAACTATTCCATGATTTGATGACTCTGTGATTCTTTCTTGGCTTTTCAACGTGATGTGCACAACAGCTGGATGTGAATGGTAATGTTCAGAATGGTGTGACGACGTCCCGTAGAACAAGGCGGATGCCGGACTGCAGGAGGGCACCAACCTGCAGAAGCCTGAATTCTGAATTCGGAGTTATTTTACTATTTTAGCACAACTTTTTTTTTCTGATCATAACAAAAAATGTCCATTATTCATGGAATAAAGCCTGTTCTGTTTGTTGTTTTCAAGGAGTAATGTAGTCATTGTATGTTCCTTTAAACACTGCTATTATGTAAATAGTATGTTTTCTGTCACATGCTCAGGGCCATGAGCTCTGACTTATTACTAAAACATGAGTCATTAGAGCAAACTCACAGATGCAAACTGCAATAAATGCGTAGAGGCTTAAAATTTGTTTCTTATTACAGCGTCAGCTCAGTAGAGATAATGAAGCAAATAGGAACCATTTTTAGTCTCCTGGCTTATTCCCAGTTTAACTGGGATCAAAAATTGGATGAACAATGTTGTATTGAAGTTGAGCCATAGTTGGTGAGAGCAGAACGTCACAAGTAAACAGATGCGGGATGACACTTCAGATTCAGAAATTCTTAATAGTTTTCTGCCCTTTCAAATATTACGAATAATTTATCCTTCCATTTCCATGGTATCCTGTGGATACTGACTGCTTCTCTTGTGGCAATTTTCTTCGTGCTTTTTGGTTAAAAACCCCAGCAACAAGAAGTTGTAAATATTGCACAGTACATTAGGATGGAAGACTAGAAAAGAGAATGGCACTTGCGGGGTGACTTTTCAGTCCAAAGAAAAGCTCTTCATTTTTTCTGCTAATTCCTGTCTCATTTCTATATGTTTTTTCAGGTTCTGCACTTCATGTGGCAGGTTAATGTCCCACACTGACACGCAGGATTGTAATTCTGGAAAAAAAAAAAAAGAAAATTAAAAGCTGCAACAGAGAAGAATTATTGCATACTTAGAAGTGGTTTTGTTTATCTGCTTGTTCTTTAATTACTTGTAAATTGTCTCAATGGAGCATGACGCTTAGGACCTGGAAGACAAGTTATATGACACATTGTGTGTGAGGTAATGCAGTTATGGGCTACAAGCTGTTTGTACCTGTACAACAATTCAGATCCTAGTTCCTAAACTTAGAGTATACTATTTAGAAGCACTTGAAAAAATCATTTGTGGGGCCTGCAGACCATAAGTTACTGACCTGAGTTACAGTTAATGCTGGTACTGAGGTGCCTGCAGAAAATTTTGTCTGTTTTCCTGAGCAGACATACCCTAAAGGCTTACAAGACTCAAAACCTGTAAACTAAAAATGGAAACTGATTTCATAAAGCAGCTGGAAAAGGTAATGTCTTCAATCTCTCTTCATGCAAATGACTTTTTTAACAGAGAATTCACATTGCTTTTAGTGGAATAAGGATAACTGAGAACACTTGCGTGAGTAGGGACTCACAAGCTCACAAGGTTTGTGGAGTCTCCGATTCTTCTCTGTATAGTTAATGGCACTGTTAAGTACAATAAAAAGGCTAAAAAGGCAATTGGTGTTCTTATGGTAAAAACCAGGGAATATTAGAATATAAAAATCACTGCTGTAAGTTTGATTCTTATTTTATTCCAGTCAGCTCATCTATACTTGCCACTCTTAACTTCCTACTGGCATTGCCACATTTTTAGGGGTCACTGAAAGTGGGATGAGATAAAGGTAAAGAAGGGCATTGATCAGAGTATCAGCTGTAGCTGTTCTTGGAAAAACCCAAAGATGCAGATTATCTTCCTTTTCCAGCACCTGGCTACCCTAATTGTCAAGAAGCTTTTCCCGATGTCTGACCTAAATCTCCCTTGCTATAGTAGAAACCGGTTAGTCCTTATCCTGCCCACAGGCAGCTTGCAGGAGTCTTTATTCCCTTCCTCTTTATTTACATATGTGAAGCCTATTATCACATCCTCTCTAAGCTTTATTTATATTAACCAACTCAAATCCCCGCAGCATTTCCTGACAGGTCGCATTTTTCTCCCCTGGACTGTTCCCAGTAGTCCAGATCATCAGCAATGTCCCACAAGGGAACGTTCCTCCAGCAGAGGGGAAGAATCAGCTCGTGTCTTACAGACACCACTTTTCAGTGCGTGTGAGAATGGTGTTTGCCGATTTGGCCGCAACGTGACACAGCTGACCTGTGTTCGGCCTCTGATCAATTATAGCCCTTTTTTCTGCAGTACTGCTGTTTAAGCTGATCATCTCATACTGGTACAACGGATCATTCCTAATTAAGTACAATGTCTTGCATTTGTCCTTACTGTATCCTGTTTCCTTCCAGACCGTTTGCTCTACATGTGAAGGTAATTTTGAATTCTCATCATTTCCTCCAGTGTGCTTGTGGCTTTGTCTTAGCTGAGAATTGTCTGAACTCTGAAAAGCACATTCACTGTTCCTTCATCCGCATCATTCATGAAAATGTTGAGCATTCCAAGCCTAGGACAGACCCCTCTGGAAATTCATTTGATACATTTTCCAATTAGACAATGCCATTTACTTTCCAAATATAGTTTTCCAGCAAATTATATTACATCCTTTAAATAGTGGCTTCCTCTGATCCATGTTTGGAAGTTACTGTTAGCTTGTATGGAGCCCAGAAATTACATCAAATGATGATCATCAACTCTCCACTCTCAGTGGGTAGTCAAGCATAATAGTGTCTACTCCACTAATAATGTGAATTAATAAAACGTAGTTCAGGTACCTTTGTGATATTTGTTGTCTTCGGTGTCACTTTTATAGCAATATCCCAAAACCAGGACTGCATTCTTGAGACTCCCTTTTTCAAAGAAATAAAATGTCAAATTTTAATGGGAACTTTGCAATTTAAAGACAGAAAAAATAGACGACATCATGCCACTAAGAGGACAGAAAGCAGAGTTCAGTCAACTGGACCTTTTATTCAAAATCATTAACCAAGACAAACCCAGACACGAAAACAATGCAGTTCCCGTCTCCATTTAATGTAGGGGTTTATCAGGGTTCAAAGGCATGAGCACCAGACTAGCCGGCCAGGCTGTTGAACAAGCCTAAGAACAAAGCACCTGTTCAACACCACAAGCAGAGGCAGCAGAGTCACAGGAAACAGATGTCACAGCGAAAGGACAGGCTGCAAATGGAGTCCCAGTGCAGAGCACAAGCAGATGATGCCAGTGATCAGTTTGGTTATGAAAAACACAACCAAATATGATACAAACTAATTACAAGCGTTCTGAAGTAAAGATGGCACGTATGTAGGTAAGGAGAGTTAGCAGGGAAGCAGAAATAGGGGATGGATCACAGGAAGGTGCCTGCTGAATAATGTGAAAAAAGACCAAGAAGACAGGAGTGGCTGGATGACAGAGGCATAAAGTGAATGTGCTGGTGTTTCAATAACAACTTGTTGCTTATTCCCAACACAACATGTTTATAAGTGTCTTGCAAGACAGACGCAAGCTGTCAGGTGTCCTCCTGCCATGGCCGCTCCCTGTCCTGCTGGCAGCCCAAGGCGGGCAGCCAGTGGGGGAACACGGGCTGGCAGAGGACACAGGACCAGCTCCCCAGGCCACAGATCAGGCCAGGGAAGGACCATCCCTATCTGCAGACACCCCAGCTCCAGACTGCACCCCACATCTCTTCATACCCGGTGTCTTACACACTCCCCAGGGAAAAGCTTAGGAGGAGGCAGTTTCAGGGGTATAAGTAGGCTGGATTATGGCTCACTGTGATACCACAGTCTTGGAAGTTTGGTGTGACTACACCACAGCATTACTGCCATGATACATTCCTTCTGAATCAGCAGACACTTCTAGTGGGTTGCCCAGGACCCCTGCAAGGCAGAGGGAGATTTTTCCTGCCCTCGGGAGATGTGCAGTGTATTCTCCTTCGATATTGATGTAGATCTGTTTATGGTAGATGATGGCTCGTGGGAACCATAAGCATCCTCCATGCTCAGATTTTTCATCACTTTATTTTTTTCTATAACCAGTCTCATCCATATTGCTCACAAAGTGATTGGAACTTAAGTATAATCTTTCTTATTCAGACTGAGGTCCTTCCTTATTATATAGAAGTCTAAATTTTCACTTGCAAAATGAACTGCAGATTTACATATAAATAATTCTCTACGATAAGTAAGTCTCATGTCTATTATATGTCAATATGTTAGGTGACAGAATTAGAAAAAGACATTATATTTCCATATTCACAGATGAACTACTGATAAAACTGATATCTTAAAGTCTGACAATCTCTTTTCCCTGAAATCTTTACATCTGGTTGACGTCATATATTTTAATCTTAAATGAAACTATTTAATACAAAAATGTTTCCCTCTACCTTCTCTCATTTCACACCAGCAATGAGTTACTACTGAAGAATTGCTCAGCAGCCTCAGTGCCACTTGCACTGAATCTGTGAAAATCCCAGTAAAAACATTTTTTGAATTTAGGAAAAAACCCAACCCTTATAAATAATTGCTGGGAAAAATGATCAAAAGAAAAACAGTACTCATCAAACTGCATGTATCAATCTTCCTTGCTATTCTTGAGACTTATGCAAATGCAGCTCAACTATTCCTACTGAAGTATTAACTTTCCTACACATAAAATTTTGAATAAAAATGCTGTGGTGACTTGAAACAAAGAATATGAGACTCAATGTTTAAAAATCTCACTGTATTGTTCTACACAATGTACTTTCCCTATCAATGCCAGTAAAAAGCAAGGGAAAATTTTGTTTTTGTAGTAAGTATTCTTTACAAAATGCTAAAAGTGAAACGTCCATTTATAGTACTAATATTGTAACTATCAGGACCAGAAGGACTGAAAATGCTGCGGTAGTGAATCCGGACTGTATAGCTGGCACCAGCTGAGGACAGAACAGACTCTACAAACCTGCTCCCAGACAAAGGCAAGTTAGAGTAAGATGTAGCTTTTTTGACTTGTACAACACTGTCAGCACTGTGAGCAAACTGCAGTCTATGGATGCTTCTGGTGTCAGAAAGGAAAAAACAGCCCCCAAATTAAGCTCATGGTGGAACTGAGAAAACATCCACCGCCTGCAACAATCATGTGTGCCAGCAGGATTACAGCGTGTTTCTGAGTCCACAACAACAGCTTCAGAGTCTGTTTTTGACAGCAATCATACTTTAAATCACACTGACACATACTCCAGAGTTTTTTTCAAAATGCAGCGGGAGGCAATGGGAACCCACATTTTGTACTACAGAGTACATTTTGAAGTCGTGCGTATTTTAAGTGTATCCAGCACTGCAGTAAAATGAACTCTGGAGTTCACTCATGGCCCTCAGTACTGTTGAGAGAGATGCAGGTGAGTGTACAGGGCAAGGAAGTTACAACAGCCAAGAAGTGCCCCATACTCAGCTATGCTCCTCTGGCTGTTCGTAATTAGCACAGAAAACCCACAATTACTGCGTGCCTACAGCAGCTGGAAACAACTGGCCCTGGTGACAGGAACAGCTCATCTGCACAAGTCTGCACCCTGAGTCCAAATATGTGGTTCTGCTGGGATCTGCCTGGGACCCAAACCTAGAAGAACCATTCCTGAATAAGGATGGGAGAGGAAAGCAAGGCAACAGGCAATTAAGAAAAACTTATTAAAACCTAACAAGCTCCACAGAGAGAGAAGTCAGAAACACAGAACTTTAGATGGAGAAAGAACATGGGCAGACACAGATCCAGACGAAGATGATGGGACAGAATACGGTGAGAGCTGCGCTGAAGCATGGTACAAGGATGCAGTGAAGGTGGCTGTGTCCATGTGGTGATCAGCGACCAGCCAGGGCAGAGCTGTGGTTTTAGGAGGGCATGGGTGTGACAGCCTTCCGGTGTTCAGCGAACAGCCCAGCAGCTGACACTGACTGAAGGTGACAGCAGCGAAACAGAATGAATGAACAAAACACAGAAAATGCTCATCTGTTCTTGGAACAGCATGGCAAACAGGAGACAGCAATCCTGAACTTGGCACTGGTTTCAAAGTTCTTGTCACTCGATGGTTTTACTTACCTAGCTGAGCTGTTATCATGACTCTAATAGAATCACAAAAGTTGTCTATAACTCGTACAGGACGACGTGTTGATAAATCAAGCAGCAAGATATGGCCTCCTCCTGTCCCTATCCACAGTGCCGTATTTTTCTGCAGGCAGATTGTCTTCACTCTTCCAGAATAAGCCAGTTTATGTTTTGATTCCTTAGTTAGTTTTTCCGCTTTGTCCCTATGAGTATGGAGAGAATTTGTATTAAAATCTCATGGCACACTATTCCACAACTGCTAAAATGACTCAATACCAGCCTTTTAAACAACCGTTGATCAAGACAAGCTGCACAAATCTCATGCTTATCAGTTGATTGACTTGAAACAAACCGCGATGAAAACTACTAGACTTGTCAGACCCAGCTGGTCTCTTCAAAAGACCTTAAAATAGGAGGCAGGTATATTTCTCTGTTCACTCCCAGTCTGCAGGAGAATAACACCATTGCAAAGTGGGAGAAGGACACCTAGAGCTGCTCCAAACCTCAACAGGAAAATGGAATGGACATGGCACATTAAGGGAGAACAAATCAAATGCAAATGAAAATCAGCATCACTGTTAATAAAACTCTGATCTCATACTGAATCTGTGCACTGGAGAGAGAAGATATTTGGAGATGCAGGAAGTAATCGGATGCAAAAGCATTAGTATCTCTTCTTTCTTGAGCAGAGTTAAATGAATCTTCTCAACTTCACAGACAAATTGTGAAATATCATAAGGGTCTTTAAAAATTGAGATTCTACATGGGATATTCTCAAGTTCTGAGCCAAAAGAGAGAAAAGGAATTCCACATTTGCCCAAAGAACTGGGCAAATCCCTTACCTCCAGGAGGTTAAGGTGCTAGAATAGAGAAAGCAATCTGATATCCAGCTTTCATCAGGCCATCAATCTGAAATAAAACACTTACTTAAGAAAATGTGCACAGTCAATTAGTTCAGAAAGTTTTTCTGTCTTCTTGTCCCAGATTTCCACAAAATGGCTGTTTTTCTTTGCCAAGTAGATGGATTTGTCTATTGCTATTGAAATAATGTTTGCATCACTGTAAGCATTATGACAGAACCTACAAGAGAGAAGAACTCAAGTTAAATACACAGAAAAGATACGGTAGAAAAACTTGACTATTATGAGGGGTTATCTTCCCTGTAACTCTTAGAGAATCATTCAGCCTTCAAACCAAACTGGGCTAGGATACAACTGAAAAGGTTTGCTTTAATCTTCCTACAGTTTGACATAAATTCTCACAGTAATGGAGTTGTGCTGATGATATCCCTGGAGGCACATTCATGCCCCAAAACCTATTAATAAATCTTTCCCATCTATCTGCTCAAATCACATATGCTCACAACTTGCTTTATATTAACACATTATTTTCCAAAGAAAATGAATTTCCCAGAACAATGATCTCTACTATCATAAAATCAAACACTGTGTTCCCTGCTCAGGAAAAATTCCCCTTAACTTCAGAGCCGGATTTGCCCATGTGAGAAGTATATCAAACACTCCAAAAACTTCAGTCTCTATTTTCTAATAATTAGAAGTCAGCAACCATATGTGATTTAGGTCTATAGGGCATAGACATGCACACATATCATACTGGCAAACATGTAAGAACAAATACTATGCTAAGTATGTGTGTATAATTCTAAATAAAGTAAAAAGGGCCTGGGCAAATGCAACTGGGGAAAAAACCTGATCTGTTGCATCTAGATATTTTTTAATAGATACTGACTTCATAAATCCTTTATATAGTAAAAATGTATATCCCTTGTTTAAAATCATACTTTAAACATTACTTACTGATCTTATTTTAATGCACATTATATTCCATCTGTATTATGGAAGGAAAAGAATGGAAACAAGAGAACTCAAAGAATGAGCTCTAGAACAAGACACCACATCAAATACTGCCAGAAATCTTCAGTGAAAATGATAGAGCCAAGTAACATAATTTTAAAAATAAACTTACAGTTGACTTGTTTTTGTTTCAATGAGCTTTTGAATAGAGAAATCACTAGTTAGGGCAATGATCTTTGTTCCACAGCCTCCCCAGATTACATTTTTCTCAGATAAGTGTGAGGATTCATTTAAGCACATGAGTGGTGTGCTAACATTTCCTATAGTTAGTATCTTCAGAGGTGAAGCACCCTTACACTGCAAGAAAAAATATACTCTCCATCAGAAATGAGGAGCATACACACACTCGGAAATTGTTAAGGAGACACCACACGGCCTGCAGAATTCAATTTACATAGCCAGATTTTCTGAACCATTACGGTATCTTATCAGAATGTTAGTAACTGAAAAGCACTATGGTCTCATTATAGATGTCCCACAGAAAACAGCCTGTGTGAGCGGGAAGGGGAGAGTGCTGGCACTGATACTTCTGCGACCCCAGCACAGCTCAGTAACTGGACAGAAGGTCACATCTGTATCTTGGAGATGTCCCACACTGTGCCATATTCTGGTTCTGCAATGCACTGCAAACGCATAATTGCTCTAAATTGCATACGGCCAGGAGCCAACCCTCGGGAACCAGCTGATACAAACTGCCCCCAGAATTTCTTTATCTGTTCTGTGAGCAGCACTATGACCTACAGAAAATCTAAACAACATTGTGTTTTGGAGATCTCCATTCTATGAAAATTTAGTGGGAACAAAATCAAAAAGTAGCTATAACAGCAATAACGGAAATTAAAACTGCTATATTCTTAATAAGAACCATTAATGTCACTCTCTAGTCAGTTTGCCGGGTCTTTTGAAGTCCTATAATGAGAAACTTCCGCTCTTAACTCTATTGGTTTAAATAGACATTGTAAAACATGTGCAGTTCCACCAAGACTGCAGCAGAAAATTATTTTTAGTTTTAGAGAAGCAATTAAAAATAAGCTTCATGAAAGAAAGCTGCTATTGGTAGTTGCTTTACATACACTTTGTAGAACAGACAGCAAAAACAAGTCTACCTTTACTGCCCTGTCTTCAAAAACCGCCAGTTTGCCATCAGCTGTGCCTACCAAGAAGAAATTCTTCTGTTTGCTGAAATAAAATAAAATAATAAATTCTAGAAATGCCTTAATCAAGTAAGAAAAATTTAAATGAGTAGCCTCTGGTATTTCAAGAGTTTCACTGAACACTAAAAGCAAATACAACCACCTGTGGTCAGGAATGTAGTCTCCAGTTACATTGGGTGCAAAATCAAGTGAATGTGCAGGCAAAATAAGCAACTGTCTGAACAAAACCGCGTGAGTGTGCAGATGCCATCTTTTAAACATCTCCATTCAGTCGTATTTTCAAAATGTAATCTGAAATGTTTAAAGTTCATTCATACCTTTTCTTTGAAAGAGAATTACAGTATAAACAAGTGATGGAATCTGACATTTTCTGCAGACGATGTCTTCTTGTTTCATCTTCTGTGTTAAGTGCCCACAGGGAACCAGACTGGGTTCCTGCTACAATCCAGTTTTCTTTATCAGTAGGAAGGGTTACTAAGGCCAAACTTAAAATTTTACTGTCTGTGATATCCTGAGTCAGAAAAACAAACAAAAAAAGAAAAGCAACATGGTTACGATTTCAGTAAGGGTAAATGTTAGTTAATTGCTGGTAATAAAAATAAAGTACAACCTTCTCGGACCCTGGACAGACCCAGGTCCTAATCTCCCCATTAAGAAATCTAATTCCCTAATAGCAGAAAACATCTTCAAGTGTATCATCTATCTTGGAAATTCTGGGAAGGACCCCTCAAACAGTAGACAGGAAAATCTCTCAGCTGAATAAGCAAATGGAACTACACTGCAATATATGTTCAGTTAAATTGCTAACAATAAAAGTACTTGTCTAATACTTGTGTTTCTCATTCTAGTTTTAGAAAAATAAGCCATATGATTTACACAAAAAGCTACCAATTCAGATGTGTCATGGTCAACAGATGGCAGATGGAAATATAACTTAAACAACTTTGATGGTGAGTCACAGTTCTGGCACACATGCTCATCATAGCACATCAAACCTGGGTCAAGCCTTTCCCCTTTTCTGATGGCAAAGGACCAAGATGCACAAAAAGCAAATGAAAAGAGCTGGAGGGTATCACCCAAAGTGGCACAAGGAGGTGGTATCCACAGGAAGAGAAGAATTGTTAAGAGACCAGCTGCACGGTTAGGGAGGTAGTGATACGAAGGGTTGTGTAACTATTACTCCTTGTTCTTTCCTCCGTGCTAGAAATAGCTTCCATCTGAGGGGAAGACAGGAACCCAGTAGTGGAAAGACATCACTATGAGAAAGTTCAGGCTGGATGGCAGGAAGAGAAAAAGTGACTGTGTTTCTGCTTCATTTCATGGATACAATGATGACTCACTTATGAGCAAACTTTGTTCTCTCAAAGGTTAGCTTTCCAGAATTAATACCCTACTGTTAAAATGCAATTAATCCTTCTGAAATACATCTGGGTGACAAAAAATTAGAAGAAATGGCAACTTTCCCACGTACCTCACAGGTATGTCCATCTGTATTTAGGTTCACAAATGAAAGCTGTGCTTTTTCTGTGTTCCCATTGCCTATCCAGACTCCTGCCTTCTTGCAGCTTTGATTGGCAGCTACCATGCACTCTGCTGTGGACGTGCTGGGTATTGAAACAGACCTCATCAAACAGATAAGCTCTGCAGAATTCAGGATCTCGTAAACCTACAAAGAAAGCCACAGCATGTACATGGTAATAACGATGGCTTGTACTGTGATAAATAAATAAAAAGCAATGGATAACATTGTGAGAGATGTCAACTGTGTTATGGTATCACCTATAACAAAAATAGAAATGAATAGACTAAGTCATACCTGGGAAGACGTTGGTCGTTCCTGAGGGTTTTCCTTCAAACACTTTTTAATTAAATTTTCAACTTCAGGCCATGGGGCACATCCATATTCTTTGACAGGATCTAAAATGTAAAATTAGATAACTTATTAACCAGCCTTTAACATAGCTCAGAAATGAGAGTTCTGAATAACTTTGTTCTTATATAAAGAATTCACCTAAATTCTTACAGAGCTGCTCTAAGAAATATCATACTCTTAGGTAAAATGTCAGCATGAACAGCTTGGAATTGCTCATCTGCCATTAAATGCTAGAGCATGAAATGCCAGAGGTAGAGTCCTTTTCATTAAAAGCAGTTAAAGCAAATGGATTTTGCTTTAACATTTTTTAAATGTCCCTACACTGGGACCGAAGCACAGGTATGTGACAGTTGTGTTTTGATTAATGCTGACCATTCAAGGGCATGCCATTTCAGTCTGTAGTCTTTTCAACTCCTGTGGACATTTTTCTCCACATTTATTCTTCTGTGTTTGGTCAGAGTACGTGGAATACAGATGAATGCCCAATAAAACGTATAGCAATTTAGATAAACAACTCCATATAGTATTTATGAGATGTGGAAGTTTAAATGCTCACACAGTGCTTTGAATGTGTATCTTATGACTATAGGTGCTGAACTTTCTAAGAACAAATCACTCATGAATACTGGTGCCTGTGTTGCTTTTCCATTTAGTTCACCATAATCCACAGCAGGTATTCCAGTCCTACATTGACAGAGGTGACATTAATGATAAATACCTGCAAATGAAGAAATCCTGTTCAGCAAATGACAGGCACTGTTTACTTGTGAGCTCAGCCAGCCCCTTTTTTGGTGGAAATACAAAAATGATGACCATGTGCACCAATGGGACTGTATTATCTCCAGAAATGAATACTTCTGATTATTTCATAGGGCTCACAATACAGAAAACAGCCAAATGCAGAGCTGCACTCAAGAGATACTTAGTCATCAGTTCTTGGGATGGCCTCTTTAGGGAGGGGGTTTAAACAGCCTGAGCTATGAACTGAACTATTCTCCTTCAGGAGCAGGAAACGCATGAACTGTCTGTCCCTCCTAACGGAGAAGCCATGCCACATGAAGTGCTACAGTTGCTGCCCTTTCCTAGACGGAGTGACTTTTCAATCTTAAAGGATGTTTCACAAGTATATCCGCTATTGCAGGGCAATAAATAAGAACGCCACACATTAAGCTTGTAGTACTATAAGAATTCATCAGCTTTTTTCCACAGAAGTTGCCAAATAGTGAATTCCACTGTCCAGCTGACTACAGCACATCTAGTCTGACAGTCCGTTTCATCTCCCTTCCAGCAGCCAACAACTACATGCTCTAATACAGACAGAATATGAAGAACGTTACATAGCTGTGCAGGGACCTCACACTCTTGACAAGTTAAAAGTGAATTCCTATTTAAAACCTTAAGGGGTAGCTGCCCTTTTAATGTAGTGGCACTTCTTTGTTTTTCAAGAAGATTTCAAGGGCTTTTTTGAAGATTTTAAGATATACAGCTTCTCAGTAATGGAATTTTTAATGTAAAGTATCATGATCAAAGAACAGAAGTGGAACTGTGTTTTTATTAGTGCAACATATCCACTACCGCAGCAATATGTAAGGTTCAGGTCCAGACATGGTATTAGAAGGCACCTTCAGCAACATCAATTTTTAGCTGGGTCTGGATAAAGTCCCAAATATACAAAACCTCTGTTTCTTTATAAAGTGAACCAGCTGCATCCCTTGAAATTGCAGTGTGATATTGAATAGATGCCTATTTCTCACTATTTCAAGACCATGTGAAATTAGGAGAAGCTTCTAAAAATTGCTGTTATTTAGTCTCCTCCTCTGATCACTTATCACAAGATAAAACATGAGAGGTGTCATTTTTGGAGGAGACAGGACAAATGGCCTGCTTTCATGTTAAGACTTAAACAAGGCATACCTGGTAACTTTCCTTGTATTGCTAATTCATCAAATTCATTTGGAAACTTCAAGCCTTCCATTATTCTCCCTCCTCCTGTTAAAATGTCATAAAGCAGCAAGCCAAATGAATAAACATCAGCTTGCTGATTGTAAATAACATTTCCTCTGGCAACCTCCGGTGCTCGAAATCCTGCAAATAAATCATTCATTAATAGTTATGATTCATAGCACGATGAAGCCATCTTTGTCCTTTTAAGAGCAAACACTTACTGATAAAAATGTCACAGGAAGTAAACCAAAAATAGCATGTTATTTCTGGGCTGCCAATAGCCTGCTTGTGGCAGACCTCCAAAAATATCAGCAATGAGTATAATAGAAGGGGACAGTACACAGTTACAGAGCTCCTGCACCACTACACATAAATTAACTCATTTATCAATGAATATTGAAAATGAAGGACAAGTCTGCAGACTTTACTGAAGGCCTAACATTTAACACTTGAAGTCATGCCATCATGCAGAATTTCCAAGACCTAATGGCACTTTTCAAAGTTGTTGAATTGTTCAGTGCTTTAAAATGGATACTGATATGCTCTCTATAAAGTCAGGAAACAGTGAAGGTATTTATAGTCTTTGAAAAAATTAAGACTTACTTATGCATTACCGAAAATTAAAACAACAAACAATTTTAGTAGTATAATTTCAATATTACAATAACCATACTGAAACAAGACAGAAAGAAATCATAACAAATGCATATAATTTATTTTTTTTGCTTTTTAAACTTTTAGTATACTCCTTGATTCTTCTAAAAGGGGTTAAAACATGATTAGGAAGAAAGGCCAAGAGGTATAAATCTGGCATCACAACTTGCAATACAATTAAGACTACATTTTGTGATTTTGACTGGAGTATAAATTCGAGTTACTTCTTACAGACTAAGTAAAAAACGCATTAGCTATTTTTTGACCTAATGCCCTGTAAACCAAAGCATTTTTCCATACCTGGTGTACCTTCAGAGGTTTTTATTCCCATTCGGCAACAATATTGGGCAATGCCATAATCAGCTATTTTTGCAATAACAGCTGAATTGGGATATAGGGTAAAGAGCAACACGTTGTGAGGCTTTAAATCACGGTAGATGATCATTGCTGAATGCAGGTACCTGTTAATCAAAAAGGTATTTATTGAAAGCATTCCTAATTCAGGGATGCATCTATACACACACACAGAACACGTTATTCCCAGAACAGTAAAGCACGCTTTCAAATATTAAAAAATGTCAAACATCACCAACGTGACACCACCTTATGGGATACTGACTTCAGAATAGTTCTGAAATACTATTTACTGGCACATAAACATTGCAGTATTCAAGTCTCACGTGAAGTGTCACTGGAAGTTGAAAACTGAATCTTAGAAGTTTAAGCTTTATTGGTCCCTGGGCTCCTTTGCAGGTTTTGTGATTTTACAGTCACACTTCAATAGCTCTTGAAGACATTAATGGACTTCGAGAACTTTAAAAATGCATTATATTATTTGACATTTTAATAAGAAATCAAGAGCCACATAGAAATTCTACCCAGAGCTCTTGCTATTTCTCTACTTACATGAGCACAACTTGTTAGCAGAAAAAAATAGGTAACCAAAGTTTGTGATATACATATCAGCTGAACAATTATAAAAATACAAGCATTTTTCTGACCCAGGGAATATTCTGCTTGAGATACAAGAAAAGATAAGCTTTTCATTTGCAGTATATCCCACTTGCAGCTGTATTGCATTTTTACAGCAACGTATATGTTACATTTACCTTAAGCCATCAGCTACATGCAGAGCTATCCTGTGCTGAAGCGTTCGAGTTAGACTCGCATTGTCTTGTTGGAGCAAACGATCGAGAGACCCTTTAAGGGCTAATTCCATCACCAGCATTCGGGGACGGATTGCAGCAGCCAGCAGAGACACTAAACTGGGGTGATGGAGGTGACAAAGCACTGCAAGCTCCTGTAAATTGTAAAATCAGATGACATACTGCAAATAGCATAACCTCTGCAGCTCAGAAGTAAACTCGGCAATGTTTTGGAGTGAAGTCTTGCACTTCACTTCAGCATTTAAGCTCTTCACTAGGGTTGGTATTGCAAGAGCAGCACTGCAGAAAAAAGGCAATATTTCTTACTTGTCTTAGGAGCCTGAGGGAAGTGTGTTTATTGAAAATCTTTACAGCAACCTCTTCTCCACCATAGGATGCACGGTACACGGACCCAAACCCACCATCGCCTTTTCAACGATAAAATTGTAAAGAACATTAAAAACAGAGGCGCATCAACCATTTCTTAAAAAAATAGCTGAAAGGGATCAATTTTTAAATGTTTGGATCATCTGCTGTGTTAAGATTCATGATCAGTAATCTAAACACATAAAAAACTGTCCTAGCATACAAGTTAATGCAAAATTCAAAACTCGATAGCCTAAAATTCAGAATACTTTAAAAAATACATTTCCATAGAGGAGAAATCTGTAAAATGTTTTCCATATGTTGCAGAACTGATTTCCATGTCTTTATTTACACAAGCTCTGTTAAAAAACCCCTACAAAACAATGCATACCCAAGAGAAATTCAGGAGCTTCATCAAATTCCAGGTCATCATGATTCAACATAATATTTCTAGGCAAATCAGCCAATATCAAATCGGGAGCAATCTGAGCTATTGGAATGGTATGTCTTGGTTGATCTGGATTTACCAAAAGATCACCTAAGGAAAAACAAATGAGACAATGGAACAAAAAAATCCCAGAGGTAGTCATTACTCAAAAGGCACAGAAAGGTACATGGATCTCTGAGAGTTCATATGATCAATGTACCTAAAATTAAATCCATATGTATGTGTGTGTGTATTTATATACAAGCACACGCACGCATAAATACACGTACACACATATATATATGGAACGGAACACTATGTTTAGCATTCAACTTAGTGTAACCTACATGTTTAAGTATTTTCCCGGTTCTGTATATGTGCCAATCAAATGTGATATAGCAACTGTTGCCAGGAAACAACACCAAACTAACCAAGAGATTACTTTCGGTCTATAAAAAGAAAGAATCCTACTAGTATGTAGAATGTCATCTGAATATTTCATTTTAAATTACTGTTCTATGTGGTCCAACCAAAAGATCTAGTATCAGTTTTACTCTGTGCTGGATTGAATTTCACAAATGAAGTTGCGTTATCAGTATGACAAAATTATTCTTTTCATTATTGCCATTTGTACATGACTATGCAGAGTAGCTGCAAGCTCTCCCATATTCTATATCTATATAGATGGCTCCTATATAAAAAAGAACAAATGGATTTTGACGTATACTGTAATTATTTATTGGAAAAATGAAACATTTTTAAATCAAGTGAAGTACCCAAACGTTATAAAAAGTATGTTGTATAATATTTATCTGATTACACATTTACCTCTAAATACCACAAAATGGCATAAATATATACCTTCTTCAGCTTTTTTAAGTAAGTCATCAAGCAGTATTTTTTGGTGTTCTTCACCATCTTGAAAGCTGTACATAGCCCATTTCTTCAACAGGGTTTCCCCTTCACCACACACATCTATATCCAGCAAACCTGGAAACCATTCTTCCATAAGAGAATCTATGTGATCCACAACTTGCCCCAAAAGGATGCACCCTTCAAGAAACCAAAAGAGGGAAATTGCAGCCTTAATCTGGCATTCTTGTAATTACAAAGCTAAACTCTACATTCCAAAGGCAAAAGCACAACAAACGAAAATGCCAAGCTGCAATAAAATCGGAGCAAAAATCAGTCTCAGGAATAATTAACCTTTTCTGCCAGAAGGTGCTGTAATTTTCAAAAAACTGTCTGGGTTGTTGTCAAATACCGCCGATTCCACTAGACAATAGGCTTCAGGAGACCAATTCAAGTAGATGCCTTGTCTCCAATACATTCTATTAGGACGAAGAGCTCGCGCTAGAAAATACAAAATTAGATTAAAAATCTGATCTCCAATATGAATGTCATATTTTAAAATGTTCAGAATAATTCATGGTACTTAAAATATTTAATTATGATTGTAATTTTATGCCTACCCAAATAACAAACAAAATAAAGGCTACAACTTTACAGACAGAATAGTCCCACAAAAGCTGAATACAGGTCAACTGGTGTTCAGTTCTATGAGGTATATCCACAAAATAATCAGATGGTAAGTCATGTAGCAGGTGATGCATGTAGGGATTACAGAAATGCTTAGGTACATTCAGGTTCTAACACAGAATATCTTAGGCAACATATGAAAAAAAGTCACTGATTTATATTTTCCCTCTATCATACAGTCATGAAATAACAAGATGTGCCTGGAATTCTGTGCTCGGAAGGAAACTGAATGCCAGGAGAGCAGGCAGTTATAAATCATACTTGTAGAGCATTAGCAATGCATATTTTTCATACTTTGTCACCAGTGTTCATAAATCACACATTAAAAAAAACCAAAGATGAATGAAGTTGCAAAGTTCAGCAGATAGATCTGATGTCGAAGCACAGGATTATTACAAAAAGATTAAAGACACCCCCCCCCCCCGCCCATCTGATAAAAGCAAAGTTTGTAGACTTTCATAAAGGGAGAATCAATGAACTGCACAAAAGCAGTTTGTTTTTCTCTGTGAAAGACATATCCTTTCCGGTATTCGCTGTTGAAGCCAGTGGCAATATTGCATAAAAATAAGGATTTCCTCCATCTTTAGCATGTGAAGGAAAGAAATAGGCTGCTTACAACCTTCACTTTCTTTTGCACACTACTGTAAAGATCAAGCACTATCTGTTCCTGGATGTTTCTAAGTTATAAAAATGATCGCTGTGCTTTTTCTCACATTTGTGAAGGAGACAGAAATTAGGTAAAGCAAAACAATATTGGGCATTAGAGCTTCAGAACGTAGGTGATGGCATTCAAAGCAAACATGCTCACTATTGCATGTACCTCTTCCTGACAGCATGAAAGGCGATATTTCAAGCAACCTGTTGATCAGCCTGGACCAAAATCCCATAGGAAAGTATGGCATCTCATAAAGCCTGATGATAATTTCTGAATTTTCACAGTGGGGAAGCTCTATAACAGGTCTGTGATCAGACAAACTGAAAGAATAAAGATATTAGATCATATTTAATGATGTACTTTATCCAAACTGACTGATGACATACAATATTTATTACGTAAAATGTATTCTTTATTAATGAATGAATGATTCAAATGATCAGGGAACAGGCAGTGTATTTGCTTATTCTGCTTGCTTGTGCTAAAGTGAAGTTCTGCTGTAATTTAAACCCAACAGAACCTCACTGACAATCATTATATATTGAATGTGAAGGTGAAAAAAACCTGAGACACATATAAGGCAGGTAACACATTAAGATAAAGTCTTCCTGTCCCAGGACTTTGAAGAACACAGAAACTAATCAATGCAACCATGCAACATTTGCTCAATTAAGCAAAATAACCACTACAAAGCACATTAGGGAAATCTCTTACAGGCAGAGAAACTGTTTTACCTGCTTCAGATAAAGCAAAAACATCGCACTGAAATTCATAACACCTTTTTGTCACCGCATTTAATAACTACACTGTTTGGAGGAGATACTGCCTCTGAGTAACTTGATGGGGGTTCTTGCTCCGAGCTTATAGGTTATAGACAGTCATGGTTATCTTTTATATTGCAATAAATATCTGTAATGCTGGCACACCACAATGTAAATCTAAATTATAATCTTCCTGCTGTAGACTGAAAGCACAGTAAATGTAAAAGAAATATTATCCTCAAAAAGCATTTTCTCATGTATAGATTCCATTTACCCTCCAAGTTAATGTGATGTAAGCTTTATCTGCTACAAGATCAGCTTCACATGTCTGTCAAAGCCTTCATTAAATGTAGCGTAGTAAGTATATATCATGCTTTCATATACCAAATTGCTTTGATGGTCAGTTAAACTAGTTAGCCTGATGGGAGGTTTTTATTTTGATCGATCTCTATGGCTCTTGTTTGTGAGATGAGCTCTTTTCTTACCTGCTTGGGATTAGTAGTTGGTCCTCTCCTAAGGGCAAAGCAATCTGAAACTTTTCCAGAAGCTTAAAGTATTGTGACATGTAGATCTTAGGAAACTTGCTCTTCTTTAAAAGGAATTTTTCCACATCTGAACGCTTTACAATTCCCTTAGGATATTTAGAACAGCCTTCCACTTTCACAGTCAGAATCTTTCAAAAACAGTAAAACAATTTCAGGTGTGCAGTCATGATTAGATTGCATTTTCCTGCAATATTTGGTAGCCTATCATTTAGGTGGAAAAAGGGACTCAGATTCACAGTGAAACCAAACATTTCCATAATACTAGTCAGTCAGAAGACAGCAGTGAAAACATTTTGCCTGTCCAAGCCATTAATCTGCCACCATTCTCCAGTAGCGTTCACTGCTCCAAACTGTACAGAAATTATTTGTGAACATGTTCTCTGAAAGGAGCCTGTGTACAGTGATTTTTCGTATCAGCACTTCACACAAGCATATTGATCTTAAACTTGATCTTCTAGGTCTTTTCTCACTCTTAATCCCACCAGCTCTAAAAGCTCAAACTTATATTTTTGCCATCCCATTTCCTGCACTGAATGAAAGGGTAAAGTTTCAGAGGTTAGGAAATCTGAATATATATATAAAATTTTGAGAGTGTTTCTAGATCAATGTATCAATGATGGTTTCACTTAAGCAGTCAGTCTGCTGCTACTCTCCCACCCCAACGTATAAATCCATATCACTCACTTTCCTCTGCCATCAGTAACAAGCTTACAATGACCCTTCTTGCCCCATTCTTACTACTTTAAACCAAAGTTCTAGTTATCATCTCAACCTGCTGCAACATATTACAGGATTACTCTGCATCCCTGGAGTTTTTCTGTTCTACATGTATTCTTGTGTCCGGTGCAGTTTAAATTACACTGGACATTACAGTGTAAGAACATAGAACCACTGAGACAGACAGTTGTGTAGAAAGCAAAGGAAACAGAAAGAGTCAGGTGAACCAATCTGAGCCCTGAGACAATTTTAGATCATGAAACAGTAAAGATATAGTGAAGAAGAATCACTGGTAAGGTACAGTGGTTTGAGACAAGGGAAAAATTTCCACGAATTTAGATAGAAAAAATAAACAGAGTCTAACCTGTGCCATGATTTTACATAACCACTTAGGATCTACAAAATACAGATCTCTCAGCTGTAGTGCTGGGTCTTGAAAATGAAGGAGTACTCCTGCACAAAGAATATTTTAATTAGCAATACATTTCTCAAGCTCCACATTAAGCAAAATAAACACCCCACTCTAGGCTATTTTTCTCACATGACTTGACGTAAGCCACCTGAATAATAAATTCAGCTATTGAATTTATGTCAGTATCTCAGTAGAGTAGAATGCAATCAAGGTTTGTTCAGCTTTACCTTTATTTTCAGATGTTTTGTTAGATTTGTAATCTGACCTGGGTTTTTGCCAAGCATCTATGTCCTGTGTGGTTTATTATTTAATCTTATGAAGTCTGTATGGCACTGAGATAAGCTGTTACATATATTCACCTAACTACCATTCTATTCAATTGCGCGTTTCTTCAGAAACTGTGCTAACTTGCAGGCCTGATGATTTCAAGGTCAGATAAAATACATATATTGATACAGTAGTGATCCTTTATATCATGGAATTACTTTATGACATAACAACCTGGATTATGAAACTAATGTCACCCAAGCTTAAGCATTTCAGCTCAACACTTTGTGGCAACCCTGTGCAAGATTTAAAAATGTGTACAGGTCTGTCTGCTGCAGATGTGCACCCAGGTGCTAGCAAACATACACCAAAGACAACATTTTACCTGATTCATTCAGAAAGTGAATGGCGTGAGGGAGTTCATTTTCATCCAGTTGTAACTGGCTTTCTTGTACCAGCTCCACTAAGCGTTTCTGATCAATCACAGGAAATTCAACTGGGACGTTTTTACGTTCCAGCAAAATTCTCTTCTCCAGCTCCAGGTAGCTGTCAGGAATTAGCTGACCAACCACTGGCTGATCTCTGATCTGCATAATAAACTTACATGTAATAATTCATTTATGTGAAACGCAGACAGTAAAACTAAGATGTTAGGTGGGGATTTCCACTCAATAGCAGCAGCAAGAAGGAACAAGAACACTCATTTATTGACTAACATGGCTCCTGAAAGGTCAATGTAACTAATTATTATTTTGTGATTATAATATGAAAATATTAATTCTATAAATTAACAAATAAGAAAATATTTCCATATTACATGCACATAAAAATAAAAAATATGTCTTCTGAGAAATTCAAAGAGAAACTTTGATTTGAAGTAAAAAGAAAACATTCAGTATATTAACAGATTATGTCATACATCTCAAGTTAACAAGAGACAATAGGTACATGATTAAAAAACCAATACCTCTTGTAATCTATAGTATCTCTAGGCATGTCTTTAGCTAAACCATGGGGAAAAGGGCTGTAGCTCAATTAAGAGTCTCCACTGCTGACAGTCAGTGGTCAAGAGGAGCGGAAGAAATAAATTTGGTCAGGTTAGTAACACTGAAGGGAAATACAGGCTGGTGCTTTGCCCCTGTTTCCTGAGCTTGAGTTCCTTCCTGGAGAAAATGACTTCCAGTATTATCTGGCACCTGACCAGGTTTTTCATTTTCAGTGGGCACTGAGCTAGTCATTTTCTGAGGAAACAGTAAACAATTTTCCCAACATTTCCAAATGGGCTTCGTAGTTTCTAATCTTCCTCTCAAAGTTAAGCACCAATGCACTGTGGCATTTTATGTGTCAAAAATGTAACCGGTACCTTGTGTAATTTCAAAGAGTCAGAGCACTTGATGAGAATGGTAAACACTTGCCTATCTTCTAAGCAGGTACCTTGTAACACTCCTTTCACAAAGTGTCTACATTATTTATGGAAACTATCTCCTTTCCTTCAGGCTACCTTACCTTAAACATCAGTTTAAGTCACAAGAGATGTGGATGTTACAGGAAAAAAATTTAGGGACCTAAAAGTGAAATATTTTCAAAAAGCAGAACTTCTGAGTGTTGTAGAAGTACAGTGAGCTATAGGGCTACATATATCTCCGTGAACACCAGCTCGGTTCATGCCAACTGATGTATGAGAAGTGGAATCAATCCATTCCACCTGAAACGGCACACTTGGTGCCACTTAGCCCTGGTTAGCTGTTCCTTGGACTGCTGAATGAAGTTGGGCAGATTGTAGATGTGGCTGAGCTGGTAGTTTCTGAGAGAGAAAGAAGAGGTGTGCGTACTCTGTCTCTCATTTGTAACACACCAGCGTGAGGTGGCTCATAAATACAGCATTTGCTCTGTAACAACTTCCAAGCAGTAATTCAGAAGAAATCTGAGCTCTACTGTGATATATGAAGTTCTGCCATTGACTTCAGTAGCACAGGACATCACCTTATCTCTCTAACATCTTATGACACTTTACATTATCAATACTGTAAAAATTAAAAAAAATCAATTATGTATATTCTTTTTGCTACAGATTTGATCTTGTTTTCCTATAATCTCCTTGCCTGGGCTAGTCTCTTCATACTTGTCAATCACACTTGGAGCTTCATGCTGTGGCTAAGGAAACAGCAGGGAATAGGTGATAGGGATGACTTTGGAGACAACAGAACTACAAGTACAGATTCTCTGATTTAAGAGGATCATTCAGTCCAAGGGGTTTTCTTTTCCTGCTTTAATTCACTGTCCTCTTTCTAGGAATAGTTTCACACTATGTAAAATGAAATCAGTAAATGGAGAAGAAGTTTGCTGTCAGAAATCACAAAATCTTATTTCCTGGTCCCCTGAAATCTCACAATACTTACAATTGCAATTACATGTTGCCATCCAAACAAAACCAGGTATTGATCAGCTATCTTAATATGAAAAAGATGGCCTATTTTTAATTACATATTCTATTTATAGCCCTAGTGCTTGAAAACAATGCGGAGATTTTTACTAAGTTGATTTTTTGGTAGAAAATGAAATGAAAACAAAACTAGTCATGTTCATTCATTACTTCGCTGTGTGTAACATTTTATAGAAGGCAAGATGAGTTTGCTATCACACTAAAAATGTATTTACTTATGTGCTTAATTAAATGTTTAAAAATGTACTTACTTAACTAAAACTAGGATGCTTTCTACACCATGAGCAGTACGTAGCTTACCTTGAAGTGAAGACTCTCCTTTATTATGATTTTCCGAAGCCTGATAATGGAATCGGATTCTTCCGTAGCGTTCACAAAGTGGTAATCTTGGATTGCTGGGAAGCCTCGCTTATTCAACAGCTCTCTAGTAATTTTAGTCATGCAGGACTTACGCTGCATTTCATCAGAAACATCTAAATGAGTGCCAACAAGAATGACGGGGGATGTTGAAGCTCGAGCCTGTTAGTAAGAACCACACAGTTGATGAACACAACTGTAAATGTTGATTGTTTCATATCCATATAAAATGTGATCAATTTAGTCAATCAATACAACGAAAAAGCTACTTTTTCTCCCTCTTTAAATACTCCTCCTCTAAAGAAGTTTGAAATCTGAAATACTATTTCATGCCTTTATTAAATGTTTAAACTGTAATCCCTTATAATAGCCTTGACTGGATAAAGCAGTAAAAACGTATCAGTCTACATACAGAGAGCAGTCTATTTCAAAACAGAAATATTAAAAAAACCAGCTTTTTCTAAAAGGAAGCAGTGTAGATCTGGATTGCATACTTTGCAGATTAATAACATTGTCAGTAAAATACAGAGACAACTTTTTTTTCATTAGAAGTGCCTAACAAAATGGAAAAGTAAAGGGTGTTCTGCTAGTCGTCATCAGAACAGTGCAGCAATGAAAACCAGCAAGTACAGCATAGCAAAGAACGTATCAGAAATGGCCTTCATCAACACTTAGCTGGCTGTAACTCTCTGTCCTGTATCACTGCTTAAGGTGAAAAGAGTGAAAAAGATACATTTAACAAACAGGATCAGTATGCAAAATCTTTGGGTAATTGTATTGTCCAGCCAAAGCTAACCACCATACAAAAGGAAAAGACAAGTAATGCTCACTATGGGGTGGTTCCATCAAATAAAATACTTAAAGCAAAAGAAAAACATACAGGCACATTCTCAGACCAATTTCCCTACGATAGTCCTGGAATCATTCCTATTAACAATAGGATGCTAAGCATACACTTAACAGCATGATTTCATACCTGCATCTAGTCAGTTTTAAATGAGTCAAATTCTGCTTTCACCAGAATTTACAGTAGTGTAAAAAAAACCAAACAGGTTTAACTCATCATTCCTTTAATACTACCCCTTTCTTAATCAGTCAATTCAAAATATTGCAGAACATAGAAGTGGTTATTCTGCACATCACACTGTACCATTTCAAGTACAAAATGGTGCTGATTATGTCTTTGTATGTCTACAGGTATTTTCATATCCAGCATATGATGCATTTCAGCTCTTGCTTCACCTTTTTTATTAATATTTGCTGGAGAGCTTCTTTCCTCTTCCCATCTCTAAAAATATTTGTGGTTAATTTGCTGTTCACCAACAGTGCCCTGGGAAGTGGAATTCCATTCTGTACCTATCTACAGCTTACCTTGATGTTAAAAAGCCATGGTTTCATAGCATCCACCTCTGCTAGTCCTTTGCTGAGGTCATAAACAGCAAGATATAAAGCTCTTTGGGTCATAAAATGGGGATGGGTACTGTAGAACTCTTCTTGTCCTAATGATAAAAAAATGTCTACTGTTTAGTACTTCTCTCAATGAACATCTTCAGATCACAAAAAGGCAGCAAAACACTTATTCTCAGATCACTAATCCACAAATGAAATTAATGTTTACGGAACACTATCTAAATTGACAGGAAACCTGTAATAACTATGAATTTTAGGTAGGTACTCTGTGGTAACCCATTGACTGAATTGTAATGTTGAAATATGCATGCTGGTTTTAAATCAAGAAGCGTAAGATTTATCAACTGGATAAATCTGGTTGCTGCAAAGACAACCTGAAAGGTTACGATCCTTTTAAAACTCCAATACTGAATTTCTCCCTCACTCTTTCCTTCCCTCCCTTCCTTCTTCCATCTTTTTCTCCTATCCTTGCAGCAACTTCAAAATACAACTCCTAAGTTGACACGATTAAGTACTTAAAATCACAACTGAAGCTGGACATGCAGCTTGAGTGCTGCCCTTCTGTGCATATCCATTGAAATTTATAGACTGTTTTTAAGTGATCACAGACCAATGCTTAAAAATTACTCTTCTATAGCCTAAAATATGCCTGAACTTCAGAAGCGTTTCTGGAGTTCCCCAAACTTAGGTTTTCCAAAAGCCCAAAGTTCAAAGACTCCCCCTAAGTGCTTTGTTTTCTTTGACTTAAGGAAGCAGTGACACTGTAGAGCGTAGAGAGACCCAGATTGTAAACGAGAGAGAAAGAATTGAGTGGAAGATGATTCCTCTGGTGACTACAAGCAGTTTCTTACTGTTCTGAAATGACAGTTCTAGAGTGCTATGGCTGAAATTAGTGGTCAGACCATGTTTGGTGATAAGAAATACCTGAGGCTTTATATTAAATTTGAGGGATTAGCTGCCAGTTTACAGAATTCACTAATTTATAAGCAGTCACTTGACTTCTGGTACAAGTTTGCATGATTTTACTGTCCACAATTTGAAATTTCACAGGCTGACAGTAAGAATAAGTAATGCATTAAGGTGCTAGAAAAAAACAACAGTGAAGAACAATAAGCTCTTGAAATACCTCCAAAATCCCACACATTTAATATAAGCTCTTTCTTCATTTTGCCCTTCCCTTGAATGATCCAGTCTTTTACATCAATGCCCACTGTAGCTTTTGGAGACCCCAATTCTGTTCGTTTGCATTTCATTAGTTGTTGTAGCAGGGTCGTTTTCCCACTGCCAGTGTTTCCAACAATCATGAGCTTCATTCTGTTATAAGGCACAGCCTTCTTCAGTCGTTGTTGAAGAAATCTGGCATAAAAAATTGCAGAACTCACAGAAGTGTATAATAAAGAAGAATACCAAAACAACTCAAGATCAAGGAAAAATCTAAAACCATACCATTTTCATCAAATTTTCAGTATCTGTTTGATATTTGTGGGAATTTAACAGTCCATTGTAATTTCTGATTTGAAAGTTACAGCTTAATTCAGAATGTGTCTCTTTTTTGTTTTGTAATTACCCAAAAATGTGCTCTGAGCAATGCACTTGAGAACACAAGAAACATATCGGAAATAACTGGTAAGCATCATCTATTGCATGGTTTACCAAAGGATCAAATTCAAGAAGTAATACTACTATAGTCTAAATTGCTATATTTTATTTTATATGTATTGATTTGATATGATATATTATACCTTCTATAGAGCAGCACACTGGATCTCATATGACAAACCAGCATGTCTTTTCAGAAGGATATGCTGTTGTTTTTAATGCTTATTGCATATCCCAAAAAAGCAAAACAAGAATATTCAAGAACAACAGGGCAACAAACCTGATAATGTCTCTGGCTTTGTATCCCACATGTTTGAAGTCTAAATTAAGATGGAGTCCTTCCAAAGGAAGGTCCCAGATTTTGGACAGTCTTCCCATTTCATCTGGAAAGAATCTCAAATCAGGATTGTGACTTACATCCAGAGAGGTCAAGTTCTCTAGGAAGCCAATCTGAGGAGGAATCTAAATAAAAGAACATTTAATGAGCAATTAAACATTAAAAAATGTATGAGCATGAATACATTAAATATTTAACAAAACATCACTGCAGTTTAACCTTTTTTAATACACAGGCCTAATATCCCATACCAGTAGACACAGGACCTCGTAATGAATTAATTATACAAACTGATCATATGACACATTCCAGACAGAAAAGTTTAAAAGAATATGGTGACTTTCATTCACAGGAAGTACTATTCGCACTTACGTTCCATTTTACTAATACAATTCGCAATGCTATGAGAGGTGACATGAAAATCAAATGAACATTGAAAAACCGCATTCAATTGAAAAGTAATTTAATTTTCTTTAGGTAGAATCTTACACTTTACCTCCTTTAACTTGTTGTGGGACAGGTGTAGCTTTTCTAGCCTAGACCATGCACAAGCCTTTTCACTCAAGTCCAAGACATCTATTTGATTATGATTAAATAACAGCTCCCTTAAGTTTAATGATTTCCAGTGCACTGGTCCCGGCAGGCTTATGATCTTGTTTTGGCTTAAATCTACTGATCGCAAACTAAAAATATGAAAATAAAAAAAATGAAGAAGTTAGCAAATGAAAACAATAAAACCGAGATTAACTGGAATTCTTTTAATATTTAATAAATAAACAAATGGATTAGATATGAGAACAGTTAGTTTTCTGACAAGACTGTAGATGGAAGAAGAAAGAGAACTACTTCTATGAGCAAAAGTAATTGAGATGATCTTGTAAGTTCATTACCTCAGAAAAAATGATAAGAATACATATATGATTGATTCAGTATAATATTCTTTCAGTATATTTGTCTGCGAAGGCAATTGCCTGGTCATGAAAATAAACATCCACACTGTACTGTGTGTATATGTTTCAGACAGTAAATTGAAGAGTCACTTTAAATAAGTGTACGTATTGTGCTAATAGTCCACTTCCTCCTTCTTTCTACAATTTGCAGACATGCATGGCTCTGGTCAGTTTAGTAGCAGACACAGATAAATAAGCTTCAGACTCCTGTAGGGCAAATATTCAGTCATTCAACTGTAACCAGTATAGTTACAGTTGTATTTATATTTGTACATATATTTACAAATGTATATTATACCAAATAGACATTTAGACCCAGGTAACAGAGAACAGAGTTTAGCTCAGGATTCCAATTACAGGTGAGTGCGGGACCAGGGAGGACACTGTTACATGCAGTCTAACTTACCAAAAAAAGTGTATTTAAAAAGACAAGTGCAATTTAACGTCATACTAATATGCATTTTCATGTGCTTTTAAAATAAATAAAACAACGGGGAACTTCCTGGTATTATCAACTTTCTAGAACTCAAGATTTCACTTATAAACTATGGATCCTCACACAGTGATCAGAACTCTTTCTTGTTCCGAACCCGGAGACTAACATTAGAGGGTACAGATACCTCACTCTTTTATCAGAGTGTTTCTATGGTATGTGCATAAATTATACAGTTCAACTACATATGTATTTAAGAACTTAATAAAAAAGAACATTTCATTTCTGTAAGTCACCTGTTGGGCAAATGCTCTTTATGTTACTATGGAACAAGAAGCATGAAAAAAATCCATGTAACTCCTGATTGATTTGTCTGGGCTGGGAGACGTAGAACCTGAAAGCTGCACCTTTTTCGACACATTCATTAAATTTTCTGCTGTGAATATAAGTGCTAGCATGCTGAAACAGTGTAATATCATGTTAATAATGACGTGCTGTATGGAAATGTGATTAATCTAGGTTCACAAACCTGTGGATCTGCCCTCCCCACGGTGTCATCAGCACTAACATCTAACCACATCTACCAGTAACTGATCTGATCACCCCTTTCAAGCACTCCCTTCACAACCTGATTCTAGTGACCTGTTAAGGTCAGGAACTTCTATTAAAAAAAAGCAGAAGTCTCACTTCCACATGAGCAATGCTTTGAAGGTATAGCAAAATCGATGTCACATGCATCTTTATCACAATTCCATCTAGAGGAAGTGTTATTCTCTGCGAATAAATATCTTGTGATATTTGGGAAGTGAAAAGCTAATCTCAGTAGCCTTGTGCAGAAGTCTGCAGAACTTATTGAAAAGGATAAATTGCCAGTATCTTTTTACTGTTGGTTTCAAGATAGTAACAAATTCGTTCTGGTCTTCTCAGGGAGAACTGTCAGCTTCAGCAGTCAAGCAATATGTTTTCAGTTACAATGATGGGAAGCTGAGCAACAGAATTTCTCGAAAAAATGAAGAAAATATGACTGATACAGTAGCTTTAGTTAAAAGCTACTAGGCTTTGGATTTACCCTGTTAGAGATGATTTCCTGAAAATCAGTAAAACATGAAGAATTTTCTGCTTAACAAAAGTCTTGCTATAACATTTTCTTCAACAAGAACTTGAGATTAACTTCAAAAAATAAAGGAATAACTTACTGTGGCAGAAGAAGAATTGCTTCTGGAATGTTAATAAAACAATTCTGGGATAATTTTAAGCTTGTTATGCTGGATGACAAGTCAGGTATTATTTCTAGAGCAGAAAAAGAGGTTAATCCTATTAGTTTTCAGAACTGTTCACATTCTTTTTAAGACTGGAATTTTCTAAAATCAAAGATGGACCAAAAGGTCAGTCTATCATCTTCTATATACAGGTGTTTGCACAAGATACCAAAGGTAGAATCTGAATATTTTATTTTAAAGCTTATTTAAAACTAAAATCCCCAAATAAAAGAAGTTTAGAAGCAAGTTAATGGATTGGCTTTTATCACATTACATATTACTACATTTAATCTCCTACTGGCATTAAACACTGAAATAATTTTACTTAACCTTTACTATATTGCCAGTATACATAATATTCCCATAATTCAGCCAGTGAGTGGTGGGTCTTATGCATATAAAAACTACACTAACAGTGTAGCTGTGTTTAATGCAGGTGTATGGGCAACCTTCCGAAATACTGCGGCAATAATTTTGAAGTGGAAGACTTTATGTATGGAAGACAGAAATAAATTCTGACAATAACTTATGAACTCAAGCAGCATTACTAAAGTCTCGTTTATGTAATTGGTATTTTCCATAGGTAAATTAATTTTGACACCTTTGCATAAAATATGCTAAGCCACTGAAACATGCTCTGGACTCAATTTATTGCTTGAACACTGGGTTCTAGTGAAGGTGACGTGCCCTGTGGTACCTCAGATACCTGCACATGGCTTGGAGAAACAACATAGGAGCTATGAAGACCTGCTTTTTCTGGACCAGAAGCTGAAAGCCAAGTGGGATACTTCAGGGCATCTCAAATGACACTTGCGTTCAGGCAACTGAATCAAACATTCTGTCTTATTCACAAGACAACACTGGATATATAGTGTGGTAATATTTAGAATCATAGAATCATTTTGGTTAGAAAATACCTTTAAGATTACTGAGGCCAACTGTTAACCTAACACTACCAAGTCCACCACTAACCATGTCCCTATGCACCACATCTACATGTCTTTTAAACACCTCCAGGGATGGTGACTCAACCACTTCCCTGGGCAGCCTGTTCCAATGCCTGACAACCCTTTTGGTGAAGAAATCTTTTCTAATATTCAATCTAAATCTCTCATGGCACAACTTGAGGCCACTTCCTCTTGTCCTGTTGCTTGTTACCTGGGAAAAGAGACCAACACTTCCCACACTCCAACCTCCTCTCAGGTAGTTGTAGACAGTGATAAGGTCTCCCCTCAGCCTCCTGTTCTCCAGGCTGAACAGCCCCAGTTCCCTCAGCTGTTCCTCATCACACTTCTGCTTCAGGCCCCTCACCAGCTTCATTGCACTTCAATGTCTGTCTTGTAGGGAGAGGCCCAAAACTGAACGCAGTATTTGAGGTGTGGCCTCATCAGTGCCAAATACAGGGGGACAATCCCTGTCCTGGTCCTGCTGGCCACACTAGTGCTGATACAGGCCAGGATGTTTATTTGATATATATTTCAGTTTAGTATTAAATCTGTATTAGTACCAGATTTGCAAGCTAACTTTGAATGATTTCCTTTGTCTTGAGCTTTCCCCAACAGTACGTACAATCTCAAGTACACTTAAGCATTTTCATAGTACCCACTACAAATGTAAAAACACGGTGAGTTACACTGCGTTAGATCAAATGTCCATCGAGCCCCAGTGGAAGTACAGTGCTTCAACACCGATCAAAAACTGATGCTTAGGGAACTGGATAAACAGGACAAGCATACATTTTTCTGTTCTCCCAAGACTCCAAATGCTGGTGAGTGAGGAATTTTGTGACTTGGAATGGCTTCTAGAAGATGGATCCTATTTTCACAGATACTTACCAAGAGCATTCATCCTGGCGTTGAACTGCTCCAGTTTTGTACAGCCCATGAAAACATTCTCAGCAAGGGATGAAATATTGTTCTTACTAATGTTTAAAATTTTCAGTTCTTTCAAGCATATGGGTGAACACAAACACGAAATTTTGTTTCTGTGATAACGAGAAGAAAAAAAATGTTTTATTCAGAAACTATTAGCTAAAAAGTGAAAGAGTAACCTGACAATGTTATCCTTACACTGGTTAACAAAAAATAAGACTTTTATCATATAAAGACTGACCAGTCAGCAAAAAAACTGGTACATTTGGCAACATGGAGTAACATGACTGATGTTACAATTGTTTCAATTAATTTGGAGAACAAAAGTCAGAATGTACTACAAGGTGTCATTTCCTGATTCGCTACGGCAGCCTAATCCCACACAAAGAGAACTGTTGCATTTGTGAGTAGTTCTGGTTACTAGAGATATACCAGAAGAGAACGAGACAAAGATCCTGAAAATACAGAGATAAAAGAACCATGCAACACTGCTTTGCAAGGGTAATATTGCTAATAAAGTTCAAAATAAAGCTAATGAAGAAATGCAACAGGATTTTGAATTTAAAATATTGCTTTTGTAAATTTGATTCACATATTTACTATTCCTTGCTTTAGTTACCTATGTTGCTAACACACTCTGTGTGGACTTTGGTATAAAAAGTGTTACCATCATATTTGACATCAGTTATGGGAGATGAATAAGACAGTATCTGAAGTTTGTAGAGCGATCGATAACAGCATTCTTAAGAATTTCCTTTAGGTCTGAATTATTTAATTCACTAACACATATGATAAAAAGTGCTGGTAAAATAAACCACACAAAACAAACATATTTTCTTTGCTTCTGTCATTTAAACCATATCCATACCAATAAATGCAATTCCATGAATCATACTTCCAAAAAATCTGTGGTGATTGTGAAATACAGTGGAAACTGTATTCTGTATACAGAAAACCTAGTTGAATATGTTAGACAACACAGACATCCTGTGGATGAATACTATGGCAGTAGAAAAATGCTGAACTGCATTTTCAGTATGTTACTGAAGCTACAAAGCTATTAGATTCTGCCAAGGCCCACAGATATGTTCATGTACTTTGTAACACAACACTGAAAATTGTAGCAATTTGCACATTTGGAAGATAATGTCAGTGCTTCACTGCAGACTAAACAATCCTTTCTGTGCTATAACAGTCATCGTTCTGGATAACAAGTGTATGATTTTCTGTTATGTTTGTTACACTGCAGTCCATTTACTAATGCTACTCACCCTTCGAGCAACAGCTGTTCCAGATTTTCAGCAACATTTGTAAGAAATTCAGGAATGCACACCAGCTGATTGTATGAGAGATTGAGTTGCTTTAGAGTTGGACATCTGAGGTATGAATCCAAAGCAAAGGAAGGTCCAATGTCATTTCGAGAGATATCAAGATTTGCAATACAATTCATTTTCAGTATGTAAGTCGGAAAATAAGTAAATCGGTTACTGTGCAAATCCAAGTATATCAAGCATTTCAAGTTCTGAAAGAAAAGGATAATTTAAAAAAAAGAAGTTAAATGGAAACATGAATTTATAGGTTTTACACTGAGTTACATTTTATACAATTCATTAATTTACTTATATTTCTCTCACTAGGAAAAATACCAGAAAATGTAAATAATACCAATGAACCCATAATATTTCTATTACAGAATAAAATATAAAGTATTCTTCAAAATTAATTAGCTCAGTTTCATAAAATTAAACAGATACGAACTGCCTGCAGTTCTTGCCTCCAGTTATTATGTTACTCAACATAACATGTCCTCAAGCAGCTCCCTGCAGTAAATGACTTAAAACAGTTCCATGAAAATACTTTTATCTCTATCTTAACATAAATCCACTGAATGAAAATTGAGTGAATGTATGAAGCATGCGAAAATATACACCCATATTAATAAGTAGTATTTTTATGAGTACATTGTTAGAGACAAACAATTTATTGTAACTGAACTCAACTTGTATTACATAAAATTATACAGATTTACTTCACATAGTTGTTCTGGAATGTTTGTAAGAGCATTTTGGTGGAGTTCCAGTTTCTCAAGATGTTCCAGATGACTAGTTAAGCAGCTATTCTGGCTGATGGCATCAACATTCTCCAGCTCATTTGATGAAAGATCTAGTGATTTAATATATTCTTTCTCTGAGATCAATGAAGAAAGACTGTCTGATGGTCTTATATGTGGAGAAAATTTTGAGACGCCTTCTATTAAAACAAAAACATCGGAAAAATAGCATGATTTCATTTATCACATAATTAAAATAAAAGATAAATCAAGTTGGGATCTAAAGACGCAGAGGACAGTAAATGGTTTGATATTGGTTAATATCCAAATCCATGACAACTTCTATCAAGAGACAGAAATTTGTAAGACAGTAGGGAAGAGATGGTCACTTATGCACTGCACAACAGAAGTAGCTTTTGAAAGCTCATAAGGACACTCATGGAATCTCCCTGCCTGTTTAATTCTACATAAATTATTTGTGAAGTTCAGCATAAAATTTCCCTGTATATACATTATTTGTATCCCACTCTAGTATTTCAAAATGTATCCTCACCTTTGTAAACAATACATAATCTGACTAAAATCTTTGCATACTATGCTTTTGAAATCATTAAGGACAAAAAATCTGTTACATATGTTTAATGGTATAGTTTACTTACTGGGAGATTCATCTGAAGGCAAGAATTTTCTTCTTTGTTTCAATAATGGTTCATAATCTGAGCCAGGTCCCTGGAAAATCCCAGAAAAGAAAAGAAACAGTTACGGATATATACAGATACCTGAAATGACCTGAATTCAGTACATTTCTTTTTATTGTGGTTTCTTTTTATCAGAACTTCCAGGGCTAACACAAAGAAACTGTACCTTTCAACTAAAAATAACAATAGGTCAAGTCTTTCTAAAACTTAGTGATCCATGCAATATGAAAGAACAGCAGATTTAAAGTGCAATGGAAGTAGTGCATTTTTTGGCAACCTAAAATGACTTTCACTAAGATGGGGTGATGGGATGGAGCAGGATATTACAAAAAAGAACTTTCTCTAGGGAAGCCAATCTCTCCAGTTTCCCTTTACAGTCAATGGAAAGAGACGAGCTCCTTTCAAAGAACCTGACTTTGATTTGTCCTCTTATGTCTTCTTGTGGAATCGGTCTCACTTCATTGATGGCAGCAGCACGCTGAAGTTTGGCTTCACTAAAGGGTAGGTAAATCTTTGTGAATAGGCCCACAGTTCCTGTGTCTGCATTTGAACATCAGACAAGAAATACAAGCAATTCACAAGAACTTTTTCTTGATCATAAATTTTTGCTGAAATAAACTCTCACCTCTACAGTGATCCGGAGCACAGTAATTGCACAGCAATAGAAGGAAATATTAAATGCCAACAGTGAGACAAGAGGCCATATGGTTACATGACCTTTCCTAACACTTGATTATTAACAATTTTGCAGTAGGCAACACAGATGGACTTTAAGAAGCCTGGAATGAACAAAGATCTGACTTACCATAGAGTAGGAATGTCGTGGCAACGTAGGAGAACCTCTTTGAAATGCCATTTCCCTATAACAGTCAGGAACTGCAATGGAATTGGACTTCTTTTTTGTAAGCAGTGAACATTCACTTCCTAGTCCAAAACAATAACACAGGAGGACAAATAAGTAGGCAAATGTATTTAAAGATGAGGCTCCAAATTCAACTGTAATGTAGACGCTAACATACAAAGGAGAGACACATTTCAAAAACATCAATATTGGCAGGATCTCACCGATCAATCGTGTGTGCAACAGGCCAAGAATACTGTCAACATGTGTTAGAGTACATGGGCCATACTAATCTGACATACTCCAAATCTGACTTGCAGCTTGTTACATTGATGTTTTACGATTTAAAATTTCCAGCAGGTTAGGATTATTATACATGTTTTATAACACATCTCTGTGCTACTCCAGTGCAAATAACTTTTTAAAACAGAAAACGTTTGTATTTTAATAGACAATTTTGCACTCCCACATTTATCAAGAATGAAACATCGATTGGCACTCTGGTTCTGGTGATTTAGGGTTATCTGGACCCATTCAGCGTTACTCTCCTCAAAGCTATTTTTAAAGCTCCTAAAATCACTCATTAGTGAAGCCTGTATTTTTTTACCATAATTTACATATGACTTAACAACTTTTCTATGTGGGACAACAAATAGTACCTATCAGTATTATATGCCTGTGCTACAGTCCTACAGAAATGAAAAATGGTGCTGAACAATGTAATGGAAAACAAAAAAAATCCTTAGGATTCTCTGAATCCAAAATTTAAATTCTTCATCTGTGATGATTTTAAGTATCCAATAGTTCTAAAACAACAGTGGCACCTGAACAAACAAAAGGCATCTTGTAAATTAAGGCCACTTACTCTTATTATTAAGTTACTGATATTATAGACAGAAATGCTGTTTTTTAGAAGTTAAAGGCATTCAGATTTCCTAACATGGTTACCAAGAATGATGTTGGACTAAACACAGACTTGTCATTCACACTTTCTGATCAATTAGATATCTTTGGGATAGGGCTTGTTTCCCCTGCTTTATTTGTTAACAATATAGTTCTCGATATCAGACTTGGTTGTGCAAACTTTATTAACAGAAACCCCTGAGACCAGGGATTTCTAGATCACAATACACCTGACTTCATGATGAGACAAACTGTGCTCTTGAAACACTTGCTTCTTGCTATTGGCTATAAAGTCAGCATACCAGAGTAGCTCAGAAACAAGACATCAAAACAGTCACTATCTAAATTTGGCTGGGTGAACCCCACTCTTTCTCTCTACAAGAAACTGAATGCATGAAGAACTAATTTTAAATGGATAACTCAATAAAATGCTTTAAACTCCTAAATTTGTAGATAAAGCACATACACATCATTAACTATTTTCCAATGTTACCACAAACAAAATTTTAGATAAAGGTATTTTTTTCATGGGAAGAGTTTTATCTCAAATACAAATAACTGATTTATGGCTATGGTCTAGCTTGGTACACTAGATTGGGATTATAAAAAGAAAAAAGAAAAGCAATTACCTTCACTATCAATATCATCACTCAAAGGAAAAACACTGTCCACTAATGGGTCAGAAATGAAATTCCAATCATAGTTTTTATCCACTCCATCTTCAGAGGAGTTTAGATCCGAGGAGGTTTTTGATCTATCCTCTGAAATATTCTTCATCTGGAATTTTAGCACCATTCTTGCCAGTGCTGAACCTGCATCTGTATGTGTAAGAAACCAACAAGAGCATATTGTCCAAGAAATCCAAGTAGCTTTAAAAAAATAACAGAAATAACTTGATTTATTTTCAAAGTTTAGCAATCTTTCTATACTCAGCTGAATGCTATGAAGAGATTTTCAACTGAACGGATTGATCTAAAACACTTACATTGTAGCATCAAGAGATATTAACACATTTCATATAGCAAATTCTATCTATACTCACTTTGTTTTCTTAATGGAGTAAGCTTGTCGGGGAACAAAGGAATGAGCCAGGAAGGTTCTAGTCTCCCAATACCGAATCCTCCAAGACATATACTGCTGTTGGCAACATCCAGGCTAAGTTTCTTTAAGAGCAAGCTGATGATTTGGCTGTCTCCTCTTTTTATACTGATGGTTAAGGCACTCCGAACATCCTGCTCTCGAGCACCATTGGCTAACAGCAATTCCACCAATTTAGGATTATCTCCTTTCTCACAAACCTAACAGAAAAAAAAAATTAAAAACTCTATGTGAAGTACTCAGAGAACTGCTCAGATGGCACTAAGAGACTTGTCTCAAATTTGGATTCATTGTATTTTTAAGAATCATGTCTCTTTTTCAGTTACACAATTCCCCAGCCCTCAGAGCATATGCATGATCCCATTTTCCTGCAGTTTTTTCCCAAAATATAACAAATGTTTGAGTTCTGTAATTGTAATTTCTGCCATGAGTGCACACAATGAATGGTAATTTATGCAGTTTGGTTATTGCATGCAGTCTATGGCAACTCCATTGATTTATGTGTTCAGTCAAAAAAAGACACTTAGGGGTTATTTTGCGATGCCATTTAGGTATCAGATGAACAGGCAACAACAGTGAGACTCATCAAGCCTTGCCTAGTGCTAGTGAGCTCAGGTCCACTGGTTTCAGTCAGCTTTACTCCTTCCAGTCTCTCAGCCAGTATTGCTACATAGACCAGTGTTGATTGTGAATATTACAAATATTTTTAAGAAATACTTCTAATCAGTTCAGTATTTCCACTGTAGTTTTCTAACACTGATTTGCCTACCGCAGACTCCATGGACAGATCCAAACTCAGCTGTGCTTTATCACCCAGCCAGCCCTGCCAGCAGAAGCGAACACTTCTAATTTGCTTCAGGCAGGACTGGTAGGGTTACCTTAGACTGTTTAAAACCTCGACACTGAAGCAAAATTCAGCAGTGTTTATACACACCGTTTCTCAAAAAAAAATTTTAAATGCAGTCACATTTAGCAAGAAGCACTTGTAAGCAGCTGGGAACAGTCTCTGTTGGCATAGCTGAATCCAGATGGGATGTTTGCCTATGGTCTTACTTAAGACACCAACAGATTTCCAATAGTTGATGATCTGCATGTGGCCACAGTTTGGATAAAGTTCTTTGCAGCTAGTTTGACTGCAGACATTCCAAGATGTTATACTACTTTACGTGTGCTAATAAAAACTTAGAACTCTAATAAAAACTGTTAAATCAGCACAAAATCTGATTACTATATTAATCTTTAAGTACAACACAAAGTCAAAAAAGTCTGCCATTCCAGGGCAGGCATTTTGGCCACAGACTTCTTCGCAGGTCTAGAAGACAGTGGGACTAAGCGCACTGAAATCTGTCTACGGACAGTGCTGCTTGCTGGTCCATCTGTACTTCAGCCTCACAGAGCTTGGGAAGAGCTGAATTTGGACTGAGCCCTAATGGGCTCGAGGCCATCTACATCTGATTAGTTCAGAAAAAATGACTGGAAGTTTGCAAAGCTTGAACTTAAGTCTTCTTGCTCAAAGATACTCCAAAGCTAAGGCTAAGTCAGAAATTGATTGAAGCCAGGTTTCCAAGGGAACAATGTAAACCATCAGAAAGGATGGACTTCAAAGTGAACTTGCATCAGAACTGGCAGTGTGGGCACTTTCTAGGTGACAGTGACCCTATGAGCTTCAATAAAGTGAAGGGTGTTCAATGAGACTGAAGTCACCATGAGCAGCAATGGTTAACACCACTCCTGTCACAGTCAGATTGCACAGGGTAATGCTGCTGTGTTCTGTCAAATATACGTGTACATGAAAATAGAAAGGAACACAAAAGCATAAATTTTAAAGCGATAAAACTATATATGTTTCCGTATATTACCTGATAGATCAAAGAGTTTGTCTTTGTCTTCTTATTAACATCAGCTCCCAGGATAAGTAAGCATTCAGCCATAATACTATTGTACTCAATACACGCTTTTTCCAGCATCATATTTTTCAAATCGTCGTTTTCAGCTATTTTAGCAAAACATCTACAACACAGGCTTTGAAACTAAATGGGAAGACAAACAATCAAAGTTAGGACAAAAAAAAGTACCAAATTTTTTTGGCTGTGGAGCTGTCAAAAGAGAGAAGATACCTGTCGATCCCGCTGGTCAGTGAAACACATGGACATCTGGTAGAAAATGACTGTGTCAAATGATTCATGTATCAGCAGCTTTGCAAAACAAGGTGACAAACCAAGAATTGACAAGATTGCATGAAATCCCTAAGAACACAATAAGAAGATTGCAGTAAGTACAGTGTTGAAAAGTGTATCTTAAAACAGGTTGTGCAATGAAATAAAATTTCAGCCAAAAGATACATGCTTTTTTTTTTTCCTTGTTTTTAAACATGCAATAATACACAAATTGGACAAGATCAGGAGAGAAAGCAGAAACACCTGGTGCCTCTGTGTTTATATAGCTGTAGTTTTATGCTTGTTTGGCTGTTCCACTTAAACAGATATTAACTGACACTTTGAAAAGCCAAATTATGCATCATAATTTTTGACAACATCCTGCCTGGCAGTGACAAATGTACTCATGACTTCCTGAAAATGCACAGAGGAAACGATCTCCTTCCAAGGATATGGGATGAAGATGCATCATATGTCACTCTGTAATCCTTGAATTTGAAAATAATCCCTCGGCTAAATGAAAAACTTAACAGTTGACTCTAAAAACTAAAAGAAATACAAAATTATGCCATGATTCTGCAAGTAAAGTTGATCTAGAAGGATGAACTGGGTAAATTACATAATCTTTGCCCAAATGTAATTGAGACTAAATCACTTTAAGTAACTTCCTTATTCCACCACATTATTTTGATTTCTTTCTACACTGGTTGCTAAGCTAAACTTGGAAGGGTTGCGGGAAAAAACAGCAGTAAAGAAGGGAGGCTGCACTTGTCACATTTCCATATGGATCTGGAACAGAAGTCCAGAATCTCTCACAGGAAGCTGATCTCACAGGAAAGCCCCATTCCGCTAGAAGAACAAAACTGGCAACAAACAGGGAAAGCCTCTGAAGTAAAGAGAACTTCCACACATGGATGACTCAATGTCTGTTTGCAAACAGAGTAAGAATTCTCCTTCCATACTCAGAAGTAGGTTCAAAGTCTGACACAGTATGCCAGTAAGATTCTTTGTAAATACAGCATTCCTGCACTAAACTTATTGCTGATGACAGGGCTGGGAACTCAGTTATTTTTCAAACATATTATTTTTCAAAAAAGGGCAATCAATACTATAACGACCGCTACTTCATTGAACGGTTATAGATTGCCTGAATGATGGACCATAACTGAGAAATTTGTTCTTGTTTGCAGATCTCAGAAGTGTTAGATAAACACCTAAACCTACACTTACATATTGTGAATTGAAGATATGCCTCCAAGAAAACCATCTCTATGACAAATATTTTGGTTTAATTTTAAAGGCTTATACTAATCTAGTAATTGCAATAAAATCAAAATGAAGTAATTAAAATTAGGAATTATATTTCAAATATAAGTACATTTAAATAGTTTTCTAAAGTTTTCCCTTTGGCTTTCACCTTTGTATATAGAAATAACACATACATGCATCTGGATTTCAGTGACCTCTTTAAATCGCCGCAGAGTAGAAACCAGAACTGTTGACAGGACATGCATGGTTGCAATACACAAACTCTTCCTTGTAATCAAAGAGCGTAGAAGACTCAAACCCAAACACTGTATGTCTAGAAGAGAAAAAGAAAGATTGATAATGTTGATTATTCCAACACTCTGAGTGGAATAAACCCAGTAGTGTTATACTACTAATATTCCAGAAAGTTATTTGCATAAGTTATGACAGGGCCAGGTACAACCACAAAGTAGATGAACCTGAGGACTGTGCAGTATTGCACCCTTTTCTTGCCACGTAACCTGCGTCACAACCAGTACTAAAGCGTGTAATAGGTACGTTACAGCTTCTGTGGCTAATAAGCCTCTCCTACCACATCATCTGTATTCAGCTAACAAAATACCTTCCCTACCTTGTTCGTCCGGATACATCTGCAGGGTGTGAAGCACTGTGTCAGTAGCTCCTTGCTGGGTTAAAATTTCTAGTGCACCAGTGCACTCAGCTACGGAAGCAAGTAGTTTGAATCCACACTTCTGAATGCTCGGATTTCCAATAAACTAATGGAGAAATGAATATCAAACGAGATCAAGGTTGTTCTGCTTACAATGGCAACAGAAGAGTTGTTTGTTCTTAAAGCTGTTTTTTGAGAATAAGTGACTGTTGTTCTTAAAGTATGAGAAATTACAGCTGATGTGACAATAAATAAAAGTAATCACGATTTAAGAAAGGTTCCCTTTTCAACCATCAGTTTCAGCTGCTCATAATCTCTCCAGTTTTTCACCTTTGATTCTGAAAATATTCCCTAGCTAGTTTTGTAATGGAGAGTGGGAATTTTTTTCCTCAGACTTTCAGTACAACCACTGATTGTGGTCATGTGAACTTTGTAAATCTTGTAGAGGTGGGATTCTTCTGAAGGCCACAAAATTGTATCCTTCCTATCATTAGGATTTAAGGCTAGTCTGCTGTGCAAAGTGCTCAGTGCTTCCTTTGTTTAGACTTCGTCTGCTTCAGCCTTTCACTTTTCAGCTTCCCCTTCAAGGCACTTTGATCATTCTGTTCTCAAGTGGCTGGAAAAAGTTATAGAATTGAACAGTGAAAAGAATGCAGACAATTAAGAAACACTGCTCTGCTGAAAGAAAACGAGTATGTGTCCATGAAAGCCATAATAAAGAACCACTCAGTTCTGTGTGTAGTTGAGGTGTAGGTATGAGGACACTTTTCATGTATAAACTAGTCCACTAAAAAATCAGAAATAAACTGTATGCTTGGAAAAAAAAATAGCCCTGTTTTTATAATTATCCTTTAGAGTTACAGTATAAAGGATCATCAAATACACTCCACAAGAGAAAGTAAGAAGAAGCCCCAAATGATAAATGAAACACAAGACTTAAGATTACTTCAATCAAATCAACAGGAAAATCAATGTGGAATTAATACTTACAAATGATTCACGATTGCAAGTGTAAAGTAGTGACAAAATTAATTAGAATAAAGCTTTAACTATACCCTGTTCAAAGCATTAAGCACCAATGAATGAGTCCCCTCCAGCAGACACTGGCTTTTAATAACTTTTACTGTAAGTGCAAAAGCAGCATCTCCCACATCTCTGGAAGAACCATTCGGGTCATTCTTTGTATCTGCAACAATGGAAAACAGCCTTTCTCAGAAGAACCGATTTAATATCCCCCCCAGTATTAACCCAATATTATGAACTTAATACAACAATCAAACTGAACACACAGGTTTTATCAGCTAACTCAGAGGGTGTATTTCTCATCTCATGACATTTTCAGAATGCTGTAGTTACAGCGACTGGAGTCCCTTCAGATTTACCTACTTCAGAATGTCTCTTCCTTTTGGAAGGAGACACTATAGAGAAGCTCTCAACTAGTTGCCCTTTCTTACTTGGCAGTACATCATAGGCCAAAATTTACCCAGAGATGATGTAAGTGAAAGGTGAATGCAAATAAAAGAACAGAGAAAGTCTTTCAGATTTGGTTTTCTTGTAGATATTGGCACTTGCAGTCAAGTGGCACTACAGAAAGTACCCAGAAATCCTTTAGAAGTCACTTCAAGCATTCATATTTGTTCCAGTTACTATTTTCCCCATGAAATACTTTTTATTCTCTAAGGAAGCTGCAAGTTCCAACATCCAGTTGGTGTTCTCTTTGTTTGATTATGCTTTAGAAGGGCCTCACTTTCAGGACACTGGCAAAAAAAAATTGCCATGCCTACATGATAAAATACATACAACAATGTTAATTTTGCTGCTTATTGAAAAACAGAAAAAAACCAAAACAGAAAAGTATTAAGATTATAATTCAAAGTATAGAAGGAAACGGAAACCCTGCAATCAGTGTGCATATTAGTCAAGTTGCTAGTTTCAGAGTTATTTGTTTTGTAAATGTTCAACTACAGCTGCTGAGAGACACTTGCAAAAGTTGTTCTGAAAAAAAATCAGTACCCTGTGTCTGTACTCTCATACTTAATATCAGAGCAAAGAAACAGGATATACAGTAGTAAACTGATAAGAGTTAAAACTTTCCCCAAATTTTTCCCACTGTAGCTTGTCTTTAAGGACTCTTTTTTTTCCAAAGGAATTTCTAAGCTGGTCAGTTTGTCTTCTTTTCTGTAGAAAATAATATATAATAGTATATTTAACATCTTTAAATCACTATCTTTCTTTTTTGGTGTCAGACATCCGGTTTCTATGTTGCTTCCAAGAGATACTATTAAAACAACTGCATTTTGTGGTACAATAATGCTGATGTCATTGTCACTGTTGGCTCTCACTTAAGGGATATCTATGATGAAAATACACAATCACAACAATAGCTCCACACTCATTCTCTGAATTTGTTAGATGTAATGGAGCTAACTCTTCACTGATAAAGTAGAGAGGAAATCAGAGGGATAATTTTGGTCTGTTATATTCAATACCTCAAAAGTTTTCCTCCATCTTGTATGTTCTTAAAGAGTAACAGCTGCTCTCTGCTATGTCTCCAGTAAATTTTCTGAAGTCCCGTTAAAGGTTGTCTCATTACATAAGAAAGACTAAATCCCAGCTATCTAACTCTATTTTCTGATTTGGTGTATGATGCCACACTGTTTATATTTTTAGATGACTTACCAGGCATCATAAAGTGTAAAAGGACTCGAAGTGCTTCCAGTTGTACAGAGAGCGATTTTTCATGTTTCCTCATGGCTTTTACAACTTCTGATGCAGTTACTGTCATTGTATCCAGATGAGGAAAACTGAAAATAATGTTTATAATATAAACAAAAAGAATGCATTTGTAAATTTTACATGTATTTCCTTCCTTAATTAATGCAGTGTGATAACCTTTCAGAACACTGTAAATCTGGTTTGAGCTACAAAATATAAATCAAACTATGGCACATTTCTTCATCATAGCAAATGTATTTTTTTCACACTATTCCATGAATTCAGTCCATGTAACTAATTCCATTCTAGGCTACTGAGAGGTAATTTTCAATTCAGTCCGGAACAGTGATCCACAGAGAGTACAGTATCTCACTAGGATGAGTGGTGGATTCCAGTCTAGATACGTGAGAAGACACGTCTTCCTTAATTTAGTGCTCCACAACTGTCATAAAGTACTGATAAATTGACAGATACTTGTAGAATAAACAGAAAAGTATCAGTCATGTCATATTCTAATCTTGAAGAAAAAAAAACCTCAATGTCATTAACACTCCTAGAAACGACATTAGCCAAAGGCCACTAATTCACTTAGAATCACGTTCTCATCATCTATACCAGTATTTATGAGTCACACGATTGATTTTCCAGTCATGTTCTAGAGCATTTGCAAAGGCCAACACAAAAGTAACATTAACACAATGTTATTTAAACAATCAGAGTTAATATTGTGGGCTTGAGACCCACAAAGGGAACAATCTGCAGCTCCCTACACACCCACCTGGGCATGTGGCTACACGGCTTAAAAAATTCAATGTCTTGAAGAGGGCTGTCAGTGAAACAGTCACCAATTTGAATGTAATCACTTACAGCACTGAATCTCACCAACCTTCACTTTGGAAGTGGCCATGTATTTCTAAGTATATTACCTTCCTTCGAAAACATGATTCAGAATCCTGCAGGCACTTTCAGCTACTTCAGGACAATGTGGATGTTTCCTCATTATGTCCAAAACATTCATGTGCATTCCTTTAGCCAAAAGCGTCTTCCTAATATTTACTACAACACAAAACAGCAAGCATCCTGTAAGTAAATCTCTCATCATGACTAGTTCTCAAAACCAAGAGACCTGCTAACATTTTCCCCTTTTTTCAATACTTTTTCTCACCAAATACAATATTTATAGAAATATAAATTGGAATGGGAAACAAGTTGAGCTGGAGGTGACTTCTGTTTACATAGCTTAACCAAAAGCATTATAATTCCTGAATGCCTAATCAGTTTAAACACATCCGCTATTTGTACTTATATAAAGTTAACTTAAGGGAAAGAGAATGTACAGCTTTATTTTTATTTTCAAAATTGTTTATTCTTAAACAAATTCTCCTCTTAACTGCATTCTGTGTTCATGTAGGAAAGCAAGAATTTAGAGCTTTCAAAAAACCTTCTACCTCCCAAAAAAACGCTTCAAAAATGAAATATTTGTTCACTCTGTTTACTTTGTTAATTGATATTTTAAAAATTCAATACCCAAGCACATGTTGTAGCTGTAACTATAACCAATACAGATTAGAACACTATAAAAATATTCTACATTATCATAGTAACTACCACCAATTCTTGTCTTTCCCAGTTCAGTATATCCATTTCAAATGGTTAATTGAAGCAATATTGCATTATGTGAGGGTTTTATCAAGCCTATTTCTGTCTATAATTTCTGGTGTAAGCACATTCATTTAGGGGGAAAAAAGAAGGGAAAAAAAGACAAAATAAAAATTTGCTTTAGATTTCTAAAAGGAATCAGAAGCCCACTTGTCAGTAACACGTTACCAAAGTACCTGGTATAATATATGATAACAGTATGCATACATTTATGAGATCTATTTCTTGATACAGATATATATTTATCTCATAAATAACTATAAAACCTTTTCATTGCTAGGTTTTATGTACTTGGATGGCTAAGTAACCTAGTGATAAAACAATGCTTTCTCACCTAGAGAACAGGAATTATCTGCTAGTCTTTATCTTCCTATCTAGCCAGTGGTTTTCAATGGGCAGTCTACAAACCACTTCAGGTCCATAACCATTTCAAAGGGTTCTGGGAAAGGTATCTAATAAAAGCAGGCCAACTGTCAGTAGGCTTAAATACTCTACACGTGGCTCCACATCTCCACTGAAAAATTTTGAGGGGGCCTGCAAACTGAAAAAAGTTAGGAAACCATGTTAGGGACACAGTCAGGACTAATACAATCTCGAAAACTGTTACGCACGTGCTTAAATTTCTACACGATTGGATTAACTGAAGTCAACAGGCCTGCTCAGATCCTCTGCGTTAAGCAAGAACATGGTATTTGTTGTAATCCCTGTTCACACGATTTGCAACAAATGCTGCTCTTGATGAAATCCAAACACGTGATAAATGTTTAAACAAGTATACAAAGAGAACACACTCTTTTCATGTCCCCTGCTTCAAAAAATAGCAATTGCAACACATAAACTGGCAATGAACTCTTTCCTTCCACATACTCTGTTTGACACGAGCCAACAATAGCTTTTTCAAAGCAAGGAATAAACTTCCTACTAAACACAACTGCATAATATTCTAATCACAGGGAATACTCTGTTCACATAGCAGCACACTAAATATTCTTTAATATTAAAGCAAAAACTTTCTGTTGAATTAGAAAGAAAAGATAATGGAATGCCCTTACCATTTTGTTGTGACAAAACTGCCAAGGTACTAGCAGCTGCCTGGAACACTTCTTTTGAAGAGGAGTGCATCAGCATGGAGAGCATCACTGCCCTGTCTATTGGGAACCTTTCACAGAGAGACAAATGACCTTATTACAGCAGTTACTTCATAATTGTAGTTCAGTTTCCTAAAAAGTTATTAAGCAATATAATTAAATTTTCAGATGATTGCACTTGGCTTCTAATATGTTTCCAAAGCAACATCTGACTGAAAGCCCTTTGCAAACTACATATATTTAGCCTACTCTGAATATCACTGAATTCAGTTTGAACCGTGCTTTCCAAGTGACTTGAGGTCCAGAAAGGGGTATGAAACAGGCTTACTAAAATTTGAATGACTAAAACTTTAAGCAACTCTGAGAAATATTTTAAGTAAAATGAAAGACTGTGTTTTATGCATGCCTGGATTCTCCTTGATGAGGCAGCACCCCCTCTACTATGCCCTTTCATCTGCGTTGTGGGAAAATGAGCACTGCTTTACCATGCTGCTTATGTAGTAGCTATCTTAATTGTCTCCATTTTGCCTACTCTTACATTCTTTCATTCTCGCTATCCTTGTTGCAACTAAAGAAGAAATTCCTTGTGAACTACAAAAAATTAGCCCCATTAGGCTGTTTTCTGACTCTTTATTAAAACACTAGCAATTTTGCCAGAGTCAAGGTTAGTACGCTTTTCAAGAAAGAAACTTTCCTGAGTGGTGTTGGTTACCACACATTTCATCATGATTTAGAAAACAAGAAAGAAAAATAAAAAATAATTGAAACAAGAGACCCCAAATGCCCTAATAGCAGGCTTCAATTTTTTTCATTTCCAAAAATGCAGTTCAAGATATTAATACTGACTGATTATTTCCATCTCCAATCTTCTCATGAAGGTTGCGTTGATACAGAAACAGATTTTTCAAAGCCCAGCATGCAGCCTCCTAAATATAAACCAAGAGGAGACAAAAGGATTAAGACAATATGCCTTGAGAATATCAAAAACATAAGAAAAATTTAAATAGTTCAACTGTTTTTCAGTTCATGACAAAGATACAAGGTGCTTTGTGTAGAAATACATCAAAGTGTGGACTGTCACATTCTTTACAGCAGGGATAGGTCTGAGTTACAAACATGTGCCATGATCTCGTTTGATTTGCATTTTGACACCTATTTTAGGCCAAGATTAATTCTGCTCTTGATGGGCCTGTGTTTTGCTGCTGTATATAGAGGAGCTAAGTAAACAACAGTCTTTGGATGGCCAAAGTTTCAGGTAACAAGTCTCAACTACCCACATTTGATCCAAAAAAGTAACTGAAACCAGTGGAGGTGAATAAAGATAAGAAAGCTTAAGATTATTCTAAATCTAACCCAGTCCTTATAGCCTTGTTTGCCTGAGGATGTACAGGAGAAAATTATGTTGCTAAATATTTAATGCATAATGCAGTCTTTCCATACCCCTGTCATCCAGAAATTCTCACCAGCACATCTGTGTTTTTTCGGTGTAGTTCTAATGCTCTGTAACATGCTTCCAACCAGCATAATTTTTCTTCCTCCTCCTCTTCTTTTCTTTCCTCTAAGTCTCGGTTTAAGAATATTGTTTCAGCTTGAAATAAAAAATATTTACAATAAATTCTGATTGTGCAAACAAAACAATGATGTCTTAACCTTCCTGTAGTCATGAAGGTGGTCACACTGCCTACATGCAAGAATCATTGGGAGCGTTAGCCTTTTCAGGGGACAGAGAAGTCTTTTAACATAAACTTTATGACACATTTGAAAAATGCCTTTAAGGTTATAAAGGGACTAAACCCCTCCATTATAGTGTGGTAAATTAGATACATAGTTACAGATCAGTCAATGCTCAGGCTCTGAAAAGACCTGCACATCCTTTTTTATGGTGTGTATTTACATACAGAGTACAACAGATATAAAATGTAACTGATACATTTGCATGTAACCACTTATCACAGAGCCATCTACACTCTGAAGCAGTGCCATTAAAAAGACAAAATGCAAATTGCAGTTGCTAAGAGAGAAATATCTGGTCCCAGAAAGTGCAACAGAACTTACAAGAAATCACTTAATACCTGTGATTTTTCAGCATTTAAGAAAAAAAAAAAGTTATCAAAAATATGTATGTATGGTCATACTACATATGACCATAATATCTGAAGCTTACTGGAGTTTATACTGATTTCTAATCTTTACTATTTTGGGGACTCTTAAACAGCATTTCTACTGCAAAAATTAAGATCAGATATTTGTCTTTTTGCCACTAGCTAACTAACTTCTGTTTCAAAATAATAGCTAGATTGTACTTAAGAAAAAGTTTAATTTTTTTAATTGATTTCAGAACTCAAGCACAAGCATTGATTTGGTGCTGCTATCAACTGCCACAATGTAATGAGTATTGTCACACATGGCAAACACTGCATCAAAGAAGTGCTGTTATTTCCAGAGATTTTAGCCTAATTAGGCATTATCCAGTATTTGCCTATGGCTAAACAGGTTGCTTTGATAAGCTCTGCCAACATAACTTTATCAGCTCTGAACGCTGTGAGGATGTCAGGCACATGGTTTGGACACAGCCATGTCACAGTCAAACAACAAACTGTGAGCATGCAGGAAATGTAGCTCTGTCAAAGTGACCCTGCCTGAGGCTTTCATGTTGAAGAAATGGAGTTTGAAATGATTACAGGAAATCACCAGTACAAAAAAAATTAAAAGTGGACAGATAAATGATGTAATTTATTTATGCAATTAGAAAGGAATTTACTTACTCAGAAGAGCTAAACAACTGAGACCCGCAGCTTGTAACTTTGCATTTTCAGGATATGTTTTAACAGCCTTCACAATGACTTCTGGAACCTTATGTAATACAAGGATATTGAAAAAATTTCCTGAAAATAAATAAGATATTAAATGAATATAAACACATATGTAGAGTTTTGTACACATTTAACACAAATTCCTCAGAACACAACACACAAACCTTGTCTGTAGCAAACATTGGATTTCTTATTATAGAGCATGACACAACAATGCTTTATTTCTGGAATAGAGAGGTCAAGGATAAAAAACAGTTGGGGTCTAGGTCCTTTATGTTTTTTTTTACAAAAGACTGAGGTTTAATGCAAAAAGAAGTGCACATTGTCATCAAAATTAGAAAAATACAGTCAGTGTATCACTTGCAGACTTCCTGCCAGGAAGCGAATGAAGTCCTGGTCTTGAATTCCTGCAATGTTTTGATTTATCCTATCAAGCAAGTGGTGTAACCCTGTTTTGCACTCTGTTTTTGCCCTCCTCATTAAGTAGATCAAGGTCAGCATTATAAATACAGAACACATACATTCTGGAATAGCAGAAAGAATTACCTTTTGATGATAAATGTATTTAAAGCATAACTTTTATCATAGGCTGTACTGTATTTTATATTAGAGGCTGAATATAAGGAACTCTGTAAAAAGCAAGCAAATGAAAAGAACTTTCCCATTTGTTGTAAAAACAAGTATAATGCATAAAATAATTCAGCAACATTCTCTTTGTAAAATAGAGTTTGATAGCTATGGTTTCTCTATTGGTATCCAATTTTGTTTAATTCTTGATTAGTAAAAATGAGAATCACACTAGCAACATAAAAAGCCAAATTAAAATCTACCAGTGTTTCTCAAACCTTTCAGATAATGTGTGAAAGATAATGGATGAAATCCAGAAGTCTCCCATATTTGAGCATTAAAAAACATAATTACAGATGAAAAGCTAACCTTATTTCTTTCCCTGAGGTCTGGTCCAGAGCCCTATAAGTGCTGACTACCATCAACATCTAGACTTTTCTCTGGGAGCTAAGTACCTCTCCCAATGTTTTATAATTTGCTTCGATTAGACCAAGTTAACAGAATGCTAAAGAACAGACTTTAAGGCAAGTCCTTTCCAGATTCACCATTCTAAAACCCTGGCCTTAAAACCTATTACAAGTGAACTGGAAAAGGTTTTTTTTTTCTTATTCTGTAGTAGTGTGGTCATGTTATATCAGCATTGCTCTTTCTTATAATTTTTTAATGTAAATAGTATATTCGCGTAAATACATTACTTACCACACATAAATTAATGATGTTAGGCTATGTAATGAGTAATTATGTCAGTTTGTGTCTGGCCAAACAGGTATCAGTCAGTTAAAATTCTGATGACAGTCAAATCTGGGACAGTCATTACCAGACTAGCAAGAACACATGATGGTGACTTTGGAAGGCAGGAGATGCTGACTTTATGATTTCACTGCCAGCGAACATGTGAAGACAGTGTCCATCAGAATAACTCAGGAAGCCACACTGGCTACATGGCAATCTTCCAGACTATTTCCAGGAGCACATAGCAATTTCACATCTGTTTCCCTAACTGTGTGGTGCTGTGGACACCTCTTCCCATAACTCTCCTGAAGTGGCTTCTTATCAAGATGAAGGACATCTGTTATGCTGAAAGAAGAAATGATCTCATGGCTCCTTTACTGCCACTATTACTTGTTAGTCAGCACAAACGCATGACAAACGTGTGACTGAAACCAGGCTGGTCACGCTTAGGGCAAGATTAAGGCATGTCAACAGAGTTGCTGTGTCCCCACAAGTGCTGGGCTTCCCTGCCTATCTTCAGCTAGTCTTAACTGTAAATACCACCTCAGTGGCCACCACATTTTCTTGCAATTTTTATTTGGCTTTCTGACGGGGAACTGGAAGTTGCTCTGGATTGCACTCAAGTTTGATCTGTATTTTCTACAATATCCGCATGAAGAAGCAGAAACAGATGGTGAAAGGATGGGGCTGACTTGATTAAGGGGAGTCATGCAGAGGTACCAACGTCTGCAGTAGCTTCAGGCCACCACCTGCAAGAATTGGGAAATCTAATTCATAAGAAAGACCTTGGCTGATGAAGAACCTATCATGAAGTGTGAGCTCCTCGGGCAGCTATTTACAGTCTTTTTCTATGCAGCAGGGGGAATATCGTATTTATTTTCATTTGAACTTCCAATTACATTGTCCTTGCAACGGCTCAGATCAGCTTATTATAGTGGCAAGAGAGAGCACAGAGCTGCTTAGAGGCACAATAAATCCCTTTTCAACATTGCCATCATTTCTCTTGATGTGTCACTAGCCCATGTTAGCCCAGATAAAGCACTGTCTCCCAAGGCAAGGGAGGTCCAGGAACCAGTGGTTCTTTCACTGCTGCAGCACAATGGGGCCCAGGACCGGCACCACAGCTGGGCAGGAATGCAGCACAGATCTCTAAAGGTGAATGCACTGCAAGGAGTTAAAACACAGCCTTGGAGAATACCTCTCAGGTAATCCTCTAGCACCAGTTGTCTCTCACACATTCTGCACTGCCACTTCATGGAAGAAATCTAGAAGAAATTTTCTCCCTTTCCATAGTAACTTTCCCATTCTCATCTTGTGCTTCTCTCACTCTTTTGTCTCATTTTTTCCCCTACTCTAGTATTTTATGGCAGCTTCTGTCATTGTCACTAATGTTTAACACAGATGGACACCATATTCACTGCGGTCAGTGTTCCCTCAGTATGTTTACACCATTACAGACATGGAACTATACACCTCTGAGGAGTAACTGGGATAGTAGTTCTCTCCTTGCCTGTAACAGTTGCTGTCATTTAAGTCCAGCTCTTACAGAGTCAACAACTTTGCGAACTTACCCACTGTGAGCTTATGCAACAAACAGCAACTCACTTCCTGAACTGTTTCACTATTCGGGAAGCTTTGCATCATATCCACTATAATGTTGTAGCAGCGAACATTTCCAGACATGAGCACTTCAACATTGCTGGCTAAAGAAAGAAAACAAAAATTGCTTCTTAAGAAAAAGCAAACAAACAAACAAACTTGTTCCAATTCAGACTTTATTTAAATAGATTTACTTAGAAAACTGGGCCTATGTTTCAGTTTTTGCCTTGTAACTCAAGAGCAAGGTGGCAATTTTTTCTTAGTACTGTCATAGAAGACACTAACAACTACCAACACCTGGAAATAATTCATTAAGTTCAGAGTCCATACTAACATTCATGGATTTGTTCCATTCTGTAACAGGTCATGTAAAAGAAACTTCCTCACAAACTATTCTTATGTAACGTTTTTCTTAAAGCTGAACAAATTGTTTTATAAATATTAATTGAACCTTATAAATGGTGTTTATAACAATGACTGTGATCAGGCAAACATTTTGCAGTATTTCAGTAATATTCCCAGAGACACACAATTAAGAAACAATTTAGAAATGTTTTTAGCTAACAATGGAATTTAATTGATTTAATCACATTTTTCTAAGTGCTCCTTCCTTTTTAGGCAGAAGTTAGCAAGTTATTATTTTCTTTTAAATTAGTTCTACTGTACACCTACTGTGTACTGAGGCTACAGTAATGTTCATCTAATGCTCCTGCAATATTTTGATATTCATTGCAAATTCCATATTTCACAGAATGGCTGGTGCTGGAAGGCAGCTCTGGAGGTCATCTGGGCCAACCCCCTACTCAAGCAGGACCAACTAGACCTGGCTGCCCAGGACTACGGCCAGATGGCTTCTGAGTATCTCTATGGTTGGAGATTTCACAGCCCCTCTGGGCAAGGTGTGACAGTGCTGGGCCACCCTGACCCTATTTACTGCTTCTTATGCAGGCCAGGTACAGAAACCAACAGGACACTCACATGAGCCAGTACAAAGACAGGATGCATCCCCTCCTACCAAGGACAGAGCGATCCCACATGCAGCAATTTCAGACAAAACAGCATAATGGCAGTTAAAAAACAGCATACAAAAGCATCCTTGTAGTATGTCTATTCAGGGTATGAGACAGAATATGAACCCAAAAAAGTCTTTGACAAAATCCCTCCAAGGGAATTAGCATTATTCTGCTGAGGTCTATGAGCTTTCTTACTCATTCTTTCAACAGCTTGGTTTTCCTGTTTAAAACGTAAAGGGCATATTAACAACTGTATTATTGAAGATAATTAGTCTTTTTAAAACTGTGCGATATCTTCACAATAATATATCTGAATATTAAATAATGATACTCTGTAAATCGAGAAAGAAAGCTCTGAATGGGAAGCACTTCTGAAGCATTCTATTTGATAGTGAAGGAAGGTACCTTTCACAATGCTTTAAGATGACAGCAATTTATTAATGTCATTCTCAACTAAAACCACCTTTTTAAAGGTATGTTCCACAAAATCACATCACTTCACAGTAAGTTATCATTTCACAAGTGACAATTATAAACGTATTAAAACACTCAGAAGATTCTAAAATTGTTTACTACAGAGAGAGAATAATTAACTGCATGTTTACTCTGCAAGAACCAAGCAGGGAGCCACACATTTGCAGGGAGCCACCATTTCCCAGAACAAGCTTGAGAAAAGGAGGTGAAATGGTTCTCATTTAATCTTCACCACCAAAACTTGGTCATCTAGGTTTTCACAAGTGATGAAGAGATCTGAGCACTCTGTATGGTGACTGATCCCACCTGTAACAGTTACCTCTCCCAGGGGTAGCTAAATTTCCTCTCAAGGTGCCTGTTTCTCTCCATCAAACACAGGAGAAGCCTGGATGGCTGCCTGTGACTACTAACACCATTTAGACGGTGAACACGCTGTGGCCTGTCATGCTCCTATGAACTTTGGAGGACAGTCAGCAGCAAAGCATTTTCTCATTCCATTGAAGTAATGAGATTTAAAAGAGTTCTTGTACCACATTGCAATAAACGCTTACCCTTCAGTTTCTTATGACACATAAGCTGGAACAAAGTCTACATCTGTATTAGTGAAAGAAGGCACAGTGAGGTACAAATCCTTAATGTAAATCATTTGGAATAGACACTTGAATTTCACAGCATGGAGAGACAAACATTTTACTCCTAGATAACCTAGAGTGTGGACTTACAGTGGATGATTTTCTTCATGGTGGTCTTAAAGGAATACACTTTCTTGCTGGTATTGTGGTATGTCACAGATCAAGAGCTTGAATGCTGGCAAAAGTAGCCTAGCTTTGCATGCTCATTTGCAAGCTGTTTCTCTCCCTATTTTCAATCTTTCATATCAGAAATGAGAGTGATAACCCCCAAATAAATATTAATACCTAGTTCAAAGGAGGTCTTTGTCATGCCCTTCTCTTGTTATGTTTTGTACTATTTTAAAAAGCACTTAAAATATGGCATACTCTTCCTTAGAAAATGGCTGTAACTTCTTGGCTAGGGTAAAATTACTTCCGGCTAAAGGAATATTTAACTTTTTAAACACAAACTGGAAGAGTTGAGAAACAGAAATTAATTAGCTTGGAGCCTGACTAAGTGTGGGATTTTCTAGTCTAGTTCTTGTTTTGAGGCACACATGGGGTCAGCACCATCCCCATAGAGCCAGACAGGATGGATGAGCAAGGCTTTGTGAGGAATCACGTCTGCAAAAGTACAACATTCTGTACCTCACGGAAGGCCTGGGGAGCAGGACACTGCTCTATGCTTGCCAGAACTGTGATTACCAGCAGAAAGCTGACAAGAGCTGACTCTGTATCGACAAGATCAAATTGCTGTCAACACACTGACACAAAACACGAAGCACATTTCTCAGGACCTGGTTTTGCCCACAACAGGGACGGCTGCTGTAAGAAGACAAGACATAATGAAGACATTTTCTTCCAGTCTTGTTGCACAACACCCGAGGACACTGTAAGACTCCTATAACGTGTGCTGTGCTACAAATGCTCCTCACTGATCGATCAGACAGGGGTGTCGGGGCTCAGATACCTTTTCTCAGCCTTGGCCATTGGATTTGTGTGGGTGATTTTCCCATTGTGGAACAGCCTCTGCCAAAGGTGTTCTTTACCTGCTACCTAAACTCTCTGAAGATTTATTTAGTCAATAAATATATCTTATTTGTCAAGCATTAGCAAAAGACATGGCAGGGTCTTGAAACTTTGACCTCTAAAATCATGATTAGCATCTTCATTATCACTTACTCCAAGCAGAAGAAAGTCTCTGTTCTTTATGAGACAGTTCAGCTTTATCAGAATGCCTCAATATGAACATTTCCCATGAAAAAATTACAAATCAGTATTTCCCAAAGAGAAACAGAGAAGTCATTTGTCTGGCAACTCCCAACCAGTTCTCACTGATTTTTTGCAATTTCTGAAAGATTACCAAAAATTGAGGTGAGCTGATGCACACTACGGGAGATGAGGAATTGAAAAAACTTCCAATAATGCACTTACATGGACCAGCTAAAGAATGTAATGAATAAAGTGCTGGAAGAATCACCTCTTCTTTCGCTGGAAACTCTTTAAATACTTTCAGTATGATCATATGATCTTTGCTCTCAACAAATTCAGTCAGCTGCTCTTCTGGAACTAAATTAAAAAGTAAGAGAGATAAAGTATGTTTTGAGGAAATAGTTCATATCCTGGTACAACATGAGAAAGACAACTGTTTTTATAAATTTTCTTGTATTTATTTTCTAAGTTTCACAGAAGTACTCTCCATCCCCGCAATCTTCCATAGTTATGACTCCTTTTACTACAACTGAGCTACTTTATAAAACTGAACTAGTTTTTTAGCTACTTTAAAGCTACTTTTTATAGCCTACACTTTATGTAACTGAGTTCTGACTTCTAAATGCTGCCCGATGAACCAGTATTTTTAAAAAAGTCTTGTGGTCTCTTTCACAGAATGAACTTCAGATATTCCTCACCAAGACAGTATATAAGTCAAGGAAAGGCTAAACATACAATGAAAACAATTTGATGGAATGCTGTTTCGCATACTCCATGATTTTATTTCATTTCTCAACTTCTTTTTTTTTTTTTTTGTTATAATGGAGTTCTTTCTATAAAGACTACAGCCATGCTTTAATAATACCTTATCTTCATTGTAATAGTGGCTTCAGGTTTTTCCATCCTTGCCCCCTGTAATTTGTGCTGACACAACTGCGTAGCTGTGCAATGAACCAGATAAAGAAACTGATCCAGGTTGAGAAAGAACAACGCATTTTGAATTTTGTAAGCAGAACCATTTTTTTAATCTGGTTCAAGCTAAGGCTAGGCAAACATTCACATTACAATAACTGAAAAAGTAGACAGGGGCAGCCTAGGAACTTGTTACATTGGCAGTGCCACCAAGAAGAAGGCCTGCAGGTCTGTACCTGAAGCACTTTGTACATCTGTAAAAATCAGGCTCTAACAAAAGCATGCACAGAATATCTAAGAAGCTCAGACCTTTCTTGAGATTGAGAGGAAAAAAGAGCGGGACAAAGCTATTTAGGGAGAGTGGAAGAGGGGGAGGAACGCAGATGATGATTCCAGGCACACATGTATGAGCAGAAATCTTAGAAAAAACGATATAAAATGGTGTCAGAAAGAAAAAATCTAAGAACTGGAGACTTTTAAGCAAAGTAGCACAGCAGACCTGGCAGGAGTGCTAGGATTTATCGGTATTTATTTTAAACCAAGAAACTCAATGCAATGCAAGGTTGCTACAACAATGAGATTTCTGGACATTACATACACAGTTCCTAAATTTTTTGCAGAAATTCGGTACATGGTGACTTAATCTCTAAGCAGAAACACAGGAATATCATACAGATACATACTCATCTTTCAGCATTATCAGGATCAAAAGCAGAATCACATATTTTTCTGAAGTGTAAACATTTTGCTTTATTTTAGAACTGTTACAAGTTTCTAAAATTTTCAAGTCTTTAAATAAACAACCCCATTTTTTGAGAATTAAAATCAAATACCACTACTTTTTGTTCCAGTGTTACTAATGTTGAATCCCATCTCTCCAGTTAACTCTAGAAACAGAAATTAAGAGACCTTTTGATTTTTTAAAAATTTCATATTCATTGCTCTAATTTACAAAGTTTGTGATATTGCTTGAAAAGCCTGTTTTGTGCTAACTCATTTGAAGAACAGATATAATACACAAAATGGAATTTGAAATGCAAGAATCCATTTATTGCAGTTACAAAAACATTGGCAGTCCCCTCCCAACGTACACATTTTTCTAACCTCATAAACTACAAGATACAAATACCTTTCTCAAAAAGTTTGTGTAATGCTTTACATCCATGTTGCTGGATATCTTCATTTTTAGGGAAGGTGTGCATGGCATTAAATACCAAGGAAAACACATCCACCTCTTCCTCCAAGAGCAGGAAAGCAATTACATCTGAATAGCAGAAGAGATTACATGTTGCACTGATTATTTTTTATTGAAGCACTGTACTTAACCATTAAAATCCAATATTCTTTAACACTGTTCTTAAAATTTACCCTGATGGTTCCAACTCAAGTTTTTGTGTAACACACGAGGATGTTATCTCCTAAGGTAGTATTTTAAAATAGAACTGAGACATTCTAAAACATTCCTGCCAAGACAGTTTTCCCTCTCTATACTCACTCCCACCTTGCACTACTTTGGTAATTGCCTGACCTGTCAATGAGCCAGTTCAACTTAGTAAACTGGCAGAAAATTAACCCATCAAAACCAACCTTTTTGCAATCATAGCAAGCTGAAAAGCTACCCTAAGAAGTAAGGTCAGTGGAAGGAAGAGGGTAGGACTACACTGCTTGACAAAAGGAAGAGGGAATTTGAAATGTACAAGTCAGCTACAGTGAACCATGAAATCAGATCATCTGTGTCATGAAACCCTGTTCTCACTCTCTCAGCCATTCATTCAGCCTGAAACTGAACGAAAAAAAAAAAAAATCTCACTGTTGCTCTTGTGACATTAAGAAAAATCGGAAAAAAATATTACTCTCTCCATAGCACATGTAGGCAAAAAGATTCATATTCATGACATTTTTCAAGCTTACAGCAATAACAATAGAAATCATAATGCCTGTTCCAGTGTTTCGGCTGCAGGTGGGTTTTTTTTGGTGTGTTTTTGTTAGTTTGTTGGGGTTTTTTTAAGAGAAGATCTCTCTATATGGCATTCATACTGGCCTGACAGCTTCAGCTATAGTGCAATTCAAGTTTACAGACACATAGAAATAAAGAAAACTAAGAGATTTTTCTGACAAGGTAAAACTTCCAATATTTTTCTGAAGTAAGGTAGCTGAAATTAGAGTTTAAGTTTGGTTAATCAACTGCTGAGAAAAGTAGCAGCCAGGAATAAACTGTTATGGAATATATAGTCAACAGTCTAGGATCCTTTATGATACCTCACAATTAAAAGAAAACTGCTAGTTACAGTTACTAAGAGCTGGATTTTGCTATTATTATTAATCACATAGTGTAATGTCTTATAATGAGGCCCATACTACCCAATCAGATAAAAAGTTAGAGATCTAGCCTAAGCTAGCCCTCCAGACCTCTACAATCAAAAGGCAGAGGAAAACTGGTTCAAGAGGTAACTCATCTTATAAAATACAAATCAATACCATGAACCATCCCCTGAAAATGCCTGTCTCACTCTGCTGCCTACACTAGAAGCCTGAAGGGCTGGAATAGCTTTAACTACCTAAAATCAAGTCTAATCCTTAGTTTTTAAATAAGGCAGATTCCAAAGCCTGCTAAGAACAATGGAAACATTCCGATTCTAACAATAGATCGTGCTAATATTACATGCCAGCTCGAACAAAACTAGCAGAATCTCTCCTTTAGGGTCTCTCTCTACTTTCAGCAGAAGATCAAGAACCTCAACATCATGAGAAAAGCCCTCAGGACCTTGTAAGATTAGGTCTCTGCAGAGCACAATAACAGCAATGTCAGAAATTATTTACTGGTTTTGCAAGTACTAACCAGTACTAAAGGAAGCAAGTCAGAATGCCACCAAATGTATACTTTGGTAAGAAAAAATACTTATTTTACTTAACTATTTGTGTCTCTGCCAACAAGAAGCTGGCAAAATTAATCAGTGATGTTCTTCACAGTCTTGCAATTTGGAGCATCCTTTCTATCTGGGTAAAAAAGGTGCAAACCAATATTCTTTTTGTATACAAATACAAATACAAATGACAAGGGACTTTATGGACTAAAACAGAGAGGAAAATCAGGCCTGACATGTACAGTCACACACTTTATACCACAGTTCTGAGTTTTAAAGGCTTAGACAAAGTAGGGAAGTAAAACACACAATACCTGACATGAGGAGTAGATTTAATGCTTTCAGTCCTGTTACTGAGAGATTTATATTTCCCTTGTGGACTGTCAGCATTTTAAGAATCTGCCTAGAAATTTAAAAGAAAAAAATAATCGTTGTGGTTAAAGAAATATTAACACACACAAAATTCTATCAAACATGTACTTTGAAACCAAAAATAGTTACAGAAATTAGCAAAAGCTTAAAAAGCTCCAGATTATTTTTTTAAAAAAAGTTTTATTTCAGTTTATGGTTAGTAATGAAATAATGTTGGCATTTAAAGTATTTTCATATGTCATTAATTTAATGATGCCTAATTTATCCATTTTACTTTCATTTTTAATTAGCTATATGTAGTAATTCTATAGGGGACAAATGTCATGCAGGATGGGGTTATTCTACAGAAAGCAGGGTTGTGGTGTACAGCAGACTGGATTTTTAGACAACTAAGACTAGGTGGGACAAATACTCTTCCTCTTGATTTCACTGTGTTAGGCTTATGGATATAATTGATCACATCTGAAAAGAACACACAAACACAACCATCCAGATAATACCGCATCTGTTTATTAAAAGAGAAGGTCTTGATAACCACAGAATCCCAGCATTGCTGAGATTGGCAAGGACCTCTGGAGGTCTCCTATTTCTACTGCCCTGCTCAAAGCAGGGTCAACTACAACTGATTGCTTAGGGCCATGTCCTGTCAAGTTCTGAACATCTCTAAGGCCTGGCTCAGTCTCCTTTACTTTCTCCATCGGGTATTTACATACAAAGGCAAGATCCCTGCTTGTGTGAGGCTCCCATTCTGAAGGCTGAAGAAATCAACAAAAATCTTCAACCACACAGAAGCTGATGTAATAATTTATATAAATACATTTCATTGTATATATATATATATGCTCCCAGGATAACCAAGCATTTCAGAAGACTCTTTGCATTCAAAATACTTACTGGTGAACACCCAGTACTTCCCAGTCCTTCCCAACATCCTTAGGAGCTATGTTCTGTAGAGTACTTGGACAAATTTCTATTAATTTACAAAGAAGTGACCAACCCATCTGTAAAACAAAAATGCATCTATTTTAGAACAGATATTCTGTCGAACTTCAATGTTATCTTCTAACATTCTTGCTGTTTGGAAGACAGATGTTTTGAAAGTTATCTAGCTAAATCAATAAGGGAAAAATAATTAACACAGGACAAGACAAAAATATAAAAAGTTAAAAGACATAGGTAAAGCAAATATGCTAATGATTGAGAATGCATGGCTTGTAGGAACGTATTAGGCTCAATGTGCTTCAGCACCGCTTGACGATAAAGGGTATATAGTTGAAAGAGATGCTGACAGAGAAAAAAATATTACATAATCCACAGTATGTCATCATGGGCCAGGGAAGACCTCTGCACTGTTACAGGTAGTCAAGTGTTATTGTAAAGAACATGTGTTTCCATAAGAATTTGCCATTTAATTGCAAATTGTAAGGAGAAAGGATAGGTTGTTAAAGGTATTCAATGTTTTAAATGCAGATGAGATCCCTAAACAATACTATGTATTTCATTTTCTCACTATCAATCCTCAATACTGTGTGCTTTCAAAATGTAACAAAGGCAGTGAAAGTTTTGATATCACAAGGAATGAACTAAAACCACTAAATTTGTTCTTAATAAATATCTGCTCTACCTTGTGCAAATTATTCGACTTTCAAACATCTCTGAATAACGCCAAAACCGAATAATGTTCCTCTTTCGTTTTCCGTGTTGGAGAAATCTGCTCTCTTAAGAAAGCCTGTAGGCTGATATGATTGAATAGGCTTTAGTGAGGATGCAGTAAGCAAAATCTGTACAGAGGATTAACTGACGAGCAAGAAAATCCCACTATATTGAAATAGAAGAAGTGAAATGAGAAATGTCGAAAGTCAAGATGAAGCAGATTTTTCAAAAAGGAATTAAAACAAGGCATAAAAGTTTCCTTAGCCATGTAAATAAAAAGAAAAAAAAAAGTGGAAGTAGGTCTGTGTGTTTTAAGAATAAGGTCACAACAGAAGATAATCTACACGTGGCTCAAAAACTATATGCGTACCTGGATCAGTTTTCGGTAGAAAAGTTATGTAAAGCAAAGGGGTCAGGCTAGGATGGTCAACAGCAGGAATGTAAATGGCTACCTCCAAAGAGTTAAACTGCAAAGTTCATGATCTCTAACCGGACTAGACACTTCAAATTGCAAGTCTGGTAGTGCAGAGACACCCATAGGAACAGCACAGGCTTGAATCCAGACAGCTTTCATGGCAGTTTTGGTGAGTATGAAAAAGGTGATGTAGCTCCCTGGGAACTGGGATTCTGCTTTTATCTTTCACACACTTGGTAACACAGGCCATGTTCATACTATCTGCAGGAGTTTTGTTTCTGTTTCAGTTTGGATCTGCAGAGCCAAATGTTTTAAGTCAATTACAACCTTAATGTCTGCAGACTGAGCTCGACCACATGCCAGTTTCCATGCTCTTCTCTTGCTTGGGTAGCAAGCAATTCTCTTGCTTGCTCTACATGAGACAGCAAACTAATTACTACAGATATTCAGAAAGATTAGGCTGGTCTGCATAACTAAGTCCTGACTAAACACAAGTGCACAGAACGGTTTCAGCAATCATCAGTCCTCCTCAAGAGGAGGATGTGTAGTTACCTAATTTTCCATATTCCAAGAAAAAGAGAGTTCACCAGTAACAGTCAATCAGGTAAAAATTTCACGTCCCACTTAATGACATCATAACTGTTCTTGTAAAATTTAGAACCTGATGAAAATTAGCTCAATGAGTATAAAAACTGATTCTGATGGAATTTGTATTTCCATTAAACATTTTTATTTGGATTGTTGTGACTCTAGGTATTGACAAACATTTATAAGAACTGTGGATCCAGAGAAGACCAAAGGAAACATCTGACTTGCTGACATGTGGTCTATTTCACAATATTAAAATCACAATCTGAGATAATAGAGAGGTTATTGTCTCTTTACTATTGCATTAGAAAAGGTCTTCTAAATAACAGAAATCCTAAAGGTTATAGGGAAAGAAAAAAAAAAAGTAAACACATTCTTACAAGCACTTAAATGGGTCCCTGTACACAGAAACAGTTGGTGGCAGCACTGCAAGTCTGTTATTTTTAAATCAGACCCTTTTCATTTTTAGCATGCAATGAATTTATTCATTCACCTCCTACATGTGACAATAAAGCTCTGCTAACTGCTCTCTACTAAAGTGTAACATATTTTGCTCTAGAGTTTCTAAGCTGCTCCACTCAGTGCCAGCCAGTAACTGCAGAAAGAAATTACCATATTTACTTAAAGATGTCTATTTTACTTCAAGGTACTATTAGCTTTCCAGCCCAGTACCTTCCTACTTCTAAAGAAGCTTGCATGGTTTATGTCTGTAGTTCAACTTGCACCAGCACTTGCAATATTGATCTATTAAACAAATTTACTCTGTACAAGCCAGTGGAAAAGCAGCACAACATGATGCTTTGTAACCAGTTAGGGAGGGGTGGGAAAGAAAATCCTTACCCAGATATGTTTCTTGCTGTGTTTATTCTCTTATGTGAGTCAATTTTATCACAATGTCAAAAGCAAATGAGGTTGATTTATTCAATTTAAATTAATTTATTCAATTAAAATTCATTACTAGTGTAAAGACATTGCACTGAAATCCGGGCTACATTACTTCACCACTGCCATAAAGTAAGAACTATGTATTCACAAAGACTGTAAATTAATTGCATTGAATGAAGCAGGAAGACAGAGCTCTACTAACATATTGTGGATGTTTGTAAACATCATAACTGAATGTGAAGGAAGAGCTGCCTACAACATTTTATGAGGAACAGGATTTGACTTTTCCACTGGCTATGAATTTCACACTTTAGTACAATTTAGTAATGCAACTTCTAAGCTGAAACACTACACGACTGTAAATGTAGGCAGAGAAAAAGATTAAAACCCATTTAAAAGTCTATGTTAAATTAGAATGAAGCATTGAGACATGGTTAAAATTAAACCACCCCTATATACCTTATGCACTTCTAAGATTCTTGTGTTGTCATTTCAGACCTACTTCTGGTGTAGTTGGATTGCACAGTTTTTACTTCCTAGCCTAATCTTCTGGGCAGTGGTTTTGCAAATTGTTATAAACATAGTATGGTTCAGCCTGAAAACAACTGCTGATTCTTCCTTCTGTAGTTCTTAATGACCTGACAATTCAGTAGTAAAATAAGTTAAAACTTCGGACTCTGCACAAGCATTTAGTCTTCAAGGGAAACCTGAGATCACTGTTACTCCAGATTAATCACTACACAAGCACAATTTCATATTTTTATATGAATTTTATGCTTTTGACCTCTGGCTAAGGTCTACCAGACAAAAAAGAACGCCTTAAAAGATACTGTTATTTAAGAGGCATTTACAATATAATTTATGCTTTGCCTTCTAGTTGAACTGAAAAAAGTAAAAGATGCCAAAAATATTGTAACCACACAAATTGGCTTAAGCCTAACATAGTCAGAAATTTAATATATGCCTGCCAGGAAGGAACTGTTTCTTATGGCAAGTCTGGTGGCTGTACCATAAATTCAATGCCAAATTGTTCAAGTACTACACCTGATCTAAACGAGCCACTGTTAAGTTACAGCAGTAACCTAGCAGAACCCCAAGTTGCAGAACCTCTTCTTAGCTAAAAGATTTCCCCCCCGCCTTAAAAAACGGGACTAGTACAACTCTCCTTCTAGGATAGCACTACATATGTATTATATAATTCTGCTTTACAGAAGTTTATCTAACTGTGGCAAAATTTAATATAGACATGTCAAAAATATATTAGATAACAGTATTTGTACTGTAATTCAGAAGCCTGTGCCATACTGTGTTCGCTTTGTTTAATTTACATCTTCTACATCGCCTTCTCTTGCCGTTTCAATGCAGATGCAACGAGGGTATCAGCAAAAAGCTGGAACATTTGTCCCTTTAAACGCAAGCGGATACAGCGCCCTTTTACAGACCAACAGCACCTCATAAAGTGGCTCAAAAGAGACCAAGATAACAAGCCGTAAACAAGCCGAGCGGTAACTTTACTGCGGGAAAGGACCGCGGCACTCCGCTCATCCCGAGGGGCGAAGCCGGAGGGCGCGAAGGCGACCCCGGTCCCCCGCCCCGGCCCCTGAGCGCCGCCCGTACCTGCTGCACGCCCGCCGCTCCCGGGTACAGGTCCACCACCAGCAGCAGGGGCACATGGACGTTCTTGCCGCTGAAGAGCCGGGGAGCTGCGTAGGACACAGACAGGCCGTGTTACCGACCGGCGGCGGGCGGGGCTGGCAGGGCAGGGCGGCCGGGCCCCCACACTTACCGCTCTGCCGGGCCGCCAGCTCCAGCAGGTCGCTCAGGGTCTGCACTAGCGTTTCCAGACGCTTCCTTTCCTGGACGTTTTGGAGCCGGACGACCAGCTTCCTCAGGGCTTGTTCGTCCCTCGCCGTCGCCTCTCCCTCCTCAGGGCCGGCGCTGGCCATGGCCGACCCGCTGGCCTCCGCGGCGGGCGCCTCACCCCATCCGCCGGCCACCGCGGGCCGCGGGGACAAGGGCTGAGCGGCTCGGGCCCACCCCGCCGCCGCGCTGCGTTGCCACAGCTGCCCGCCGCGCTCGCAGTGCCGCCCGGCCGGCCGGCGTCACCCGGCCCTTTCCAGCTGCTCTCCCCGCGGCCTCCTGCCCCTCCCGCCGCGCCGCCCCGGGACACCGCCGCGGCCACGGACCGGCCCCCGCGGGCGGGCGCTCCCCCCTTGCCACTAGGAGGCGCTCACGTCACTCGCGCTAGGGCTCGGCCGTGGGGCCAGACAGGCGGGCAGCGCTCCCCTTTCTGGTGATTGACAACAGAGCTATCCAATAGACTGGCAGACCTGGAGCATAGGTTCCGCCCCGTCGTGCTTTTCTGTGCTATAAAAGAGTCTGAAGGCCGCGCTGAGGTAAGCGTGGATGAGGTGCGGGAGTACGGAGAAAGATGTAGATCTGTAGTTCCCTACTGGGTAGGGAAGGACAGGGGAGGTAGCTGTGGTTAATGTAACTACCTGTTGTGTGGCTCCCTGTGCAGGTGGTAGGTGCTGAGGTGCCTCCTCACCTTGTGTGGTGTTTGGGGCTGTCAACCCTTCCCTGTGTGGTGGGTCTGTGAGGGGCTGGGGAAAGGGGGCTGTGCCCGTGGGGCTGTTGTGTGGCAGCTGAGGGGAAGCTGGAGCTCACCCTGCCTGAGGGAGGCTCGTGCTCTCTGCTCCCGAGAGCCTTGGCCTCGTGAACTCGGGTCTGTGGGTTTGTCTGAAAATAAATAAATAAATAAATCCTTTTTACTTAGATTTCCTTCCAAGCCTTGCGGTGAGAGATTGCTGTTCGGAGATTAGAAGGTTCTCTCACTGTGTGCATGTGTTGCTTCATTTGTGGTTGATGCAATCTTCCCGAGGTCTGGCAATACTCCTGATGTCTCTGCTGCCCTTCCAAGATAGTGATGTGTGAGTAGGATACTAGTAATCACTTGTTTAAATAGTTCCTGATTTAAAAGGTAGCATCAGTAGAATATGTTACATAAAAAACTTGCTTCTTAAATGTAGAAGAATTAAGGGAGTAAACTCCTCAGCTGAACTAGACTTTTTTTAGACAAGTATTTAACATTTTGGAGTATTATGGTGGGTATATGTATTTACTTGAAGCTTTTACATAGATTGCAATGTTTGTTTGATGGAGATGCATAATGTTCATTAAATAGCTCTCTTACAGGTCACTAATTTATTTGTTTATATAAACTTCAAGAAATAGTGTATAGTAATGCCTCTGAAGCCACATGGTCCTGGGTAAACTGCCTCTGGTCTGTTGGTGTATTGGTCTTAAAGCTTGTATGTTGTTCTTGTCATCATTCAGTGTTTCTTAGGTTTCTTTGCACAAAGAAACTATTGTCTTGGTATCTAATTATAGCCTGTTAGTGAGGACTGCACTTGTTAAATGGTGAGCTAGTTTCTCCCTCTGAAGCACTGGAAGACAAATACAAATGTGAGATAGCTTTATGAAATAGTGACTCATAGTTTGAGATGTGTGGAATATGTTACATATAGACTAAAACAAGAATTAGTTGAATTAAATGGATTAGCTTCACTTGAAAGATATTTTTCCTTTCTGCAGAAGCAGTAATGTGAGCACAAAGAAAAACTTCAAAAATTATTTTCTAAATTTAAAGTATCGTTGCTGGCTTCCTACAGTTTTGACAAGATTCTTTTATCTTGCAAATGGTATGAATGTTTGCATTCATACAGTCTTTCAGGTTATATCAGTAATAAGCTTTCTCCAGTGTCTGCATAACTGTAGCTATTACCAGATTTTAGCGACAGATTTTAAAGGTCAGCCTTCGTAGTTTATGCAGATTGGAAATGCCAGCTGTAAGTTACAACTAGTGATATCGATAAAGTTGCATTAATACAAATTTCAAATCCTCATCTTAAACTGAATTTGTGGTTGTTTTGTACATTTAGGAGAGTTGCTGTACTGCGGCTCTGGACCTCCTTGCATTCTGGTTTATATAAGAATGCACAACTACAAGTTACACATTACACTTATATTCACTGAAACTCTAAAAAAGTTGTGGATTTCTTTAAGGAAAATTGGGAACTAGACTTTTCTTCTGAAATATGTTGAGGTCTCTAACTGTGCTAGATGCAGACTACTTGAGATGATGTTTTGCTGCTTTTAGAGCCTTTTCTGTGTTAGTTCTTTTCTGGTCAGCTCTGTCCCAAGCAACCGGCAGCTGCTTAGCAAACTTAAGGCCAGGGAACTGGAGGATAGATAAGTGGGAAAGAGAAAGCAAAGATTAGAGCAAAATGTGACCTTGATTTATCCTTTAAAAGATTTATTTTCAGTCTCAGATCTCGACTGCAATTTCTTCAGCATGTCCTAGTTAGGCATCAAGTGGTTTTGTTGTCACTCTACCTCCCTTGTTGCTCCTTAAATTTGAGATGACTTTCGCTTCCTAGTACTTATGTTCCCTTGAGGTTTCCTTTTCATGGTTTTTTATGAAATCTGCCAGATTTATGTAGCAGCCGGTTCATTCTTGAGGCAGGGTGCTTTTGGTATAAGAGAGTTATTTCCCCTTGTTGTTTTTAATGAGATTGGTAGCTAACTAACTAGTTTGGACTGTTCTGTATTTATCCTCTTAGTGTCAGATGGGACTACTAATACTCATTAAGCACACATCTGTGGTGTGTGACCACCTAGACCGATATAGAGACATGACATGCTAACATAGGAGAGACTAATAAATTGTTCTGTCTGGTAGTGTGTAAGAACAGATGTTTACCTCCAGCTTTTGCATTCCTGTATCCCAACTGGAAAATTGTCTGACAACAGTGATCCCTGAAGTTGACACTTGTTCAAATGAATTGGGCCTTTACTGCTGCTGGGTGGTGGCATTATTGATGAGACTCCTATTGTTTTAGGCCACCCTGCTGCTTCTTCTGTAGCTTACAAATACCTTGAGGTATCGTGGAGTTATGTGGAATATTAAACATAACTTGAAGACTGAGGTTTGGCTTGTGGAGAGAATAGAGCACAATGTGAATGTGGGTTTCACCTTGATCATTGTCACTTTAAAACACATACATGAGGAACTCTTTGTATTTACTTGTCACCTAATTTCAGTGGAAAAAGTAGCAGCCCGATCACACTGAGCATTTTTCTTGTACAGAACTTGAAATGAAGCTACTACTGAACACACTTTGTTAAAGCTGAATTTTAATGTTTAGAACATGGTTAGGGTTCACTAGCTTACTGTAGTGACTGTATGAATGCTGATGTCTGACCACATGTACTTGGTACAATCACTTCTGCATTATTCCTGTTTTCATCACATATGTATGTAATGGGATTTTGGCAGCATTGTGTGATATAAAAATTAAGCAGTCACATCTATATTTACTACTTCAAGATTCCTCAATTGCTGATTTTTTTGGGGGGGTGGGAGGGGTGCTGGTAGTCAGTATCAAGATAGTGTCTTATCTCTTGTTTTTCACATGGATGACGGGTGTCCCTGTGGAAGGTACAAGAGGCAGAGAAAGCAAATTACACCAATGTAGTAGCTTAGACAGTACTGTAAACAAAAAAACCATGATCAGTTGTACTGGGTTTGCATGGCAAAGTTTTGGTAGTGGGGGGGTTACAGGGGTGGCTTCTGTGCGAAGCTGCTAGCAGCTTCCCCTGTGTCTGACAGAGCCAATGCCAGCTGGCTCCAGTATGGACCTGCTGCTGGCCAAGGCCAAGCCATCAGCAATGGTGGTAGCACCTCTGGGTTAATGTATTTAAGAAGGGCAGGGTGGGGGCAGAACTGCTGGAGAAGAGCAGCTGAAGAGAGGAATGAGAATATGTGAAAGCAACAACTCTGCACCCACCAAGGCCAGTGAAGAAGGAGGGGAGAAGGTGCTCCAGGCTGTGGAGCAGAGATTCCCCTGCAGCCTGTGGTGAGGCTGCTGTCCCCCCACATCCCATGGGGGTCCACAGTGAAGCAGATTTCCACCTGCAGCCTGTAGGGGCCCCATGTCAGAGCAGGTAGATGCCCAAAGGAGGCTGTGATCCTGCAGGAAGCCCATGTTGGAGCAGGGTCCTGGCAGGACCTGTGGCCCTGTGGAGAGAGGAGCCCCGGCTGGAGCAGGTTTACTGGCAGGTCTTTTGAACCTGTGGGGGACCCACACTGGAGCAGTTCTTGAAGAACTGCAGTCCATGGGAAGAACCCATGTTGAAGTTTGTGGAGGGCTGTCTATTGTTGGAGGGACCTCACGCTGGGACAGGAGAAGAATGTGGGGAGGAAGGAACAGCAGAGACAAGGTGCGATGAACTGACCACAATCCCCATTCCCTGTCCCCTGCACTGCTTGGCAAGGGGGGAAGAGGTAGAGAAATTGTGATAAATGCTGGGTACTTGCAGTCTCCTTGCCAGTTCTGTCCTGTTGTATACAGCTGGCATGCTGTCCATGTCATTTGTAGCAATTGTAGGTTCCTGAGTTAGACGGCTTGGGGGTGGGGATTAATGTTTAATGTTAATGTTGGAGGGGATGCCAGCTTCTGCTAAGTCTTCATAAGTCTGGGAGAGTTTATGAAAAGTCTTCTGCAGTGTGTTTAGTTAGACCAGAGGAGACTGGATAGAGCAAGGTGGCCCTGGTAAGCATCTATATGATATAGTTTTGCTATGTTTTCCTGGTAAAATCAGGTGAAGATATTGATATCTATAGAAGAGATTAGGGATTGTAGACTGACTGGTCTTGTCTGATGACTGGCAGAGAAGCTGTGTCTGGATGGCTTTCTTATCAGAGCATGGGAAAAGTGGCAATGGGCTTTACCTCTGGTGTGCCTCTTTAGTATTTTCCCTTCTGGTAGCTGACTGTTGCCAGGCCAGGTTCTCATGGGCAGCCATGCTCATACCACAGCCATGCTCAGCAAATCCATTTTAGGCTGTGGGATTGCGTTTCCCAACTGGTGTGTTTGAACCCCACTGTTTCAACTCTGACTCACCCCAGCTTTTGTTGTAGCTGGTGACTTCCTCTACCTTTTGGGACTGATTGCCTCTGGCTCTGGGAGTCTAGGACTCTTTAGGGATGGGGTGGGATTAATCACATTGGTAGTGCATCTGATGAGAGCTTGTTCATGTGGAATTCAGGCATTTGCCAGGCAGACTACCCTCTTCTTGGCAATTAATGGATGTGGCTGAAAGGCTAATCCAGAATTTGAAGTGGGGCCATGTAACAGTGTGCTTGATGTGCAGCTGGCCAGTTGCTGAAATGAGTTTATACCACTGCAGATGTAATCCTTCTAAATATAACAGAAGAAACTGAGAAATAATTGTTGTCTCCTCTTTGTTGAATGGGTAATTTCCTGTAAGAAGCAAGTAGTCATTTCCCTATTCTTTTTGTAGCTGTAGCAAGAACTGAAACAATCAGTGAAGACTAGACAGGTGGAGATTTTTTTTTTGTGTGTGTGTGTGTGTGAGCTTGAATTTAATTTTTCTTGTCAAATGGGCTGTCACAGACCACACTGTAACTGTTCATGTTGGGGCCATACTCCTGGACTGCTAAAGTCTAAGATGTTATGTGTATAACATGGGGAAGTACTACTCTGGTTTCTGTTTCTTCCTCATTCTGTGTGTTTGTGGCAGGGAAGAACTGACCCTGAATGCTCAGCCACGAAGCCAGGCTCAAGAAGTGTCAGCCCACTTCTGGTAAGTCTTATACCTCTGCACGGCCTGTCCTGTGTTCCTCTAGTCCTGTTCTTCAACCATGACTTAAACCTGTATGCCATACCAGGTCTTATCTGTACCTTCTGAGAGCTTGCTGCTGCACCTCCTCGTCAACCAGTGCAGCTTGTAACACTCAGGAGTGAAGCATTTCTGTCCTCTGTGTTGAACAGAGAAGTGCCATATAGACTTGTAAAGTAGCTGATTTTAGCCATCCTTTTAATGTATTTGGTTTGGCCCCCTCCTTGTTATTATCCCTCTTCATTCTCTAGAGAGAAGACTGTGGGGAATGAGAATACCAGGGACTATTATTTCTACTTGGTGTAACTTTTCTGCCAGTGTGTGTGGTGGTGGTTGCAACTTCTTGACTTTGTCATGTAGCTTCCCAGAAGCTATGGGCCCGTGTAGGGAAAGTGTTGTGTAACACTGTTGCTTTCCATTGCACCCTGAGTAGTCAATACACCTCGTTGCAACTGCTCAAAGACCTTGTGATTTCCTGGATCTTATATTTAATAGGTGTTAGCAGAAGGAATGATAGCAGCTGTGTATCCCAAGTCTTGAAAGATGGAGTTGATAATTGAATGGACAGGCATCTTGCAGAAACCATAAATGGATGGGTCAGTAGAGGGTATACCAGGAAAACATGACATCCAAAGCAGGCTGAAAGAGAATTGCCTCACTAAGGCCATATAACCAGTTCCCTAAAATGAGAATTGTCTCTTTTGCAGTTGTGTGGGCAAATGCATGGTGCCTGGCCATGGTGATGTCTTGGGAAGGTGTTGGTGAGACATGAGGCAGTCCATGATCCCTTTGGAGGGCTGGAGCAAACTGTAGTGTGGCTGTGCCTCTGATGTGGTTGCATGCAAAGTGCTTGTTGGGGCCGTGACCTGTGTGCATCATCTCACCCTCAGAGCTGCTTCCTTTCACAGGTGCCCCAAGTATGAACTCTGGGGAACTGGTGTGTACCTTGCAGTGACCTAGTAGAGATACCCAAGAAACTGGAGACTTTTGCAATCAATCTTGAATCTACTAAGCAAAAATTTATATATTTTTCCAGATTGTAATAGTATTCACTATTACCTGATTCTGAACATTGAACTATTATTTTCTTTGCATAAGTTTCTATAGATCGGTAGCTATCCACCCAGTGACTCAAAAGAACTCTGGTTCATTTTCTGATCTCCTGTCACTTTTTCTGATAGTGTGGCTTGTGATGTTGCCACGCAACAGTTCCTGCAGTACACTCTCCTATTTCTCTGCATGTGACCTATTTTCATTTGCTTAAGCACAGCCATTACCCTAGCCCTACACTGAAAGGCAAGATATGTGATATGAATGAAATGGAAGTAACAGCTTCACAATATTTTACTGGAGCTGTAGGACTCATTGCCTTACAGTATGAATGTGTAGCAGAGTTAAAGGAGCACAGGATATTTTTCAGAATTCCAAGAGCTAATGTGGTTAAGCTTCTTTAGGAGTCTAGAGATTTGTGCTTTGTGGAACAAATCTTAAGTCAGATTTTCCTAAGTCTCAGTCAAAGCTTTTTGCTGTTTTCTCTGGAGAATTTCTTGTTTGCCACAAGCTAGAACTCCAGATCAGCCAGTGTTCTGATTTGATGTAACAATTTTCACAGCCTCATCATCCAATGTACAATTAATATTGTTGTGCTTTTCAGAATTAGTGTAGTGTTATGCATGAATGAAGGTGGCATTGAACCATATAGAAACATTCCTAAGTGAATGCAATGATAGATTTGAGTCTTGCACAATTGAATTTTGTTTTAACTCCATGTAGTAGTTGATTTGGACTGGAATACAGAAAACAAGCAAAACATTCATCAGTGCTGCCTGCACATGAGAGTGTGAGGTGATAGTGGGCCGGTTTATGGGCTGTGGGAGGAGGGACTACAGATCATGGGACTGTCTGGTTTCAGTTCTGAACTGTGCTTCCCACTGTCCTCAGATGTAGGAGCTGACAGGAGCAATGCGCTCTGCTCAGCATATTAATAGACATTAGCCTAATCTTAAAAATTAATATAATTGTCCTTGACACTATTTGACTTAGTATTTTCAGGAAATATGTGTATTATCTTGGACCTTTGCCATCAGACCTAGAGGGAATAAATAGTGATAATAGTTCACATGTTTTCCTGTTGTATTCCTGTCTGGGAGCAGAGAGGTAGTATATACTAAACTGTCTGCATCAAGAAACCTGTATCCTTACAGTAGCTTCCTAGCTGGAAATCTTCACTAACCTGCCAATATAGTGCCTGGACCCTGATTGATATTTGGTCTAACACTTTGGACCCTGATTGATATTTGGTTTAACACTTTTGGTTCTGACTGTATCTATGCAAGTGGCAGTCTCAAGAAGTTTTAATGTTGGTGATACTGTGTTTTACTTCCTTTTCTTCTACAGAGGATTGCCATGATGAGTTTCTCTTAAGCCTTCTGGACACTGTACTGTTTTATTCCCAATGAGCTCCCCCATCTCACCAAACAGAACCTTACTGCCAATTCTATTCTTCCTTGACCTTTGATATTATTTCAGTTTGCCTTCTGTGAAAAGGCAGTAAATTTAACTGTCTGCAGCATTTTTGACACCTATAGCTGGGTTTGACTACTGAGAATGCAATGTTGTTTTTTTAATCTTACTGGAGATTACCACTAGGTGTCTACTGAGCATTAGCTGTATGAACACATTTGTGTGGAGTTTTTCCTAGACTAAACTTGTTTTTCCTCTCAAAGATGATGCATATAGCTGGCTGGCAGAGCAACCGAGCAGTCAGTGCTTTAAGTATCTCATTCTCAGCTGGTGGCTTGCTCATACTGAAGAAAATTCCCATTACACACTGTTTGTGAGCAACACAAACTTGGTTGAAACATGGCAAAAATGCTCTCTCAGATATTCTGGGGGTTATATGTTAGAAATAAGGAGGAACTACCCTGGAGTCCCAAATGGCAAAATGCAGCCTCAAAAATCTCAAGTCCCATTTTTGTCTAGAAGTGAAGACATATAAAGACAGGAGACCAAAAAGCTATTGTCTGCATATTGCAACTAATTTTATTTCTTTTTGACTTCTGCTCTTTACAAATGTGGCTCAATGAACTATTCTTTATTTTTTGCACATTGCATATGCCTGTTCCCACATTGTGATGGAAAACTTGACTGAATAAAGCCCTGACCAGCCTGGCCGACCTCAGAGCTGACCGCTTAGAACAGGAGCTTGAACTGGAGACTTACAAGTATCCCTTCCAATCTGAATTATCTTGTGAGTTATGTTTTCCATTCTGTTCAGTGGCAGATGTTAGATGATAAGCTGTTGCTTTATCAAAGTTCCAAGTCTTAATGAAATGTGCTGTGATTCCAGACATCTGTCAGCATGGTTATGTTAGATGCCACTGAGAACTTCTGAATAGTTAATAGCGTATTTAATCGTGGACAGTTTTGCTTTTCTCATGGATAAATGGTAGTAAAATCTCGGTGCACGTGATTGTATGACTAGTGACTGTGCAAAATTCCTAGTTAGATTGTCTTTCTGAAACCAGCTTGTGATGGCAAGACTTTGATCTCTTGTTTCATGCCATCTTGGAATACAGAGAGCAGAACCTCTCCTGTGTCAGCTGTCAGCACAGGATGCTTTTGCCTTTGTCCAGACGGAACTGAGGGGCAGTGGGGGAGAAACAGACTGTCACTCTGCTGATCTTCATTCTGATATGATTCATTTTGTGAAATCTATGGGACAAACATAGAAGTAAAGACAACTGCTCACATTGGCATATCTTATTGAACAGAACTGTCAGTATTGTGACTTGACCTCTTGTGACAGTTCAACTGTTGCTTTTACTTCTGTTTAAGTTTACATAACCTGATCCTGACCTTTCTTACACTACAACCTTCATAACAGCTTTTAAAATATTTTTCCTGAACTTTTTCTGATATTTTATTGATATTTTTCTATTTGTGACAGTTAATTCCTGCCCATCTAACCAGACAATGTGGCATTGTGACTTCAGGTGCTCTTTCACTGAGCTTAAATTGTATCTGTATGTAAAATGGACCTGGAAGCTGCTCGGTTTTGACCTTTGAGCTTTATACACTTACATCAGGCTTTAGCATTATTATTTCACTGCCAAGTCAATATTCAACAGTAATTAATCCCAGGATCACAGAAGAGCTGAGGTTGGCAGGGACTTCTGGAGACTGTCTACACCAACTCCTGCTCAGAGCAGGGTTATTTAGTGCAGGTTGCTCAGGCCCATATCCAATTGAGTTTTGAATATCTCCATAGACTGAAGGCTTTCTGGACAGCCTATGGCAGTGTTTGGCCACCCTCCTAGTAATTTTTTTGTGTGTGCTTAAATGGTATTTCCTCTTTTAGTTTGTACCACTGTTGTTCGTGCTGTCACTAGGCACCACTGAGTAGAGCCTTATTCTGCTGTCTTTAGTGTTCCCTATCAGGAATTATCTATCATTGATAAGATTTGCCCTGAGCCTTCTCATCTTGAGGTTTTTCAACACAGTTCCTAATATGCATGCAAAAATATCTTTCTCCTTTCACAGTTTGTTCCAGTCTTACTCATTTTTGATGTAGTGATTATCCTTTCAGTTTGAATATTTGGATTTAAATATGAGGTATCTCTGTCCTCATTCCCCCTGAGCAGGAAAAGTAGCAGTTAATAAATGAATTCTAGGAGCAAATGGGATGTCAACAACAGTTGTAAACAGTATGATAATATATAGGGCTCTGAGCAGAAGCTAAGAATGCAATAGCCATTATATAGCCTTTGGTGTTATGTGCTAGGAAAGCCTCAAAATTTTGCCCTTTAGCAACTGAATAAAGTCTGCAAGGCATGTATCCCTTTGAACTGTCAGCTTTCCTTTCTACGTCTTCATACTCTTGTGCTTCCAGTACTGTGTGACAAAAATGTAATTTGGTATATACCATGCATCTCTGGATGCATTCTGTCACAGAAAATGTAGCCCTGCCTTCCTTCTCCATTTCTGATCACAGACATGAAGAACTGCTGCTGGATTTTTGTCTAAGATCCGCTCATAGCGACTAGCACACTTCTAGCCTCTAAACCTGTGATGCTTTCCCACATAGACCTTGCACTGATGGTAGAAAAAAAAAAAGCATTTTTTGAATACACAGGGCCTTGTGCCTCTAGGGCCACATTTGCATGTGCCTGGGTTAACTGCACAGCCTTGCAACAGGCAGAGCGAGCTATAATTCTGTTGTGGATGTGACTATACCATATATAAACAATGCTCACAAGAGTTTATTGCCTCATATACCTTCCTGACATCTTGAATGCTGTAATAATGTTCATAATGTAAAAGGAGGAATCAGGACTTGGGTTATATAGTTTTTATTCGGCTTAAAAATCCTTCAGCCTTTTTTCTGCTCAGGAGGAGTATATGTGTATTAACATGTACCACATTCTCAGATAAAGGGGCAGTCACTTAATATTGTCTTCCTGACCATCCCAATTTGTCAGATAGCAATTTCGTTCTGCTCAGCCCTTCTGCATCTATAAGATCCTCAGTGCCTCATCATAAAAGCACTTTAAAGCTTTCCCGGGGGAGCTGGTTTTAAGCTGAGGCTTTCCTGCTGGCCCCTGCATCTTCTACATTACAACTGGGTAGCAGCAGCTCTGTCTGGTTCCAGTCTCAGACCTTCTTGATTCTGACTTGAGCCTGCAGCTTGGCTTCCTGGCTTGGCCTTGGACCTGCCTCATCACTGTGGACTTGCTGGGTGATCTCTGGACAGTGTTTGTCCAGATCCCTGCCTCTGGCTGCAGTTCTGACACAGACCTGCCTTGCCCTTGCTGGGGACATCCATGCTGCCTGCCTCAGCACTGAGCAGTCCTTGCAGAGCAGCTGGCTCTTGCTGCTCTGTGACAGCAGATCACCACCTGAACGGCTGCAGGTCTGCAGAGATCATGACTGTTGGGTTTGGAGAGTTCTGTAATGCATGAGGACATGGAGACTTTTATGCTCTGCATTTCTCTGCTTTATTACAGATAACCAAAAATCATCATTAGCAAGTACACTTACAATTAATAAATTGGAATATAAACATCAAGCTCTTAGAAATTACTATCAGTAATCAATAATATACCAACAGTCAATAGTGTGGCAGAAAATTATTTTAAGTAACAATCAATATAACAGCAACAACTGAAGAGATATATTCTATTACAGGTTACTACAAATATCACTAGTGAAGCAAACTTATCAACAATATACCAGCAGATATACTTAAGTTAGATTACTTTATGTATATATATGGATAGTACTAAGTGCATTAAACAGATTTCAGAGAGGGACCTAACCATCCCAGAAGTGAAAGGATGGACTGAGCAGACCTCAGAGGTGGGCCTAGAGGGAGACCAATAAAATAAGTCTCACTGCGAAACTGATCTGTGTCATGGAGTTTGGGATCAGTCAGGTGTCCCTAGCAGTGGTACAAGACCTTATAGGAGATTTGTGTGGAGAATTCAGTCTCTTTAGGAAAAATAAGAGTACGTACAGCACTGGAAGTTCTCAGAGAAAAACTCTGGGTAAAAGTTAAGCCCTCCTTGTATCATAGAGACGTAAAAGGGTATAGGACCTACTGCTTTGAGTAGCCAAAAGATGCTGTTTATTTTTCATCTGTAACAGCTAATAGGTGATGGATTTTGTTCTTTCAGACCACTTTTTATTTTCCCAGACTGTTTCCACTTTTTCAGAAGATAAGTCACTTACAGTTTCTTGGGATTTTTACATTTACCAATGTTATCCCAGAATGTCTCTGGTTTCTATGTATCCAGCTGTCTACTTTGAAGAGACCAGCTGCAATTTTCAAGGAAGTTTCTGGTTCTCAGGCCTACTTTCAAGGCTTGGCTAGCATTTCTGACAGTATTTTATTCAGTCTTTTGCTTTGTGTTTTTTCTGTGTGTGGTGAGGGTTTGTTTGTTTAGGTGGTTTCTTGTGTGTGTTTTTTGTTTGGTGTTTTTTTTTTTTTTTTCTTATCAGACCACCTTTATGACTTTTCACATCACAGAATCAGGAGAGGGGCAGATCTAGAACTTCATTTAGAATCTGAGTGCAAAGGGGGTGTCAGGAGAAGGTTTAGATTGCCAGAAGAGCTCTCCCTTGAGACCTCCTTGGTCTAAGTTGGGGCTGAAGTCTGAGCATGAGAGAAGGACTTTTGTCAGGAGCAAAGGGAAGCCTTGAGTGCCACTTGGTGTGGGCTGAAGGGAGCTGCCAAGGGAAGTCTTGGGCTGCCAAAAGATCTCCTCCCAAGAACATTGCTTTTGAGCAATTGCTGGGATTCTTGGCTCAGTGTTCTGGCTGTGCCCATCCTTAGGCTTAGGAGAGAGGCAAACCCTAGAGCTTCTGTTGGGATAGGGCTGCGAAGGGGACTCCAGAGGAAGGAGCAGGCTGCTAGAAGACAGCAGATATGTGCCACCTCCGCACCCCCTCCTTCCACCAGAACTTTTTTTCTGGGTTTGAGACTCATCCTCTTCCTAGGATTAGGTTTGGAAGTGAAATCTAGCTTGGAGGTCCATGTTGATTTGGGTTGTAAAGGGGCCATTTCTCACTTCTGTCCTCAGTCTCTTCTGAGAGTCATTTTACTGTCTTGGGCCCTTTTTCCATCGTGGCTACATTCATTATCAAGTTTTGAATAAGATTTCCCACTGCATGTTTGAATTCATCTATCCTTGATACCAACCTTTTCAGAATGACTCTTGCCATCAGTTGTGAAGCATTTTTTTCATGCTTTCCAGCTTTGGTGTTGACACGGATTTGGGTGTTCTATGACACTTACAGAGTCAGAGATCAGGAAACACAGAGAGCCTCTGGGTTGTGAAATGATTGTATGTTGCAGTGTGATACAAGCATATTTCAGAACTGAAGCTTCATGTTTTTGACAGGAGAGGGAGGCTGTGTGCAAGGGAAGACTGTAGGCTGTTTTTTCTGCATTGCTGGAAAGGAGGGTGTTCTGGAACAGTTCTTTTGCCTGGATGATTGTTTCTTCTGTGGGTGTGTGGCTTGGGTGTGTTGTATGTGTTGTGAGTTTTTTTCCTAATTTTTCCCTTTCTTTCCTACTCTCCCACTACCTTATTTGCAGTGCTTTCCATCACTGGTGAGTCTGCAGAAGCTGTGTTAGGTATTGCCCAGGGACTCTCCTCTGTGAGTTCTTTTCTGACCAAGTGCAATGTCAGTCAGGTCCATTTTTCCATGTTCAGTTTTGTCTCATCATACTCCCCCTAGAGAGGGGAATGAAAATTTAATTACAGGAGACTTCATAACAGTCTCTTTTGTTTTTGAAGTCTGCCTTGAAAAGCCTATGCATATTTATGAATAAAGGCATAATACTCTGAATAAATATTTTTCCTTGTGTTACATCCCTGTTCTGTGTTTTAAGCCCTGTGATTGGAAAGGGGTGGTGGTAATTTGAATGACAGAAAGTGCTCAGACAGGGCCTGTTCAGAAGTGATATGACAGTTATTTGATTCTTCCCTGGACAAAATGCTGATAAATGGTCCATCTGCTTCTATCTCATAGCCAGCAGGGGCTCTGTGGTGTTACTGAATTCATTGTTCAGAAAACATCTCTACCTTGACCTAAGAGATGGGCTTTTCAGCTTACATTTTAGGTGCCAGGGCTTTGAATTTTAGAAAGGTGGAGTACCGACCATGGGCCTGAGCTTGTTCTCTGCTCTCTGTACATTAGGGTGTATCATCTTCCACAGCCTCCAAATGTACCTTTGTGAAAGCACAAAGGTGTGTTCCTTAAAGTCAGTTATATATGTATATATTATGTATGTATGTCTGAATATTGCCATGCTACAGTTAGATGATTAAAGTATAATGAGAGATTTTGTTTAAATAAATGTCTTAAATTGGGCTGACACCTAGTGGTGGGTATATACTTACAATACAGTAATATACAGTCTGTGGATCCTTTGGTCCTGTGGACTGTTAAACTCAGGCTGCTTGAAACGCTGCTGTTCTCGACAGAGGCCGGAGGAGACCTGGATTTGCTCAAAAGAAGGGCTGTTCCTGGTGCTTCTGCCCTTCACCTTTACTGAAATTCCTGTCTTCATCCTGCCTTTCCTTCTCATCACCCTTTGGGGTGCGCTGTTTTGCCACACACAGTGAGGCCTATAAGTTAACAGGGCAGATAAGTACTGTAGTACTTCAGATATTTTTTCCTGCTGCATAGCTGATGATGCACTTTCTCTGTCTAAATTAGAAACTGAAGGAGATGTTCAGGATGTTTTCTACCAGTATCCAGCTGATTAAAGAGCTTCTGTTAAAGAGGCAAAATTTTCACTTGATCAGACCTCTAAGGAAACCTGAACAATTAGTAAGTGGGGCTTGTGTCTAGTTTCTAAGGAGGTGCAACATAAAGCCTAAATTCCTGGGCACTGACTTCAAGGTTATCTTGAAGAGTACTGGGAGGAGGAGGGTTAAGGACCAGCTGATGTAGATGGAGGAGCTGGGGTAGTAGCACTTGGTTGTGATTGGATTGCAAGGGGATGTAGGTTTAAAAAAAAGGTCCCCATGACTGAGGATCAAACAACACTGAGTGCTTGAAAACAAGAGCCAGGAAGAATCAATGCTTTCAGAGTGGCCAAAACATATGGACCCTGGATATAACAGGAAATGCAGGCTGTCAGTTTACCCAGTATGGTCTACTTCATCATGTTGGGTCTACTAGAAGGTGCTACCTCTCCTTATGCTACTCTTCTGTAGCTGATAATATCCAGATACAGTACAGCACATACAGAAATGGCTTTGCTTGCCAGCTAGAGACCAGCACTCTGTCTGACCTGGGTAGCACTGCTCATCTTGGGATTATTTAACTTCTTATTTGATTTTTAAGTGTTTTCTTAATAACTGAAGCTAATACTATACAGCACCAGTGGGTTTACAGAGCCAGGTATGATGCATTTTGACTGTGTCTAGAGCTTTGTCTGTCTTAACCAATTTAATTTTTATGGGCCTTTTTAATTGTACAATAATGTCTGTCTGTCATCAACTTTCATAAGGAGTACAAATACAGACAAAGATGCAAATGAATGTAAATCCCTGAAGCAGAATTTAAGAATGTGACACCAAGGTAGGTCATAATCCAGCAACATAATTTTTCCCCTCTGTCTCTTCATTTCATACTGGTTTTAGTAAGGAAGAAGGTTCTTGGCTCTTATATAGGCAGTTATTCATGTGGGTTCACTATTTATGCTACATAGATTTTGGCAGTTAATATATAAAAAAAAAATTGGTTTGCCAAGGATTATAAAAGATAAACTATCCACTTTCTACAGATCTTTATAGGGTTAGTAGGATCTGATTTTTAGTTATTTATTCCAGAGAATGTTTTCTAATACATGTTTTTGCACGGGTTAAAAATAAAAGGCATTTTCTTTACAAGAGCCTATTTAATTAGTTTAGATATAAAAATTGTTCGAAGGAGCACTCTCCAGGATTTGCAAGTGACTAAAATGGTTGGCAATTAGACAGTCAGAGTTCTCATGTCTCTCAAGTATTCTGGTGTTGTCTTGAGTAACTGACAGGTTATAGCTAAGCTATCATACAGCAGGTCTGAGCTTACCACTGAAAGATTATAAAACTTCCCATTCTATTTACTGAGAGGACATCTCTCCCAATTAGTTGCTTATCTATTTATTGCTTTTTTCAAACTGGAAAAAAAAAATCAATTGGCTAATGTTCTCAAAGTAAAAACAACAACAACAACAAAAACCAACACCACAAAAAAACCCACAAAGAATCACCACCAAAAAAGCCAAGCTGGTAAAAAGAATACAAGTTGGCAATGCTTTTAATTAGCCAAGTAGTTTTGTTAAAATATTGATTCAAACTGGATTAGCCTTTGTCAGCAATGACAGTAGTAAGGCCTGTCATCTTTATTTCCTTAGATAAGGTAGTAGCACTAGAGTCAACTTCTTTAATTTTCTTGAGAAACTGTGTATTTAAGTCATTCAAATTAGTTTGTTGTCACTGCAAGGGGCTACTAATCAATATTTTCTCTCTTGATCATTGGAGCAGCTTTAGTCCTAAGAAGTTTTACTGCCTGAATATTTGCACAAATTACCTACCATCTCAAATGCATTATTTATCTATTTTGGCAAGTATACTGCTAGGATCAAGCAATATTTAAATCTTGTTATTCAAATTTAATAATAATTCTTACTTTTGATCACCAATAACAAATCAAGGGTGAAGCAAATAACAGGAGTAGAAGGCAATATTCTTCTGGTTTAACCCCAATCCATAACTTTCAAAGCATAAATTAGCATCTGTCTTTTCTTCAAAGACAGATTTTGCATATTCTCTGTCCAATTTAAGTTATCTTGTCAACTTCTGCCAAATGGACTTTTCTCTCTTTTTCTAATTAGAAGTAAATTCTAAAATCTTTTACCTTGAATGCATCTTCTGTATGTGCCAGAAGGCAGCATGGAGGGGCATGCGGTATGTGGTTAATCTTAGACACTGAGTAACAAAACAGTGTGATAGTCCTTATCTGCTGATAGCAAAAAGTCTGGGGTTTTTCTTGTCATTAGTGAATTAAGTATATTCAAGGCCTGTGAAATCTGTCATGTATCATATCTGTGCTGGCTCCAAGGTGAGCTGATACTGCATATGCTGCAAAAGTTGCTGGAGAAATATGAGGGCTGTGCTGCAACATGCCCAGAAGTCTCCAACTCTGCACACTGTGATTTGAATTAGACCAGAAATCTGTTGGTATGATGGGAGATCTTCCATTCTCTTTCCCCACTGCTGTTCTTGTCCAACAGAGAACTCTTCTTACTGTCTGAGACATCTCTGGATTGACATTGGTAGGTTTGTTTCCTGTGGTCCTTCACCAGACTGCAGGAGGCACAAGTGGTACCTGCCCAAGGACAGGACTGGGGCCCGTGTGGCGATAGGATCACGTCCTGGGGCAGCATCACTCCCCTCCCTCTTTCAGCCTGACCAGGTGTCTGCCATCCCTGTCACTGTTCTCAGTGGTGCTTGTCTTGGATCTTCCACAATACTGATACAAAAAATTTATAATGACACTGTCAAATACTGTGATAGAGTGGCTGATCTGAAAAGCATTAGGGTATGTAAACTTCCCAATGGTACACTTCCAGCCACTATGCGTAACTGATTATAGTGTTGAAATTACATTGCAGTTACCAGAAAACTACTTAAATCACTTTAGTAAATGCATTGCTGTATAATGTGGTACCCAACGTGCTGTCACTGATACTGAGTACGTAAACATAGCACACTTATGTAATTCCTATACTGCTTTTGGTGGTGCTGTGGAAGACTTTGCAGTCTATTTGCACTGGCTGATCTTATCTTAGCAGTAAGATAAAAACCACGAGCCACAAGAAAGTCAGGCAAATATCTCAGCTAATGTTCACTGCAAGTGTGCCAAGTCTTCCATGCTTTTGCTTCTTTCCAAAAAAAGCTATATGTATTAATATCAAAGTGTTCACAAGAAAAACAGAGCCTTTGGCACCAAGGGTGCAGTGCTGAGTGCTTCCAGTAGCACAGGTGCTTGCTGTAATGTGCATTTATCTTGGTGTTATCAATACTGGCAGTGGTTGACTTTCTGGCAGGCTTCCTACCACCTCAGTGGGTGATGTTCCAGCTCTGGAAATGAAAAGGTACAGTTTTACTTTTCCTTGCACTCTGTTAACACGAGGACTGTGTACAAGGTCCTTATTGTTTTACTTTGTGTTGTCAGTGTATTTAAGCCTCTCAGAATTGATTTGGCATTCACTTCAGTCGCTGAATAACACTCTACATCATATCAGGGGCTGGTTACCTGCAGCAGCAATGGGCCTGTCTGCTGACCCACAGCAGGAGCTGCTAGAATGGGAGTTGTGCAATGGGCTCTGCAAGATCACAGGGAAGAAAATATTTATTTGGAATGCATGTGTGGCCCTTTTGTAGCCAGGTCTTTAAAAGAGGAAAAAAAATAGCCAGATGTTTACTATGGAAAAACATTAATTTAAATAAGCTTTGTCTCAGCTGAGTTTTTAAACAGAAAGGAAAATGAGGCCTTCGTAGGGGTTGGTCACTGCCCTGTCTGCCTGAGCACTGTGGTGCCTCAGGAGTGAGTGTTCCCAAACAAAGCTCAAGTCCTGCTCCACATGATATGTGGAGATGGCCGACAAAGAGGTGTGGAGACTGAAGTTTGTCACTGTGGAAGCCGAGAGGTTTTGCATGGAGGAGAGGGAGATAAGCCTGACTGGGAGGATGGGATTCCATGCAGAGGGCTGAAGCATGGTCAAGTGAGAGCCTGAGCTGAAGGCCAGGTCACCCTTTCTTGTCCTGAGCTTTGGCAGTAGTAGAGATCTGGCCTCAGGCCAGTGATCATGCACAATCAAGTGCTGATGTGTGTTCTTGCAGCTTATCATAGCAGGGAAAGCCATCTGACCATCCTCTTTGTGTTTGGTCACTTTTTACTTTCTTCTCTGTGATGCTGGTATAGACTGCAGCACTGAGCTCCAGCATTCCCCTGCAATGCTTGCAGAGACAGGCTCTGCCCCAAAATAATGGGTAAGACCACTTTGCAGATAGCCAGTGTTTGCATAGCAGGATGGGATGAATGAATATAGGATGCCTTAGAGGATGGTGTTGAGATGTGTCTGAGCATGGGAAGCCTCAAGCCTGTTGGGAAAGGCATGTGGCAGACTATGGTAAGGTGATGTGGTATTAGCAAGGCCTTGTCCACACAACCTCAGAACAGCAATCCCTGCTGGCATTTTAGCCCACTCACTCTGAGGTTTCATTCTAGACTAAGCCCCTTGAATCACTGCGTATTTAATATGTAGATGTGGTCTGGCTGCTCCAGACTTGCTTCTTAGGGCTATTTTGTAACACAGACACAGCCTGTGCGGACTTTTTGCTGTTTCCTCTGTAAGAATGGTTTAATTGGTTGGCGGTATGTACTGAGTCTTGCAATTGTATGCAAATCTTCATTCACTGCTGCTTATTCAGAAAGTTTGTCACTGTTCATGTGAGAATTTTGTGTGTCTGACTCATTGTGAATGAGGCTATGAGTGACAGAGTACGTTGCAGTTACTTTTTTTTTCTGCCCCTAAAGAGTAGGAAGAAAGCGGAGGTATTCCTCCCCCCCCGCCTCCCCAAAATAGCAAGACTGATTTGATCTATTTTTCTCTCTCCTCCCCTTTTTTTTTTTTTTGTCTTTCCACTTATGCACAAAACTAGGTTGTGAAATCCATCTGTACCCTGCCTGGCAAGTTTCTTTGAACTTGCTTGAATAATCAGCCATTGCTTTTGACGCAGCCAGTGTCTTTGAACATCACTGGTTGTAGAAGGCACGTGTTGGTACAGAAGAATGCTGCAAGCTTTCTCTGGGATAGTCAGCCCGTAGTCCCATGCAGCACAGACTGTAACACTTAATTTTGCAGTCACAAGTACTGTTTAGCTGTGTGTCAAGGTTTAAAGCAAGGCTACAATAAACTGTGGCAGACGCTCTCTATTAATCCCTCCCACTGTAAAAGGTGACAGATAAGGAAGAGGGACTTCAAGTTAGAAAGAGTCTTGCAAGTTGCAAAAGTTTTAAAGGCTTTACTTATGCTACTAATAAATAGAGAAAATGATACAAAATATATAAAACCAATCTTGAATGCCTGATATGGAGTTGGTGTCACTCCAGTGGCGGTAGAGCCGGGAACTGACTTGGCTCCCACAGCTGCAGGGCAGGCACCTGAAGTCATGGACGGGACTTCATAGCAAACCAGAAACTGGATTTCAGGGATGCAGGGCCTGAGTCCTGTACATTGCAGGCAAACAGGCAGGGTCCTCTCTAAATGCCGGCCATGGTCGAAGAGAGTCAGACCCTCGTGATCTCCATTTATATAGCATGTATGATGATTATGGGATGGAATATTCAGTTGCTCACTTTTAGTCACCTGTTCTGTCCAGCCCTCCTGTAAACACGCCCCTCTCAATTATAGGATGTGCGGAATCTTATCAGTCTTCTTGGCTGCCATAGCAATAAATCTAAACATGAGCTTCTTCAGCATTCCATTTTTCCTCTAGCACTAAATACAGTGTCTGAGGAAACAAAATATGCAAGTAAAAATTCAGAAAACTACAGTTAGAAGAACTTAGCTGAAAGGAAAAATTCACTAAAAGAGAACTGGTCTTGTTTTTACAAAACCAGGACACTGTGTTATCTGAGCTGTTTTTGTCTGCTGCACAAGTGTAAAAGAGCCTCATATGAAAAACTCATGGTCTTCTGTTACTATTTGAAGTGTGATGTTTTCCCTGAGGAGTTTGTAGTTGAGTATTTGAAACCTTGCATTTAACACTTCTGGGAGGCCTGAGGTCCTCTCGTTTTCCGTGGTAGAAAGTAAGATATGGCTCCTGCAAATGTACTCTACAATAAGAATAAATATTTTTTTTAGCTTTTTGTAGTTACTCTTCTTGAGGTGTGGCCTTAACCTTTTAATTAATACTGTCCCCACATGTCTATTATCAAGCTAAAATTAGTCCGTATTTAGGTGCATGAGTCAGGGTATAGTGACAGGAGTGGATATTTGGGGACTGCAAGAGCATTCCAGAAGTTGCTGTGTTGTCAATGTTGGCAAGCAGTTGTACTTCCTGTAAGATAAACATTCATAGATACTCAGATAATACTGCATTTTCCCTCCCAGAGTAATTGAGTCCCAACAAAACTTCTCCAGTACTGGAAAGAATGCCATGAACAGCAGCCACATCACCATATTCCTCTCCTCTCACAGCAAAAATTTCTTTTCCCCAGTTAAGGCTCATCTGCAAAGTCCAAATTGCCAAGATATCCATTCTAAACAAGGAAGTCAGTCCCAGCCTCACAGTTGGATCATCTCATTCCTTAATTGTAGAGTATAAATTCAAGCTTTCAGTAATTATTTGCATTTCATTTCTGAACTGTCAGCATTCATGCACAGTAGGGCTCATGCCTTGGTGCATGTGCTTATGGATTCTTTGGATTCTTTTGTTTTATGACAAAAAAACTGGGACAAAACGAATGAGATTTTGAACCTAGATTGAGATTTTTGAACCTAGATGATAACTAGAAATTGTTATTGTCAGAACTCTCTAAAGTATCAGTGAACCAAAAATAGTTGAAGTTTTATAAGCTATTAAAATATTTATGAAAATCACTGGACAGAAAAAAAAAGGCTTTTTTACACTGACTTATTGTGTGTGTAGTGGCTGACAAATTTCAGTAAATCCTAATCTCCACTTAAGTTATATGCACAGTTTCAGGATTGCTTCTCAATTTTGTGTAGTTTTATGGTAATCCCCTGCATTTTAGAGTAAGCGGCCAGGCAACTATTTCTTGGTCTGGTCTTGCTGAATGGCTTTGGTTATAAACTGTCAAATATATTGCAGTATCTTTAACTTAGTTGCTTTTGGTGGGAAGATTGCTTCGTTCATTTTCAGTCATGCATCAAATCAAAGCCTTGTTTTGTGCAGCTTCTTGCAGTTGTATTTTGCTAATATTTTCCCACAAAATAGTGGAAAGAATGTAGTATGTCAGTGTATTTGCCATGACTAAGAAGTCTTCAAAGCTGAGAGTTAATTATAATGCTCACTAGCAGAAATTATTTCACTCCTATTTTATTAGAAAAATATTTCTTCATCTGACTGTATTGCTTGCCCCACTGAAAGTTAAAAATCCTTGTATTACTATTATAGCTTTCCTTTTCTGCCTTTGACATCATTTGTAAATGGCTGTAAGTCTTGCTCTTATTTGATCAACTATGCTTTGATTTAGTTTCTTTATTGGTAAAAAAAAATTGTGCTTTGAGCTATTTTGAAATGTGTGCACTGAAAGATTTTTGGAATCAACTAATTTTGGCATATCCTATTTTCTGTTTGGAGATTGTTCAAGGTTTTTACTGTGCAATTAATCAGATTTTGGCTTTGGATGGAGTCATAAAGGGAGACTGTGAAGCATTTTGTAACATAGCCAACTTCTCCAAAATATCTGCTACAGAGCTAGTTTAAATTAAGAAACTGTAACTAGCTATCCTTTTCACCGTTAGAGCATAAATGGAATTTTTTGAAAATTAAGTATATAGGACAGAATACTTGTAGTGGAAGAACATGGACTACAAGCAGATCCAGACCTGGATCATGACACATGCAAATCTTGCCCATTTTTCTGTCAAAGTCTTCAGTAACTTCTCAAATTCAGCTTGATTTTTACAGCATTTATGACAGAAACTACACACAAACACTGTTGGATGAAATGTACTTCATTTCAGGTACATCATAATCCAAAACTAAGTGCAGGCAGTGATTTGCTCTGACACTGGCCAAAGGATGACAGAAACACTAAAGTAGTTGGGTTTGAATAGCAGGTCATGACTTTTACTTGTAATTGTATAGATATTTATAGCAACATTGTTTGCACACATCTGCACATCCTGAGATGAACTGCATCCAGCTGTGGATGTGTGAGTTCTGACCTGTGTCCCTGTGAACAGGGATTCTAAAATGATTTGGTCAGTTGAGGACCACTTAAGTAAAAGGAAGGAGACTTTCTCTTGCGGGATGGAGGAGTTCACTTCTTTGTCCCAAAGCTCAATGTTTTCAAAGGCCCACCCAGATTTAGCTTGGAAAGAGCTCAAGGTTCGGTTGGTATCAGATCTGTTCCGAGGACAAGTGTTAGACACTGCCACTAGGTAGCGTATGTGCAGCGTAGCCTCATTTCCAGGTCTCTCTGTGCTTGGCCAGCCCATGACTGAATGCAGATATTTTATACCTTCTGGTCAAGAAGTGACCTTGTGATAGATGCACAGACCCATTGAGAGATCCAACCATATCAGTTGAGTACAGATTCTGCAGCAGTGAGATGTTCATTGCCTCATGCAGTCTTTCCTTGTTCAAGTCCTTCAGTATTTGTTCCAGTCTTAGAATCATAGAACGGTTTGGGTTGGAAGACACCTTTAAAGATCCTCTAGTCCACCTGCCCTCCTGTGGGCAGGAATATAATCAACTAAATCATGTTGCTCAATGCCACATCTACCCTGAACTTAACACTTCCAGAAACGGGACATCCACAGCTTCTCTGGGAAACCTTTTTGAGCAGCTCACCACTCTCACAGAAAAAGTATATGAAGATATATTCCTTATATCTAATCTAAATCTCCCCTCGTTTAGTTTAGAACTCTTGCCCTTTGTCCTGTCGCTACAGGCCCTGGTGAAAAAGTATCTTTCCATCTTTCTTATAAGCCCCCTTTACATGTTGAAAGGCTGCAGTAAGGTCTCCCTGAAGATTTCTCCAGGCTACACAGGTGTCTCAGACTGTCTTCATAGGAGAGGTACTCCATCCCTTTGATCTTCTTGGTGTCCCTCCTCTGGACACACTCTGACAGGCCCATGTCATTCTCATGTTGGGGACTCTAGAGCTAGGCATAGTACTGCAGATGGAGACTCACCAGAGCGGAGTAGAGGGGCAGAATTGCCTCGCTTGATCTGCTGGCAGCTCTTCTTCTGATGCAGCTCAGGATATGATTTGTCTTCTGGGCTGCAAGTGCACATTGCTGAGTCATATCTAATTTTTTCATCTGCCAGTATCCCCACCTCCCTCTCTGCAGGGCTGGTCTGAATTCATTCATCCCCAGCCTGTATCAATACTGGGGGTTGCCCTGACTCAGGTGCAGGACCTTACACTTGTCTTTGTTAAACTTCATGAGGTTCACATGGACACACTCCTCAAACCTGTCAAGGTCCCTCTGGGTGCCATCCCTTCCCTCAAGTGTATCAGCTGCACCTCTTAGCTTCGTGTCATCGGCAGGTGTGCTGGGAGTGCACTCAATCCCACCGTCCATGTCATCAATGAAGACATTGAACAGTACTGGTCCTGACACAGACCCCTGAGGGACAGCACTTGTTCCTGATCTCCATTTGGGCATTGAGCTGTTGACTACAACTCTTTGGATGTGACCAACCCCTCAATTTGTTATCCATAGAAGAGTCCACATCTTAAATTTATGGACAAGGATGTCAAGGCCTTACAGAAGTCAAGGTAGATGTATAAGTTGCCTTTCTTCTGTGCAGTGATTCAGTCACTCCATCGTAAAAGGCTACCAGGCTAGTCAGGTACAATTTGCCCTTTGTGAAGCCGGAAATCTCAGAAAACAAATATGCCCCAACTTGTTAAGGTTAAATCAATGTATGATGGATCTCTTTGTTGCTGCAAATGAAACTTGGTTAGCACAGCACCAGTTATGTGCATAACTGGTGGGCTGAGAATCTAGGTTGTTCAAATCTATATATAAAACATATACTTGCTAAATTCAGGCATAAACAAACAAAAAAAAATAGGCTCAGAATTCAAGTATAAGGTTTTACAAGCCTAGGGCTGCAACAAGAGTTTAATATCTATGATGACAGTAATTTGCCATTATCATTGTTTCTGTCTGATTGCTTCTTTTTAGGAATTAAAAAGAAATCTGAAGTCTACTTTTGATGGCAAAATTATTATGTTCCTTTTTTATTTGTTAATTGAAAAATTCAAGAGATGAGACTTAAATATGCCATGTTAGCATAGTCACATTATCCTTAGTGCAGAGAGGGCTAACAGAAAAGGTGATGCAATTCTGCTTCATTCATCAGCCTTGCTACACTCCCCACAACAAACACAGTATTTAGCCTCTTTATTGTTCAATCTCGCACTGTTTTTTCACTTCCTTTGTAAACATCTGAGGTGAACCTGAGGTTTTGCTTTAGGCATGGTTCTGTTTTGAGATCTTCCTTTTCTGTTCCACTTCTTGTACTAGACCTGAAATTGTTCATTAGGGCAAAAATGCCCAGTGTGCTCATTACTTATAGATGTTGCTGAAAATAATCGGTTGTGAGTATTGCTTCCTGATATTGCCATAATGTGTTGAGCTATTTTTAGCAAATTAAAGTAATTGTATATTTGGAAGAGCTTCACGCCTCATATATTTGCTGTCAGGTCTGCATTTCCTGCTGATGAATACATCTTTAAATAATATGCGCTTGTTTTGGAGACAGTTACCGTGCAAATCTAGTGACTGCTGCTATTCTATGCTAACATGCTGTTTTTCAGGCTTTAGTTGCTTTGGCAAACATTGAAATTATAAAACTGAAGATAGTCTGAAAATATAAGAAATATGGAAATTTTGAGCAGAGTATGCCAAAATTTTAAGCAAACTTAATACTGCTACAGACCAGAGTAGCCAGCATTTTTGTAAATGGCATCTGCCTGTGTGCTGTGGCATAGTCAAGGAGGTTCTGTGAGTGGCTTCCTAAAAATCTGGAGATTTTTTGCCTTCTTATGAAAATAACTGAATAATAAAGATTCTTGGTCACTTGTTTGCTATATCTGCTGATGAAAAGGACTATAATATAGGGGTTTTTTTTCTGCATGAAGGATCAAAAATTCACTTGTCTTTGTATATTCACATTTTTTTGTACATACAGTGGAAAAAACTGAATATTGCAGCTGTAATTTTGTTTCCATGGTCCTGCACATCAACACCATGGCTATGACTTATCTCATGAAAGGTTAAACCAAACTCTCTGGATGCTACTTGTTCTTCTCCTTGCAGCTGCTGTTTCTGTCACAAGAGTCCTTTTCACTGCCTTCTGCAGAAATGTTGCATTTCCTGGGCTCATTCACAGCTCTAAAGCCATCATGCTCCATTGTGAAGTTCAGTAGATGCAATTAACATCATCCTCTCTCAGCAACATCCTTCGCTTGTCCTCTTTTCTTTCTTGAACTGTTCATCGCTAAATGGATATGTTACTGTATAAATCTATGGTATATGGACATCTTAAACACTTTATAATTGGTCCTCTCATTTCAAGAATATAGTAACACTGCAAATATTCTGTTTAATAGATTGTTCATTATACAGGAATCTTTCCACTCCTTGATCAGAAAATCAGCAGTTTGCTGAATCCTCATCCAGGCTCTTCAGTCTCAAAGAGAGAACTGATCTTGGTTATGCATGTATAAAACTGTGAATGGTACAAACTGCACAGGGAATTTCTTCAATCCTCCCTCTGTGCAAGAATTAGTGGGTGTCAAAGCCACCTAGCCCATGGTAGGTTCAAAACAAATGCAAAATATCATTAATTGTGATATGCTATGTAGCTACATAGCTACAGGACATTATGGATGCTAAAGATTTACATGCATTCCAAAAATGATTGGACTAATTCATACAAGAAAAACATGTCAGTGACTATTAAATACCAAGACTGATTTCTGGCTCAGGAAGTCCTTGAGATAGTAATTCCTGAAAGCATTACTGAAACTTGGACTGCTCACATCAAACCTTGACTTCTGGCAGGTCTGTTCTTACTCATTTGTGTGGTTCTGTACTCTGACTCTTGGGGCTTTACTGTGCAGATGCTGGGGAGACATTTTTCCCCAAATATCTGAGCAACTGAGGAAATGGAAGGTATCATCACCATGAGAAATAATCCCAATGGCTCAGTGAAGCTGAGGGGGAAGCAGTGTGGGAACTGATAAAGAAGGTATCACAAAGTAGTTGAGATCAGAAGGGACCTCTGGAAGTCATCTGGTCCACTCTTCCTGCTCAAGCAGGGCCACCTAGATCTGGTTGCCCAGGACCATGACTAGACTATTGCATATATCCAAGGAGGGGGATTCTACCACCGCTCTGGGCAACATGTGTCAGTGCTCAATCACCCTCACACTGAAAAAGTGTTTCCTGATGGTTCAAATTATGTCACCTGTGTTTCAGTTGTGCCCATTGCCTCTGGTCCTGTCACTGGGCACCACTGAAGAGAATCTGGCTCCATCTTCTTTACACATTCCCTTCACATCATTTTCTGAAAGCTGCTTTCCAGCTGGGCACCCCCTGGCATGTGCTGGTGCATGGGATTGTTCCTCCACAACTGCAGGACTTCACACTTCTAGTGGAACTTCATGCAGTTCCTGTCAGCCCATTTCTCCAGCCTGTCAAGATCCCTCTGGGTGGCAGCACAACTCTCTGGCATATCAGCCACCCTTCCCAGTTTTGTGTCATCTGCCAACTTGCTGAGAGTGCACACTGCCCTACTATCTAGATCATTAATGAAGATGGTAAACAGGATTAGACCCAATATTGACCTCTGGGGTATGTTACTAGTTACTGGTTCCAGTTAGACTTTGTGCCACTGATCACCACCCTCTGAGCCTGGCCATTCAGCCAGTTTTCCATCTACCTACTTGTCTGCTCATCCAGCCCATACTTCAAGAGCTTCTCTGTGAGGATCTTGTGAGACACTGTTGAAAGCCTTACTAAAGCGTAGGTAGACTATATTCCACATGGGAATCCAAATTCCCATGTCTACCAGGCTAGTCATTTCATCATAGAAGGTTATCAGGTTTGTCAAGCATAACTTGCCCTTGGTGAATCTATACTGACTCTTCCTCATGATTGTCTTCTTGCACGTGCTAGGAAATGGTTTCCAGGATTAGCTCCTCCATCACCTTCCAATGGAACACGTTGAATCTGAATGGCCTGTAGTTCCTTGAGCCCTCCTTCTTGAAGATAGGAGTGATTTTTTTTTTCCTCTAGTCTTCAGGTGCTTCTCCCAGTCACCACAGTTGGTGAAAGATTATAGAGAGCAGCCTTGGAATGACATTGGCCAGATCCCTCAGCTTCATCATCTATCTCCAGGCAGAACTCCATGCATTCCAACTGCTCCGTCATGTAAAGGGCAACTCTCCTCCCTTGTCTTCCCAGCCTGTCCTTTCTAAAAAGCCTGTATCCCTCCATTGCAACAGTCCAGCCATGGGAGCCATCCCACCACATCTTTGTGATCCCAGTGAAATCATAGCCCTGCAACTGCACACAGATCTATACCTCATCACATTTATTCACCCCATTGTGTGCATTAGTACAGAAGCACTTCAGTGAGGCACCCTAGCGTGTTGACTTACTAAATAGGATTTTTGGAATTTTTCTATGATGATGCCTCACAGGCATTTCCTTGCTTTACCTGCAAATGCTGGAGGTGGCCCCACTTAGGTCTTGTATTGTTGATTTTGTGATCCATTCCCTCCACATCACCCCATGCCCTTTGCTTATTGACTCTGTCACTCCTCACTCTTGTACTCAACTGTAAGGGTGAGGAGATATTTAGAGCATAGCTGGTTAAACCTAAAACACCTTTTTGAACTAAAATTTCAATAATATCCACAATACCTGTGCAGTGGGGTAGGAGTGGGTGCAAAAGTGTATCAGTACAAAAGGTTGGTGTTTGTACTAGCAGTACAGAGGCTTCCATCTCTGATAAGCTGAAATGTATTTGTGCTTGAATTCAGAATGGGCATTTCAGCTCTTATGGCCTTTTTCTGATCCTTGCTTCCTTGAGAATCAGTTTTATTTATAGAAAACTTTCAAAGTTGCTCCAAGTGAGGCTAATTTCCTGCCTATGCAAGAATAGTACAAACAGTATGTGGTAGCTTTGTAGTTTGCTAATGGCTTCATGTGGACATGTTCTGCTTATTGTGCTTTCTCCAGAGCTAATAGCTGGTTAAGGATGACAGTCAGCTGAACGGATGCAATTCCTAATGCTTGTGCAAAACTAGAAACTTAGAGCTATGTCTGTTCAGTGATTATGTGGCTTGTGATGTCTTGACAAGTGACATCATTATATTACGATGGTAACTATATGTGAGAATCTTGTTCCTGTGGACTTGTGGGTGTAAGGACAGTTTGACATCAAGCCTGTAAAGGAGTGTCTCAGCTCATAAGCACATGAGGTTAGGTACAAAGCCAAGGCAGCTGTATTATGTGATTCAGGTAGATCTTGGACATAACTTTTAGTACAGGCAGCAATGATCTATCCAGTGTCACTGGAGGAGGTATTAATTTTATGCATGTTGAAGAGAGAGATCCCAGAGGGGCTAAAGTCTTGGGCAGTGATGTTTGGGCACTGCCTCTTACAGAAGACAGAATTTAAAAAGAGCTCCTCTTTTCTGTCCTGCTTTCCTTGCACATACTGTATTCAACTGCATATCCCAGTCTCTACTTACATTTTGTTAACTCACTGAATTCTTCCTTTCCAACCTAGAAAATACAAGTATTAGTGTTAGCACGTAACAAATATTGTTATGAGGACTCCAAGACAAAATGGAAATAGCTAGCAGCTTGGTGACGTGACAGAGGGTATCATTCTGGAAAAGTAGAAAGACATAGTAAGTAGTCAAGCACTAGTTCGAAGTTATTGAACGTTTTTGTCTACTGTACAAAAGAAAAAGATGTTGTGAAGATATCCAGAATCCTAGTAATGATTCAACAGCATCTAATTAAATAACTTTTCAGTAAGTATGATTTGAAGGCTGTGGGAATTGGAGCTGCTGTGTGTAGGGTAGACTGATGGACGTGATCCAGTCAATGCTAAAATTCAGTAGCTACTTAATGCAGAATATAAAATGCTCCCACAACTTTCATTTTTTTTCTTCCTGCAGATGTAACACCAATCAATTAAAAGTGATGGTGTTACAGAAATTGAACTAAGTCATACATGAAATTGTTGATGAGAAGCCAAGGTGGAACACCTACAAGGCTGAGTTGACTATCATGAAGCCTTTATGTTTTATGCGGCTCTTAAAGATATTTTATGTCACTCATACTCTTGTAGCACTCCTGTAAAACTGCTGTGGTGTTATATGATTTTAGACAGGTTTATGCTGCCATCTTTGTTCCATATTGCACACCAGATGTCAGGATAAAACTTGCTGTGATGATGCTGTGGTATCTAATAGGTTTTTAGGAGCTGAAAACATGATGATTGGGTCAAACAGTATCTAAAATGAAAGTCTCAAAACAGCTCTGTCTTGTGAGTTGAAGTGGGAAACAAGCAACACTGAATCACAGTCTACGTAGTGTAAGATTATTGCTAGTGCTTGAAAGTAAGTGACATACGACAAGTTGTACTGGTGCTGAGCAGTTCAAGTTGTAGTGGATAGGTGTGATAATAATGCTAAGGCTGCTGTTGAAGTCAAGAAACAGCATCAAAAAAGCCAGTAGTTCAGCAGCTAGAGCACCTGGTTGCTACTAAATACATGGGCTAGATTTGTATGCGGGAAGTGTGGTACTGCCAGCTGCAGCGTATTTGGTTTCAAAGGACAGTGCAATGACACTCTGGAAGGAAAGGCTCTTCTGCTTGTCAACACACTTCAAGTGCAGCTCTGGACTTAGAGAGAGTATTAAAGAAGAAGTATTAACCTTTTCTCTAGGTTTTAATGCTGGAGTCCCTGTCTAAGCTCTTTAATCTCTGTTCCCTGCCAAAACCACATTCAACACAGAAATCTGTTTGGACAGATGGAGGCGAAAACTGTCATTTTATAGTTTCATACTGTTGATATTCTGAGTGTTATCCTTTGACCTGCCTACAAACAGCTCACTTTATCTTTCCCATTCTTAAATTCCCCTGCCTAAAATTCAGTTTTGTGTGACAGCTCTGAAACCAGTAAGTGATTCTAATTCCCTTCCTCCAGCTGTTGCTCAGTGTCACAAGCATCCAATACATCTGAAATCTTTCCTTAGAGAAGTACCATGTCTCTGCTTCCTCAGCTCTACTGTGTGCTACCACAGGTGACAGTTCAGCTGACAAAATAAAAATTTCTATCACCCATTGATGTGTCTTAGCCCCTTCCTGATTTCTGTGGTTGGCCATGTTCTTCCAGATGCTGCAAAACCAGATCTACAAGTGTGGAATTAGTAGGCTGTAAGAATTGTGGAGTGGATCCACTCACTCTAAAGTGTGTGAAGAAGGGCTTACTTGCCTTAGAGGGCTAAGTCCTCCTGGAGTTAGATTTTTCAGAACTATTGGAACAGTATAGCTTGGAATAGTGTCTACTGAACGTAGTCAAGCTTGAATTTGTAGATGTTTGTCATTATCTACTTCAAGGACTCCTAGCAGAGGAGGAAGAGGATGTTACCTTCATGCATGACAAGGTGGCAGATTAACAGCTTTATTTTTCCTCTTTTGGGGGAATGTTGAGCTTGATCAAAATGTCTAAGCTGAGTGGTAGTAGGAGCCACCACCTCTCTACAACCTACCCAGCCAAAAAAGAGGCAGATTAGAAAACAGAGATGACAGAGAACTGAGTGAGACATTCAAGTCACTCATGCACAAGAAGATTCCTTCTGTGTACTGAATGGAGATGCAGAAACAAGGTACTGGACACTAAGATGAAGGTAGAATGCAGGAAACTACATTGTTGTGGGAGAATGTTTGGTAACCATCAGGGAAAGAAAGTGTTTGTCTTGTACTTTGAATGGATACACAGAAAATGATGCAGCCATGGTGGACACTGATGTTGGCATTTCATTGCACTTGTAAGCTTCTCTTACACTCAAAACAGGATGCAATGTCTTAGAACCCATCTTCTGAGGTAGAGGTGATTTGATCTGTGCTGCAAATTAAAAAAATGGGTACTACAACAGCTGGAGATGAAATTCTTTTTCAGAATTAGAGTTATTAGCTGGGCTGCCCTCTTCAAGCTGTGTGGGCAGATGATGCTGTTACTGACCTCTCTGCCAGCTGTTCTATTGAGAGCACCCTCTGAAGGTTATGAGACTTGAGCTATGTATAGATGGAGCAGTGCCCAGATGTGTGGCTCTCTTCCATGCAGCAGTGGTAGCAAACGTGCCTGTTTAAAGGAAAGCAGTCTTTTTACATTACATACAGTTTGAAACACTTTGTATATTTATTAAAATATTGTCACAGACTCAGATGAAGAGACACCTAGGTTCCAGGTTTACATAAGAGACTGAGGTTCAAAGATAATCCCAAGGTAAGAAAATGAATAATGCTGCTCAAAAGACAAATGAAGAATGGAGGACTTGTGACTGAAGCAACTGAGATACAGGCACACACCGGTGAGTCCCACCACTTGCCTTTCTTTTAGCATAGTTTCCTTTTAACCAAATATCACATGGTGCTGACTTTGGGTGTGTCATTCCTGGCTGGTGTTCTACTCAAGCACTGAAACTTCATGTGGGTTCCAGTTTACTGTTGGCCCTGAGCATTAATTTTTCAACATAATCAAGAGAATCTTATTGAGATCATGGATCACTGTGTGAACACTGAGATGATCCATGACTTTCAATCCTTTGTCACTTCAAGCTGCCCTCTGACAAAGTGACTGCTGCCACTAGTGGAATGCCTCTAAGCATTGAGTCTGCACAAGATGTGACTTGTGTCACTCAGGCATCTGTTTCAGCTTTCAAATTTCAACTTGAGAATGATGAATATTGAGTGTCATGATCTGTAGTAACTAGGATGTTTCCAGAGTTACCTGTGTCTGCCTTTTGTGTCCTACAAAGGCAGGAGCCATCCTTGAGGCATCTGTATCTGTGACAGGAGCAGGTAAGTGGTGCACAGAGTGCATGTGTTGTGCTAAGAAAGTGTGAAGGTAAGAAGACAATGCCAGAGATCACAGGATGGATACTGAGCACTGCAAGTGCAGTGTGGACATGATAGCATAGATGTGGTCTGGACTGTGCTGTTTGGGCTGCAAGAGGGAAACTTCTCCCCAGGGGAGATGTTTGTGGCCATATGGATGTGACCTGAGCTAACTGTAATGCAGGTTTTGGTATCAAACCACATACATCTTAAATATGTACATCTAATGAGTTAAAGACATTATTAAAAGCCATGTGTAAACAAAGTCCATTTTAAACCAGGTTTCTACAAAGTGTTGCCTTTTACCTCTGGTCAGCATAGTGTTCTTCCCAACTAAAAAAGTTAGTGTGTAATATATATACATCATTATATATCCACTCAGGTATATGTTCCTAGCCTGGGAGGCCAAGTCACCTGTAGTCATCACTATTCTGCTTCTGATGGGAACACATAATGTAGGTGCATAGGATGAATACTGTGAACAGATATATTGATAGATAAATACAAAAAATATCTACAGAGAGACCACAGTAACAAGCAGTATTGATAAAATTTGTTCTGTAGGAGCTCTTATTTCATCTGTAGTAATAAGCTTACATTTTGATGGTATGGATATACTTCACACTTTTTACATAAAACCTACATTAACAGATCGGGTAAACTGGGCCTACTTTAAGAGCTATTAGGTGGTAATTAGTCTCTTTTGGGGAAAAATTAGAGCTCCTCCTAGTGCCTTTGGATTAATGCTGTAAAGGAGCTGTACCAGTTACGCTCAAAACATCTTGCAATTTTCACAGAAATAAAAAGTAATTAACAGCTTGCCATAGTGTTCTCATTATCTAAGTTCAGGACTCTTTCAGGGCTAGGATTTTAATTGGAAAATGATTGGAAAGCTTTCCCTTAAGAACTATTCATTTTTTTTCTTTTTATCTCTGTCTTACATAAACAGATTTTATAGTATTTGTTTGCGATCCCACAGCTGAGGAACACAGTTACATCTTTGCTTTATTAGAATCAAACACAGGCAGCTAGGAGAGCTGCAAAAACCTGTATATTTTAATGATTAAACAGTTTAAGATTACCCATCAGCATGTGTAATTACTTTGTTTATCTTATATTTTCAAAACAAGTGTATACTATTAAGGATACTAGCCAAGTACATCTAGATAGAGCCTAAGCTTCGTATGCCATTTAATCAAAATGAGGGGGAATTCTTCTACCTTATTTTATGTTAGTTATTCTTCCTGGACTCTTAATTTCTTTGTAAAGCAAAATTTTACTGAAGACTTACAAATGCTAAGTAATACTTTTGTAATAGCATAACATTAATATTTATCAAAATCTTTATAAACACAAATATATTAAAATTTTAGGTGACAAAGTTGAAGCATGATTGGCATGTTCAGTTTGGGAAGTTCTACTTATTCCTTGTGGAACTAGGGGACAGGCCATTACTGACTTTGCTCATGTTAAAATTGCATATGGTTTGATGCAGTAACATTGTGGGTTTAAAGCTGGTGGAAATCTTGACATTTGTCAGCTGAACTATTCTTGAGCTTGATAAAAAAAAATGGTCATTGTCTTAGATGCTTTGGGTGACAGTGTGCTAGAACTATCCAACTTGGGGAAGCTGGGATGTTTTGGCAATAGAAACCAGCTGAAAGAAGAGAAAAAACGCAGAAATATTGTTTCTTGGAAGTGTTGACTATAGTTTTATCTCCTTGTAGGTGCAAATTGGGAATGTCTAGGTGTATCACTCAAACATTTGCACTTTGGATTCATCATCTCGAGCCACACTTTTCTACTTTCCTGTATTCTTCTGAGAGCAGTTTTCAAAAGCACACAATAATTTAATCCTTGAGATAGCAGAGGATCCAGGGCTCTTGACAAGCCAGTGAACTCATTAGGACAATAGCAGATCACACTAATGAGTGGGGCACCGGCTGCCAAGTGCTGCAGTACCTGGTGCTGGAGGTGTGCATGGGATGGAGATGCCTTTCATCAGATTTCAGCTCCGTATAAAATTGGTCTCACAGATCACTTGGATGGTTTGTGCACTGCAAGGACTGTGCTTATGGCACTGAAACAGGCAACATGTTTTCAGAGCCCATTAACTTTCTTGCTGCTGAGGAAGCACTGCACCAACCTAGAAATATTTTAGGTTGCTATGATAAAACATTGCTTACCTAGGAGGATAAAGAATGGGAATTTGAGCCTTAACCTTTGAATGACATCTCTTTTTTTCCGCTCCCCCCCCGCCAAGAGTCATTGAGTCATTCAGCCTTTGAAAGGAGCCCAAAGTTGCCCAGGATTACACATTCCTGGAAAAAAAAAATGCAGTGAGAAGAGGAAGCATAAACTTTGCAAGTTACTGCAGGGATAGCATCTTAAAAGTGTTTTTCTCTAAGATGTAAGGCCAGGTACATCAGAGTAGGATTCCTTTACTTGCAAAACTAACCTGTAATGAAACAACAGATTTATCACAAATAGAAGAGTTGACTGATAGGCAAGTGGTTTTGTTTCTTAAACTGGCTTCACCAGGACAGTGAAGAAAGCATAAGAAAAGATTCTTCTTCATCTTTTGATTTACAGTATCTTCAGATCAACTGTCAGTACTTTTTCTGAGGAGTAAGAGGTTTTCTCTTCGGGAAAATAGTTCTGTATTTTTTAGCATTTGTTTTAAAAAAGAAGAAACTGAAAGCAGAAGTCCTTCTGAGCTGTTGCACTTGTTGCAAGAATTGACATGTGAATGATATTGTAGAATGGGTTGAACCCCACTGAATACAGATAGCTGGGGACTCCCACCCAGACACACTTCCAAGGTGCGTGTGGGGTGTTTCAGTGTTGGGCTGGTTAAAATAACACTAGTTCTGCCACCTGGCTGTACTGGGTGTTGCAGGATGTATTGTGAGCTTCCTCTGTACTGTCCCGTCAGTGGAAGGAAGCTCTCAGTTTGTAACTGAAGCTCTTCAGTCTCATTCAATGAGCAGCAGACAGGTCAAGTCCTGGTACACATCTACACAATTTGTACCAACACAAAACCAAGAGAATTTCAGGTGATATTTAAGGAACCACAGATTTAAAATTGAATTTGCCCTTTGCCAATTGTGAGACTGTTAGCCAAGCCTTATTTGCCCTGTTAGGGTTAAGAGGCAGATTTTAATGTGACGCAGAGCACAGAAAGTATACGGCCTGAGCAATGAGCTGAGGAAAGCATCTTTATCATTACCAATTGCACTCTTTGCATAGAAGATATCATTCCATTTGGGTGAGTAAACAGAGATATTTCTGAACTGACTTGGACATAATTTTTGTAAGATGGCATTTGGCTTGCAGCAGTCTTATCTGCATCAAGAATTGCAGCTGAAATTTGAACCATATATCTCAGACACTGGGTTTCTGTATCTGTTGAATCTGAAGCTGTCACCATTCTAAATATTGTTATAGCCTTTTTGTTTGAATTGTGGTTGAATTCTGACCATTTCAAAAGCAACCACTTACTAATAGATACAATTACAAGATTCCTAAATTGGGCTGCTTGAATTGTTCCTGTTTGCATTTTTTCAGGGCTTTTTCTGTTTCCTTGGAAGTTCAAGATTTCTGACTATTGCAGCCTGAAATGTTTCCAGTGAATCTTTTCTCAGGTGTCACTTTTGATTAAGTGAATGGAAATAAATTTAAAAATTGACCTTCTGTTGTGAAGGATTCCAGTACTTGTGGACACGTTACATATATTATGTTTAGAACGATGGGTTAAATATTAAAAGGAAAGCTACACTTTTCTATTTGAGGTGTTTTGCTATCAATTTAAGGTCTGGTTCAGGGATATTGAAGATATCTGCATGGATGAATTTTTAGTTGTGTACCATACAAGATGAAACTTGTTGGACAAGGAACAGCGAGGTGCTTATGATGCATTAACACTAAATATTCTGAAATACAGTATTTCTTTCAGATAATTTTTCGATTGCATGATTTAACTAATAACCTCTTGGATCCTATGTAACTACTATTCTTGTCAGATCAAATTTAAATCAGTAATAGTCACACTGATTTTTGGTTGTTGCTGTTAGGTTCAAGTGTTATCAACAAATTGTAAATCTGCTAAATGAATCATACTGTCAGAGCTTGGAGTGTGGCAGTTGTTATTCCTCAGACTTAGGTTAACTGCACACAGTTACTTTTGCTGATGTACAGGCTATCTTGAACAATCAAATTAGATATTCGGTATTCATATTGTCATCCACTTGTAGCAGACAGAAAACTACCCGTTTTATCATCTCATTCTAATATTACAAAATATTTTTACTGGACGCACAAGAGGAAATATTAAAAATGTATTGAAAGCATTGAAATTTAGGTTCTTGTTCATTCCTTCCTTTCTCCCTCCTGTTCCCTTTCCTACACAGACGGTTTCTGGTATATGTTTTGATAAGACTCGTACAGTTTTTCTCAAAACTCTGTGATTTACAGCCATGCAAGCATCTCTCTTGTGGTCTTTTCTTCCATCTTAACAGGCAGCATAGAGCCCTTATTTTCTTGGTGAATTGCATCTGTTCTGTAGTAGATGAGGAACTGGTAGAAAAATGGCTGGAGTAGTTATTCTACTATGACCAGTATTTCATGTTCCATATTATTTTCTTTTGGCTGTTACATCGCTTTGCTGCTTTCAGTGTTCCTAAACCATTGCACTGAGAGGCACAAATTCACAAAACAAAGGTGTGACCTTACATCTGTCTCCATGAATGTGTAGCATAGACCTGGCTTTAGACCTGTCTCTATTAGTGTGTAGCATAACCTTTTCATATATTTTCTTTGCAACTCCTGTTGTCAAACTTACTTCTTAATAGCGTTCTTTGGAGGCTTAAAATTCAAGTAATCTAAACCAACTGTCAGTGGCAGAAGAAAATGTATTAAACAACAACAGGTGAAAATCTGAGAGCCATCTTACACTAAATGTTACCCACATCAGTTGGTATACCAAAAGTGTGAAACCTGGTTCTGAATCATCTTGCAGTCTTGATTAGAAAATGATTTATTTTTTTTTTTTCTTTTCCTCATGTACTAATCTGTTCTGGAGTGAGATGGAAAAGACTTGTGCTACACACATAATTCCTATGCATTTAAACTAACTCAGGCTGTGACTGTGCATTAAAAAGTAGGCAATGAAAAGATTCTGTTTTCTTTGGTTTGCCATCCTAACTTAAACTTCTGAAAAGCTGACTGCTCTCTCACTAGCAAGCTAGCTTTTTAAAAAAATGTTTTGCTATCTTGCATGACCATTTATGCAGCTTGAAGTCCTTAGTTCATGTCTGTTACTCTTAAATGCCATGTGATTAAAATAGAGCCTTGAGTCTTTCTCAAAGCCAGTTCTTAAGGTCTGACAAATACTGTAGTAGTGCGTAAATATATAGTGATTGGATTAACAGAATGTTAGTACCAAGAAACCTTGAGAAAAATAATTGAGAAGCAAACTGTTTGTCACACTAAGCATTGTTCTGTCAGGACTTATGTCCACCTCTTGGTTCATGTACTATGAAATTCTCCTAATGTTCTGTCGAGACAAGCCTATTGTAGAGTTAACCATTGCTTCTGACACTGAGTTTAAATGGAAAACTAAACCAACATACTACTTTAGTAGATATCATGTTTAATCTCCATAGTTCGTAGTGACTAAACAGACTTTCTTTCAAGACTGATCATTAACAGTCACTCCAAAGCTGGGCTTGCAGATGTGGCCACCATGACAACAGTAGAAAACAACTTCTTCAGTAATAACTAACAGTATAGGCAACTTGGGTGGGCTTCCTGAGCAGTTTGAAATAAATAATAACGTTGGATTAAGGATCTGTGTTCTGTTTCTTTACATTTTATTTCAGAGATTAGCTTTCCTTTATTACCTTTTATATTGTGTGCTTTATGAGATTTATAAAAATTAGTGTTTTGTAAACATTACCAAAGAGTGAAATATAAATTCAGTTCAATATAGAATATATTTATAATATATTATAATGTTTATAAACATATTTCTGTGACTCAAATAGCCAGTCAAGTTTCTGGGCTCAAAGGAGATGCATCAGAGCATGAACTGTCCTTATAAAGTTGCAAATATTGTTGCATTAGGCTGAGCTAATCTCTGCTGAGGCAAATGAGCAGCACCAGACTTGGAATACTTAAAAGTAGCTTCTGGCCGTAGCCTGTGGTTCAGCCAGGGAGAAATCAAGGTGGGCGAGGGCTATGGAAAAACATCATGGCAGGATCAGATGGAAAGGAAAAGGCGAAATAGTTTCTGTAGTAGTTGGGACAGCCTACTTATTTGGGGTTGACAGGCCTTGGACCTGAAAAAGGAGAAACAACTACTAAAAATCAGGAGTCAGAGAAAGAAATTAGAACCAAAAATAAAACCAAAGCAAACCTTGCTGGATGATGAAAGGACTCGTGGAAGATGTAAGTTTCATCTTGTTTTTAAGTTAAGTCTTTGCTGAAGGCCCAAAAGGAGGTAGACTTGGTTGAAGGACCATGTCAGCCATGCACTTATGCTTAAACAAAAGAGGTCAAAGAGAAACTGATGCAGGAAACTGAGGTGGGGAGCTGGCAATGCCAGGTAGTGTATTTGGTGTGATGTTGCTACAGAATATTTCACAGTGGGATTAACATATCTTTTATTACTGATTTTTTTTTTTTCTTGAGCAGAGTAGGCAACCCTGGATGTCAGTTTAGTCTGTTTTTCTTGTCTTACAGATTAACTTCCTTCATGTAGTAATTTCAAAAACTGTTGAGTTCAAGAAAGCCACAAGCAACTATTTGAGGACTTGCTATTTGCCCTAATACAGTATTTTATTGGGTACTAAAAAAACCAAAAAGTAGTGTTTTGCAAAACAACCCTGGATACCAGTGCAGTTGTCATACTGTGTACATCGCTGGTCCCTGGCTGGCAAGCAAGTACAGTGTTGTAAGCATTGTGATAGCGCTCACATTATACCCTGGAAGGCATAAGACTACAGAAGGAGCCCAAGTGCACAGGGAAAAGCTACGTCTCTATTTATGTACTTATTTTGTTACCTTTATCTGAAGCAATTAAAATAAAATTGAAGCTGGGCCCAATTATCTGACTATACCACTGAGCATCATGCTTTATTCTGTTTCAAAGTATGACCACTTAGAGACTCATGTTTTAGTGCCCTCTCCAGCACCCTGCACAAGTCAAATACGTAATTATCCCCCTAATCCTGCTCTTTGAGCTTGTACCCCAGGCGTTTCAGTAATTTTCTTTGTGGAGTCCCTGAAGAAGATGGCTGCTAGGAGTGTATTCCTCTTCAACCAGTTATCAATATCTCAGTTTGTTCCTCAAGGTCTGCACCAGCAAAGGCTTTGCTGCTGTAGGAATCAGTTGAAGCCTGATGGAAATCTCATGGACATCTCATTGGGTTTCCAAGAGTCTGAGAAGTGGCCTGTGGGGTCAGAGCAGTCTCTGCTGGTGGCAATCCAAAATGCTGCTTAGGGAGAACACACAAATCTAGCTGCTTTCTGCCATCCATTCCACTTGTACTCCTAGGATACCCACATTCACTGTGTGAGGGCTGTTAGAGGGGAAAGTCTTGGTCTCCTTCAGTATGCTTTTATGGACCTGTTGTCCCTCAATTGGTACAATACCCACTCGAACCTTCTGCCTTCCTCTTATAGCAACAAATTCCATAAATTCACTACAACCCATGAAAAAGAACAGTACATACATTTTAAGCTGATCCCCTGCTATTTTCAGTGAGTTACCTATAGTTCTGTTTTTTGAAGGATTTGGTGGATAAGTTGCACATTTAACTTTTTCTCCGCCTTCATGATTTTGTAAGCTTTGCTTGCATGCCCCCTCAGCATTTTTAGTTCTCCTTGCAAGGCAGCTGATCTCTCCCTTTCATCATTCTAGTTGCCCTTCAGTGTTCCTTCCCTATCTCTGCTCTTTCCTTCCTGGGCTGCGGAAAGTGGGGCTGCAAATAGCGCTTGAGATGAGAGCTCAGCAAGGTTTTGCACAGAGGCAGAACGGTGCCCTGTGTCTTGCTTTACTGCCCTTCTGGGTACAGAAGACAAATGGCATCATTGGCTGTTCAGTGCTGTGATGTGCAGACCCATGTCCCAGCCATTTTCCTTTTGCATCTCCTGATCTTGAGGCCATGTCTTGATGGTGCTCCCCAGAGGTGCAATGAGCACAGGCCCCTGGAATGCCCTGGGGATGATTCTGACCCTGGTATATGAATTCTTGCTCCTTTTGGAAAGCTGCAAATAGTGTTTCCTCCTCCTGCCAACCAGAGGTTGACTGCCCTTATCCGTGGCATGGTTAGCAGTGATCCCCTGTGGGTTGTGTTAGCAGCAGAGCGGGGAAAGAGGCCCCAGAATCCTGTTTGTGGTGGCTTTTGCCTGGTGGGGACTTACACTGCTGAGTGGGGAGGGAAATGTCTCATTTCTGGCAATAAAGATTTGACTATACATCAACTCCCACCACTTATTTTGATTTCCACATTTTCTTTCATGAAATGTTTAATTCCTTTGCATCACAGGCTGTTTTCCATATTAGCAATTCACTTTAATACCAACTTCTTTTGAAACTGTCAGATTTTGAGGAACAACTACTAAGGCTGAAATAGTTTACATGACCAGAAACTGAAACCTAAAGATACTCAGTCATTTCTGTGAGAATTTAATTAACATTTATCCACAAATGGCTACAGATAGTTTATTTAGAAAAACATCTTACTCTCAGAGCCATATTACTGCAAAGCTGGAATATACTTCTTAGTGGGGCTGATAAGGAATCCCTGAGACTCTTTGTCCCAAATCATCCTCTATGTTCTTTTTCTCCCACTCCCTGCAATGGTCCAAGTCTGATCATGTTGGAAGCACAGAGGCAGATTCTGGGAATGGTCCTTTCTGAGTGGGAAAACAGGCTGAGGTATCAGCTGTGTGAGGACTTGTGCTGCTTTTTAGCAAGTGGTTATTTGAAAAGTTGTTGTTTCTTTCATTGCAGGTATCACTGTTGTGGAATTTCAGCCTACATGAATGTGATGGGAAGAGAGGGTATGAATGCATCTTAAAATGCATTGATTTGGTCCCAGTTTCTTTTGAGGATAAATGCTCAGAAGCTGTGCCTGTACTGCACCCCATGTAGTACCTCTGAGACAACATTATTAGTAGTATTTTTAGTATTATTTCACTTCTGTGTTTCTCAAGTGACACTATAGCTCCTCTCAGTTTGGCAGGCCTCTGTGTCTGCCAGGTGAAAAGTGTGCTCTTGCCAATTGCTACCTAGTAGCCAGGTTGTAGCTCATGATCCCAGGCTACAGCACACCTGGATGGGGTGATAGTAGTTCCTTCACGGAGCAGGTACACAAGGCTGCGCTGGGAGGGCAGTATGTACATTAGCATTCATTAGAACAATAACCCTTCTTTGCACAGACATTTCCAGCCCCATATAAAACCCAGCCTTTGCTTTCACAGCATCCTTTGCACACAAATGCTCATTAATAGGGCAAATGGCAGAAGACCAGACAGTACTGGGTCTTGGAAGACGCACTGCAAAGGAGATGCATGGAGGAGCATCCAGGCCCTGGGATGAAGATGCCTGGCTGATGTACTGCATGTGTCCTCATAAATGCTTCCATGGGACATTTACCTGGAGGAGGTCAAGCACTGGCTCCTGTAAGACCTTCATGGGCTGCCCTCACCAGCAAGTCTTCCTGGGTTTCCAGGTGGCTGGGACTTATGGCACAGGCACCTTGTTGCCTCTGTTTCTCTGGGTTCCCAATGTTCAGAAGGTGAGGCAATTAAAAAACAGTGTACTCTTTTGGGGTGAAATGGGCAATCCATATCTTGTGTGGCATACTTAAGAGGAAGCAATCTTTGCAGAGTTTTCTTGTCGGTATTTTCTCCCTGGAAGAAAAACAGTATGTTGAAAATGGGAGAAGAAACAAGGCTCTTCTTTTGTACCTGCTGTTTCTGTTAGTTTTGGTCACTATTCACAAACTGTGGATGTGTTACTTGAGAGCCTGTTTTTCTTCCTGAGGCATTTCTGTAGCTGTGTGATGTGGGCAGTGTTTGTTCTGTGAGCCCTGTGCAGATGGTGCAAATGCCTACAAAGGCACAAGGGAGCGTTGGGATGCATGGTAGGTGTTGAGTACGCTTGAGGCTGACAAGGACTAATTGTCACTAGTGGCTGTCTTTGGGAAGCTGTGCAAGGTTAACAAATGTGTGAACTCTAAGTTCAGCAAAGTGCTGGCTCCAAATAACTGGAGAGAATGTAAACAAGACAGAGAGTGTTTCTCAGTAAAATCACCTTGTTTGAGATGTTTGATAAACCACGCTTGAAAGTAGGGGAGTTAGAAATTACCTGCTAATAAAAGGGATTGAACAACAACAGAGCCCTGTGATTTGAAATAGATTCTGCATCTTGTTTGCAAAAGCCAGACCTCTGTGCCTCCAGAACATGTTGTAAAATCTCCTTTAGGAGGTTAGGAAGAGGGTTTATGTACCGTGAAGGTCCTTTTGTTTGTATTCTGTGGGTAGAGTTCTCTGATGTCTGAGTGTTTATTACTGAGGAGTCTCTGCTGAAGTGCTGGCTGGACAGGAGGATAATCCCAGTGACATCAGTGTAAATGCAATGCTTTGTATGTTCAAGCACTGAACGTTTTAAGCCATTTATTAAGGAATGCAGAGGAAGAGTAGTGAAGATGGGAAGACTGGTATCGCAATAGATTTAAGTTCTAAGGGCTGTTGCTGCCTTATCTTTAAGAAGCTGTCATAACTCTTCAGTTTATAACAGGGTTTTGATGTTCCGCAGGGGAGATGCGCTGGGCTTCAGGAGTGTCTCTTCTGCGTCACACACAATTCTGATCAGCATTTGGGGAGCTATAAGCTGTTAATTGCTATTTCCATTCTGTCTCTTTCAGTCCTCATGATAATTTTAGCAACTGCACAGGAATGCTCCATTTCACACAAGTGCTCAACATGCCTTGTTCCCAGCCTACCAGCCGCAGCAGCTGTACTGAATGAGGCGGAGAAGAAGGATACTGTGTGGAAGAGGTGGTCTTTAAGGCAAACAGTAGAGATTATAGGCATAGTGTATCCTTTATACCCCCAAAGCCAAGCCAAATTTAGAAATAGGTCCTGAGTCTGTGCCCTTGGGCACTGTTCTGAGCTGTCTCACTCCAGGCTCCTGGAAGCAGCTGGAGCTCCATACTGAGCTGCTGGCACAGTTATTAATAGTTTTGAAGGCTGTCAGTTGTGGTGGTAGAGGTTCAAGGCTTCAAATATTAGTGCTGATTCCTGGTAACAAAAATGTTGCCTCTGAACCCAGTTGATTATTTTTTTACTCTTTTATTCAAAATAAGCGTTTCAAATGATTAAGTGAAGCACACAAGAGAAGGATTTACAGTCAGGTACCTCTTATTGGTCACGAACACACTGCTTTTTCAATAGGACATTCAAACTGCTGGATAGATGCTCCAGAGTATCTATTTAGGGCATGTCTTAACTACTTTACTTCACAGTTAAATAATATTATTTTAAAAGTTTGTTATAAGTACATACCGATCCACAACTTCTTGGCTATACTGACTCCCAACATATTTTCAGTGCTTGAATTCCTATGTCATCTTGAGTCAGAAATGTAAGTGGTGGAGAAACATCTATACATGAAGAAATCTATCTATGTGCATTGACTGAAAGCCCACGATTAAAGCCAGAAAAAAAAAGCTGTAAAATAAATCTTCTAATATGAAATTTAAGAAGTACAAATTTTAAGCATTGAAAGTGATTTATGTTGTATAAATGCTTAGATGTGGGAATGAGAAGTGACAAACATCTCAGTGTTTTAGACAAAAGCATAATAGCTTGTAGGTAAAGTTTCCAGCTGGAAGCTGCAATCTGATAGATGGGAATTTCCACAGGTGAGGTAAATTGGCTGGCAGGCCTTGAAAATGAGATCAGGCAGCTTTCTAAAAAAATGTTTTATTCCATCCTTTGTAAAAAGTCCTTTGACTGCTCTGTGCAAGGAAGCCTGGAAGAGCGGAGTTGTCTCTCTGGCATTTGTCTGTGAGTTCTGTAACTAAGCATGCTCAGTGTACCCACCACACCTGCACATGACATGTGTTAACCATTCATGACTTCAAAGTCTCAGGGCTTTGCCTTCCAAATTAATTACGTGTAAATAACATTTCAGAATTCCGTGGCGTTTCTTTTAGCTAACTACTTCACCTGACACTTTTCGTTCTTCGTATGTTGCAATTTTCAGTCAGCTTTAATGTTTTTTCATTCACTAATATTCTACAAATTTCATCAGCGGGCATATGCTTGGTTAGTTTTCTTTTTAAAGTCAGAATCCCCATAAGGCATGGACAGATGTTGATATCAAAATAGCAGCTGTGGCACCACATTCTTCTATTGAATCAAGAAGAAATATGTTGTTGTTAAGTATTAGTAGTACTTTAGTATCAACATTATTAGACAGAAAGATTTAACTCTTAACATTAATGAATGTAACATTAAGAGTTAATTTAACATTAACTCTTACAGTCAAAACTTCATAACCACTTTTATTCAAATTGGTGTTGCTGTTTTCCAAGCCATGGATGCAATGGATGGCAGCACACAGGATCTATAGCAGTTTCCATGTTCAAAACCTCTTATGAAACAGTTTCTAGAACTTAGCTGATAAAACTGCTGACAAGCTTTTGTATTTGTTTTAGTAGCCTGGAATGCTGGAGGATAATTAGGTTTATATTTGGCCTGTAGCATTTTGTCCAGGTAAAGCCGATCCCAAAAGAGATTTACTTACATTGAGACATAGTCTTGTTCAATAATAAAAAGTGGTAAATTTAAAACCACTGGTCAGATGAACTTCAGTTATAGATTTTATACCAACAGATGGGTTCAGGCACCAGATCATAACAGCAAGAATGCATTCAGGCCACCCCAGAGAACATAATTGGTACCTTCATCAGCTGACTTCAGTTAGAGAAAGCGTATCACGTGCTGCAACTAAAGGAATGTGCACTTGAATTACAAAAACTGTCTCCACTTTACTTGCCTCTTCCTCCTCTCTTGTTCCTGGCACTTCGAGTCTCATCTGAAGGATATTTCAGCAGTTCTTTTTCCAGCTATATTTGGGAATATATGACAAATAGGGCATAAAACAGGCCAGTTACACTTTTTTTTTTCGTCTTGTTCTTTTTGTTGTCAGGCCCTTGAGCATGCTCCCCACTCCTGGGTTGTCTGCCTGTGCTCAAGGCTGGTGCTGACATGGTGCTTCTGTGTAACCCTGGTTTGGGTTAATTGTGTTCAGGTGAGTTGTGTCAGAAAGCTGTGAGAAGCAGCTCCTTCACTCTGGGGCTGCATTTCAGCTTAGAGCTCTGCCCTTGTTTCTGCCTGAACTATGTTGCAGCCATGTCCAGGTATCCTGCATCTGACCTCTTGGCACCACCTTGGATCAGCATCATTATTATGAACTTGTCTGGCCACCAGTGACTCTTGGCTGCCCTGGTTACTGCCTCACTGGACCTGATCCCGACCTGTTGACTTGATTTTCCTATTTAACCTTGGACCTGCCTTATTGCCATGGACTTGCCTGGTGGATCTGTGGACATTGTGGACCTTTGGCTGACCATGATTACCGCCATTCAACCTGCTTTGGTCATCTTGCTCAAGTCCTGTGGGACAGCACCCCTGGCAATGATGTTACTGCCTGTGCCTGCCTTGCTGTCCCACTCTGGGCCAATCACCCCTTCCCCAAGGAGCTGTTGCTATAATTTTTCTCCCAGTGTAAGAGTGATACTTTCATTTCTAGTTTCCTTTGGTGAATGTCTGTCTTTTAAAATAACTTAATACTTTCCTTTAATGCAGTATCTTCTTTGGCCCATTATTGTATCCAAGTGTATTAATGAACGTTTACAAGCTTCACTGAAAAGCCCAGAGCTCTTTTCTTGCTGGATAGCAGATATGAGCAAATCTGAAGCTTTAAATATTTATACATGTAATTTGAATCCCTTAAAGCCATTGTGACTTCTTGGTTGATTTATTTCTTGTTTTTTTTTAAGGATCAGTCCCCAAGATAAATTCATGTTGCAGAACACAGCTGGTGTGGCAGTTTCCTGTTGTAAGATCACTGCTTTCAACAGATGTAGTCCATTCTACTATGCAAACTTTTCACCCTGTTTCATCAAATATAGACAGTTTGGGGACACAATATTCTACATGACTGAATCAAAAGGAATTAGTAAATTATTCTCCTGGCACAGGAAAATTTGAAGACCAACTGTTACCATCTTCAGGCATGGTTCTAATAGAAGATAAGTTGCAGTTGCAGTGTGTTGAGTGGCTTACACTAAGTGCAGCAAAATTGAAGGCCATAAGCCAAATAACAGTGCAGACACACTACTAAATATTCAGGAATTAAGTGGTACCTGGGCTACCCGTTCAACATAGCTTCATTAGTGCGATATTCAGCACTACTTTAATAAAACCTCTGTCTGAATGACCAATTAGCTCAAGCAGAGCTCTGTGCTGCGGTAGCCAGGTATACCCTGCTCTAGTTCAGATACAGATGCCTGAGGCTGCAGCATGTGGTTCAGACGTACTCTCACTTCTTCAGAGGCCAGCCACTGTTAAAGCTGTTCAGTGTTTGCCACTGGGAATAAGGCACAGTTATAACTTTTTTAGACTGCAGTTTGTCATTTGTCTCAGTCTGGATTTTTCCTGAAAATGTCAGTAAAATTTTCCAAAGAGTAAACGATAGAAGAAAGATGTTGATTTGCCTATGTCAGTAACCAAATACCCGGTTCTTACAACCTTGGGACTGACAAGACCAGCTATGTCTTTGCTTTGGACTCAGGAGATGATGATTGCTGGGGAGAAAAGAGGACTTTAAATCAGCTGTCTATTTTGTGATTTCTAAAAAGACCCATTAAAACCTTCTGGGGGGAAAAATGGTTGAGAAAAAGATTTCAGTAGAGACTTGTGAGAGATTCTTAGCTGCTCAGAAGATGAACCTGCTGTGAGTATGCCCCAGTCTGCAAAGTCTGGGCTCAAGCAGGCATTTGTATTGCTCCTCAGCGTCAGATCTGCTTTAGTGCTTCTCATAAACTCATTTATTTTCTCAGAGGGTTGGAAAAAGTCTCCTTAGAATAGGAAGTCCATCCTTTTCATCAGCTAAGAGACCTTAAATCAATGGTCTAGCTCACCAAGGCAACCAGTAATTAGAAAATAAGACCAGAAGAGGGTGTTGATTCTTAATGTTGTATAAGAAAGGGAGAGTGAGCAGAGGTGCCAGAGAACAGCAGAGTAACCGCACAGGCATCTCAGCACCTGGAAGTACCACCCACAAGAGTTCCAGCTGGATACCCGATGACATAGGCAATGGAAGCAGGTCCCATTCACAGGGTACCAATCCCAAACATCTTTGCCTGGATCTGATGAACAGTGATCCTAGGCAGCATCAGGAAAAGGCTGATGGTGGCAGCTTTCATGGTAAGACCTGTGAGGAAGGAACATTGCTCATTCATGATCTTCCCCCATATAACAAATCAATGATCTATTTTACAAGGTTTATTTTCTTTAATTGGTAATTTTTTTCCTTGGGGATTTCACACATCCAGGAGGATCCTATCATCTCCTCTCTTACCTTAAGTCTCAGATACTTCCTTTGATCTCTGTTGATGAACCCTATTTCCTAAGCAGTTCAGAGAATTCGAGGAATAACAATTATTTTGGTTTTGTCCTTTCACATAACTCTTAAATAACTGATGCAGAAATTTCAAATGCCAGGCACTGATGCATTAGTACTACAGAAAGTTCCAGTGTAATCTGTGGTGCTATAGTTCCCTGCCTGTCTTTTCCCTGCTTCCTTTTTATGAATGAATTTGAGGTATCAGGATGCCTGTAAGAAATAATCCAGCTCACAGCCTATGTACTTCCCCTTCTTTTTCCCTGGTGGGCAATAAGGAGGACAGTGCAGCTAACATAACTGCAAACCCTGTTCGCATTATATTCCAGCTCCATTTTCTCTATCTCTAGTTTTGTCTAAATTATACACTTTCAGGGCAGAATCTGTTTTTTAATATTGCTGTTTGCTCAAAACCCTAACATTGTTTTGGGGCTCTGTTGGCCCCAAAGCACAAAGTAATATACACAGTGCATCAAGATTATTGGGGAAAATGGAAAGATCACTGTGATGCTGAAGTAATTTTTCCTGTTCAACCAGAACTTGTCAGCACACCAGTTTGTGTGAAGTGTGCTACTTGGAGGAAGAGGAGAAACAGCACCATCAGAGAGGTCACGTCTGTGTGGAGAGCAGCAGAGAGCCTGGTCTGCAGGGACCAACGTGTGTCTGGCTCGGCGGAGGTGAAGGTGAGCTGTAGTGAAGGGAAGGTGTTTGTTGTGAGGCTGACCCCTGTGAGGAGTCAGAGCCTGGTTCACTGGCATCTTCATGAGGGACAAGCCAATCCTGGCTCCAGCTGAGGAATGGCGACAGCTGCAGAAACCTGAGCCTTCCCCAGTTTGCTGGTCCCTTCCCCTCTCCCAGCAGGAAGGGAGGGCTGGGAACGGCAGATCGGATGCGCGGGAGGGAGATTTGCTGCATGGCCACAGGCTGGGTGGGCTGCCCTCTGCAATGGGCTCTGAACCTCACACCCACACTAAGGGGTGGTGCAAGAGCATCCAGGTCTTTACCCACAGATGGCTGCTGGGATAGTTCATCTGCTCCTGTGTGCTCTGTATTGGCCCCAAGAAAGAAGGTACATGGGCACTGGGCCAGCAACTGCAGCCTTCAGGCACAGGTTGAAACCTCAAGCTGGCAGGGCACTAATAAATGCTTTTCCTGAGGCAGGCTGCTAGCTGAGCTGGTGATGTCTGGTGATGCTTAGAGAAAGAAGGTTCCAAGTAGAAGGGAAATCCCATCCATTTCTCTTGTCCCTGCCTCGTAGAAAGGCAGGATTTGGGTACAAGTCTAGGGAGCAAGCAGCTGTGTTGTGCCTCACAAAGGTCCCAACTCACAAGAAGGCTTGAAAAGGAGCCTGCCAGAGAATCATGTGCAGGTCTGGGGCTGACACTTGCAGGCAGATCTAAACACTGCCTATCTGGACTACATCTTCCTGCTAAGAAACAAAGTAAAGGTCTGTCCTACACTTCAGCAGAAGTTCCTCTTAACAAATGCCAGCCTGGCAGCTCTGTGATACACAGCATCACCATCTGATTACAAGTGAATGTGATTGAGCTTTTAAAGCACTGTCATTTCCCAATAGCAAGAGGAGGCATAGGGAGGGATTCTGCCACAAATGATTGCTTATTTACTCTTCTTATTTTTCTTCAAATACTGTTGATGTTCAGACTTTTCTTGCCTTAAAAGCTGCTGCTTGTTGATTGATTATCCTGACCTGACCCAACCTAACTGGAACCAGTGTCTGAAACTTAGAATTGCACCTGTTTACTTACCATTTTTTCTTCTCCCCATGTCTCTCTTTTTCTCCATCTTCACTACTTGAAAATTCCCACAAGCTTATTCATTTGTTTAATTCTGACTTTCCACTACTGTACTTCAAGATTTTGCTTCCCCTGCCGTTTTTATCCTCTTCTGTTTCTCTTCATCTGTTCTTCTCTCACATTTTTATTTTATGCTATCTACTATGATGATATCACACTCTGGTTCTCTCCCACTCTTTGTTCTCTAAAAGCCAGGTTTGGAGAGCTTAGTGTAAGAATAAAATGGCAATGAATGAATAAAAACACTTTCTCATTTGTCACTGGATCTGAGCAATAACCACCCCATTCCTCACAGAACTGTATTTTTAATAACAGTGGTAAATACATTCACCAAATCATGTTCCTCGAAGGTTTCTTATCGAAGGTTCCACCTATCTACTGTTAGAAAAAATATAGATCAGTTAAATTTCCACTTCTTTATTAGGTGTTTCCCTCTGAAATTAGTTATTGTAAAGATTAGCGTACAGCTGCAGAATTGCAACAACTACAATTTAAGTTTAGTACTCTTTGGGGTTGAGAGTAAGAACACATGTTTCAGCATAGCCAGGCCTTTCACACTTCCTTAATATGTTTACAGTCTCATGATCTTGTTGTGAAGAGTATCAGTCTCATTGCCCAACTCCAGATGTAATTTTTAAAAGTGTTCTGTTATCTCCCTGAGCCCTTACATTTACATATGTCCATGGGAGCTGTTTGGCTCTGTTCTCCTAGGACACATTCAGGATACCTGTACTATTGATGAACAGTACGTACCTGCCTTCTCTGTGTTAATTGTATGCTTAGTGTCACCTACATCTGCCATTATCAGAGCAAGAAGCACATGTACCCTAAACTCCATTGCTAATGTCTTAGAGGGAGGCTGAATACTAAACCATCCTTATTACCTTGTATATTTCAAATTAACACATTAATACATAAAATGAACATTGCTTTATTCTCTACTGACAATACCGTATGTTGCTTTCTATTGCTTTATGTCTGTGTCACACATGGGGCTATGCCACTCAGTAAATGCTTTAGTACAGGCAGCACGCCCAGCCACCTACATCAAGGTTGGTATTCATGCCTTTGACTTTAACTACGGAAGCAGTGCTGAGGCAGGAGCTACAGCTCCCTAGGTTGTCAGCAGTGAGGGTCTTCTGGTCTGCTAACTAACACAATGCTAGTGAGCAAACTTGAGTGCTGATCCCTAATAGATTGAAGTGCAAAATTTCAGTTCACTCCAGCCTCCATTTTGGAGCAAATCAACTGGACCTGAAACAAAGCCTGGGAATGGGCCTCATCTGCTCACTCTACTTGGTCAGGTGGCCTGTAACAAACCCCCACTATCATGTCATCTGTCCCTTCCCTTTAATCCTGACCCATAAATTCTCAATCGGCTCCTCATCTATCCCCTGGTGGAGCTCCATGTGCTTCAGCTGGTAATTGACATTGAGGGTGACACCCCCTCTTCATCTCCCTAAAGAGCCTTCCACTACAGCACTCCAGTCACAGCAGCCATACCCTATCATGTCTCTGTGATGCCAGTAAGAGCAGAGCCCTGCAGGTGTGTGCACATCTCTAACTCCTCCTGTTTATTCCCTCTGTTACCTGTGTTTTCATAGAGACATTTATCTGCTGACCCATGTGATACTTCTAGGTGTATCTTTTTACCTTACAACCCTCTATGTCCCTCACTAATTTCAGTTCCAGATGGGCTTCAGCCTCCAAGGTTTTACCCCTCAGTGCTTCAGCAGTGCCTTTTGTTACCGCTTCTCCTTCCTGCATATTCCCTGTCCGTATTTTAGTTCTTGTTTAGCCAAATGGGCTGTCTGCTGAAGTTTCCTATGTTCCTGAGCAAGGGGATAGTTCATGCATGAGGTCTCAGGAAGTTCTCTTTAAAAACCAATTAGTTCTTCTGTGGACTCTTCCCCTTCACGGCTGCTTCCCACAGGCTATTTCCTGAGCCAGGCAGTCTGCTCAATGACTCCTAACTCTGCTGCTCGCCTTTCGGGCTCTCCTCTGCAGCTGTCACCTTGTGGCTGCTGCACCCCAAGTGGTGCCCTGTGACCACCCTCTCCCCAACTTCTTCCCTGCCCCTCAGCCAGCATTAAGCAGAAGGCTGTGATTGGCCCTCTCTTGCATTCATATTAGGAAAACATCACCATTGCAGGCTAAGAACCTCCTGAATTGCCTGCCTGATGCTGTGCTGCTCTTCCAGCAGACAATCAGGTGGCTGCAATCCCCAGCAAGGAAAAGGGCTCTAAGTGGAGACTCCTGGTTTGCAGAAGGCCTCAGCCCCTGCCTCTTCATGGTCTGTAGTGCACACCTATCACAACATCCCCAGGTTCCTCCTCACCCTGATCCTGACCCAAAAACTCTCAGCAGACATGAATCCAGTTTTATACTGGGGCACTGTGAAGTCAAAGAGCTACTTAACATAAAACACAATGTCACTTGCTCTCTTCTGCTTGTCATTTCTAAATATCCTGTATCCATACGTGGCCTCACTCCGGCCATGTCCACCACCCCACAAAGTCTCTGCCACCACTGTGCCTGGCAGTGCAGCTGCTCCTCTTCATTGCCAGGCACTGTGCATCACTGTGTGGGTACCAGAAGGAAGCCTTTGAATCCCTGCCTTTTTAATGCAAGCAAAAATGGGTGGGACCAAATCTGCCTTATTTAGGCATATGATTTGTAGCTGTAGAGGGAAGCAGGTGCATGAATATTGCATCATTAATGAGAACAGCCTGGTACCTTGGAAGGCCTCTAGCAAGAGACCCCCATGAGTTTAACTCCCACCCCTCTTTTTTCACCTAGAACACCAAGTCAGAAATGTCTTCTAGATAAGTGCAGGTCACACAGTAGTGTCAGAGTGTGAGCGAGAGTCCCCACTGGACTCACAGGGGCTTTTCACAAATCAGTGCTATTACTTTGTGATGAATATCAACAACTGTTCAACACTTCCTACTGATGGCATTTACCTTCCCATGATATCAGCACATACTCCTATCGATTGCTTCAAAGGGGTCAAGAGTCACTATTAATGCCGTTTTCAGGAGTGTTTAATGTTATCTTTGAAAATATCCCTGTGACACGTGTGATGCTTGTCAGGGAATTTGTTAAAATTTCTAGACGGAGTTCCATAAAGCATTTCACAGAGGACCTATTTTAAACATGTGTCAGATTTTAATATTCCCAGGCTAACAAAACAGATTTTAAAAAGACATCTACAGTGGTGGAAATAGGACTTTTGAAGTACAGATACAGAAAGAAATAAGGAAGCAAATAAAAGTCACAGCATGCTGCTGCTCCATCCAGTTTCTTGGCCGTGGAAAGCACTGGTTTTCATCTTCCACATGCCAGGATGACGTTCTGGCACATATCAGTCAACTTCAGTCACTCTCTGTGCATATTTTGCCTTTGCACAGGGAATTCATGTGGTCCAATTTCCCTTTCAAACTTGCTTATCCCTCATTGTGCAGTTCTCTCCAAAAAAACACCAAACAAGTTTTGATGGATTCACCATCTGTCAGATCCAGAGGGTATGACCATAATGAGTCAGTAACTGAATTCTTCCCAGTCTGTTTCCAATTTCATTTGCAACCTCAGATAAAGCAATTCTGTGTAATAGTGTTCTGCTCAGAGGCAACGCAATGTCAGGGCTGACAGCAAAGCCAGCTTTTAACCTGCTGCTTAAAACATATGGTTTCCACTTCTTGGGGCTTTAATTTGATGGCTAGGTTTTACTTTGATGAGGTGAGAGCTTATAAAACCAGTGAGCTCATGCTCGGTCAGCCGTTATTTTTCTAGGGATGCAAAATAGCGTGTAGCCCTACATAAGCCTAAAAGCCTTTCCAATTTATTTTTTTGTTTTTTTGCTTTAAATGATGGACAACTGATGTGCTGGTCTTACATAATCTGTAGAAGGATTTGGTTTAGAAATACTGTCTACCTTTTAGAGAAATGGAGTCCGATGAATTAAATTTGTTTAGTGAGCAGTAGAATTAAGGGGTTTTGCACATGGTTCTCTTCTTCCTGCGTGTCTTTCATGTACACCAGACAATAGGTGTCTGAAGGGAGGGTTACCCATTGCTCCCAGGAATCTGAGCTGATGGAGCGATGACCTGTTGTTCTGGGCATATCTGCAGCACTGCAGGAGGTTTCTGTTTGCAGACAGACACACAGCTCTGTGCTGACAGACGTTTGTTTGAAGACACGGTGTATTAAGAGAAGTGTTTCTCTGGTATCTTGTGAGTAGTGTCGTGCCAAATCCTTGATTTTTATGCTGCCAGGTGTTGTAGCTGAGTAATTATAACTTTTATAGGATAATAGTGACTTGATAAGGATTGTAACCTGGCGAACCATCTTTACAAGTATACAAATGCAAAAATTCAAAACTGTACAATAACAAGTCTTTTCCCCCTGCTCCATTTTGCACCAGCCCTGGCTTTCAGCTGGGCCTTGATTTTTAAAGCAGAGCACTGAAATGGGCTGCCCGAATCTTACCTGCAGAAGCCCACGCAGGGGTTAGTGCACAGCTGTCAATCAGTTTAGAGATGCAGACCCACCCAGGGCACACTTGATTTTGCGCAAGCTCTTACACGTCACTGCTGACTCTACCAGAGACTCAGTTTCAGTCAAATCTTGTTAGTTCTTTCTTTTGACAGCCAAAAGCAGAAAGAAACTGTTCTCCTGCCAAAAACTGACTCCCTGCTCTAAAGCATGAAAAAGCTAGAGATCTTAAAAACAGAGAGAAGAATTTAACTTTAAACCCATGTGTTTCTTGCAGTTGCATTTTCAATGGGTCTGAAGTGTGTTTGCTGGAATTCATGTATTTAGCATGAGTGAGCAATTATGCAAAATGTGAGCTCACATGATGACTTTGGTGAAGTTACATGGGATTAACACAGCTGTGCTGCTGCCAGCTCTGCCGGTCAGGCAAGGAACGCGTCGTCCCACGGCTTTGTCAGCTTTTGTCTGCATCGCCACCACCCTCACCCTCTGCCAGCGCTAATGCTGCAAACTCTTCCTACTCATTAAGCAGTTTAGCTCTTAACGCTTGGCCAGCAGGATTAAACGCATGGTGTTCGTAGGTTCCTTACTAACAAATTCTGATGTTATGTTCAATTTGAAAGGGTTTTACAGAGCAGGTCAATAGTCTTGCCCCAGTTCACAGATTCAGACAACCAAGGCAGGAGGTAAATAACCAGCTAAAAGCCACCCTGCAGGCCAGGGCAGCCTGGAAATAAAGTCCCACGTAACAGTGGGACCCACAATGGAGGTGGAGGACTTTTGTTGAGCTATTGGAGTAGGGTCCAGTCGGGATCTGTACGTATAAAGGAGAACCCAAAGCAAACACTGGAAGGATTACAAACAACTAATGCATTTCATTTTTTGAGAGCTAAGGGATAGATACATTCAGATAAGTGAACAAAACAACTCTGTCAAGATAGTGAAAGTGGCTGGGGAAGGAAAGTTATATGGGGATTGGAAAATTATGGAATTTATCTAAAAGTGTCTTCTTTCCAAAGAAACCAAAACACATTGCAAGAATAGGAGGGACTCTGGAACAAAATGGAGTTTTAAGGCAATACACAGCTCAAATTTGTTTTAGTCTTAATATAAATTCCTATTTACAGATTTATTTATTTTTTTTTTAAACTACAGTGTTCCTTGTAGTCCCAGCCTTATATTACCAATGCATATTTACAAACTCAACAAACCAATGTGATCTAGGACCAGGGTTTGTGTCTTTTCAGAGGTATCTAACCATATTCCTTGGCACACTGATAATGTATAACTCTGTGCAGAGAAAAGGTTTCTGAACTGTGAGAACTGCGTGCAAACTTAAGAAACTTAGTGAATTATCAGTGAGTAAAAAATTAGTGCTTTCCCAAGGTCTCAGACACTACCTAAGTTGCTACTATTATCAGGATTTGCTGCTCCTTTTTTGCATATTCAGCCAGGGGATCTCTCTCAGCCCAGCACAGTGTTCTATCTCAACTTACATAGCAACTCTGCCTGTGCAAAATAACGTGAGTATCAGGCTAGGCTGCTTATCACAATTTAAGGCATTGTAACACTAAAGGACAGAAAATCAGTTAAGGAGCCTTAAAACACAAGAGGCTGCACACTGTATTGCTAACGCTCACATGAGGCTAAAGCACACGTGCCTACCCCCACAGCATTGACTGAGATGGGAAGAATTATTGGTTTGGGGATTTGCTCCTTGTATTATTCTCTTTTTTTAATGCAATCACAGCTTCATGTAAAGAATATAACCAGCACTGACAAAACTGGACCTTCTTCTGCCACAGAGTCAGGTTGTTTTCTGCCTCACTGTCCACCTAGCCCCATGGCTCTTGCATTCTTGTCTGCACAACAACCCAGTTTCCTTTAACCTGTTTGGTTGTTTGGTTGGTTTTGGTTCTTTTTTTTTGTTTTTTTTCCCCCCAGTTTAACCAGAATTTTCTTGTGAGACCTAAACAGTGGTTCAATTAGACATTTAATCTCTTGAAAGAATAATGTCATACATAAAATCCACCCAAATGCTTCTTTGGATCTGGCTGCCCTGTTTTAGGTTACTAATCATACCTACAACAATTTGCATTATGTGAAGTCATTTGTAAGTGAGCTTTTACCATTAAATCCAGTACTACAGAGAGATGATCACAGTAATGGAAATCTAAACATAAACCAAACAAATCCCCCCTTTCTCATGAAGTCAGTCTTCAGTGTAACATGTCCCACAGCTGAACTTCTATGTTGTTTCTTCAGGGAATCCTTTTAAGAGATAATCTTGACAGCATCATCTGATGAGAAATTATGTCTGCGAGTGATTGTGTTGGGCCAGCAATGGAAAAAACCCTTTTTGTCAGCTCTCCTGAGTCTCTATTAACTGTAACATACAGAATGCCTCCAGCTTCTGACATGGTTGTTAAAAAGACAGGTTGTTTTTGTGACAGCCAGCTGTTGTGACAATATTCTGTGAAAGCATTCCTTCTGGCTGCCGAGGGATTTGGTGTGAATGCTTTCTGTGTAATGCGCTACGTCCCACTTTTTTATTTGGGGCTTGCATTTAAAAAGTATTGACTACTGTGCAAGTCTGGAGACCTCTGGAACATGACAGATCCCTCTCCTATGGTGTTGTAGAAGCATAAGCCAGTCTGCTCATGGGGAGCTGCCAGACAGACCTGAGGGGAAAGTTTCTTGTAGCACAACAGAACTTCATTCCTTATGCCACAGCCTGGAACTGATTCTTGCTCTAGTGCTGGGTCAGGCCTTAACAGCCTGTACAGGAATAAGGAATGCTCTGTGCCAGTCACACCACATCATCCAAATCTTGATTAAAACCAACTGAATATTAAGGTGTTTTAATTTTTACCTAGTTCAGGCTTCTCACATGCTCAAACCTGGTACTGCCACATCTGCCCCTAACTGGATTAACTACATAGACATTATAATTCATTATGAATTACAATTCACTGTAGTAGCTACAGTTCACTGTTTTATTCAGTTGGTATGATCTGGACCACAGCGAATCAGCAGTTCCCAGCTTGCTCTAAGGCAAACCAGCAGAGAGGCTGTGCACAGCTGGCCGCCTTGGACTTTGCTCCCTCTTCTAATCATTAAATTCATGTGACTGTGACTTAGTACTGCTCACTAGGTGTGGGCAGAGAATAGCTGATCCAATTAATTACTGAAATTCTTCATCTGCTGGCTGGCCTTATTGCGAGGATCTTTACAGAAGACAGTCATGTCAGAAGGAAAATTTTGTTAAGTATGTGCCATTATGTATGCAATAATGCACAAATTATAATATTTTGGTGTGATTTCTTTTTTTCCCTACACTTTGCATCGCATCCAGAGGGCCCTGCCGCGCGCACCGGCGGGTACGGGCTGCCGGATTTCCCGGGAAATCGGGCATTTCCCGCCAGCCGCTCCCGCCACCAGGCGGCCCCGCTGTCCCGCAGCCGCGGACAGATCCCCGGCGCTGCCCGGGCCGGAGCTTCGTCCTCATCCCGGTTACAAGCCCCAACAAAAATGCCCCAAGACGGAATTATCAAACCGCTATGCTCAGCTTTAGATATAAAACTTCTCCTATATCCGGTAACAAACCCGCCCGGAGCCGTCGCCAGCCCCACCACTTGCCAGCACCTCCCAGCAGGGAGCGAGGGCGGTGCCCGCGGCGTCGTGGCGCTCAGTGCGCAGGCGCGGCTGCGATGCCTGCGCAGTAGTGGCCGCCACCGCGGAGCAGGAGGGGGGTGGCCGGGCCCGCCCCCTGGTGCCCGCGGGGCCGCGCTCGCTGCTGTCCCCGCCCGCAGCTCCGCCCGGGCGCTGGGAGCGGCAGCGGCAACTTCCCCTCAAGTCTGCGTGGTGGCGGGGGGGGACGATGCGACCCGGCTGAGCGCGGCCCGAGAGGGGCGGGCGGGGCGAGGCGAGGACAGGCGGCGCCAGCAGCAGCAGCCGCCCCGCCGCTGTAGCCAGAGCCGCCCGGCAGCCTCCCGCCTCAGCCCGCTGCCTTCCCCCGGCCGGGGCAGGAGCCGCCGCGGCCGTCCCATGTCCCGCAAGGCCAGCGACAATGTGGAGTACACGCTGCGGAGCCTGAGCAACCTGATGGGCGAGAAGCGGCGGCGGCAGGCGGACGGGTCCGCCGGCTCGGGCGCGGCGGCGGCGGGCGAGCGGAGCCTCATCGCCGCCGAGTCGTGCTCCAGCCTCAACAGCGCGGCGTCGGGCGGAGAGCTGGAGCGGGCGGCGCGGCGGCAGTTCCAGCAGGACGAGACCCCCGGCTTCGTCTACGTGGTGTCGGTCTTCTCCGCCCTGGGGGGCTTCCTCTTCGGCTACGACACCGGCGTGGTGTCGGGGGCCCTGCTCCTGCTCAAGAGGGAGCTCAACCTGGACGCCCTCTGGCAGGAGCTGCTCGTCTCCAGCACGGTGGGCGCCGCCGCCCTCTCCGCCCTGGCCGGCGGCGTCCTCAACGGGCTGTGCGGCCGGCGACCCTGCATCCTGCTGGCCAGCGGCCTCTTCACGGCGGGGGCCGGCGTGCTGGCCGCCGCCCGCGACAAGGAGACCCTGCTGGGGGGACGTGTGGTGGTGGGGCTGGGCATCGGTGAGTGCCGCGCCGCCCCGCCGGGCCCCTCTGGCCGCTGCAGCCCGAGTCCGGCTCTCGGGGGCACCCCGGCTGCTGCCCCGGGCGGGGAGGAGCTCCCCCAGGAGGCAGGTGTAACCGAGCCGAAAGCCCGCGCGTCCACAGCCCGTTTATGTGAGGCAGCCCGCAGACAAAAGGCGAACAGTGGCCCGGGGGCTGGAAGTGCAGAGCTGCTGACCAGGGACGTGTGTGACCGGGCTGCGGTCAGGACGGGGTCCGCTGGGGAAAGGGAGAGTGTGTGAGTGTGTGTGTGTGCGTGCTCTGCCCTCTTGTTGCTGGCAGGTGCTTGTGTCCGAGTTGTGTGGTTTCTGTACTAGAATAGTCTCGCGTCTTTTCCCCAAATTCATCCTTAGGGTGGTCTGTCAGCGCCAGCGGCTCACACCGCCAGCCTTGCATTGGGTAGGGTGCTGGGGACTCGGGAGCGAGGAGATCACGCCTGACTTTCTGAACTGTGAATTCCCTGCACATTTTTGCTTTTCATTGGGCGCTTCAGGATTGCTTTTGGGACACAACAAGGTAGATAATCTTGCTGGTCAAATGAGAGAGTTGATTTGGAAGGCTTTGGTTTTCATCAATAGCATCCTGCAGAACAGAGTGTGTGTTGCTGCTCTCAGGTTGCCTTCCTACATGCATTGCATAACTTGTAAGCAGTAGGATCTGGCAAAACTTTATAGTTGTCCCAAAAAACCTGAAGTGATGAGGAGTGTTTCCTCTGATCTTTGAGACTGGTTTCTGTGCCAACTGTGTTCTAAATATCCCCAGAATTTCGGTTGCTCTTTAGCTGCCATCCTGTCAGGCAGTAATTTGAATTATGCTCATCCGAGATGGGGCTATATGAGGTTATTCAGAGTACTCGGACTATAGTATATATTAAAAAAAAAAAAAAAAAGTAAATATTTCTTACTGTGATCTTGCAACCCTTCCTATCTAAAAGCATGAGGATAAATTGAGGATTAGACTTGTTTTCCTTTACATAGCAAAGTTCCGTCAGACATTGATTGATTCTTTGAATTCTCTGTCTTGTTATAGAAACACTTGCTGTGATGCAATCTATGGTCTTATTAAGGAAAAAAAGTTAGTGAGTCATAATAGGGGCTGTCAGAAATAAAACTGACTCCATTCTTGAAAAGGGCTCATGCTGGTTTTCCTGTACAGTAAGGAATATCTTTAGGTTGCAGTTTTCCTGCCCCGGTTAGGTGCTTGTTGTTTATTTTTTAAATGCTACCTATCTGCGTTGTTCTTTTTTTCCAGTCGAGACTTCAGATTGCAGAATGTTGATGATGCTTGTTGCAATGTTTAGGAGACAAGAAAACTGAATTTGACTATGAGGTGTCAGAACAGGTATCTTGATGGCAATATGTAGTACATATGTTTAGTGGTAAATACTAAAAATACCAAGTTTGATGTCTTTTTGTGTTGTAAAACCACTCATGTTCTTTGTCCATTGTAAGTGGTTACTTTGTCAGCTTCGGGGGAAGAGAGGAAAGGGATGGATGGTTTGCTTGACTCTTGTCTATGTGTGTGTTGTAGAGAGATGCATAGACATGCTGGAATTGTCTTACAGTGGTGCAAATAAATGACGTCGCTGTTGTCGAAGGGGTATGAGATTTGGAGCTTAATGTAATTAATATATAAAAGACAGAAATGGAAATTGGGAGCTAGGGGTTGTTCTTTTGTACAGTGGTAGAGCTCTTGTGTGGTCAGGGGAGAGAGATCTCTCCTTGCCCTCTTTCCACATCAGGGATAAAGCTGGTGGTTCTGCTAGGGCTCTGGAGACCTGAAGTGAGGACTGAGAAATGTTCTGAGGATTTTGGAGCAACAAAGACACTGATGCGTATTTTAAAACCTGATATTTTCTCCTGTTTATCAAAGGTTGCTCTTCTTTACGTGATGCAGCTTATGTCCAGAAACAAAGCATTACTTTAAATCGCTGTGACTGAAGCATCACCAGAGGCTCCAAGAATCGCAGAGTCCAATCATAACAAGGTTTATTTTGCAAAAGAAAAAAAATGATGTGGTTCAAAAGTGTTCTCACACAGCAAACTGCAACAGTCTCTACATTAAATCCCCCACCAGAGGGAGCCTGGGTAATTTCATGAAGGCATTAGAAATCGGTTGAACTTTTAGCCAGTTTCTTCCCTTTCATCTCTTGGAGCCCTATGACTATCACTTTAGTGTCTATAGTGATCAAGAACTTATAGCGTTGATGTAAGGAGGTCGCTTGGTAATGTGACACTCCAGTGACAGTGCAAGCCACTGAGATGTGCAGGTGCGATGGTGTAGGGTTATGAAATGCTTTCCTACCTGCAAACTGGTATAAACTTAACTGTGTACAATTTTATACATTTTTAAGATTTCTTTCACGTAACTCTGCCAATAGCACATCAAGAGATCTACTCCAGGAAATTGTATTTGCTGGCATTAAATAAATGAGTTACTGTGTTATGGTCAGTACTGTAGTGCTGTAAGAACAGATGCAGGGATGGTGACCTGCGGGACTTCATTCTGCCCTCCCTGCTGCAGGGTGGATCTGTGTTGATTGTGTCCTTGTGATAAAACAGCCATTTTTCTCATGACTGTGATTTATAAAGGGCTGCAGTTAAACTTTCAAGGATGAAAACTGGAGGATATATGGTGAAATGAGGAACATCTCTCCCTTGGCTGTCTTGTCAGCTTCTTACCATTTGCTGTAGAGCTGCTTTGAGATAGAAATATTCTTTTCTCCCCAGCATTTGCAGAAGGAGATGTTTGTGGAAATAAAGACCTTCTCTCAAGGACAAGCCAAAATCCTCTTTTATTGCAAATGTTGAATAGATTTTTATGGTTGGAAACATTTTTGTCCTCCATCCCTCCCCTTTCTTCCTCTTCCTCCAACATACATACAAAATATATACAAAATATAGAGAATGCAAAAAAAAGGGAAACCACATTCAGCATGAACTTCGAATATGCTTGGTGATTTCTGATAGTTCATGACAACTACAGGCAAGATGATTTAAGAACAAGGTTATGGCCATCATTCCTTCCCCCTGCTGCCCCTTCCTGAGCAGCTCTTGTGTCCCTGACTCTTTATGAATTTGGCTGAGCCTGGTGTCAGGAATACAGCATTTGGATGGATATTTATTACAGCAAATGTGGACAAAATTCAGACATTGAAGAAATTGGTTGTTGTGCTCAGTAGCGCTTTTTGTGAGCTTAGCTTGGAAAAACATCGTTCATACAAAGCACATTTGGGCCTTTTGCATCTGATAATACTGAAGGCCTTGAGCTGCTGCTGAAGGGTGACCAGCCACACTTGGTACAGGATTGAGGGCCCATGTAGGTTTGCATTGTGTTGGCTGCTGTATTTCATATGCTTGGCAGGAAAGCCGGGTTCTTCACTTGGCTCATCTTTGGTCTGTCCTACCAAAGCCTGAGGACAGGCCAGAACAGAAGCACCAAAGGTTAGAGCTAGGCATGACCATAGATGAAAGCCAGTTCTACTGAAAACCTACTGCTGTGAGAAGGGAGGTGGAGAGTGAGCAGAGTAAACGCTGGGACTAAACGCAGTAGACTAGACAGGGTAACAGTGAATAGCTGTGTTTGCGAAGTCGCTCCTTCTTAGGCTGTAATCAGTCCAATGTCCTAACTCTACGATCGCTTTCTTGTCTGAACCCATTGGCCAGATGTGTTTCCGTGGCTCTCCAGTCTGCGATGGGAGCAGTTTGTCCTTCTGTCATCTGAGGATGCTGGCGGTTGCAAACCTGCGGCTGATGTACGTGGGTGGTGTTGTGGTGTTCCAGGTAGTCTGTCGTTCAGGTCCCTTTTTTGAGAACATTTTTGTACCAGCTGTGGAGGGAAAGCTGTTTGAGCTACACAGAGTTCAGGAAGTGACAGGATTAAGCTTGCTCATGCAGAATTGATCTCTATCTTAATGTACAGTCATTAGCTGCATGATTAGATTCTCCTGTCTTGTTCAGCATGCAGACTAGATGGTGCTCATTGATGAGCAGCTCTTCAGTGTTTTGTTTTCTTGCTTAGTGTGTGGCTTGGGCATCACTTAATGCACATGGTCCCCAAGCCCTTGTGACAGCAGAGTCACTTCTTGGGGCCACTGTGTGGGCACCCGCTCTGTTCCTAGGTCTGCAGTGTGATGGAGACCTGACTGGTTGGGTGCATTATCTTCTCTCTGCCCCCTGTTTTTGCTGGTATGTGATGTATCTTCACAATGTGAGCCTACTGCTCAGTGCTTGCTTTGTACTCAAAATGTCTGAGGTCTTTTGTTTTTTTTATTTTTTTACTGGATGTATTTGAATGTGACATATGTAGTGTTCCTGTAGCATCTTTTTACTGCATATGTAGGTCATTTTTTCAGTAGAGGAAACAAGATTGTACACGGAATTAGGCAGGAGTGAAAAATGCTGGCATATGGTTCAGGGCTTCCCTGGTGGGACTGGCTTCTACTGAGAGTAAGATCCAGTAGCAAATAACAGAAATAATCAAATTTAACCAAACGACTAGCGTCATGTAGTACCAGCTCTGTATTATCTTTCCAGTGGTTAAGTAAAGGTCTACTGTATCAGTTTGGAGTACCACGTATGCTGTGAAAATATTGGAAAATAATCAGTATGAACTGTTGCCTATTAAAGGTGAGGATATGTGTGCTGAGGGGTTTATTGTATTTTATTTTACTATGATATTAAGCTTTTTCAGGTGCTATTTTATCTTGGAAAAAATTACAGATTAATTTCTCCCCCTCAGCCTCCTGTGGGAAGCTCTAAAGCTTCAGTCTGTTTTTACAAGTGACTGTCCACCATTTCTTTTAAAGGAGTTTATAACTTAGTACATTTTTGAGGGGAAGGTGGCCCTCAGCACCCAAATATTCCGTGCTGCTTCTGGCAGATACTTCTGATTTTCAATCCAGAGATTCATAGGGTATTTTTTCCTCCAGAGACAAAGGTTTGTTAGCATAAGCTTGCAGTGGGGATGGAGGGACAAAGAACCACGTTGTTTTAAATCGATTCTTGCTCTGCCGCTGACCAGAGTATCCAGGATCTGTTGCTGCTGTTACTGTGGGTGCTCAGGGCTGGGTCCCTGCATCTTAAGAGCTTAATCTGTTCTTGTGCAAAAGCATTTGGGAGAATGCATTATTTTCTGGCTGGACCTCTGATCTTGCGGGGTACCAGGGGTCCATGGAGATGAAAAACTGTGTTTTCTGAAGTGCTGTGATTCTTGTGTGCATTCGACAGGGTGCACAGCGCTCTGCTCAGTTCACTTTGAGTGAACAAGCGCCCACTCCGTTATGGTTTTGTGTGATGGTGCAATGTAAAATGATCAGCTATTTATACGTTGCTACCTTTGGAAAAAAATCCCATAATTCATAAACCTTGAAATTAATTTTCCATCTCTAAAACATGGGAATCTTGTGAAATAGTTTTTCCCTGTCCTTGGTCAAACTGTTCTCTCAGAACGTGATTCCTGTTGTGTTTTAAATATTTTTGGAAAAATTGCAATGCATCCAGTTCATATGTGATGTAAAACTGAAGCTTTCACGATCCTCTTACTCCTTATAAAAAAGGCAGCTTGCAGGAATCTTGCTGCATTAAACAGAAGTGTTTGGTTACCCATCTTGAAAAATTAATGTGGGCACCACAGGTGGGCTTATTTTCAAAATGCTGCCGGAACAAGAGACCAGTGGCATCCATCTACCATGACATTAAAGACAGCAAATTATTTTCCTGGAGCTCTTGAATCTGAGTGACTTGTTTGGGTGAAGCTTGAACCCGTCGCATTGGCAGAGGTGAGAGGCAGGACACCTGAGGACAGTCCAGGCAGCAGATTCCAAGTGTCAGCTGCTGTCTCTGCTGTGCACTGTCAGACTATGCTCTTCATTTTTATTCTAAGCGTGTTAGGATGTGCTTTGCCAATTGCATCCTGAACGGCAATGAAAAAAAGTAAAAACACTGAAAGTACATGCTGAAAAGTTGTGGTTTAAATTATATTTTTTCCTTGTCCCGTTATCAGTAAACTTCAAGATAATTAATTAGAGCAGCTGTATGCTCTTAAGTGGTTTTTTAATAGAATATATTGTATTTCTAAATACATTAATTTCTTTTAAAATGTAACATTCTAAGAATCTTAAGGATTATTCCATGAAAATGTGATAAGTTTTTGGGTTGCCAATCCTATGACAGTCCTGAAAACTGATGATTTATACTTAATATGGCTGGACTCAAATAGGATGACTGTAGCTGTTGTGCACACTGGTGCCACGGAGGTATAATGGGCCTGATGGAGCTTTGTTTGCAAAATGGTTTTACGAGTCTTCAGTGGTGAATAATTGAATTTTGGCATCTGATCTGTACAGTCAGTGTTGCTGGGTGGGCTGGGACAGTCACTGGAGCTGCTCAAAGCCTAAAACCAGCGACTGATGAAAATCAGGGGAACAGACTTCTCCCTTTGGTTTCTTTTTACAGCGATTATGCCTGTGAACAAATAGCAAGAGAATTTGTTAATTAATATGTTGTAGAGATCTCATCTGGGTGTTCCTGCTCCAGCAGGGCAATTGGACTGGATGATCTTTCGAGGTCCCTTCCAATCCCTAACATTCTGTGATCTTGTGCAACACAGCTCTGGATGTAGTGTGTGGTCATTTCACCACTTTAGCTAAACTATCTTTCTGTAGGTCTTATGATGCAACTTGAATGCAAACTCATCTAAAATGTATTTTGCTTATGGTAATTGAAGAAATGAAGCTTTAAAAAACACTCTTTCCTGTTCTTTCAATTTCTGATCTTCGTCTGATTTGTTGGGGGTTTTAGACCTGTGGTTTTATTAAAGATTTATTCAAAGCAAATGCCTGTTCTGAAGGTGAGTTTTTTATAGGTCGTTTCTCGATCTGACTGTTTGTGTACCCAGTCACCGCAGCTGGGTTTTGTGATGAGGGGAGTCTGTCCCCTGTTCCCTTGCACGTCCCTTACAGATGTGCTGCCAGTGTGGATGAACCGTCACGCCGTGAACTCTGAGCCCCCGCGTGTCCGGCTGGCTGTGGGTCGGCAAATGTGTCCCTGCCTCCCCCCGGTTCTGTCTCTTACTTGGCTAAACAGCAGGAGTGCCTGCCTCTGCTGCAGCTGGGGACAGACCTCCTCGTGTTCCTCCCCTTCAAGCAGCAATTCGTGTTTGAAGTTCCACACGTTGCCCTAGGGATTGCTCCTGGGTTGACTTTCCTGGGAGTTCAGCCATGTCTTCATGTGGCCATTGGGTTAGTTGAGCTCAGACACTGAAGCGGTTGTGTGGTCTAAAAAAAAAATAAAAAAAAAAAATTAAAAAAATGTATGTTTGTTTTTATACATGCAGCTTTTAACCTTGGGCTTGTGCTTTACTTGTCCCTCAGGGGTCTTCTCCCCCTCTCCTAGAGACTGAGTCTTACAATTTTGTATATTCAGGAGCTGTGACCCCAGCTTCTCTACTTTTCTTCCTCGCTCCTTGATTTTTTCCAGTGTAATTCAGCAAGGGAGCAGCTCTCTGGAGGAGGTTTGCCCTCTGTGGCTCATCTGAAAGGCTTCTTGGCTCTCGTTAGAGTTGATGTTTTCCAAAAGCACCTGGTGCCAACCTTGGGGCTCATCCTTTGCTACTAAGTGTCTTACATCAATGAGTGCGCTCTACTCCTGAGTGATGAGGCAATTTCAAGGCAAAATAAAAATTTCCAGGCAGTGTGGAAACCCTGGTGGTACCTGATGGTTTTAGCATGTGGGCTGACAGGCACTCTGCAAGGTGGAACGGTCTGAACGGAGAAGCGGGGTTTCCCTGGCAGGCAATTGCCTCATGCTGCAAATCTAGAACTTTCTGGTCACTTTTCAACACTGTGTATTTGGGAAGGTCTGAGTTTTCACAGGTCTCATGCCAGCTGGTAGCATTGAGGAGCTATCTGATCTAATCAGCCAGCCAGGCACGTACACCTGTGTCCTCGGTTGTCTCTGAGGCAGTAATGAAGTGATTGTTGATCTCTAGATGATAGACACAAAATCAGAAGATGCCAGAAATGGTGGAGGACCTGCTGTGTAAACAAAAACTTGTATCCAAAATTAGATTCACCTGGCAATCACCCATAAATTCATAGTCTAGACAAAATTAAATAACTTTAGAAAACTATACCATAAGTGTTAGCCCTAAGGCAAGAGTTTTCCAGCCTTCTCTCAGGAGTGGGAGTTTATGCAGGCTAAACTTTCCTGTCTTGGACACAAACAAGGAGTAACAGCCCTTCTGTTTCCACTTTCTTTTGTTCAGGACACTCATGTGCATGGTTTCCTCAGCTGTTGCTTCTCTTGCTTTGGAAAAAGAAGGTTATGTTCCTGCAGTTGGAAGGAAGTATTAGGGATGTCTTGGTGTTAGCCACAGCTCTTCTCCTTTCCCGTCATACTCTGGAAACCCAGAGAAATGCTTTCCAAGTTGGAAAGAGCAGAAGAGCCACAGGTGGTATTGCCCATGCTGTAGGATGTGGGAGCCTAAGCTCTAGTGTAGGTCAGGGAGGGTGGTGTATGAGGATCCCAACGTCAGATGCCTTGAGTCAGAGCTAGCCCTCCTTTGGGATCTGCTTGTCCAGTGTGTGACAGTAGGAGAGAAACACTGCTTATGGTATTTTTTTGTGTGATTAAGGTTCAAGTCAATGTACTATATATTTTTTTTTTCTCCTCACTGTATTAGGACTTAATCTGCCTGACTTATTTTGAACGTAATTTTGTGTTTGTAGCTGCCCACCTAGGAAGTCTCTTTTAATTTGTGAGGTTAAGGAAATAAAATCAAAGAGACTCACCACTAAGCACTTGCTCTCTTCATTTGGTTCATTAGTTTTTTTAGGGTTGTTAGTTGGAGCTATGATGGAGCCTGGGGACAGTCTAACATCTGAGGAAGTCAGTGTGGTAACAGGTGAACTAAAGCACAGGGAGCATGGAGGAAGTAAGCTGTGTGTACTTTAGCAAATGTTTGCATATAAGTGACCTTTTTTGTTTGTTCTCACATCCTTGATTATTGAACAAGTGAGGTCAGTAGTAGCTGTGTCAGCACCGGAATGGGGAATCTGCCTGAGGGGAAAAGGCAAATCTGGTTTTATTCACTGTGGAGTTCAGCAGTTAAGTCTTGCCTCATAGACTGCTGCTCCTGCATTAATCACAGGTGCTGCTGACCTCCCCAGTCCAATTGACATTGGAACACCCTGGTACAAGTGGAGAGCCAGAGCCACCTCTGCAACTTCAGGATCCTGAAGAAAGGGTTGGAAAAGATTAAATGTTGTACATAGGCATTCATGATGTTTTAACTCGGGAATTCAATCACTGCAGTAATATTTTCAGTTGAACACTGAGGTCTGGTTTTGTGCTGTAGGTAGTTCTTGGGTAGGAGGAAAAATAAGGCACAGAATGTAGATCCTTTCTCTTGTAATGATTGACTGGCATGTTCCTGTAAAAAATCGTTGGTGCATATAGCAAAAATCTGGGCACACATTGAGTGGAGCACTGCACAAATAACTTCAGCTTCCAGTGAGTGGGAATGTACTAAATTATTTGAAAGCTTGGGCGAGAAGGTACGGTTTATCTTAAAATCTAGACTTTGGGGCAGCGCACAATAGTTGCCTACACCGATGTGCATCTCCTCATCCTTCAGGTTTAGGGCTTCCCTCTGCTCTTGGCCCCAGTCTGCAGTTTTACTAGCTAGGGTAAACAAAATACTATCACGTTCAACAGTGTGCATGTGTCTGAAAAAGCTGTAGTTTCAAGGCATAATTTTTAGGTCAAGCTCTGTTGTTGTTTTGCTTTCTCTTGTGCCTGCTGATGGTGACTTTAAAGTAAAAAAAAAAGATGCAGCTTGTGTTTTGGCTTTGATTCTGCCTGTCCCACCTGTTTCTGACTCTTCTTTCCCTGGAGTCCAAAGCCGTCTCTAGTATCAGTCTGCAGGGCCTCTCCCTGATTCAAAGTTAATTGCTTTGCCTGACACCCAAGTACTATCTGGACGATTAATCATTATCCTCTTAGATGTGGAGTGTTCCCTTGCACAGAAGGAAACAGTGCTCTGAGCTTACTAATGCAGCGGTGCAGAGGAGGTTTTTCCTCAGAGCTCAAGACCAGCAGGCCTGTCTCCTCTGTAATACCTACTGTATCTTTAACAAGATCTGAGCCACCTGTTAGGGATATTTATGGTTAGCCTCTTCAGAAGTTAATTCTCAGTAATTCACTCTGTAATGGTGAAACTAAGAGACTCTGTGTGTGTTTTCTAGTTTTCTTTACCTAGAATCTTAACCTGTTTATGGCTGGCCGAAAAAGCCTCTGCTCATGGTCATGTGTTCCCTGGTACATTTAATCCCTGGGTACAGGTTTGTGTGTGTGACTGTTTTGGGTGGGTTGCTGAGGCACAAATCCCTATGGCAGTGTGGGGCTGGATGAGGACAAGCCTGGCCTGCCTGTCAGCCCCCTGTCTCAAGTTTTGTATTAATACTGCTTTTCTTCCTAGAGGCTCTTTCCAGGATACAGAAAGTGAAACTCTGCATGCTAGGTGTGATGGGGACTTTTTATGGACCACTTCAGTCAGACTATTCAGTGTTTCAGTTTCTTTGGCTGCAATGGCTTCTTATCACCAAGTTTCCCCTCTGAGGGAGCTTCATTTGGACTGGGATGTAGGGAAACCACACTCCTTGTGCTGGTGGGGAACCGAAAGTGTCAGCGCTAAATTAGTGGTACTTGAACCTCAGCAACTCGTCTGCCACACGCTGGTGAGAAGGAATGTCTGATCCGGCCTCCTACACAGTCGTGTTGGAAAGTAGGAATTCAGACATCTGGAGAACTCTGTGTGTGTGTGTGCAGGAAGAACTGAGTAATGAAATAAAATTATATTAGTGGATATTTTAATTAGGAGTTGTTTGTATTTTTGTGGTGAGAAAAAAAATGTGAGTGGCTATACAAGAGGATGCTGTAAACCAATTGTGCTGCTTTCCAAGACGAGTATGTTTGGAACAGTTTCCACAGCTGTGCTTTGGAGAACAGGAGAAGGTACAAAGAACTGTTTTGAGCTATGGAGCTGTTTTTTCTACTTCTTTAATTTTTTCTTTTAATCAACTGGGAATATATAGTTCTTGCCTCAATTCTTCTTCATTCTCTTTTTATCAAGTAGGGATGTATATTTCTTGGCCTAGATAATGTGGACTTGTATGGTCTAACACCTGCATGGGATAACTATTGCAGTTTTCATCTGTGCTGTGGCAGTGAGCGACAGAGAACTTCAAGAGGCTGATCTGAGCATTCTCTCACCAGTTTTAAACCACTGATTCCACTGACATTATGGCAGCATTGTTTTCTTTACCTCACAGTCTTGATAAACTACTAATTAGCACAGTACTTTACAGGAGATACAAATCTGTTCATCAGGTAATTGTAGGTTCATATAAAACTTAAGTCTGTAAGGTAGAGATGGATGTTGCACTGAGCTACAACTGAAAAATACTTCATGCAGATTTGTTAGAGAAGTTTATAAGACTTGCAAGCTGATATTTGAAGATTACACACATAATATTTCTTTGTAAATGCTTATATTTATCTGCCATGATATTTTGCTTACAGCAATGCTCTGTTTCTTGCTTATATCAAATGATTCAATTAGTTGTAGTAAAACATAAAAATGCCCTCATGCATTCTTCTCAGCCTTGTAAAAATGTGTTCCTGGTGTAGCTGAATCATCCAGAAGCAGAGCATGGCTCTCTTTGGTTTGTATTTATATTTGTTGTACATTATCAGTACTAAAATACATGTATCCCTAAAGCAATAATAGGTTGAGAAGTATTAGGTCTGCTGCGTCTCCATTTCACAGTTGCTCTGTGTTCTTTGGTTTGGATTTCTATTTGTCATGCATTATCAGTCACTAAAATACATACATCCCTGAAGCAATAACTGACTGAGAAGCGTCTGGTCTGCTGTATTTCACTTTCACAGTTGCTCTGTGTGTTCTCTACTCTGCAAATTTGCCCTCTTACAGGATCTGTAGCCATCGGTTTTCAAAGTCACAGTAAATTTTGCTGATGCAAAAACCAGCTTGGGTTACCTGTCCTAGGAACTGGAACCCACAATTTGCTTGTGTGCTGTGAAAGCGTAGTAGCAAGGACACTATTGTGTTCTTGTACTAGCAAGGAAAACATTATTTCATGCTGGTACAAGGGGCTGGAGAGACATAGCCTGGAACTCATCTTGCTGTAACAAGAAGTTTTTTATGTCATGCAGTCCTGTTGTCTCAAGGCTGAATTACAACAAGCCTTATGCTGAGATGAGTTAAATACGTGTGTGCAGTTGTTTTACTTTGTCACTCAGAAGGTTTGCTGACTTTAAATTCTGCAGTTAGAAAAGTCTGTTGTACTGTTGAAAGGCCAGACTTGTGCATTGTGTGACCCCAAATGTCTGAGGCACCATCTTCTCTCCGTAAAAATAAGACAAGTCTGTAATTCTTGGATTTGTCCTTTCCTGGCCACTTGATCTTAAAATGACTGTGGTACTTCATGCCTCCATTTTTCCTTCTGTAAGGTGGGGCTGATGGTTGCTTGCATTTTAAAAAGACTTATTCAAACCAAACAATCTTCAACTCTATCAGTCATAGCCTGTTCGACGCTACAGTTTCTGTGAATGGACTTAATAGTCTGATTTTCAGTTTCTCGAATAATTTCATCTACAATTAGATGTTTTCTATCCCTTCTTGCTGTGTGTTTGGCCTTCAGACAGGCTGTACTGTTGGTGATAGTAGTCAGAGAAGCCTGGGCTCAGGGGAGCCTCATGTTCAGATTTACTGAAATGCTGGTAAATTATTTGTTACAAATTACAATTAATGGCTGTTACGTAGTTCCCACTGGGCCTTGTAACTGTAGATAATTCTACTTAACTGGAAACACAAGCCATGTGTTAATAGATAAATATATACAAGTTGTCACATACTTGTCACTGCACAGAAAAATAGGGTTGCCTAAAATCAACCCAATGCTATAAAGCATTTTTAGCATGTATCTCAGTGGAGTAATGTGGATTTAACTTCCAGAATGTAATCTGACATGCTGTATCACTAACTATGCTTATTGTTCAATTACTCCCACGAGCCTTTTCTGTTCCTCACAAGCAGTTGGCACAAGAGTCATTAAAGGACTTTGCTGCTAAACGCATTTAGTAATTTATACCCAAGCTTGAGTTTTCTGATATGGTGTATTGAGACACTACTCAAAGGGTCTATGCATTTTAGCAATTAAAAAGTCCTTTAAACTGAGAGAGCAGTGTAAACTCAGAGTGAGCAGATGAATGTGGATGTGAAGTCGACAGTATTTGAAAGGTGGACCAAGCTGCACCTGAAGATAACGAGCAATGGACATTTGAATTGCTGAAAGCACACAGTGCATTGGAAGCACCATCTGGGGGAAGCTTTTCTAGCTGTGATATTACTGCAGTGTGGTAGGTCCTGAGTATTCAGGAAGGGAATTCTGCTATTAAGGAGGCTGTCTTTGGTGCCACGAAGAGTAGCATTCTGCTAGAATAGAGGCCTCATCTACATATAAACTGGTTGTCAACATGTGTGCTTTGCAATGGATTGTAAAAATACTGTGGTTTTATTATTTTCTTACTGCATACAAGTATAAATGGTACTAAGTGGGCAGGTAGGAGTGGGTAACGAGTAATTTAGAGATCCAGTCACCTATGAACTGTTTAGTGCTTTGTTGCTGGTTCCTGGTGCTTTATTAGAAGCTATCACAACTGGTTTCTTTCCTGCTCACAGCTACTCTATTAGTGCTCAGTTTAATGATTCTTTTTCAGTAGGTGATTAATTCTGCCTCCTGATGCTACCCTCCTGAAGTATTGTCAGCAGCCCTTACTTTTTGTTTTGGGAAATACGGAAGAGGATGTAGACCAGAGATGTTTTTAAAATGTAAATAAAAGTCATTCTTTCTACTTTTGAGTGAAAATTCAATTATATGTAGCTAGGTTCTACTGTAATTGATATTTCAATTAGATCTTGCTTTATGAAAACTTAATTAAAAGATCAGGTGAAATGTGGCCAGATTATAAGGAAACAAGATGGGAGACAGTAATTACTTCGTAGGGTTCCTTTGGCAAGAGTGCTGTAAGGATTCAGAGCTCCTTCCGCACTCTGCTGTTAGGTTTTTCCTCAAATATGAGGATTTCTTTATACATTTTCTTTGTGAAAGTAGAGCAATGCTGTAAGTGCAGAACTTGCAAAGTTTGTATTTCAGAGAGATCCTGCGTTTAGTTGTTTTTTCTTGGTGGCAGCTTGTGCATGGATCTTTTAAGTTAAAACTTCAACCTGACATGAGAATGTTTTGTCATTTTGAAAGAGAACAGGCTTTCATTTTCAGCTTTAAATCTTTCCTTTTTTAAGGACAGAATCCCCTTCTTAGTGGGAGCAGATATGAAGGAGTTAAATAAAATTAACCGGAGGCTGTGTGTAGTAGCTATGCCTCAGAGTACAAGAGAGCCGGGGCACTTAGAGGCTGGGAGGCAGCAAACTCAAGCAGCAGAATATTTCATTGCCTGGTTAATCTTGCCACTTAAATTGATTTATTGGAACTTGTGCAGTGCAAGTCACAGGAAAAGCAGATTTTATCTTAACAAAGATATTTGCTGCATCTATGTTAATTAGAATGGGATTGTCAGATATGCCATTTTAAATGCCAACTCCTAATTCTTCTTAAAATTTCTTGTTTTCACTGTTCTATTATTGGCTAGGGGCAGCACAGCAGGCTGCCGGATGAGAGAATCAGTGCAGTGCTCTGAGTTACAGTAGTGTGTTTCAGATACCCATCTTTATTTCCTTTTAATCCTAAGGTTGGCTGGAGTTACCAGGGTCTTGTATCAATTAAGGAGATTTACGGAGGACATCTCAATGTTTGCCCAGCTTTCCGTGCAGGCTGACTTACAGATCCTCCTCCGTTCTCGCCTGTTGATGTGCCTGGAGAAGGAAAAGGGGGCAGGAGGAGCTCTTGGGGACACCTTGGGAGCTGTGCTCCTCTCATCCGTGGTTCTCACACCCATTTGCTCTGAGCGCTGTCATTAATAATGAGGTCTGCAAAGTAAAAGGTGGAGTAACGTGGCCCTGCTAGCAGAATTACATCTGCTGTTTGGAAGCTGGCTGCCCATTGCAGTGTGTCTAGAAGCCTGCAAGTTGTCAAAAGGTTTTCCTGGGATCTTCTGTCCTCGACCCATCTCTTCCCTGAGACCTTGAGACTTGCAGCGTTGTTTTAGGAAGCTCTTTGACAGTCTGTTTTCCAGATAAAATTTAGCAGTAGCTTCTTCCCACCTGCAGCATCCACCCACTCCTCGTTAGCTGAGACTCTCCTCAGCTTTTTGTCCCTTAGATGTTGGTAATGGAGTAGTTGATCTGTTCCTTTTTTTTCCTTCAGGACTTGACAGCTACTGTCTTGGGTTTTTTCCAGAAATGCAGCAGCCTTATTCTTCACTTATAACAATTCTTTTTTGTCAGTATAAGCAACTGATGGAAGTAAATACACAGCAAAATAGCTTAAAGTACCCTTGTATCCTTTGACAGCTTGAGTGTTACACCGTGAATCCTGCAGTTGTGACTGCCGATCCAGACTATTGCAAGTCATTTCTAGGGGTAAACCTACATGGCATGAAGAAGTTCAGCAATGGTTTGTCCCCTTAGTGCAAGATCTGGCTGATTCAGGCTGAGAGTTGGGGGTGTTTTGCCTGGAGAAGAGAAGGCTTCGGGGAAACCTTATCGTGGCCTTTCAATTACTTAAAAGGTGCCTATAAGAAAGATGAAGACAGACTTTTTAGGACAGTGTGTTATGACATGACAAGGGGTGATGGTTTTAAACTAGAGGAGAGGACATTCAGACTAGACATGAGAGAGAAATTTTTTACGATGAGGGTGGTGAAACACTGGCCCAGGTTTCCCAGAGAGGTGGTAGATGCCCCATCCCTGGAGATGTTTAAGGCCAGGCTGGTTGTGGCTCTGAGCAACCTGATCTAGTTGAAGATGTCCCTGCTCATTGCAGGGGGGTTGGACTAGATGAGCTTCCAACCCAAACCATTCTATGATTCTACAATCATTTTCCAAATAGTCAAAACCCTTTCTGAGACTTAACCACTTTCCTTGAGAGATCCCTACCTGGGATTCTTCCATAGGGTGTTCCCTTATTAGAGTTGCATTTCACTGGCACCAAGCAGCTGTTACTGAAATGGTGGTGAGGAAACCCCAGACCATGGGGAGGAGGTGCACAGAAGATAGACACTTAACCTGAGCTGCTTCTCATAAAGCAAAGAAATGCGCAGCACTTGGACTATGGACTCAAGATGTTGACTTAACCCCTGTGCACTGGGAACACCCTTACTCTTCCTATCATACCGAACGTGCATGCCATGGAAAGTATTTTGAGAAAGAAGTACTATACTCCTTTCCACCACCACCCCCATGCTCCAATAGTGCAAATATAGACACCATGTATTTTCCCATACAGTCAAAAAATGTAATTTATTATCTCTACATGGATGGATCATTTGTGTTTGTAGACTCATTCTTGTTTGTGTATGATACCACTAGTATAGAAGGAAAATGAGCACTAACTGCTACTCATATATTTTAATTATAGTGATAGTTAGACTTGCACTACTGTCATGAATGCATTATAATGATATAATTGAAACTTTTTTTTTAATCAGGCTTTAGACTGTGAAAGACTTACAGGGCTTTTGTTTGGTTTTTTTTAGAGCAATAGTTGTAAAATCATATAACTGGTACCTGTCCCTACAAATCATGCTGTTTCTTGCACAAGTGGGTAACTAAATGTAGTAATTCATGTCAAAATACAGTTTTCTGCATTGATGGATGCACTGTATTTATCCATTGCAAGCACAAAATCACTGAGACTGCGAATTAGACATCAGTATTTTTATGAATGGCTTTCCAGAATAGTGGATTAACACATTAAATGTTATTCCATTGGTTTTGTCTAAACTACTAATTTTGCTATGAGATTAGTCTTTCTAGATTAGTTTTTTTAATTAATAGCAAGTGATAAGTAAGAAAATGTCTTCATCTTAATGAAACCTAAAGCAATTTACAGAGAAGTTAGCCAGATTAATCATTTTAATAATTGCATTTATAGAAAGAGATGCTGTTAAAACCAAGTTACTTTTTGGTTGAAGAGGGCTTTCAGGTAGGATTTGAAGGTGTGCTTTTAACTGAGCTGTAGTTCAGCTTCTGAAGCTTGTTTGTGTTTGTTTAGATATCACTTCTGTTAGAATTAGTTTATGGTGGGTAAAGCATCACTGCAGTAGGACTAGGAAAGAAAAAATGCTTTCTGAACAACAGTGCAATGTTGGAAAGGAGTATTCATTTTATGTGTAGCTCTCAAATCATTACCCTTGTCCTCTGAAAATAAAATTTCTCTGCGTAGGACGTCTTTGCTGATCCTTGAAGCATTCAGCTGTTGTTCTGGGGTTTTTGGTGTGTGTGGGTTTTGGTTTTTTTTTTTTTTTTTGTTTAAAACCATGTAAAGGTTGCATGGTGTTTGTAATGCTGGCTTTCTAGCATATATGGATGGTCATGCAGATGAGACCTACCAGATTTTTCAGGGTCATTATAAAACCAGACTTCCCTGCGGGGAATGGCTGTTTGCTTGGCTGGGTCAGCAGAAGGAGCTGGGTGGCCACTGTTAGTGCTTGGTGTGACCTCGAGTTCATGTCAGTCGCCAGGTCAAACGTCTCGAATGGGAAAGGGAGCAGCTGAGATGCAGATCTGCGTCCTGCTCTGCTGCCTTGCTGGTAGGGGCCAAGTCCCTGGCTGGGGAGTGACTCCTGGTCTTCGGCCATGACTGCCCCGTGACCTGGCCAGTTCATCTGCCTGTTTTTCCCAGGTGTAAGCAAGCAGCACGTACAGTGCATGGTCTATGTGTGCTAGAGAATGTCTATAGCAAAGCACCGCTTCTGTATAAATTACTGTTTATTTGAACTGAAAGCTTCACTTTTGAAGTAGATTAAGTAATGCTTAAGTGTTTGTACAAAGTGTCATAAAGAAAACTGCTATGTTGTATTTATCATTTTCAAGTGAAAGAAAAATAAAATGCCCTTATTTTCTGAAGTGAGAAGCTTTTGCAATACAGTAAAAATAAAGGTTGCATTGAGTAGTATAAAAATCCGTGTTCATTCTTGTGCAATAAAAGATCTTCTGCAGCTTCTAAGTTCACAGAATCTTTGCAAATAGTGCTTGATCAAAATTAATTCAAACCCAAAGAAATTAGGACTTTTTACTAGTTGCTTTTAGGGCTATCATTTATCTTGTGTTGATACAACTGTTCAGAAGTGCACTTTGCAATTCCTGGTACCTTTCAAGTAGAGGGAGCCATAGCAAATTCAGTACTGAAGATGGGGGGTGCTCCCTTCTCTGCATGCCTGTCTACACACACGTACTTTCAGAGAAATAATTTTTTCTATTTAAGCTTTCTTAAAAAGTGCTGTTCTAGAAATAACTAATCTGCTGCTGTCTGGATCACTTCAGAAAAAGGAGAAAGAAAATCCATTTCAATGTTGAAAGTTGCTGAATGCAAATAGATAACTGTGTAGGTGACCCGACAAAAGACTTCCCAAGTCTTTTGTTTCTTGAAAATGTAGGTACAGGTTAGCAACCTATTACTTTTCTTATATATTTTGAAGAAACTAGAGCTGATAAGCTAGCTTGATTAATTACCAGTTCAATTGTTACAATTTTATTATGCTGTCTTCTAGCTGGATTTCTTTGAGGAATGATTCAGACAATTGTTATATGAAACGGGGTAAATCTTAAAGCTAGATATGTGGATAGATTTGGGCAGCATAAAGGGAGTAACTTGTTGAAAGAAATCCATGTGAGCCATAAGGAGAGACTGAATATGGGTAACTAATTCTGGGTTAGTGGGAAGCGTAAACTGTGATCTGATATCTGCAGTGCTAGGTGTGCACTTATGCTTTGGACAGTTGTGAAGATTTTGCTGCAAATTTTGTGGATGTTTAACTTGATTATTTTGTCTCTGGTTGATAAAATCCCACTCTTTCACTCTGACTTTGCCGCTCAAAATAAATTTTCTCTTTATGTGTTTGTGGATTGCTGTAACCTTGAACAATCTTAAAATAACTTTGGCTAGAAGAAATGATTTGTTTTAAAAATTCTCTTCCCATAATGAGCTGTTCTATGTATAGTACTGAGGCTGAGGTTGAATAGGACGCTACAGTTCAAGTGGTTCTAACATTTATAATAGTTACTTTCATCTGACCTTAAAAAGTTTCCCAGTTTTAGTTGCTTTCATGTAAAATTCTGTTCCTACTGTTTGGCAATTTTCCATCGAAGTGTTTTTCCACCTTCTAGCTCTTACTCTTTTGGTGTCCATAGAGTGTGGCATGTTTTGTATCCCCCTCTACCTTGGGGTGTTATTAATATTTGGCAGAACCGAATGCCTGCAGCTTTATGACTGTGCGTAATACTTCTTAATTTACTGCGTTTGTGTTATTAAAGATTCCTGCAAATTTTTTGTATGTTTTCATGTTTTTGCTAGACTAGGTTTCCTTTTAGTAAACTGAGTAAAACAGGTTTTATTTTTATAAGCTTTCTCACTCTGGCCTGTACATGGTAGGTTCTTGTCTATCTTGTCTCAAAAGTCACTTACTTTTTCCCATTTCATAACCATCCAGTTTCCAGGTTAAAAAGATTCTCTGGCTTGCAGAATTTCAGTGTAGGAAGATTAGTACTGTGATAAATAGTCGCTTCTTGATTACCCAATTTGTTGAATATTCATGTCTCTCTACTGTAATTTGTTGTTTTCTTATGCTCTTCTTGCAAGATAATGCTCTGGAGATGTCAGGGAAGGGTCTTAGTGCTTTCATTATAAAGGAATTGTACTCTGTGTTGGCATCCTTATTTTTTATGAGTTGGGTTTGCATCTATATCTTTTGATCAAGGGGGAGTTTGAAACTTGAAATTAGTTTTGTGTGTAATGCAGTTCACAAAGGCTAATGCTATCTTTTACAGGGTTTGCGTTTACAATATGACAGTTGTGGTTGTTTCTAGTGGACACAATTTGAGGTTCTTTTAGGTGAAGAGGAACTTTGTGTTCTTACTGTTACATACAACAGTGAAAAACCTTCTCATGGTTGACAGAAGGAATTATTCATCTAGGATTATTAAGATATGATTGTTCTATAAATATGAAGCAATAACAACTAGCAAGGAGCTTCATTTATTTTTCTTCAAATTGTTTTGGCCATGGTCTCCTTCACAGTTGGATGCCACAGAGTAACGTAGATTTCTGGCACTGATTACAATATTGGTCACTCTGGTTTGGGCTAGTGGCTAGACAGGGAAATAAAGATCTGCAGTTACCTAGTATATTAGATGTTCAGCAGTGCAGGTTCCTTAACTACAGTGAACCAGCTCTCTCTGATTTATTAAATTAGTGTTTAAATAAAATACAGGACTTTAATGAAGTCTGCTGGCTGTGGACCCCCAATAATAGAGGAGATGCACCTAAATCTGTCTGTTAATGTGGGCTTAGTGCTAGTGGTTTGTCCCATGGTCCTTATGGGTTTCAGGGCTCTGCTGCAGCCGAGTACAGTTGTGCCACTGCCAAGAGATGGACTTCTACTGGGCTGATGGAGGGGAGGGAGTGAAATGGGGAAGGCTGCTGCCAGTCATCCTTGGAATAGCTTGCGGAAACTACTTACAAGCTGCTCATAATGCCTTTGCTAGACACGTGCGGTGGGTGGAAATCCTAGGTATTAGAGGGGACATGAGCTTTCCCCTGATGCTCCCACTCGAACACAAGCTGTTTCAATGAAGGTTTTAGCTTCATGTGCTGGGAGGGGGCTGTTGCACTGGAGTGGTGCTCAAACACGCTGCTTGCTTGAGTGTTTCCTGTTAGCACGTTTAATGAAACACTCCAATATCCTCTTAGGTTGGCTGTCATCACTGAACTCTTAACTGTAAGAACAGAGAGGGACTCCACAAGACTATGGAAAGGCTTAATTTTTGTTGGATTGGGCTGTATACTTAAAATATGTAGTGAATTTGTCAGTAGAGGTGGCCCATTGGTGCAGCTCCTGTATGTGTGTTTGTGAAAGCTCATGGGTTTTTCAAATAAATGTCCTTTGTGGTTAGAATGTATCCACATTGTCAGTGATGACAGACATTCTTCTCTCCACAAAGTACCTAAATGGATTCTTCTTTAGATTGACAGTAAAGAGTATACAATTGTGGAACTTGTCACTCCTTTCAAAAAGTTAACCAGTGTGTTGCCCTTATCCTCTTGAATATTACTATTCAGATATGAGCAACGTTCTAAAATTATTGGTTGGCAAGAATGCTGCTCTTGTGAGAAATAAAGTAAAAAGAATGTAATTTGTGGGATCACAACTGAAAGAAAATACTTGATGTAAGTCTCTTTGTCTGAATAATCTGATGTACTTCTGGGATCAATAGTGTTTCAAGGCACTAAATTTAGATTGCATGTCCAATAGCCAAGATGTAAGAAGTTTACCAGATTTCCTGCAAAGTTGCTGGAAGAAAACATGAGCCTGGTGTTCAGCTGTAGCTTGGCAAGTTTTCCCTGCCCTCTTTGGAATTTGGTATTTAATTACAAAAAAACACCAAACAGCAACCAAACCTCAAATTCATATTCAGACTTTCTTGTAGCATAACAACCACTATTAAGCTATTTATTAATGTTTAATTCCTGATTCTTTTTGCTATAAACTTGCTTGTTTACCAGGTTGCCTCCACAAATCCTCCCATTGTGGAATCACTTGCTAAAGCTGCTTGAAATCCTTACAAGTGCTACAAACCACTTATGGGCAGCTTCTTAATGACGTGAGCTTTAAAGTTGGTTGCGTTAAATTTTAACATTTTAATGAAAATTTTATATAACAAGTTCATTCTAAGAGATATTAAAAAACCCCAAACTACTACCTTGGTTAAATGTTTCAGTACAGCTTTACATGTTAGTGAGGAATGCGTCCTTCCCATGAGTATTCTCCAGAAAGGAAACGCTTCAGTAATTCCTGTTCCTGCCTGTTCATTTGGAACTCCTAACAATACAAATCTCTGTCATGAGCTGTGACTGTTCTTTGTTGTTAATGTGATTAATGGCTTAGTTGCTGTACTCTGAAATAGGACCAGGGTTGTGGTTTGGTGTGTCGGTTTTTTTGGGTGATTTTTTTTTTTTTTTTTTTGTGATTATTTCACATCCTGATTTTAGTTTCCAACTGGCCAGTTGGGAGTCCTGTGGCAGTTCAGGCCAGTCTCAGTTCTCATACATAGTCCTGCCTGTAGGCCAGTACAGGCTTTTAGGCTTTTGATCTCATAGCGAGCTCATCGTGTTTAAGGGAACTGAGGGTACAAACCCCTTTGTGGGCAGGTGGATGTCCTCTTGGCTGGTTGCTTTCCCTGGTTCATCTGGTGTTGACACAAAGCATGAGCTGGAGGGAAGGAGGGAGAGAACCATGGCACTAAGAGACCCCAGCTCCTGCATGTGCCTCTTTAGCGCTTCTAGTCAGCCATCAGTCCTCTTTATTCCTGAGCATGAAGGGCTGCCTGGGTTGTCTGAGTGGTGTTTTTTTTTTTTTTTTTTTTTTAGAGCTACCCAATTCTTGTCACTTATTTCTTGTGTTTATGGACCTTTAGGGTTGCAATCTAAACAGCAACAACAAAAAAAATTGTTAGGAATGTTTTTGCTGCTCCTGACACTGGTTATTGGTTGACGCCAGTGAAATGACTGACACCTCCCTGCTACCTTAGAGCTTTTTTTATTATGCTAGGAGTAAAAGTACATCTCGTTCCATTTTCTGTCTTCAGCTTTTGTTGCTCATATATTGTTTTTGTGACGCACCTTCTGTCCTGTCTGCTAGACACACAGCTGGAGCTGTAGTGGAACACTTGGTCTTTACAGACATTTATATGCACCTGATCTTGAAAAAAAGTCTTTAAAATTATTCCATCTCTCTAGTATTTATTCCCAAGGGCTTTTTATAAACAAGAATGTGGATTCCTACATTAATCCTTTTGTTTTGCTACATTAATATAATCTCTTAAAGTATATTTTTCGTTCTTCTAATTACCATAGAAGTTCTCCTTCATGACCTTTTTCTCTCTGTTGTCAGTAGGATTGTGGACTTCATTCCTGAACTACTTAATGAATTCTTTATAATACTTATATGTTCATACTGAAAATACCTTTCTGGTATTTTCACCTGCTTTCTATTGATTGTCTTAAAATTGAGCTGTGCACTGTCTTATCTCTGCTTTCCAATGATAAGTCTGCAGATTATAGTACCAACTCCAGCAATTCATCTCCTAAGTGATTTTAAAAGTGAAAAAACATTTAATATCATTATTTCAGTCCATCGTGTCATCTGTTGCTTCCTGTATAATAACTAGATGCACCTTGTGGTCTAAATTTAAGAAACCTTCTATTATATTTTTTCTGAACTATATTCTTTAATGAGGGCAGAAGGTTGATGCTGTGGTTACTCAAGTGGGTGAGGATTGGGCTTGCCTGCTCTCTCCTCTCAGATTTCATAGCTGTGGTGCATGATATAGAGCTGAGACTTTCTCTGACAGATTTCCAGTTAATTGTTTTCATTTTCTTTTCCTCACATCTTGTCACTTACCAGCTTTATTAGTTACTAATATACTTGCCTGCAGCAAGAATCTTTTATTTGGTGTGAGCAGTTTAACAGTGAGAGCATATTAGAAAATGTCATCTAAGTGTAAATGAAAGCATTCTCATATGAAGGATTAAGAAAAGATTACATTGCAGCCATATTTATTTTGCTAGGAAAGCTGTTAGTTGTTTTCAAATTTCTTTAATATCTAATCTATTAAAATAACTACATAACTAAAGCTGGTTTTGTGTTTTAGAGATATTTATAGCTGATTAACATTTAATGCCTTGCTCCTGAGTATGCCTTTTCACAAGAACTTATTCTCCTGTGTTCTAATATGTCTGAAATTCAATCATAGAATGTCCTGAGTTGGAAGGGACCCACAAGGATCGTCGAGTCCAACTCCTGTCCCTGCATATGACAACCCCACAGTTCACACCATGTGTCTGAGGGTGTTGTCCAGTCTCTTCTTGAACACTGTCAGGCCTGGGGCTGTGACACCTCCCTGGGGAGCCTGCTCCAGTGCTCCAGCACCCTCTGGGGAAGAACCTTTTCCTAATGTCCAACCTAAACCTCCCCGGCACATCTTCCTGCCATTCCCTCGGGCTCTGCCGTTGGTCACCACAGAGAAGAGATCAGTGCCTGTTGGTCACCGTAGAGAAGAGATCAGCGCCTGCTCCTCCTCCTCCCCGTGTGGGGAAGCTGTAACTGTGATGAGGTCTCCCCTCAGTCTTCTCCAGGCCGAACAAACCAAGTGACTTCAGCTGCTCCTCCTGTGTCTTCCTCTCTGAACCCCTCACCAGCTTTATAGCCCTAAATTGAAATTAGAGTAGGAAAATCTGCAGAACATTGGTGCATTCTAGGGCAATTGAAGGCAAATCTGTAATGTGAATAACATTATAGAATTTTAAACATTATTTCCTTAAAGTGCTATGATACTTTTTTTTCCCTGGAAATACTGAATATAACTTCTTCTGAACTGAGGTTTTCGTTTGGATGTTTTGAACCTGTAGGTTTTGGGAAACCCGGCAGAGAAAGTAAGTTCTCAGTATAAAGCCAAAAAGGCTGGTTTTGAGAGCAACATGGTGAAAAGTCTCTGGGTGAGAAAGCTGACATGGCTGTCGCAGATGGTCAGGACCTAACTGAGCATGGTCCAGGGCAATCTGTTCTAGCTGACCCTGCTTGGACAGGGGTTGAACCATATGATCTCCACATGTCGCTGTCAATCTAACCAATTCTGTGTGATTTTGAACGAATACTCTAACTCTTTAGGTTTTTCCTAGGAAATCATGTACTACTCATTGCAGGTTTGATAATAAAGAACAGCTGAATGATGTTTGCTGAACGCTGGTGATAGCTGTTGGTTTGGTCATTGGCATGGCTCTGATTTTTTCGGTACCTGAGATCCAGATTTGGCTGGCATGTTTTGAACAAGGTTTCTCTGCAGCTACTGTGTAACATCAGCCTTCATTAAGAGCTGAATGAGGGGGTTGAAAGCGGCTTTGTCTTGCAGTGTATATTGGTTTTGGTTGTGCACCTCTTTCTAACTGCTTTTCAGTAAAATCCACGTACAGATGTTGCCATCTTTACCTCTCAAATTAGCTTCATTAGATGACTGATTTTCAAAGACACCTTTTGGGGAGTAGAAGTTATTTTTCTAACGCTTTTAATGGTATCCGTGTTTGCAGGGCTTGGGGGAGGATGAATGCTAGGGACTGACTTTAAATAGCTTCCAAGAAATAGATGGTAAGGCAGTTTTGTCTTTGTGTCCCCCAAAAGACAGAAACGTAAACACAGGGGGGGGAAAAAAAATGGTTATTGCAAGACCCTGTTCTGTTTCTATACCTGTTGACTCCTCGTTGGAGGGCTTGGTCTCTCATTTCATTCATGCTGCTCCGTGTTCAATCATCTTCCCTCATTTCCATCTTGCAAACAGCAGGGAAGGTGTTTATGGGCCAAATGATAGAATAGCCTCTGGTAAGCAGACTTTTTTAATTTTAATTTTTTTTTTTTTTTTTTTTTATCCTCCCCTCCTCACCCACCCCCTTGAGTCTTTGAGGTACCATGGCTTTTTACTGATGATTGATCTTAATAGAGTAGCAGAGAGCAGAGAATGAATGGCCTCAAGAAAACCCTCTGGAGGTACCAACATCTGCTCCACCGAGTCATGAATTGCCAAACCTGCTGATTATTAGCAGCTTGTTTCCGGTTTTAACAGGGGAATTACTCCATGCTGGTTTTGCTGCTGAGCTTTTCCTAAGCCTCTGCTGCCCATCGCAGGCTGAGGTCAGGACACGGGGCTTTGGGCTGTGCCCTGCGGGGCTGGGTGTCCTGGCAGGGGGACGATGGCCACGCTGTTGGTGGGGAGCCAGCATGAGGGTGCAAGGTGGCGCCCCGAGGCAGAGGGAAGGCCGGGGAAGCAGGGGGACCGGTGTCCCCAGAGCAGGGCCCTGCAGGGGTCTGGCCCTTCCCCTCTGCCCCAGCCTGGGCCGCTGCCTCACACGGGGCCTCAGCAGCCTCTGCATGCAGAAAGCGGACATGCTCCTATGCTTTCCCATAAAGGCTTTTCCCTTGTATATCTGCAATCTGTGTCTCTTTAATCGTGATTAGTTCAAACGCTGATGTGAAAGATGTGAGAGAAATATCCCTAATGGTGGCCTGCATTTGAAAAATTGCTTCTTTATCAAATACGCAAAGGGCTATTTGAATGCATTTTTTTCATGATGCATTCTGGTTGGCTTTGAAAAATGGTTGAATTTTTTTTCCTGACAGTTTTATGTATTTTTTGTTTGTTTGTTTTTTGTTTTTTTTTTTTTTAAATTCTGCGTGGGTTGCTCATTCGGTATGAGGAGGAGGAGGCACTGGCATGTCCTGGGAGGCTCTGCCAGGAACTGGGTTATTGCACTGAGCGGCTGCTGTGAGCGTTCACCTATCGTAACAAAAGATCTTCTGATGCCATTTTATTATTAAACAATCTATATTCCCTGCTCCAGCTTTTGGAGGCTCCCAGCGGTTCTGTCAGGCTAACATTGTTGCTAAAGATGATTTTGTGCGCAGTTCGGTGAGTCAGCCAGGCAGCGGGGCGCCGGATGAAGCCTCCGCCATTTACTGGTGAAGTGTTTTTGCTGTGACGTGAGCCAGGAACCATGGCTGTGCTTCAGGGGCCATGTGCACACCTTTAGGTGACCCTCTGTCTTGTTGGGGATACGGTGCTGGCCTGGGGCTGTTGGTGTGGACGTGGTGGAGCTGCCCCAGGCTGGGAGATGTGGTGTCTCTGCTGGGGCTTGACTGTGCTCACCATGCTCAGGTTGTATCTCCACTGGCTTCGGTCAAAATGTGGTTTTATGTGTGTGCTGCCAACGTACTTCCAGTTTTAACTACAAAAGAAATCGCTGTTGGTTGCCACTGTCGGTCCTCTTAGGGAAACAGGTATATAAATTTCCTTTAGATGAGAGCATGACTCGTTTGGTGGCTTTGGACCACCAAAGCACGTACTTCACCCAGATCTGGTCTTCATACACCATTGAACTCCTGTTTTTACAGCTTGTGTGTGTGTTGCACACAGGCATTTCTGTCTTTTACCCAAATGGCTCATTTGGAGACATCACATAATTTGTAAGAAATGCTGCCAGTGTTAAGACAGAATAAAAGGCAGCTGTGCTTTAGTTTCAGTCCTTGTTTCCTTGTGGTAGAGTTGTTAACACTGCATATGGAATACTTATAAACCAAGTCAAAAAACAATCTGTTCTATATAAAAATAATGACATTACACAAGAATAATAATGCTTGACCTTGCTTTTTCTTGGAGGTGGAAACCATGCTGAAGTTCTGTTTGAACTTAGAGCTGTGAATTCTTGGCATCTTCAGTTAGTCACTTTGACTTATGTTTGCTTACTTGCATCATAGCAACTCTTTTTTTCAAAGCTTTTTATTCTTAGTATACATGCAGTGTGAATTGAAGTGAGTTATTCCTTGTATCATCACATCAAACCTTGAGCTTGCAGTGCAGCTGCCAGGAGCCAGTGTATGTGCCCATTTGCTCTGGGTATGCCTCTAGAGTTAATTAGGTGCATTTTCTTTCTTTTCTTCTTTTGGAACCTGGAAATCAAATTCTTCCTGCCTGTTTCATTCAAATAGTATAATATTTTATGACGAAAAGGTGATATAGTATCTCTTTCAATTATATAACTGTAGTTTAATTTATTCTTGTAGGTGTAGCATCTATGACTGTGCCGGTGTATATCGCAGAAGTTGCTCCGCCGCACTTAAGAGGCAGATTAGTCACCATTAACACTCTGTTCATCACCGGAGGGCAGTTTTTTGCAAGTGTCGTCGATGGACTCTTCAGCTACCTCGCGAAGGACGGATGGAGGTTTGTGAATCTTCCTTGCTGAAAGCGAAACTGGCGTGGTCGTGATTGAGTTGACAGCTATTACAATTCTTGTTGATAAAACAGACTTTATGTATAAAGTGATAAAACTATATACTGAAATGGAAGTCCTGCTAAATGATATACACACTGCTTTCACTTAGGCTCACTATTCACAGTATGCTTAGATTTTTTGAATTTACTAAACTTTAAAATGGATGAACAATAAATATGCACGAATAAGTTTGAATGATTGTCGTGATGTTTATGAAAGTAGCTTGCCTTTTGCATTTAGAATAATTACATGCTGATTTTTTTCAAAAGGCACATTTCCAATAAGTATGATGCTGTATGTGCAAAAAAGAGGTGTATTTTGAATAATCTTAATCTGAGCATCGTATAGGGTGATACAGCAGCAGAAATCTTAAAGGAAGGGGTGGTGGGAGGTAAAGGGGATAACAGGGAGTGTCTGCCATGGTTTATTGCCGCCTTGCCTTAAACCTTGACAGCAGTAGTAATCCAATCAGAATTAAAGCGAAGGGGATTGCAGCATAACTTTATAGTTACGTGTAAGTTATAGAACAATATGAATCTCTTTTACTCTGCTTTCTGGATGTTGTTTTCTTCCTGTAGGCATCACCAGGTGTTTCTGGACTGCAGCTTTATACCTACTGTCTTGATAGTGGTGTGTCATTTGAGAGATGAGAAATTTTGGTGGCTCAGTATTTTACTTGCAGTGCTGAGTTGAAAAAATAATTAACAGAAATGCGTGGGGGGAATAACTATGCATCCTGACTTCTGGAAACCTGTGCTTAATGATGTGTGCTTTTCTCTTGAAACACTCTTGGGACAGGGATGCATGTTGTTGTAGGGGCTTCGATTTCTGTTGCTACAGCCTGGAATCATTTTGCTGTTTGAAAATCCTGATTTGAAGGAGCCTCCCCCACCCCCAAAAGCTTGCAACATAAGTATTATTACATGTTCTGGCTTCTGATGCAGCTAAATAGGAATTTCTAGGTGCACTGATGTTTGAGGTTTAAGTTAGGAGCAATTTATTTGAGACTTGGTACACAGAAGAACTTGGAAGCTCATCTTTTTCTAGTATGTAAAGAAATGTGCGTTAAAACAAAAAAAAATAATGTTTTCTTCTTAATGAATCTGTGGTTTAATTTGTGCATGTCTGAAGATTCAAGAAGTTTGAAGGTTTAATTTTTTGTCCGTATGATTGCTTCCTTTGCCTCTTTTGTAAAAAGATGTCATATTTTGACCTTAAAAAGTCACTTCATGCTGATTTTGTTTAATTCTAATTTAATATTAAGTTTTAGCCATCATTGAAAGAAAAAGTTAGTTTTATAGGATTGCTAATGCTTTTCTACAGCTAAAGGAATATGCTCATTTTGAGAAGAAATAATGGCACGCAGTAATGCTTTTCTAGGTAAAATACAAACTAAAGCATTTGATCCTCGATGCAAATTTTTCAGTAGTTGCTTTATTATTTTAAATTAACATTTAGCCTAAATAATTTGCGAATGTATTGGCTTCCTGCGCATAGGTCTGGGTGGGAGGAATAGACAAGTAAAGATATTTATTTAGAAATGGAACTATGAGTCACTGTTACTGGTAGAGGCGTTGTGCACTTTCTGTTTAGGCAGATTTAAGTTCAGTTTTCCTCAGTGGTGAGGAATTCAGCTGGGGGAAGCTTTTGTGGATGTAAGTCTGTGGGTTTTTTCCTTTTAGTGGGCTGATACATAGGAGGTGAGGATGTGTTTGTAATCTGTGTGTTTCAGTAAATACTAGTGTAGTGGAAGAAAAATACAAGCTAAGAAAGTATTGATCTTATTGGAGCTGTGGCTATTGTTTAATTGGTCAGATAAACTAAGGTATTGCCTAGCGTGATTTTTTTTGCAGCTCGAAAGCAAACTTATAGGCTTCTTCAGAAAAGATCAAAGAGCTAACAGTGTTGTATAGGATGTGTCAGTTTTCAAATCAAGTGGTGACGTAGGATTGACAAGTACAGTTGTACGTAAGTGATAATTTAACTGAAAAGTATCATTCCAGATTGTTACACACATTACAATCTTTTGATATGTTACTTTGTAAATCTATTTAGCTAAAGTGGAAGATTAAGTGGAAGGCAATAGTCATTGTCAAATGTAGATTTCATATTTTTGTAAAACATGGTGTTCTACATGCCACTATACCTTAAATAGGAATGAGGCCCCCACCCACTGAAGTGCTGCAGAACTGCTGTCAGAACTTCCACATTGGTGTAACTTTTTCTTCTGTTTGGAGCAAAAAATTAACTGCCCTGGTAAATTTGGGCCTTTTAACCTATCTGAACTGAAACAATTAAAAGTAAAATCTAGAACCTGGGGACTAAGACTAAGAGGTTCAGTGTTTGATTGCAGCTGTGTGAGATGCTGAATTTGGAAAATCTCCCAACAATGGGCATTTTCACTTGGCAAGACAACTTGTTCAGATGTTCAGTCACTCGTACTGCGAATATTTGCTTTCCCTCATCTTTGATCTGAGTTTTTCTTGTTGTAGCTTGTGACTGTTGACTATTGTCATCTCACAGTGTATCTCTGGGAAGAGTCTGTCTCCATCTTCTCTATGAGCTCCTTCTCAGTTGTGAATGTTGCAGTTAAATCTCCTCTTGATCATTTCTTTTTCTGGACAGCAAAAACCAGTTTCTCTTGGCCTGTTCTTTTATGTCATACACTCCAGTTGCACTACTGCCTTTGTGACCCATTGCTATTCCTGGTCTGATGTTGATGTTCCCAGTCTTTGTCTTCCAGGTTCAGCACGGTGTGTTGAGTAGAGAGGGAGAATTGTTTCTTTTAGCCTGCTGGCTTGTGCTGGATGACTTTGATAACATGGTAATTCTATGTTTTATGTACATGCCAAGTACTGATCTGCCAGATTGAGCCAGTCGAAGCTGTTGATGATGCACTGGGCAGAAACTGAGGCTGTGCTAGTGAAGAAGTGTCCAAGGGTTTGCAGCGGCGGTGCTGGAGCTGTTAATTGGCAATAGTGTGCTCATCTGTCCTCAGCGAGTTTTCTGCAACCTGAGGCTGAGCCGGGAAGAGCACAGGTGGTCAATCACCTGGGAAGAATGGCCAGCGAACACATGGGGAGAAACCACAGATGTTCACTCCTGAGTCATCGCCTACAGGAAGGAAAATTATATCAATTATTGTAGCTCTTAGTGACTGAATGGTGAAGTATTGGAGTGCTACAAAAAACAATAAGGAACTTTCCTTTGTCTCAGCTCTGCTTGCCCTTGGAAATGCTGAATATTAAATTAAAAGTAAACCAAAGAAAACAAACATTTAACCTGACTCTTGTGTCAGGTTAGCTTTATAAACCCTGCTAATGCCATCTTAATAGTATTGCAGCAGTATGTCTGAGAAGGAGAAATGTTACAGCAGACTTATTAAATTTCATGCTGGATTTTTTCAGGTCTGCTAGACATCTGGCTTCAAATGCAAAGTCTTGTACCCTGTATAGGAAAGAACTATATTAGATTTCTGAAAGCTGGCTCGCTGCATGAAATGTCTAAAATTGCCTGCCCTAACTCTAAATTGGTTATATCAAAGTTGCTTGATGGGCAAATTGCAACAACTCTTGAACTGGCAATGGCTGTGTGCTCTTAACAGAACATTTTCCTTCTGGCCTGCTCCTTGTACTCAACTTTGACCAGAAACATGTCAATTGGAAACTGACTGTAGTGACCAAGCACTTTCTGTACATTTCTTCTTTATCTTTCCTGTGATAAACACTCCAACAGAGCCCAACTGGTTGCCTTAACAGGCTGGATCAAGCTTTTGGGAGTGTCAATTGATTTTGCTTCCTAAGATGATTGCAGGTAGCCAGCTGTTTAATTCTGGAGGCTCTGCTGCATCTAAGGGACTGAAGGGCTTTGGAGGAGCAGAAATTGAGTAATCTGAGTGAAAAGGACTAAATTTCTTATTTAGATACATTAAAAGATCCTTTTGCTTGCAGTTTGACAGAATAAAATGACTGTGTTTTTAATTTCTGTGTTTTTGTTCTACTTTTCATTTGAAATAGAAAAAGCTTTCTAAATACCACTCTAATGCAGATACTGAATATACAGTTTGGTGAGCTTCAATGGTGAATGTGTAAAGGTGATTCTGCATACAGCTACCAAAATATTTGTGGAAAGGGAAGAGTATAGGAAGAAAGGAGGACATTAATGAATGAGAACATTAGTTTGAGGAATGAGAACATCAGTTAATTAGTGACACTTGTTAGATGTGTTGGCTGAAGATAAATCAACTAATAATCTTTCCACAAGCTTTGTGTTTTGAATTTGTCTTCCATCTGCTTTTCTTTTTTTAACTAAGGATGAGCTATGCCATTCTTAAAGTGTTAGAAAATAAGAGCCTTGCCCACGGATTTCTTTCTAGATCAAGATTTGCTTGTATGACCTGTTGGAAATTTTTGCTGGTTTTAGGAAGAACTTGAGGGCTCGGCTTGGGGATGGCAAGACTGGCCTGCATGCATGGTGTCCCAGGATGGCCATCCTCTTTGCATCACCTTTTGTGTGTTCTTTTCCCCATTCTCCTGTTTTCTGCCCTGTTGTATTCTTCACGTTTTTTTAAAATTAAATTTACAAATGCCTCTAAGGAAGTCTTTTTCCCTTTTCATCCAAAATGCGTTTGGACTTGACAAATACATTTGGTTCATTGCCCTGAACAAGGTTTTCATTAATGGTTGTGCTCTCTTTCCTGCTCTGTTAGCAATCTTATTTCATAGTGTGCTTTATAAAAACATCCAGGTGAGAGGCTGCCAAATCGTCTGTGAAAGCGTGCATCCTGGGGGCTGAGCAGAGAGGAACAAATCTGCTTCATCTCCTGACTAATGTCAAGGTGTGAACCTGTTTGAGTACAGGCTACCTCAGTATTCAGTCTGAGGGCTGGTTTCTGCAGGTGTTTTAATGACTAACCACTGATGTGAAACCCACAGTAGCAGCAATAACGTACAGGTGACACGAGCACTGTCTAAAGTTTTTAATGGAAGTGAAAAAAATCTCAGTGAGGCACAAATGGGAAACGGTCAGATTTAAAAAGCAGAACAAAATTATACATTGTTCTGCAATTCTTGTTGTTCTTAGTGTTTCTTAGTGTTTATTGAAGCGATATAAAAATGTGAAGTGTATAGACCAGAACTACACATGAAAGTTGGTGGTATGCATGTCTTCCACAATCCTTTCCCCCCACTTTAGCTGCAATCAATATCTGTGATCAGCGATATCACAGATAGCGAACTAGCCTTAATGCTGTAACCCCCCTGGCATCTAAAATGCAGTTTTGATTTAAAACCTAACATTGCAGCTGGCTGAAGATTTAAGAGCAAACTCTCTAAAAGATGTGGTTTAAATGGTGACGGTGGTGAAATGAACTTTTTTCAGGGTTTCTGCTTCTAGTAAAAAATTTTAAAAAGCAAACCAGGCATTTCCTTACACAAGAGCCATATTCCTTGGTCAAGTGTGTCTGTGCATACATATTACTGACCAAATTAAGCATTTTTGATTAGCTGGGGGGGGGAGGGGGGGGTGTTGTGTTGGTGGTGGTGGTTGTTTTTCGTAATGTCTGTGAAACAGAAGGGTTTTGATCTCAATTTTTTCCATCAGCAGTACCCATTTGTTCTCTCTGCCTTTGCTTTCTCTTTCTGTTCGTTCTCTTCTTGTATCTTCACCAAAGGATTTATCAGTTTCCAGAGTACCGGATTGTTTCAGGGTTTTTTATTTAGTCTGACTTAGTGTTCTCAGGACCAGTGGCTGCAGGGTCAGTGGTGGCAGAATAGTCAACATGTCCATGAGATTTCCTGGAATTGAAAGTGAGGGTCCTGTTTTCTAAAATACTTGCATAATATTGATCTTGCCTGCTTAACTTCTAATGATAAAGAATAAAAGGGGAGGAGTGCTTGATTTATAAATTACAGCTTGAGGAGCTGTAGCTGCATCTTCTGATAGCATGTTTTTGTACCCAATTATTTGATATTTATTTATTTATTTGATTATTTCCAGGTACATGCTGGGCCTGTCAGCTGTTCCAGCAGTTATACAGTTTCTTGGATTTCTGTTTCTTCCTGAAAGTCCCCGCTGGCTCATTCAGAAAGGCCAGACTCAGAGAGCACGGAGAATTCTGTCTCAAATGCGTGGCAACCAGGCAATCGATGAGGAGTATGACAGTATCAAAAACAACATTGAAGAAGAGGAAAAAGAAGTTGGAGCAGGTATGCTGAGTGCTTGTTGGCCTCTCTATCATTGAGGAGATGAAAATCAAATGTTGAAATCGTAGCCTGTGGGAACTTGTTGTTTTGCTTTCTCTTGTCCATTTTGCCATTTGAAATATTTCATATACTGGTAGCTTGAAAAATGAACAGATGTTTCTACAGTCCTACAGTTTTAAATTAGATTCTGATTTCTTAAGTGAGGAAAAAGTAAAGTTGTGTAAGATTCTAAGTTTATACCTCCCACACTTACTGAGAATTGCACTCAAAAAATCACTCAGTTTAAGAATGCACATCGTGAAGACTGGAAATAAATGAAATAAAGTTTTGCTTCTTTCATCAGTGGAAAAAACCAAACAGATACCAGGGAAGTCAGAAGACATTTTATATGCCTGAATTATCCAGAGACTGTATCCTGGCCCACCATATTTGAGACAAGCAGCCTTTGGAAAGATCTACAAAACTAGGCATGTAATTCTTTTTCAGTAAAGGCAGTTTCTGAAAGTCCTTTTGGTCTGCCCCGAAGAGAAGAAGGCATCTAAATCAAATACTTTTTTTACTCTCTTGTATCCTTACGCCATAATTACTCAAGACTTTGTGTGCTTATAAAGCAATATTATCATTCCGTTGACTTTCTGTCCACTACATTTTTTTTCTTTGCTTTATCCTGGAAGTGTTAACATGGGAATCTCTACTAATGCTCTTAATTAAGACTCATCTTAATTCTTGCTTCCTTACACACTGATAGGAGAATACTGTGTCGTCTTAGATCTGATGGAAAGAAAAATGCAAGTTATTTTATGTCTGTGTAAATTGACACTTAACATAATACATAATCTTGTTGCCTCAAGGAGTTTGGCTTTGAGCCTTACAATAAATAATCAAGTATCTGGAAAAAGTTATTTGCTACATAGTAGTGAAGGGATTTTCAAAATATTGATCACTGGTGTGAAGTAGGGCTGGATTTTTTTTTCCTATTATTTTTGTGAGACTTCGAATACTTTTTTCCAGTTCTTCATTTTGGGAGGGGGAAATGAAGTTCATTGAAGCTGATTGATAAAAAGCTGAAGAGGATATTCTTGGAACAGCTTGGGTTTGAGTCCTGTGCTGACGTTCCTGATCCAAATTAGCGATTGGGCTGTTTAGTTCTGTGGAGAGCCACTTAATGTCTAGTGTTAAGGAGCAGGTGTTTGACCCATCCAGACCGTTATTTTTAGTCTCTGGGTAAGAGACAAGGGTGAGACCTTGTTTCTCTCTCTTGAACCTTTCCTCATGCTGCAGTTTCACTGTAAGCTGAATGTGGTGGTGTAAGACTGCTGTAGGGCTGACTTCATTGGTCTTCTGTACATTTGTAACTTGGACTGGCACACTAATTATGAGGTTGTTGGCTTTCTGGGATGTGTAGGTTTCTTGACTCCACCCCCACACCCACCTGATAACTTATTGTATTCCTGGACTTCAGTTAAATCAATCACATACTTAGGACAAATATTGGGTACAGGGAATGAGCGTTTTCCTCTCAGGTAATCCACAGCTTCAGGGTTGTCGCCAAAGAGCATTAAAAAATAAGGATAGTTACAAGTATATGCTCTCCCACTTACTATAAATGCTTAGCAAATAGGCATTAGATAGTTATGGTCACTCTTGTTTTTGATTATAACTTGGTAATAATTGCACTTCATCTCATTTAACCCGAAGTCTTCGTTGTTATTAAAAGGTATGTTGTGTGTCAGCATCAAGACGTACTGTATTTTTGTTACCTTTCTATGACTTACGGGTGGTTCCACACTAAAAACTGCAATGTCTTTTCTAACTTTTTCATCACCTTTTCTAGTCATGGAAATAATTAATCACGGGGGAACTTCATCTGTGTTGTTTAACCTGCTTTCTTAAAGGTTTGGTTTTATTGTCATAAAACCAGAGAAGTTAATTGCATTTTCCATGTGGTCATTAAACAGCTTCTGTCTGGAAAATAATTAAAATGCCTTCAGCAGCAAACTTGTGTTTCAGAAGTCTTTTGTATCAATGTGGGATATCTGTTAAGCAAATGATTCACATTTCTTTATCCTTTCCAATGCATTCAGCCAAATCACTGCTGCTGATCCTGCTTAACAGCTTATATTTTAACATTTTCAGATTGGTATCAGGAAAAGGATATATCTTTTTGATAAACACTTTCCCCGTGGCTGGTTATGCAAATGACATTTTTTCTGGCAGTCACGAATACTGCTTTTGCATGCCGCGTTCTGCACTTGCAGTGTGACTTGGTGTTGTAACCTTGTGTTTTGAGGAGGGAAGCGGAGAGCATTGCATTCTGCAGTAACATTACCAAGAATCATCATCTTTTAACGGCATCCGCCTTTCAGATGTTGGAGCTGTGGTGCAAAAGGGAGCTGGTGGTAGGAAGGACTGATAAGGAAGATGTGAGAGGCAAGAAAGCTCCCAAAGAGTTGTGGGAGCCGTGGTTTATAGGTGGAAAGGGGCCTTCACCTTCAGCTAGGCTGTGGATCCCCAGTGCTTGGCTTAGGCTCTGAAGCCTTAGAGGAGAGAAAAGGGAAGGGAATGGTCAGAAGGGATTTGCAACCAATGGGAGGATTAAAGACATTGCTAGGGGAGGGTTCGGTAGTGACTCTTCATAGCAAAACATGGCTGACTCCCACTGCTGCTAAATTGTGGGTTTTAGTACAGCTAAGGCAGAGGTTCTGTACTGCACATTAGTTAAAAACAGGCAATCAAATCATAGCAATTCAGGTAAGCGCTGGCACTGTGGCTTAATACACAGGTGTGGATGAAGTAACTAGTGCTCCTAAGTGAATTAGAGAGTGGGATTTGTAATACTAACTCTAGAGAGAACACTGGAGTGACTCTAACAGTGATGGTTTGGTGTATAGCAGTAATTTCTCTAGTACACCTTTTACAGAAGTCTTACAGGCTGCCAGTGTAGTGGTCATTTCAGACTGAGAAGAAATCATTACAGCATCCAAGAGAAACTTTTAAATAGATCTTTAATTTCCTATATGTTTGACAACACTCTAGTGTTCAAAGCAAATCACAGAAGAGTGTCACTTTGTACTGCCTGTTTGCATGGAAGCATCTGCAAACTGCCTGGCTTGTAGCAGTACTGAACTGTGGTGTGCCAGGATGCCTGGTATTTCACGTGAAATCAGTAGTGATGAGTATAGTACTAACTTAACATCTTGACGAAATGAACATCATTTGCATTAAGACTAGACATTTATTTTTGTGTAGATGAAGGATGTGTAACCATGAATCACAGTTACACTAGGAGAGCGATGTAATCTCCCCCAGCCCTAGTTATCTCACATTCCTCTACCCTGTGAATTAGGGTTGAGACTCTTGGCCTTGTCTGCCGTGCCTGTGGACCTTTACATTTTATTATCTGTTCTTATGCATGTGTATGTGTCAACTTCTGATCATGATGATGTCTTTTTTGCATATTATGGTTAGTAATTCTGGCCATGTAAAACTACTGGGGCTCAGCGGTGCGTGGAACCAATGCTGCTTCTGTGAACTTCACTGAGTGATTTAGAAAATCAGTCATTACATTGTAACATTTTTTTAACCTACTGTTCTGTGGCTGTACCAGAATGTCATGTAATGAGCACTGCTTCTAGATCAGACATCTCCTTGTGTTTTCATTTAATACACTTTTTTAAAAAATAGTCTAGCTTTTTTTTTTTGTGCGAGACCAAGAAAAATGTATTGATGCCACTCTTTCACTCCTCTAGGCCTGACTCATTTCTTTGCTGTTGGATCCTATTGGATCATTGAATCAGTCTCTTTTTTTTAAGTTTTGTATTTCCCTGTTGGAAATAAATGTTACATGATATAAAGGTAAAATTGCCTGATTGCCCTTAGATTTGAGCTCATAAGTTTACCCAATTGGCTGTTAGTTAAAAGAGGATATTATCAGGCAGGACATCTGTTCCCTCAGTCCTTCTTAGTTCCAGTATTTTTCCATTTCTTGCACATTTTCTTCTTAAGAACTTGTTAGTATTCCTGGCTTTGGCTTTGGCTGGAACCATTTGACATGGATCTTTCTAGGCAGATACTGGAATCTTTCACAGTTTTTAGTCTTAATCATAATTCTCCCCTTGCTTTAGGGAGTCCCTTTTATCTTAGGCCATTGCCCAACATACCTGGTGTTGAAAAAGATATAGGCATGCTTATTATTATTGGACATCGCTGGTATCTTATTTAATGAAACCTGGTAATACTGTGATGCTCTGCTAGGGCTGTGCAGAACTCTGAATTGTTCTGCTTCCAGGCACTCAAGTCCTAATAAGCGGCTGTTTTATCTGTAACCATGAAATTAGATGGAAGTCTTTGAGACAAAAGGAAACAAAGGCATTGGGCCAAGGATTCATTGAAGAAAACCCCAAATCCAATATGGTTGGTAGTCATGTCAGCCTGAAATTCTTGCTTTTTTAGCAATACCGAGTGCCAAGGTCAGGTGCAGGTGGGTTTTCCCTTTGGGTTTTGTGGGAAGCGTGGCCAATGCAAGAGGTGCTTCACAGGCGTGTCTTCATTTCATTCTTGTATTTTAACCATTTGACGGTAGGATTTTTTCCGTGTCTGTTGCCTTAAGAACAGAAGTTCTTCCTGTGTATGTCTTCACTAGAATTTGTTTTGAGTTGAACTCATAACAAAAGTACTCTTCTGGATACTTTGAAATTCATGGAATGCAGGCAAATAAAACATGGAGACATTTGATCCTGAGAAAGTACACTAACTCAATTCAGTGCACAATCAGATAACAAGAAAAAGCCTTCCAGAAAACTTGGCAAGGAATAGGGAAAGTATGAATTACTGTATTAAACAATTGATAAAGAGAGATAAGATGATTTTTGGTTCTCATTTTATCCTTGAAGTCTTTCACAAGGATGACTGATTCTTGCAAATATGACCTTTGAGAAATACAGTGTATAAAGAACAACTGCTGTTTTTCTGCCTTGTATAGAAATATGACCGCTATATTTTGAAAATAATAGTTTGTTTCTGGTATTTTAAAGCTCTGCGTATACCTTCAGTTTGGGCATCTAACCATGATTTTGGGAACGTCTGCATACTTCAGGCATCCTGGTGTTAGCGTGTTTATCTGCCAGGGCGTTTCGAGTCATCCTTGCTTCAGTGACTTATGACCAAAACCAGTCCCTTACTCTTTCACCTTGGTTTTAAATGTGCTGAAATAAATTGAGTGTTTGTCTGGAAATGGTGGTTAATTGCCTCTCTGAAGATCAGATTCTTTTATGTAGACTGCTTCAGATGTGTGTTTTGGAACAAACTCTTCTTTGCCAGAAGTCCAGACAGATTTAGTGCATGGTAGTCCTAAAGGGCAAGAAAAAGTGAAGCTCTGTAAAGCTTCATGTAAGTATAGGGAAGCACTGTGAGGTGGGAGAGTATGGTTTGGTTTTGTTTCTTTTGACCACGTAAGAATCCCTGTGAAGTTTCTGGAAGTAAATTAACTTTCCATTGTCAGTGTTATTAGCTTTATATTAGCTCACAGCTTCTGAAGCCTGCAGAAAATTCCAGCTACAAGTCTGGAAAATAAAAGAAAATGTGAAAGTCTTCATTCTATACCAGTTCAAAGATGAATTTGGACATAATGATTTTGGCTTAGGCTGAATGACATTGTTCAGATATTGTAGTTTAATTTGCTGATTTTCAGGTAGTATTAACTGCTGCTATTCATCAGAGGTCACTTGTGGGACTACCTGTCTAGTGTACCAGTACTAGTGCATCACTGAACACTCAGCTACTCCCTGTGCTTTGTTTAGGAAAACTCTTGTTTTGGAGTGGAAAAAAATATTGGAACAATAAGACTAGTAATTGACATTCTTTTGTGAGAGTATATGTTCTAAAGCAAACTGTGATTGAAGGAGAGGCAGTGAATTAGGATAGTATGTTTTGTTTGTCTTGTTCAGAGGAATAAGAATTTGTAACTTTTGCTTAAAAAAACAAAGAAATCCCTACAAACCCTACCCCTGCAAATCTACCTAGAATTGGCTGTTCAGATTAAGAAAGAAAAATAACCTAAATTAGGCATTTTTGGCTGGTTGTCCAGGTGTTATCATTCATTCCATTTCACGTTTATTATCTGTTAGGGCTAGCTACAGTTCTTCAAATGTATAGAAACACAAACTACTTGGGTTTGGTGGCTTTTTTTTTTGTATTTAAACGAGCTATTCCAACTGACGTGGACTAGATCAGTTTCTAGAAGCTGTCGGCTTCTGGCACTGATTTCTGTGCCTTCTGGGTGCTCAGTTCAGTTCTAGGAAGTGGTAAGGTAGACACATATCTCGTATTTTCTAGTAGTGCTTAGCTGTATAACTTGGCCTGTTATTAAAGGTCTGCTACATAATAGCTTCAACGTTAAACAGCATTTGTAACAGTATGTGTTTACAATAGTTCCTTCCCAGTTAGTTGAGGGGAAAAACAAGCAGTGTGGGGAGATTTTTAGGAAAACTGGACTGAAGATTCCTGGTGGAAGTGAATTTGAAGGACTTGTATGGAATATTCTTGGCCAAGAATATTCTCTCAGAGAGAGAGAAGCCTGTGTTGGTAGAAGTTAGCCGTGGGATTTTAAAGCTGGGATAGGAGTGAAAGGGCAAAATAGACGTGCTGAAAGGCAAGCTGTGGCTGGGGGTGTGTGGTTGTGGGCCAGGCCTGCCCGCCATGGCGCTGCCGAACCTCCCGCCATGCTGCTCTGGCCTCTGCGCCTCCACAGCCCAGGCCACGGCTCCCAGCCCGGGTTGGTGTGCTGGAGAGCAGGTTCTGCGGCAGGTGGGGTGCCTGGAGCACGGTCAGCCCGCTTCTGTCAGAAAGTGGAAATATGATTTTGAATTTCCAGCGTGCACGTGTGTGAGAGATGAGCATGTGCTGCCTTCCCAACAGAATTTGCTCTTTGGGCCTTTGCTTTTTTCCTAACGTGCTTACACTGATGTACTTGTTTCTCATCTGAAATTTTGCATCTGCTTTTTTATTTAGGTATATTGTGCTTAAGAAGTAATAAAACTATGGTGTCTCTAGAGCTGCTAATTGCATTCAAGAACTCAGTTAATTAAAAAAAAAAAAAAAAAAGACCCCGTTCTCCATCATTTCCCCGCTGGATCCAGCATCTGCTCTGAATACACAATTCTAAGCCCATTGCTCCCACTTGAGCTGCCTGTTTACATGCAGCAGGGATTCAGACAAAATATACAGTGTTGTGTGAAAATGTTAATGGGCATAGGGGGAAAATTTTTTTTAGACTACTGAGGAATAATTATAACACTTCGCTAAGCTTAGTAATATGATTCATTATTTAGCTCTGAAAGCATATTCTGTGGCAAAAATTGGAGATAATCTTGCAGCCTCTTTGGTCTCTGACCTTGTGAAGATGACTGGAAACTCTAAAATAGATTTAAGCTTTTTAATAGCAATATTTATATGTAAATGCCACAGACAAGTAGCTGAACAAACTTTACCTATTGATCCCATTTTAGCCTTTTCAACATAATCATTAAAATTAAAAATAAAAATTTTTGTTTTGCCTTCCCCCTGCCGCTTTCTTTAAATTCCTGTTGCTTTGCAGTGTGGTGAGAACAACGCCAGTGCGGAGCTGACTTCTGCTGCTGCCTCCTGGGTGACAGGGGCAGAACTTGACTGGCCCATCAGATGTTACTGATTCTTCAACAACAGTAGATTTTCCTTGGCCCTGTGGCCAGATTAATACAGTATTTATACAGTGTGTTTAGATTGAAGTACTTTGTTAAGAGGAAGAAGCCATTAGGGTGGGAAAAGGGTTTTAAACATGGTTTGTGCTTATTTCTTTTATGTAAAGCCATGTTTTGCTCCTGCAATCTAGTCAGGCTTCGTTTTTTCTGAAGACCTTCATCAAGGTACTGTCTGCCTGATTTTTGTCCAATGCACATCTTTTTGTCTTGTCTTTTGAAATAACAGCATTGTGGGGTTTTGTTATCTCTTTTTTGTTGTTGTTGTTGTTGAAGACATTTCATTCTTCTAGCGAACCTGAAGGATTTCGTTCAGAATAAGCAGCTATCCTTGCTCACCTCCTGATAGTGAATCCAAAGTATTCATACACTGAGCATTTCAGCAAATCTCATCAAGGAATGTGAAGTCTGTCACCATTGGCATGCTACCATGTGTGGATTGTGGTTTGTTTGACTGAAGATGGATTTGGAAAAATAAAAAAAGAAAGAAAAAAGAAATAATACTTTAATGTAGTTTGCTGCTGAGCATGGTGCTGCTGTGACTCCCAAACTATCTGTCTGAATGCTCCCTTACACAAATATTCTTGAGCTTTCCTTGTGCTAAGAATGCAAGTTGTTGGGATTTCTTCCTTTTGAAAGTAACTCAAAAATTGTGTAGTACTTCCATGTAGGGTGAGTGTCAGGAGGATTGAGCCAGGCTCTTCTTGGTGACAGCCACAAGGGGTAATGGGTTCAAATTGGAACACAAGAGGTTCCACTTAAATTTGAGAAAAAACTTCTTCTCAGTAAGGATGCCAGAGCCCTGGAACAGGCTGCCCAGGGGGGTTGTGGAGTCTCCTCCTCTGCAGATGTTCAAAACCCACCTGAACACCTTCCTGTGTAACCTCATCTGGGTGTTCCTGCTCTGGCAGGGGGATTGGACTGGATGACCTTTTGAGGTCCCTTCCAATCGCTGACATTCTGTGATTCATGTTGATTACTTGACCAGAATATGTACTTAGATCTAGTGCTTTTATCTGGGGGATAAGAAGTAGTTTGTTTCTTTAATTCTGTTTGGCTATAGTTTTTACAACTGATGAACTGGCTCAGAATTTTGTTTCGTTCATAATTTTTTCATCAGCAAAATTTAGAATTCTGCTTTCCTTTTTATTCTTTTTAACCTTTTTTTTTTAATTTAATGGTGTTCTCGCTCAATGCCCATAGCAATGTGCTAGTCTTGCTATAGAGCCAGATCCCTAGGAAAGAGCTTCCTCCTCCTGTTACTTCACTCCAGAATAGAAGGGTGAGCAACCCCTTTTCCTTTCATCATGTGAATGAATGTGTCTGTGGGCTTCCACTTTTTGTGTGGTGTTTCTGCAAGTGAAGTACTTTCTAGGAAGTTTATTATACTATTTTTGTATTCTAAAATATTACTGCTTTCCTGGAAAATGCCCATGTAGATTAGAGGGGGTTTATATGGTTGAAGCAAGTGTGTGTGTGTGCAAGATAACTAATGCTGCATGGATAATTCACAATGAATAATTTATGTAATTAATTTAGACTTTCTACTTGTCAGTTGTCTGTAGAGAAACTGCTGTATCCTTAGACATATTTGTTTTGGAAGTGTTAAAATGCTTTTGAATTTTTTTATGTGAATCTGTAACAAATGCATTGCAAACTTGAAATTTTTAGTATGAACTCTTTGGAAATAGTGGCTTTCACAAATATTAAGCAGTATTTCAATCATGTTCTAGAAATACTTGTACAAATAAAGCTCTGAATAGCTCAGTTAACAGAATAAGAAAATTTTAAAGGAATCAATAAAACAGGTCTATTCCACCCGTGTTATCAGGTTTCCATTTTGCTAAAAAAACCCCAAATCTATCCCTCCCAACAAAGAAAAATTGCCATTAACAACAATTCCTCACCAAAACCCAGTTGTCATTTTTAGCACCTTTTCTTTTTTTCCTCCTCCAGGAAACCACTGTTCTGTTAAATGTCTTTTTCCTATGAGAAGAGGATCACTCCACTGTTCTAGTAGTGGTCAATTTGTGTACATTGTGGTTTTTTTGGGAACGTAGAGATAAATGCTGCATTTCTGGACAATAATTGTTTTAAACTTTTTTCTGATTCTGCACATGCTTGAATATTTCTGTTGAATAAGAAATAATGTTTTCAAAAGCAGTATAGTTCAGTGTCTACAGATATTTACCAGAAGTCATATGGAAAGTGTTATCTAGTGTGAGTAAGTTATGATGCAGCCACGGTGATTTAAGAATGAAGAAATATATTTTTCTCCCAATATTGTGAGTTACATTCAAATTATTCTGTAAATAAAGGTTCTGAGGGCTTGAAAAATTTCTCCTTTTCCCTGCCATACTTAGTGAGCATCCAATTCCCCCCTTATAGAGTTGAATTCAGGCCAATATTTAGTGTTGGCAAAGCTGGCACATTATTTTCCCCCCCCTTCCTTTTGAAGGAGCTTGGAGAATTGCTAAGAAACTGCCGAGAGTTCAAGTTGCTGTATTGCTTGTAACTGCTTAAATATGTTTAATAGAACATGCTGCATGTTTTTTCTATCCTTTTCTAGTGAAATGACAGTTTTGATTCTAGGTTATGAAACAAGCATCTTGCTGCAACAGGCGATAGCCGAGTGCTGCCGGCCGGTCTGCAGCTCTGGGCAGGGGCTGCTGGAAGCCCACGGCATTTGTGGGTGTCTGTGCACCCAAACCTCTGCAAACTGGGGCTGTGGGGGCTTCCAGGCACCCCTGTGCCTTTTAGAGCAGTACTTTAGGACAGAAAGAGTGCAGATCTTTCTTTTGCTACTAAAACTGCATGAATAGATTGGGTTTTCTATCAGCACTGGACATCTTTAATTTTTATGTGCATTCTTGGCGTCAGTGGCTACAAAGAGAACAAAAATACCATTTTCTTTGGTGTATTTTGACCTGTTTGCCATCACTTACTGAACATTGAAAGGTTTAATTACAAATATGTAACAATATGGTACATGACTGCTCTAAATATTAAATTACTGTTGAAGCAAAAGTTAAGTGTGCTTGGAACTGGATTGATTTAAAAGCATAAATAATTTTAAAGTAATTCTGTCGTTTTGTGGCTGTATAGAGTAGATTGCACTAGTTTTTCCGTTTAAATATAAACATATAAATATCTCACATAACACAAACTGCATGTGATTTTCATTGTAGGTGAGGCGGATGGAGCTCACTTGAGAGGGCAAGTATGGATATATGAATGTATAAATTATGTCTTTTGTAGTGTATGATATGGAAAGTAGACACTTGGATATAAGCCAGGAGACTTCCTTTTTAGTTAAAGCAAGCATACGTTTCTATGGCAATAAAAGCAGATTTAAAATGTAGGTGGTTCTGACTGTTGCTAGTCTAAAATAAAGGTGGCAGTTGCAGAATAGTTCATTTCATACTCAAAAGAAAACAAGACTTTTATTGAAGAAAAATGCATCTAGATTGCCCCATACTTAATTTTTTAATTGTAAGCTCTTTCTGTTTATTTTTCCCTTCCTTTAATTTCTCCTTGCTTTTCACTGTGTGGCAAAAATAGGAGTCTGTGTATAAATGCTATACAAATCTTTTGTTATTATTAAGTCATTTTATCTTTAATGGTGATTTATATTACCTTTGCATCTTTCATATTTTGTTGGGACTTTACATTTTCAGTGTTAAGTGATTATTATTTTTAGTAGTACTTAGAGACAAAAGTGTCTTACAACAGAAGATAAATTAAAGCGGAGTTAACCAAAGAACATGAGGTTGATGGGGTGGGTAGGGGCTAACAGGTGGCAAATAAATAGGGTTGAATATAGTGAGAAGTGTTTATCCTACTCTAATTACAGCACAGTATAACAATGGACGAGGTCTGAGACACCATTTCATTTCTAGATTGGTTTGTTTAGAGCTTTACATCCCTTTGAATCACATCCCCAGAAGAATGATCCTTTATAGAAGACCCAGATACCACCTATTCGTAAATGAGTGGCCTCAAATTAATCATCCTGCCCCCATCTGTCATACTTGATATCCTTCAAGCTGTTTACTTTTCTTGGTCTCCAAATCTTCCCCAAATCAGTAGGATAGATGGGGCAGCCTATTTCCTATGTAAGATGATGTTCTGCAGACAAAATTTGTTATTTGAGCACAGTATATCCATACATAAAAACTAAATTGTATGGTTTTGGTCACTTGTACGCTTTGCTTTGTTGTGTCGTTCTCTGACAGGGACAGAGCTTGACAGGTACCCAAAATGCTTGTTCATTTGGCAGGATGGGAACATGTGGTACCCATCCAAGGTTAAAATGGGGTCTTTCTGGTCAATTTCATGAAATCTTCTTCTGCAGCAAGAGTCAAGATTTTCTTAAAGTTATAACCTGAGAATATTTAATGTGAAAATACCAACCTAAACTTGCAGAGATTCTGGTATTATCTATGAGCTGCACACTCATTTCCCTCATCAGAGTGAATGCTCACTTGTTTGTCCTAGAGAATTCAGATAATCAGTGCTAACTACTCAGTGTCGAAGGCAAGGGATGATACACCATGAAAAGACATGGGGTCTGTGCCAGCTGAGAGCTGCTTGTGCTGCTGGGATGGGGGCTCAAGGGTTCCAGTTCCCATCGACAGGAGAGTCGGGACTTAAAGAAGGGGCTTTGGGTGTTTGAGCTGCCAGGAGCCCATGAAGCTGTTGGTGTACAATGCTTTATTAGGGAAAAACTGCCTGGTTTTATGTGATATAAATCTGTGTATAAATGTACCAAATTATGGTTAATGGATAATGTTGTAAGCCTAGAAGTAACATATGTACTCCAGGGCTGCATAATGATAATGTATTGATTTAAAATATTTCTTGACATGCTGTATTAGATGTGAATCCTTGAAATAAACAGGCACATTTTTAAAATGTAGATTAATTTACTCTATGTTTGAATGCAACTGTAGTTTAATCCAGCAGTATTACACAGGAGATAGGATTTATTTTTTTGTTTTTTAGTTATTTTGAGGCAAATTATTTGTATTTTACGAATTTGAGAAGCCATTGCTCAGTTTAGCTTTCTGTTCTCGTCTGATAAACATTCCCTTCCATCTGCAGCCACTTGTCTGTGGTGCCATGTGAGCCTGGCCCAAAATACAAAATATCAGCTGGTCTGTGTAGTCCTGATTTTGTCAATCCTCACCTAGAATGTCACTGATCGAGGTCAAGATATTCCCTGTTCAGGTGCAGGCAGATCCTTTAGAAGTGTGAGTCTTGGGTAACATTCGCAGGTCTTTCATGAATGTAGCTGCATTTTACTAGACTATGCAACTTGTAATGGGTGTGTTAGGAGCTACTATATACAAAAAGACTTTAAAATAAGGGCTTCTAATATGCTTTGAGTTTGCATTTTTTTCCTTCTTATCAGCTGAAACTGGCTTTCAGAATCAACTGAGTGTTATTTTGAAATGTAGTTTTAATAAGCTTGCAGTCTTCTGCCCTGCTGATAAACTTCTGTCCCTTTCTTATCTAACTCCAGTAGGGAGAAGTTAACCTGAAAAACCTGTTATATGCTTTTTCCCAACTTGTATTTGGGAACCTCATGAATCTGAAGGGCAGTCTTCAATTTTAGCTCAGCAGTTGCAAAGAAGTTTTCTTTTATCATGCCCTGGATAATTTAAAAAAATCCTCTGCTTCCTATGGTTCTTCTTAAACCTATTAATTTGATTTAGTCATAAAATTTCCCCTCTACACTCTTAAAGCCTTTACAAATTTGAATATTGTTTTATACTGATATCAGTATTAGGCCAAATTTTTGCTTACATTTTGTAATAATGATATGGAGACATTAGGGTTACATTAGACAAAATTTGTGAGTTCTAATTGTAAGACATAACAATTGAAAACTATTGATCAGTTTTTGTGTAAATCCTGTATGGTATCATACTCAAAAGTGTAGTATTTTGTTGCTATGGTGCTAAACACCATAGGATTTTTTTCAGTATTTTTTGCAGCAGCTTATTGTAGTTGAAATGGCTACAAAAAGAAGTATCATCTATGTTTTTAATTCCAATGAGAACATAAACCTTGAATGACGTATAAACTGTTTTTACCATATCAATTACCTTTAGGGTCTCAGTTGTAGTAATGCATTATATCCAAACTCTACTTGTAGAATAAACTTGGATTTAAAACTTAGATTTGTTTAGAAGTTTTTATATGTACTTGTTCAATTGGAAAAAAAATTCCAAGTGATTTCCATGAAGGATTTGATTATATGAAGTGTGAACTCTTACTTTCTTTACAGAGTCTGCATGTTTTGTTTTTATCAGTGATTCACTTTCCTGTGTAGCTACAGCAGAGAACATTTGGTGTAACCAGTAAGGGCTGTATATATTTTTGTTGTATTTTATTTCTTAGTAAAAATGTGCAAGATGATCTATTACTACAGTAATTGAACCAGTCCTGTAATAATACATCAGCAAACTTCTTACGTGCTTGGTAAAGTAACTTGTAATTGTGGGCTAGTGGTGATCCTGAACACTAGAAAATGTTACCGTCTCTTCTTATTTTAAAAACATTTATTGTTGAACTGAAAAATTGCACGGTGTTCATGAACTGTTGGGAAGCACAGCATGGAGCCAAACTCCTTAAAAGCTCAAGCAAACCACTTTCTCTTATTTTCCTCCATTGGAAGTGTTTTGGAGAGGGAGTTTATGAAACAGCCTGGAAATAAAGGCTTCAGTTCCTCTTATAACTCTTCCACTACGAAGATTTTTAGGTACTGGATGCCCTATAGGTCCTTCTGTGGCTTCAAGGATGAGAAATCAAGGTCAACCTGGTATTTTACAGAAAGAATAGTTGAAGCAGTGTGATATAATTTCTGGTAGGATCAAGAATAGACCCCAGGTATCAAGTGCTTTGAGTACAGCAGCTTTCTGAGGCATAATATAGTTCGCATACTGTACATGTCACCTATGAAATGTGCTTACACCATTTACTGTTCACTGTTACATGGCATCTTCTAGTGGCAATAAATCTGCTGCTACGTGATTATTCTTGTCTCATTTACTAAAGATAATACATGGACTCTGGTGTCTGCAGACAGATAGTTGTACGATTTTTTGATGAACAAAATGTGTGTGTTGGTGACACCAAAAGAACATTCAGCAGTAATGTTAGCGGGACGTGCAGAAGTGAAGAGAAACATTCACACGTTTATGGAAATGCAAGAATTAAATTGCCTGTAATTCTACTTATGTGTTTGTCTGTGTAGTCCCGCTAGGCCAATCTTGATTCAGCAGTAGCCAACAGCAAGTGTCTAGGAAAGAGTAGAAGACCATGAGCATGTATGATATTTTACACCAGCACTCTTCCAGTTTCTGGTGATTTTGAATTTATCATGTGTTAAATTGTCCGGCCTGCCCATGGACACTTTCAGTACCTTACGCATACTTAACATAGATTCACTGAAGTGTGGAATGTAAGTGATAGTTTTCATTCTGTAAGTTATATTTTTTAAATTTAAGGGTTTTTTTTCTAGCTTTTCACTAGATGTTCTTATGTATTTAGATGTGATTTTTTTTAAGGCAATAGCTAAATGTTCCAAAAGTTTACAGCAACTAATGCAGGTTTTTTTGAATGGATTTTTTTTTGGTAGGATTTGCCTCCTCTTAACAAAGTCCTTTAACCATTTTCAGGAAAAGTATTTGTTGTTCTGCATTCTGATGAGGAAATGCCTCTATATAAAAAGTATGCACACCTTTATTTCTGAATAACAGCATTTTCAAAATCCTTAATGCAATGGAGTCCTACTAATCTCACGTTACAGAGATGGAACAGGCAAAGGCTTTGCACCAAGTTTCCAAGGGCTGCATGAGGCTTGTGATGGGATTCAGTTCCTACAACTATCCCCGGCAATACTATACCATCCTCAAAATGTTATATTCAAGTACATAAACATCATGCCCTCGAGGGAAGGGCAGAAGGTGCATGAGAGCCATGGGTAGCAGCTCTTTAGAAAGCTCCAAGAGTGGCTGTTGACAAAGCTGGCTTAGTGCTGACACTTCTGTCAAATGTACCCAAGTGGGTGCTGCTAAACCAAGCAACTGTTCAAGCTCTTATTCCATTGCTCAAGCAACCCCCTTGTTTGAGGGTGGGTCTGGGTAATTTCTGTGCAGGTAAAACAACAACAAATTATCACTGAGTTGTGGTGAGATTCCAGATGCCTGTGAGGAGGATTTCTGTGTGGCCAGTAGGTCTCACACAAGTGCAGAAAATTCAGATAGTGTGGACAAGGGCTGTTACAAACATCTACCTCATATGACATTACTCTTGTATTTGAAGCCTGGTGCTTCACTTGTGCTGTCTGATGAGCTTAGATGCTCTAATGGTTTTCTCAAGTGCTTTAGAAACCCAACACCATCAGTGGAGACTGGTCCTGTGCTCTTGTGTGAGCTGAGCTGCCACGTACAGACACGGTAACACTCTTACAGACTCTTTAAAAGTTAATACTAAGCAACGCAAACAAAAAACCTAAGTAATGATCACCAATAACAGCATTAGATAACTAACTCGGTCAATGCATCCCCAAAGACAGATGCAGACAGACAATCCACATGCATTACACCTTGACTGGTTCACATTTGTATGAAAAGCTTTCTCGTTAAAACAGGGGTCACAAGTTAATCCTGGATGCATGTTTAAGTACAGACATTCTGAAGGATGAGCTCTGGGGAACACTTGTTGTCCTATAGCATTTAGTTGGTTTATATTTTCTTCATTTCTTTAAGCTGTTTTTATTACTTCTTTGTGATCTACCGTTGTCTTTTGATTTCTTTAATTCTTGTGATACTATAGGGATAGATACTTCTTGTTTCTTCTACTGTTTCAATAACAATGGCTAATGAATTAATCTCTACAAGGAATGCTCAGGAAAAATTGAACTGAGTCTTGCTGCTTGCAACTGCAGATTTTGCTGTAGTTGAGAGAAATCAGAACTTGAAATTTTGCCCGTGTTTGCTCTTCATATCTGTCATGTCAACCTGCCTTAAATGAATTTTCTTTTCTTTTATAGCTTATTTACTAAGAATGTCACATCCAGAAGGATACAGAGTCTTGTGCATTAGACCTTGGAAACAATGCCCTAAACTTTGCCTCTGTGTCAGCAGGAGGCAGTGATCACCTCTGGGGTCAGGATGGGTGTTTAATACTTTCTGTCACAGCATTATGCCATCAGGTAACATTTTCAGTAAAACAGTTTCCATTAGTGTAGTGCCTTGTTTGTGACTGAGCGCTGCAATGGTGCATCTCAGCAATATCCTACCCTGAGTTAATGTACTTCCAAAAGATCAGTGTGGGCACTTTGTGCGTGCTATGGCAGTGTTGTCACATGGGAATGAAAAACAAACTTGGACTTACTGGAGTCTCCCCAGTGATTCTGAAAAGTCTTGCATTATTAACTTATTTCTTCAATGCCAGACCACTGGTATCATTGTGGCGCTCTTTGAGAAAGCAGCAGCAAGTTCTCCTGTTATTAACTGAAAAGCTGTTGTCATGCTGTAGTTCATTTTGGCTTCCTGCTCTTTAGTGTCTGCGTGACTTTGAGACTTGCATTCCAGCATATACCAAATGTGAACAGCCGAAAGTCACTGTTTCAGTGACAGATTAATGTGTTTATTATGTTCTTAAATATTTCCTCCCATCCTTGTAAAATAAGGGAAGACGTTGGAGATGCAGGTGTTAGATCTGCATCACAGAGCTTGAGATTGGAATAACTTAAATTGTTTTTAGTGTAAAGACTTTCCTTTACTTGTTCAAAAGTTATATGGTATGCTTGTGGAAAATTTACCATCTATACTCACTTTCTAGCTGGTCCTTGTGGTGCAATGTCATATGGAGTTAGTGTCATTCATAAATTTTGAGATTATAAAGCAAATACCTGGTCTTTTTGAGGAACACAGTATTAGTAGAATGTGGTGTTAGGAAGGGTGTTAAGAGACCCAGTTTACATGATGAAATGGGACAGCAAATGCTGAATAGGGGATTGTTCTCCTACAGCAGTACAGGCTGGTAGAGCTTCGTGGGCTGAAGAGTCAGGATGATTCAGTGTCACCTTGTGCAGAAGAAGGGGCACGCTGGTGCTCATTGTGTATGCTGGTAGTCTGGAATGGTTACTCAAATGTTGATGTCACTTTTCTAGACAGAACTATGTTTTTACTATTGTTATGTCACATCGGCTGCTTTTGAGAGCTTCTCTCTACCGAGGCCCAGGAAGAAGTATGTCACATAGGTGACATTTGTGATCATTGTCTATGTCCACTGAGAATAGGAAAACCTCCCTTTTAAAATCAATGTCATTGCAATGCCGTCTCTCAGACGTGAATGGTGAAGTGAAATACTGCTCTTCTCAATCACAGAATTGAGTTGCTGTCCTTTATTGAGGAAGGTCACTTGTTTAGAATCTGTGTTCTTGTGTTGTAGCACAGTGGGATGACAGTAATTTCTTGTAGACTTATGCTTACAGGTGAGTTTACAGAGCAAATTACCTGGAAGAATCAATGTAAAAAAGAAGAAAAAAAGTTAAGCCTCTCTTCTCATGTAAATAAATGTATCGCATCTTTGAAGGCTTGCACTTCCTCCATAAAATACTATTTCTCTGTAGCTGTGATGGAAACTGGTGGAAGGTGTGAGCTGCCTGGCAGGGACTTGCTGTGTGTTTTTGAGGTAACCACTTGGCTTCACAGCAGCATGGGACAGCAGGACATCTGTAGAGAGCACTGAAGAAAAAGCAGTTGCCTGGCTCAGCTGCAAAACTCCTGGGCACTGGAGCCAGATCTACCCTCCTGTGTTCTTTTCCAGTAAGGGCAACATGTGCTGGTCTCCTTTGCTGGTATGTGTGTGTGTGTGTGTGTGTGTGTTCACTCCTCTGGATCTGTTCCTCTCACACAACCTGCTGCCTCCCCAGCTCCTGTTGTTTTTTTGAGTTTTAGGTGTTGCTGAACAGAAATGTTGCTGGGTCAATGCTTCTCCCACTGCCTGTGATGGTGAGCTATCGCCTGGCCTCAGTATTTCTCAAGGGAGACTTGTGTGCTTTCCTTTGATGATAAGTGATAGTTAACCACTTTCTTTCTCATGTATTATTTTAAAGATACAGAATGTAGTGTGTAGTGTTCCTGCGAAATGCTCTGTTCAGTCACCTGGGTTTCAGTGTCACCTGGATGGCCCTGTGCCCACCATACACAGTGGCCCAGGCAGAAACAGCCACTGGGTGAAAACTCCTGTGGCTGGACTGGAATTAAAAGAGCCAATATTCGACTTCAGAGGTCTGCAATGTGCCTGGAAGTGCCAGCTCTAACTCAGTGTGGCAGAGATCAGTTGTATTTTTGTGGCACAAGTAAACAATTTCTCCTCAGCCCTCTCATCTGAGAGCAGCAAATTGTTTTCTTTAAAACTACCTCTTTGAGAAGTTTGGTGTGTGTTGGTTTTTTTTTTCTTCTTTCAGTAAATTACAACTAGACTTAGAACCACAGATTTCTGCTTTTCTTTGTCCTAATTCAGTCCTGGCTCTTGCTCATATTCTTTAAATGTGTTGTGCGTTTTTATTAATACTGCAAAGGATGGTTTGAAATATGGAAAAACATTAAAGTATGTAGTTTTCAGTCAGCTTCTATCAATTAAGCTCATCTTTATCTAAAGCCAATACAAAATCCCCTTCCTGCGGTGTTTCCAAGCAACTGGCATGGCCAGCGAGGGAAGCGGGAGGTGCGGAGGGGCTGGGACCTGGGAAAGGGTGACGGTGTCTGCAGGTGAGGGTGGGCAGGGAGAGCTGGGACACACCTCAGGTCTCTGCCAGGACAGGACACCTGCCTTCAGACGGGTGTTTAGGTGCTCAGAAGGTTTGTGCAGGTCAGTCCGAAGGAACGGCAGTGTAGTCCTTGAGCAGCAGAGAGTGAAGTAATTTGTACTTGACGTGAAGGCTCGTATCTGAAACTGCTGAATTTAAAATGCACTTAAGTAGTGGCCTTCCCTGAAGCTGGAATTATGGAGACACGTTGCAGTGACATTGATAAGTTAATCTCTTTGGTGTTGACATTGCTGTTGGCTTAGTAACAATAATGTGTGCCTAAATTTGTTCTTAATGGACACAATTTGGTTTTTATTTGAATTGAAAGCATACTTGTAGTTTCCAACAACTTTCCCTGGCAATATAGTAAACGTTTCTTTAAACTGATTTTTAAAAGTGACAGCCAACTTATTCAACCTTTCCATAACTATTCTGGTGGATCTATTCTAAGATTACAAATTCTTTTTCCATCGTTGTGTGTCGGTTGTCTCTGAAAATCCAGGCTGCAAGAAGAGGACACAGAACATAGCCAGCTCTCAAAACTTGCCTTTGTTTTTACCCTGCTCAATCACCCAGCCCCTGTGTTTTTTATCATTATTTACTAAGCTTCCGTAGTAAAAAGGTGTACAGCCCTACTGGAGGAAGTAAGACCTTATAATTCTGTTAAGAAAAAAACCTATTATACACACACACAAAAAAGTCATCTTTTTCTTGTCAATAGCCATCAACAATAATGGCAAAAGACGTGAGGTTATTCCCAGGTTTTAGGCTGAACTTGCAAAACTGGGAAGGAGCGGGGGGTAAGACAGAAAAAATAATAAAACTCAAACCCATAGGGAGATGCTGCACTGTTGAATACATTGTACCAGAGTTACAAAAATTGAATTAATTTTGTCCTGTATTTCTTCTAAATTAATTTAAAATACAACTTAATAGTTCATAGGAGCAGCTCATATTGCTTTTTTCCTAGTGGGGTGTTGTGCAGAACTGTTCCAGTTGCTGACAGCTATAAAAGATGCACGGACTGCATCTGCATTAGCATTTCGGCTGTGACCAGCAGTGTAGCTCTGCTGTGAGTCTCTTCTCGTCTCCTGTTGTCACCCCCACGTACTGTTTGTTCAGATCACAAAGCTGTGTTGGTGCCCATGGAGTAGCTTCCTTCAGGGGAAACTAAACCAGGGCTCTGCTCCAGGGCTGGATTCAATGTGCTTGGTCTGTTTTGCAAGTGTGATGGTTCAAATCGATGATAGAGTCTCAGGGTAGCTTCTCACAGCAAAGTTATGCTTAGGAGTCTGGGCTAAGTCTAGTCTGACATAAAATCTGCAAATAGCATGTTGTGTAATTCCAGGGACCTCGTCTTGAAACAGCTTCAACCTGATGATGCCTGCCTACTGCACTGCTTTACATGCTGAGATTCGTGTGGTCGTACTGCTTCCTAAACTGCATGTTGCCCAGGGAATTGATTTTCTTTGTAAATGAGTGAGCTTCTGTGTTAAAATAAGTTGTATAACTTAGAGTATGAACATACTGTTAAAGATAACTGGATGTGGGAGTTTATGTGTATCCTCCCCTCAACCCTTGTTGAAATCAGCACTTTTCCATGGTGGGGAGGACTTCATAGCATTTTCTGACCTTAAGGAAACTACTTTTCTTTGTGGTGGAACTGATCTCAAAGTTATAATGCTATGGCCTTGTAGCTTGCACTTAGTGTATTACATTAAGTACGAATTTACAGTTGAGTGATTTTTGATAATGCAAATGATTCATTTGTGTTGTAGTGTGTCAGATGCTGAGATTGTCAGATGGCTGTTACATCTCAGCATTGCTCTGCAAGTTGTAATATATTTGATCTTAAGTATCAGCCATTCCCATAGAAGAGAAGGTGGTTAAACCCTGGAACAGGCTTCCAAGAGGGGTGGTCGATGCCCCAGGCCTGTCGGTGTTTAAAAGGCATTTGGACAATGCCCTTAACACGTTTTGGTCAGGCAGTTGGACTAGATGATTGTCGGAGGTCCTTTCCAACTGAAATCTATTCTAGTCTGTTGTCTCTTGGTGTCTCTGTCCTAGCCCTGTAGGTGCAGAATGCATATAGGTGTATATACGCGGAGAATGCATATAGATGTGTATAGGCAGAGAATGGAACTGAATTAGTTTCTCAGATGAGCTTCACAGCCTGCGTGATCAGAAGCAGTGATTTCTCTCAGTGACTAAGTGGCAGCTCACAGAAAGCCAGCGAACACATGGTCAGTGAATGGAGATACTTGGATATCCACCCTGAAGCGTAGGTGGCCTAAACACTGCAGCTTTCTTCCAGCTTTGCTCTCCCTCTGGTTTTGTTTACCAGTTTCCCCCGGACTTCCTGCCCAAGAATTTCTCCTTTCAGCCTGCTTAATAGGTTGGTGACAGTTGGCAGAAGGCACAGTTGAGCAATGATGCTCTTACTGAAAAACATGAAAATATTTTCCTGGTATCCATATAAAGATGCAGATGCTTCTATCTGACACTGAAAATTGACTTTCGTTGTTTCCTGACCCAATCCAGTGCCAACCATGCTGTTGTAACTCGTGATGGTATGAAGCTATTTTGTTGATGCCTTCGGCTCGTCAGCCTCTGCATGCAGCCTGGCAAATTTGAAATGGTGTAATTACCGTCTCCTTTTTTTTAAACAGGCAAGAGGACTCATACTATTTCTATTCTTTTTAGAGCTTGTCCTTGAAACACCTGTTTTTCAGTACAAGTTATTTTGCCTCTGGAAAGCAGTTAAACATCCTGGTGAAGTAGCTCCTGTGCATTAGAGAGGACACACATGTCTGGGTAAAATTCTGCCCCTTCTCTGTGCCACAGCCAATCTTTCTGGCTGATCACAGGTGGGAAGTCTGCCGTTGGCTCTGAAGCCAGGAAGGTTACCTGAAAATCCATCCACACTAGTGATATTTTTTGCTTTTAACACTAGGAAAACCAGGAGCTTCTGGGGAAACTGAAATGCAATTCAGTAACCACTAGTTGCTGAGTGCATTCTTCCACTGGGATGCTGTGAATCGTTACCCGAAGTTTGTCTTGCATCGTGTTTGCCTTTAGGTATTGCACATGTGCTTGTGAAGCCCTGAGTCAGACTTCATATTGGTCCTAAAAACAGCTTCTTCCCTTAATATAGTTTAGGCTGTTACTGCCTTTAAGAAAGGAATTTGAGTCCTTTTTTAGAAGTAGTGTTACAGCTGAGGATGCTTGCTGCATTGATGCAGGTTGTAATGTTAAGCTGAAACCTTAAAAATGTCAACAAAGTGGTAATGCAGTTTTTTTCCCCTCATATTATTTCTCATTTCCAACAGATTTGGCCTGGAAACATGATCAGGCAAAAAAAAATATTTAAATAGTGGCTTCTAGCAGCATTTTCCATGTGCAACAATTAGCCTAACATGTAAACTTTCTTGTATATTTATTACATATGTAAGTATTGATCTACCTGTACATGCCCTCGTGCTACTGGTTTTGTTTCCATTGTTGCTCTTTTGTGTCCCTGCACAAATTAGCATTAGGAAACAAAACTGAGAAGAAGCTGAACATGTTCTCATGCAGCGTCTTTAGGGACAGCTGGGCTGATCTGAAGGCAGGTTGCTGGCACAGATATATAGACCAAGGGACAGAGCTTCAGACAGTGAGTAGTGCCTACACAACCCAAAAAATCTAGAAGAGTTGTTTTTCAGTAGATGGTTGCATTGATTCTATTGTAATAGTGATTTTCTGTTGTGGTCTGGACGGTGTATGTAGACCAGCTCAAAGGAGAGGATTGTTTTGATGCCAATCCAGTTTTTACATATTTTTTTATTTAGTCTTCATTTGGCAGCTAGGGCACACTCCCTCATGTTCTTCAGTGCTGCAGGGCAGTTTGAGATGCATGGTGGTTTTTTGCCCTTGTTTGGAGCTGAAAACCCAAGTGCCTGTGCACAGGGTAGGCTGAGCCCTGATGGATTCTGACCTGTATTGAAAACAAACCCATAATTTTGACAAAGAAGTCAGAAGCTTCTATTCCTTAAAGTAGTATAGAAGTGAATCAAAACCATGTCTGTCCTAGCTGATCTTGTGCCCCATACCAATACCCAGTGCTCGCTGTGTCCTGGGGCTCTGCAGCAGCACAGCTCTTGCCTGCAGGCAGGACCTCTGTGGTACCTGGTGGTGACAGTGATGGAAGGGGTGAGGGACAGCTGTGACAGCTCCTGTGGCAGTACAGCCCTGAGAACACAGGAGGATGGACCCTGCTGGTCTGGCATTGCTGTCCTGGTACCTGAATAATGGGGGAAAAATCAACCCTTGCCAAACAAACAAGTTCAGACAACCCCTACTCCCAAAACTCTCTGGATTTTCGGTAGCATCTCTCCACAAGAGCCTCCTGACCGCACACCAGTGCTATCTGAAATCGCATCCCCTCACGTCCTGGCAGACAGCAACGTGCCAGTGAAAATCTGTGCTGTGAATGTTATCTAAAACCTTCCCTTCATCTTTTGGCATGCAAGAGTTTTTTTAGCACTTTGTTCCCTTCTGGGAAAAAATTGATGTTATTCTGTGATAAACTGTGTTTCTTTTCCCGTGATCGTAAGAGTCATAGAAACATTTCAGTTGGAAGAGACCCTCAGGATCATGAAGTCCAACTATAACCTAACTGATACCGTATCACATTCTGTGCAGCCAGCCAGCATTGCGGTCCTGAAGCAGCTCACCCGATCACCTGTGTGAGTGACACAGACGTGTGCAATTTTCCTTTAATGTGGAACTTCTTGAATACAAATTCTGACCTGTCCTTGCCCAGGGTATATTTGGAGATCAGTTGATCTTTGTACATCTTCTAGTGTTTGTGTAGTAGTTTGACTTCTTCATAGTTGCATCAAAATGTGTAATGTTTTGTGGGGGGTTTGTTTGTTTGTTTGTTGGGGTTTTTTTTAATATTCCAGTTTTTGTGTGAGCCTCACTTTTGTTCTTGCTGGCTTGCAGGCCAAAGCTTGTTGTGCTTCTTCTCACTGCCACATTGAAACTTGCTTGCTTTTACTCTTGACACTGAAGAAATCCTGATGCTCCTTTTCATTCTGAGAGAATAGTCCTCTTGCAAGATATTTAGAAGTGGTATTTTAAAATTATTGTTAGTATCTATTGCCAAAGAAAGAAATGTGTATCTGTTGACATGGAAATGGCTCATATCACTGCAGGTATCTGAGAAATGATCGTTCACTGAAATAGTTTGATTTTAATATGGTCAGACATGGTGATGGAATGGAAATGTGCCCCTTCAAAGTGGTGGCTCTGGTGGGGCTTGGCTCCACTCTTAATGGTTCCATTTTCTTTGTGTTATTTTGGCCACTTTCTCTAATTAGGACCAGCTGTAAGCTGCTGCAGAAGAAACACAGGTTGAAAACATGATGTCTGTCCAAAACTTAAACATTTCTCTTTAAAATTTTAAAACAGATGGAGTTCAGTAGGGGAGCACTGAGATGCATCATAAATACCAATTTATATATATACATACCCAGGTTAGTGTCTTCTGAACAATGGCTGACATTTGGATACTGGTAGATGGTGGATTAACTCGATAAGGGTATAAAATCATCATAAAAATCTGCTTCCTGGAATGCATGAGAGCATCTCTCAGAACTTCTGTATCTTTTTGAAAAATGGGCCTGAGCTCTCTAAGTAATTTAATACAATCTTTTTGATTTTCCTTTTTTATCTGCTGGATCTTTTGAGGTTGCACAGAAGCATTGAAAAGATCCTTGTCCTTCATGCTTCTGTCCTGTAGCGCATACTTAACTGGGGGAAGAGATCAAGCATTATCTTACACTCTACTGGATTTTCAACAGCTATTTAAAGAATTGTGCTTTAAAATATTTCATATTTACAAAGAAACTGCTAATAAATGTGGCATTTAGGCAATGCCATTCTACCTTCATTATGCTGAAAGTGATCAGAAGGGTTTCCCCTTGCTGTAAGGCAAGCAGCTTGCAGATTAGATGTGTTCCATAGTACAGGAGAGACCTTGAACTGTCCATTAGGGAGTATTAATTCTATTTTTCCTAAAACCAGCATTATGACATGGGAAGGTACTATAATGCTGCACAAAACAGCAGACAAAAGGTATTTTTTGTTTAAATTCCATTTTAATTGGAGCCTTTGTTCACCAAGTTAGTCACAGCTAATGACACAGGACATCCATGTGTCAGGTTTTGAAATTATTTTTAAAAAATGATCTAATGAAAGTGAGGCCTACTGTATGTTTTCTGTTAATCAACAGGCAAAAATATTGCAGCTGTACAAATAATTGTACATATGTCCAGCTACTTATTGTCAGTCTCACTGACACTAGCAAGAATTACTCTTGCGGAACTATCTGAAGTTTATACAGAGACAGTCTCTTTCTAATTTGTGAAAACCAGTAAGACTTTATGGAGAAGGTTCATTAAAAATGGTCAGTGCATCTTGCTGGAAGAATTTTGTTGCTACCATTGACAGCATTATGAAATAAATCAAGAAGTGACTAATCTGATTCTCCAGAGGCTTTCTTCTTTGTGCAAATAAACTGGTTCCGTGCTGGTTTTGCATTGATACTAATTATTATATCTGATACAAAATTGTGAAGAATCATATTTTATTGTGAAGTACTTGATTATGTCTGAAACTTCGGAGTGGCTGGAATGTAAAAATTCCTGTAAGCTGTATGTGAATCCTCCAGAAAGAGGAAGATTTGAAAACTGTTACAAACATCAGCTTTTCATAATCTTCAGTTGTCATGATAAAACACTTATTAGGATCATAGCCCAAGAGATTATCATCAGTTCTCCGCATTTTCAAATTGTAAATTATTACTAGTTGAGCCAGTGATAATACTTAAGCAGGTGGCTGATTTAGAATCAAGCAGGTGGTTGCTCCAGTGAGATACAATTTGCAGTAGCAAAAATTTGGCCCTTTGTTTGTGTCTTCTGGATCATAGACAAGAACCAAACGTCCACTACACTGTGGATTTTTCACACTTGATAAAAATGGCCATGCAGTGTCAGACAGAGTCTGTCTCATTGCCATTCTGTCTCTATAGTGGCCAACACATGCTGGATGATAGCTACGCTTTTGGTTTTGCATCTGCCATTTTATACAGCTCTTTTTTCTGTCTTATCTTGAAACAACCATGGTCTCTACTCACCTTCATTGTGTCACTTGATTTTATGAAACTTTTGTTACATTTCTGTCACCTAATCCAGCTCCTTTCTTCCAGCTTGTAGGGTGATGTACTTGATTTGTTGCTTTCATCTGTAGCTAAAGCAGAGGCTGATTATACTAACTAAGGCAGAATCACATTGAAGAGACTGTTAATATTAGTTTGTAGCGAATCCGAACATAACTACACTAATATGGTATAATTGTATATCCATTTTAGTACCCAGGGGCCTAGTAAAGATGGTATTAGCACTGCTGTGTATCGGAATAGTTCCATTAATTTGGTTGTTCTTTTTGCCTTTTTCTCAGTCTTTCCTTATGTCTCCCATATTCCTTTTTTGAGATGAGGGGGAGAAAGCAAAGGGGACCAGAACTTCGTACAGCTCTTTACAATCTTAGAATCACAGGATGCTTTGGGTCAGAAGCGAACTTGAAGATGATCTAGTCCAACCCCCCTGCAATGACCAGGGACACCTTCCACTAGACCAGGTTGCTCACAACCCCTTCCAGCCTGGCTTTGAATATTTCCAGGGCTGGGGCATCCACAGCTTCTCTGGGCAGCCTGTTCCAGTGCCCCACCACCCTTACGGGGAAGAATTTCTTCCTTGTATCCAATCTAATCTACTCCCTTTTAGTTTAACAGTATTACCTGTTGTCCTGTCACTATGGTCCCCGGTAAAAAGTGTTTCCCCATCTATCTTGTAAGCCCCTTTTGTGTATTGAAAGGCTACAATAAGGTCTCCTTTATTGCTGTGTCATAGTTCATACCAGTTATGGGAGTTGTCAATTTTTTCACTTGCTGATGTCAATATTGATTTATATTCTCTACAGAGGTTATAAATTCAGGGTAAAAACTGTCGGTCTAGTGTGAATGACAGGTTCTTGATTAATGAAGCCTAGGACTGAAATTACAAAAAGAGGCGGATGTGCTGGTGGTGATACGGAGATGGCTGAGATTTACAGGATCTTCATGTAGGGATGTTTTTCAGTAACTGTTGCTTGAGATAACTGTGAAAATAGTGCTATTAATACATATTGGAAGGCCAGTAAGGTTTTAATAGAAGTAGAAATGCACTGTCACAAAGTGTCGTGATATTCTGTTAATTCCTAATATTCAGTTTGATGGAGTTTTTTTGGCTACGGTGAAGGACCAGACCTAGTTTTTTCATAGGGTTGTAATAACTGGTACCAGCACAAATCTGAGAATGATGTAGGTTTCATGTGAGAATCATGCAGATGACCTCTCAAGGTTGTGTAATCTCATCTCCGATCAAAGCCGGACAAGTCAGAGCAAGGTTCTCCTGAACTTTTTCAGTGAAATTTTGACCACGACCTGTCTGCATCTCTCTGTCTGTGTTTGACCACTTTGGTGGTGCAAAATAAAGAGACAACAACCTCACATCTGGTCCAAATTTTCTGCATTCTAATTTGTCCTCCCCCTGCACACCTCTGGGGAGCCTGGGTCTCTTTCTGGCCCTCTGCTAGGTGGCCTTCTCTGCTGAAAAACATGCTGTTGTTGAGTAGAAATGGTTGTTTTAGAGACCTCTTGTGTTTCTGGTGGAACATGGTTAATACTAACATGTCGTAAGTTAGCTGATACTCTAAGTTAAGATGCGATTTCAGGCTGCAGTTCAGTGAAATGTTTAAGCATGTATCTGTTCTTCTGTCTTCAGTGGAACTCAGCTTTGCGCTCAAGTTTAAATGCTTCCTTTTTTTGAAGTAGTTTCTTAAGACTTACTGTTTTTAGTTCCAAACTAGCCTGCTGTGCTGTCATCTATACATCCATTGATGGTGCTATCTTCTTGTTATAAGTCAAAGTTCAAGTACTTTGTCTCTAACCTAAAGTGATTGTTTTTCTCCTCTCTGATAGCTTTGGAACCCAACTGATCTGTGCTAGAATTATATTGATTTCAAAACACATTGTTAAAATCTGTTTAAATGTGAACCTCATCTCTGATGTAACTTTTTTCTTTACTTTTATTTTTAATGAAGCTCTCATGCTAATGGCATCTAAATTTTCGAAAGTCAGAGGAGTTTTACAGGCCCCTAGATAAACTGGTGTTTTTAAAATGTTTTTTAAGGTGATGCTCTAAACTAAATGTGCTATTAATAAAGTTAAAAAAAGAAGTGAACATATAACAGATTGTATCCAAAAGTTCCCATGGAGACTTCTTTTGTTGACCTCCAGGCTCCTTTCTTGGTTCTGTTGAATTTCCCTTTTTCCCCTTCCTACTGGGAATTTGTCCCTGTATCTCATTTTTTTGGAGGGCAAGGAGTAGAAATCTATTTTTACTGTTAAACCACTGACTTAGGGCAGGAACACAGATATTTCATTTGGCAACAAGGGATAGAAGGGAAAAAAAATTGCTAAAGTAAGACTTTTGGTAGAAAAAAAAAACCAAAAATATGTAAGGCGTGAAGGATGTTGCCCAGGAATTAAAATACAGTATTTGTACAAGTATTAATAGAGTAACAGCTGGGTAGATCAGCCTGAGAGTAGGTTACTGACTGGGTTGGAGGGAACTCTGAGTCATCACCTTTTTTTGATGCCCTTTTAATTGAAAAACAAGAGATACAACACCACCAAAAAAAAAGACACTTTTAAACTGTCCTGGCTGTGATTTTGTTTAAATTATCTTTCTTCAATTTGCAATGAAAGAAAAAAGGCTTTCCAATTCCAGATTGCTGAATGCTCTGCACTTCATCACTTGATGAGAGATGGAGTGGGAAGCTCTTGAGGCTGTTGCAACATCTGGCTTAGTTTGGTTGTGTCTGTGTGTCGAGGATTAGGATTGCGGGGTGACAATCAAACCCTGGCAGATGCATTGTTAACCTCCTCTCCCCCCCACTTCCCCCTTTTGCCCCTCCCTCTCCCCCCTTCCCACTCAGGACAGGCGATTGGGAGGGAAAGAAGGACAGAGAGAAGAGAGTTGGAAAAGTTAAAGATGTTTTACTAATGCTACTAATAAGAATAGAGAAAATAATACAAAATATACAAAACCAATCTTGTAAGCCTCAGCAACTGCAGAGCCAGCACCCAAAGTCCTGGATTAGACTCTGTAGCCAACTGGAGCTGGATTCAGTCTCTCACTAGGCCTCAGTTCGCAGGGACGACCAGCAAGGTCCTCTCCTAATGTCAGCCATGAGGAAAAAAGGGAAAAAGGGGCAAAAAAGGGCAAAGGGCCGAGATCCTCGTGATCTCCCACTTTTATATGAAGTATTCACGTGAATGGAATGTTATACACCGTTGGTCAGTCTCTCGGTCATCAGTTTTCTCGTTGCCCCTCTCGCGAGATGTCCATCCGTGCTTATCAATAAGTTTGCATTCCATTGCTAGGTTTAACCAAAACATGCGTTGGGTTCTCCAGGAAAATGCAGCTAATATGAAGGCTTTAGCTGACAGGCAAATTCACTAAAAGAGAAACTTGTTTTCAACCAAACCAGAACACTGTGTAGTGCTGACTACATCATCTTACCTTTCCTCATTGGCTTTCTCCATTTTTAAGTGAGGGTGACGTTCGTGTCTCTTGTGTAAAGTGGTTCTAGAGCAGCCCGTGAAAAGAAATGTGTGTTTGCTAGAACCACAGGGCCGCCTGCAGGTATATGCATGCCCACCTTAATACCTATTGCTTTATTACCAAGGTGCCTGCCACAGCGGGAACAGGAGCACAATGCAATCTGTGATTTTCTCGATCCCTACCTCAGTTTTCCTATTAAAGAACCAGGTAAACCTCCCACTCCTCAGCTCGGACGGTCCCGCACCAGGGTCCCTCTTCCATGCACACAGAATCTCGTCTGTCCTTGTGGCCACTTCTCTCAGCTCCTGCTGCCATCATGTAAATGGCCCCCTCCTCTCTGTTTGTTATTGATTCTGTCACGGTTTCTCCAGTTTTAAAGGACTACATTACAGTAATTTCTGTTTTTTCTGAAGAACGTGTCATACACAGCCAAAATGCCCTCCTTTTTTGCTTCCCTACTTGTCAGTCCTTCTTGTCCTATTCAAAGATATTCTTAACTGCTGCCGCCTTTGTGCAAGCACTCAGTCATGGATTTTCTGTCACCAAAGCTTTATATCAAAGAATGTGATATGAAGGGATTTTTTTTTTCCTTTTACAGATACAGGAAAGTTGCTTTGTTTTCAGGATTCCCAAGAGACCAAGCTAACTTGCTGTCGAAACAAACCAAAAAAATTTCTTTATTGTTAGTCTTTCTGTTCTCAGTGTGTGGATTAAAAGGCTCATTTGGAGGGACTGTTTATTTGCGATCTAGCTTTCCTGAGCCAACAAAAGAACTCTTTCAGTTCAACTAGGTGTGGAAAACCTCCTTGCACTACTTAACTCTCTAGAACCAAAATGGTTATGTCTAATTAGCTTTTATTTGCTTTTAGAGCGGGCTGTCTTGTTATACCATTTATACCATACATATTTGCTGTGGAAAATCAGAAAATGCTATAACTCAATTATTAGGCAATGTAATGGTCTTTTCTCATTCTTGGCTGATAGGGGGCTGTACTGTAAAAAAAGACTGAAACAAGCAACACTTTTGAGCTTTCTCAACAGATTAGAGAATTCTATGAGGTAGAAAGCTTCCTCTATTGTTGAGAGTGTACTTAGGTAAAATTGTTTTGTATCTACTGAGGATAAATAATGCAAGTTTGATCTTAAAGCTACTTCTGTTTTCCTGTGATTTGGTGGATTTTACAGAAAGGCATTGTGAAAATGAATGAAGTTGATACTTTAGGAAAGTAATCACGTAATAGGCTTGTAGAGAGAAAGGGTGTTTGCTTTATTCTGTCATTCATATGCAGAAAATAATAGCTCGGTCTAAGAGGAGGAGTCTTAGGCAGAGGAATGTTCTGCAGATGATGCAGAGAAAGCGGGGCTGGAAGCTGTTGTTCTGAGGAAACGCAAACCAGAGAAATTGCCCTGTCTTCTGTTATCCAAACCACTATCCACAAGTTTCTCTTTTTTGTCCCATTTCTAACTGTAGACTTGTTCTTTGAAGATTTATCTGGATGGAAGAGAGGGTATTGACTGGCATTGGGACAAGAATGGGTCTGAGAAGCTGATCTGAAGGTTAAGTTTAATTGATGAGCGAGTGTCTCATTGCTTGGCCGAGCCTTTTTGGAAACACTCGTCTACAGCAAGAACACAAAATGCTGGCCGGAGCCCTATATTGTTTTAAGCTGTTGCTCCAAGCTGTCACCTAGATTCGCTGGCAGAAGCATGTTTGAACCTGCAAATGACTTTGGCAGAGCCCCATCTCGAACCATAGTTGCCTGGCTGTGGAATTTTGCCAAGTATTGTACTAATAATTTGAGGGATGGGGGATCACAAGGTTTCCAAGCAGCAGATGTCTACCTGCATTTTCTGTGGGATTTTTTAGGTTGACTTTATGTCTATCTACAATATTTTTATTCCCCTGGAAGTATATGCAGTATGTTTTCAGAGGGAGATGTTGAAACATCACTAATATCCATTCTTCTGCTTTTTAGCTTTTGTTACTTAAACTCCTTTTAAAACCAGGGTTTGTTTTGTCATTTTTTGAAAAGTCTCTATATCTTTTAGTTGGCAGTGTGTCACACCCAAGCTCCTCTGATTGCCACACAATCCATTTTACCTACAGAAGAAAATCAACATGCCTTACCAGGTGATTCCCAATTTCTAAGCCTAACTTGTGGGTTATGCCTAATAACACGAACAGCAGCTAAATCATAGGAAGCTCTCATTAAAAGCTTCAGATATCCACTTGTGAAATGTAAGATTTGGAAAGCATCACTCTCTTTCAGAAGTAAAGGTTTGCAAGAACAGGGCTTCCCACCCTATTTAGCTCAGTGTAAGCTAATAAGACTTTTTGAATGTGAAGCCGAACTCCCAAATTCTAATTTTGGCTTTTGCTTGTAAGGGTGAATGTCTTGCTATACAGACAGTTTAGACCAGGCTGAGAAGAAGCCAATTAGACCACAATGATCCATTTAATGTATCACCACTATATATAATGTCACCTTCTACAACAGCATTGTCCTTGTTTTTCCAATGTTCTTTATTGCTGCCATTTGCACTGTCACTACATCAAGATTCAGCTGCCCTTTACTGCAGCAGATTTTGAACCCTTGTAAACATATGCATTATGGAAATTTACTTCAGATAAAGTAATTACCTGAATCTACAGCACAAAAAGTCCGACTAAATCTAGTCTCATTAAATTATTCATGATATTAGGAAGTCTCATCCTTTGACTTCATTTTTGTTCGTAGATTAGAAGGAGGAAAGCAAACATTGCTGTGGTTTCTCAAGCTCAAATGGAGTAGTTCAAATGCAAGGATGTTTCTAATCTAGCAGAAAAGAAAGCAACAGCAATTAAGACGGAACTATCATGAACAAAAAATTTTGACTTTTTTTTTTTTTTGGTGATATATCTTTTGCATCATCTGTTTCCCTCTAGTTTTGTGAGCAATTAAGTCGTTTTATGCTATTTTAATCTATTGTAATCGCTAACAGCAGATTTAACGGTTATCAGAAGCTCCTGAAGTACACTTTCAGTCTTCAGAAGACTTATTTTCAAAAGAAAAATGTATTTAATTCTCAAAACTTGTTTTTTATGTTTTAGATTAGACTCATTCTCTGTAAGCAACCATATTTTGCCTAGAGTTGTTTGGTTTTAAGGTTGTAAAATAACAAAAGATGGATGGCAGAATTGAAGACAGGAAAATGCAGACATAATATAATTAGTTTTAGGGCTAGATAATTTTAATAAAACATTTCAAACTCATTTTCTGTTTTAAAAACAGCCACCTTGCAGTCAAAGTCCTGTGGGTTTTTTAGTGGAGTTTGTAAAGCTCGTTTAATATAGAGATTAATGACTTCTTTTATTTCTTTCGTTGCATTTATTGGTTTGTAAACCTGAAGGCTGTGAATTTTATGAAAGAAAATCCTTGAATTTTGTGTATGCCTATTGATATGTGCAGTTGCCATGGTACAGATTTGGAGTGAAACTTTAAGATCCCTGCCTTGAACCAGTATGATGATTTTTAGCATCATGTTTCTGATCCAATTAATCAGAAGTCTGAAAAATTACAAGTACTGAATTTAACTGAGTGGATGCTTGGAAAGTCTGAAGTTCTAAAGTAAAGCTCTGGACTTTACTATGTGGTGTTAAACCTTCTGCAGGGCCTCCCTTCAGGCGCACAAACCGATTTGTGTGATGAAGTTTTGTTGAGAGTTCACGACTCCCTCTGAGTCTCAAACCATTGTCTGGGAGCAGCTGCTTTAATTTCTAGCTATTCAGTTTAATGCCTTCTTTTCAATTGTTTTGTACAATGCTGGATTTGAATAGAGTTTTATATAACTTCCATCAAATAGCTGAGCGGATCAGGAATTGTTCAAAACCTTGCATCAGTTCCTTAGGACGTTTCTGCTTCCTCTCCTAGCAGCCCCTGCTGCTGGGGCAGAGTTCCAGGTTATTAAATAAGTGTACTCATTGATGGTGGACTTCAAGCTTTAGGTTGATTGTAAGGTCCTGTGGAGATAAAGATGGATTTTGAACTTCGTTAAGGACTTTATAGAAAGCTTGTAAGGAATGGAGGGCATCTCATCTGCATTCAGCAGCCTGAGTTCGTGACTGATGCTGCAATTGCCAGATAAAGGTTTTTAGGCCTGAAGGCTCCGGGCCGAGCATGAAAACCTGAAAGCTGTTTTTGTGGACTGAGGTTCATGGTTGCGTTTGTTAGTAAATTCTCTTTGTGAAGCTTGAAGTTGAAGAGAAACCCAAGGGTATGTCTGAGCTTCAGGTTGCTCCTAGCTGACAGCCGGGGCTGGTTTTGGTGTTTTGTCCACCGAGGAAATGCCAGTTTGACCACTGAACCCTTTGGTATACTTGTCTACCCAGTGTTATCATGTGTCTTGCTTGAGAATATCTTATCAGATATGTAGATGGGCTCTATTTACTGTGTTCAGTTTTGAGCTCCTCATCGTAAGAAGCACATTTTGGTACTGGAGGGAGTTTAGAGAAGGGTGACGAAGCTGGTGAGGGGCCTGGAGCACCAGTGTGATGAGGAGCAGCTGAGGGAACTGGGGCTGTTCAGCCTGGAGAACAGGAGGCTGAGGGGAGACCTTATCGCTATCTACAACTACCTGAAAGGAGGCTGTAGCATGGAGGGGGTTGGTCTCTTCTCCCAAGTAGCAAGTGATGGGACAAGAGGAAATGGCCTCAAGTTGTGCCAGGGGAGGTTTGGATTGGATATTAGGAAAAATTTCTTCATGGGAAGGGTTGTTATGCACTGGGACAGGCTGCACAGGGAAGTGGTGGAGTCACCATCCCTGGAGGTGTTTAAAAGGTGCGTAGCCAAGGTTCTCAGGGACCCGGTTTAGGACTAGAGTTAAGTGATGATTGGACTCGATGATCCTGAGGGCTTCTTCCAACTGAAACGGTTCTATGATTCTATTTGTATTTACTCAAATAGAGACATTTTGAAGGTCATGCTGTGGCTCTGTGACACAGCAGGTGGAATTGTCTGAATGTTAATGGTACTTGGGAACCACCTGGAAAATTTCTATGGCTCCATTCTGCTGTTAATAGTAAAGAAGCAAATTTAAGTGGTGATACAATTGAGATGTGAATTAGAAATACCATAATTTTAAAATGAAGATAGGTTTTTCTTGGCAGGTCTGATTATTGTTCAATGAAGAGAATGTTATCTAAACCCACTTCTTGAGTTCCCCTGTTGAAACTGTTCACAGATTGTCACCTTTCTGAAGTTGAAACTCTTTGCATATGTAAATTGTTCTTCTCTAACAGATCCATATAGGTTTTTTATACTGAATCAATACATTTAATATTTTCTGTATTTCAAGGAAGACTTTGAAAATGTAAAAATGCAGATCCTTCTCACTATTTTTTTTATGGCAACTATTTTGACTGTTGTCATCTGTATTAGGTATTCTGAGTGGAAGTACCAGATATTATAACATGTATAAAACAGAATTTTTCACCAGACTATGTTCTGCACTAAATACCAGCCTGGACAGAAACAAGTTCAAGTAAATAAGGGAGTAAGTAAATAAGGGAGTCAAGTATCTTAAATTTTTGCCTGATGTCATATAGATTCCTGTATTACTTTTTTTTTTTTTTCTGAAATAGGATACTTTGAAAATTTGAAATTACCAGAGAAGAAAACTTGCTCTGTTTTCCAGAATTTTTTTTTTTTTCCTTCATTGAGAAGCTGTTTTCTGCTTTTTGAATGCAGTCTCATACCATTACTGCCAAATGTGTGGGAAAAACAAAAAAGATGCTTCCTCTGTTGACCTTACAGCTGTGCAGAAGATTTATCCTGTACCTTCAAAGTACCCACACTTGCAACTGGTTTGTGGAAACTTGGTCTTTGGGGGCCAAGTGAGAACACTTTATCTGCAAGATCCAGATCTGAGCAGTGAATAATGGCATTTCTGAAATAAGCTCTCAATAACAGTGGGAACTTTTAGAAAGAAAACAATGATATTTTGTGATAACTTGAGCACATTCAGCTGCAGCAGCTGTGCAGCCTGTTAGTATGATATAGGAGAGCTGCACATTTGCTACCAGGAGTATATACTGTGTGCAAAAACAGTTTTATTTTTTTGCCTGGACTTCCTGAAAATCATCTTTGTGGTACAGTGTGGAAAAGCAGAACTGAAATGATTAAGTTGTTAAAAAAAATTGAAATAATCCAAATTTGTTTGAAACTAAGATTCAAAGCCTGTTATGCCTGGGAACATTGTCTTGATAGTGATCACTTAAGCACTATTAAAGAACTATTATGTATTCTTTTGTTTGTTGTTTTTTTCTTTTTTTTCTTTTTTTTTTTTTTTTTTGAAGCTGGACCTGTGATCTGCAGAATGCTAACATACCCTCCAACTCGAAGAGCCTTAATTGTGGGTTGTGGTCTGCAGATGTTTCAACAACTGTCAGGGATTAACACCGTCATGTATGTATTTACTGCTTGCTTCTCTTTATAAAATATAAGAAAAAGACAGTGAGACTAATAGCAGTTACAGATGGGCTTCTGGACAAAATCTGAAATGTGAAAAACTCAGTGTGAAAGCTGTAATGTTAGTTTGAAATCTGGATACTGACATATCTGACATCTCAGAAAACTGATACAAGAGAATGTTAGTATAAAGGCAAACATTTATATAGAGATGAGAATGTAAATTATACTTTGGGAGATGTCTTAATATGTGTTAGGTTTTTACGATCAAACCTATCTATGTCTGGATGAGAAAGTACACTTACAGTTTGATTTTGTGTGCAAGTAGATCTAAATACTGCGAGGGTTAGATTACTGACCATGCAAATGAGATGGAAGATTACTATGAAGTGCTAAAGGAGGTAAGATGCTGAGGGAAGAAGCATTTCCCGTTTTTCCATGGTTCTGTTACATGTATGAAGACTTTTGGTAAATGCTGAAGTGAAGAACAATGTATTGGGTGTTGTGATGAGCTCTCAGCTCACAAGAGGAGTAGCTCTTGGTAAATGTGCAGGGCACAAGACCTAGTTGAAGACTGAATTACTGTTGAGCTGCCCTACAAAGTAAATATAATGAGTACAATTTCAATATTGTTTTAAGAGGAAGTGTAAAATATGTTGCAGTAATGTTTTATGGAGAGAACTACATCTAAGGGAGCAAGCTTATTAGGAAATAGTTAAAAATAATGACCAAAAGGATGAAGCCTTTTGTGGTATCAAGAGCTACCACGTTAAATGTTAGAGTAAATATCTGCCATCTGTCACAAGGAGGGGAAAAAACCCAAACTCGTTATTGTTAAACTGCAAAGAAGAGAGATCTGTAAGAGTTAAAGAGAGACTTTATGAAGCAGAAGTTGCAACCAAATGTGGGAAACAAAAGAAGGCATAACTGGTAAGTTATGTGTGAAAAACAGAAGATAGGCACAGAAGGAGCTTGGAGAAATTCTTCAGGCACATCAGAAGCAAGAGACCTTGTCGTCTTCAGGCCCAGTGAGGATCAAGATGGTGTGAGAACACTAGCAGAAGAAAAATCTTTAGCAGCAAATCTTACAAAGACTCTTTTTGCATCTGTGTTAATTATGGACTGTACATGAATGTTCTTGCACTGTAGCTTACTTGAGATGTCTCAGATGGTCTGTTTCAAATTCAAGTGTTACGGAAACAACTTTTAGAACAAGCTGATTAAAATGAGTAATAACAACTTGCTTGGACTAATCAGGGTTCACCCAACAGGTCTGGAGTAATTTGAATACATAATCACTGAATTTGGAAATGTTGATTAATCTGCGTGAAGCTACAGCCCAGAAAGTTTTGTTTCTGTCCTTATCAAAATTAATTAAAACTGTCATAGAATCAAATGAGAAGATATGTTTATAAATATGAAATTGAACATGGACCTGAAGAATATAAAATAATAAAGAAGAGCCAACATGATTGTTGTAGACAGATTATAGCTTGCAAATTGATTGGATGTGAGTTTGCGGTCACGTTAGAACTGTATATCCCATATGAACTAACCCTCCTAGTCTATGACAGCTGCTGCCAGAGTTTCTTGAAGAAACCAGATGGTCACAAAAGTAAGAGAGAAGCCCTCTCAGGTTAATAACTTTATAAGATGAGAAAAATGAAGATAAGAATAAAAGATCAGTTATCACAAACCAAGAACAGACTCCCACAGGGATCTTTGTGGAGATATTGCTGTTCTAATAAGTCCATGAGAGGGGCTAAACAGCAAAATAACAGCTTGCAGTTGTACACCATTCATGATATTGAGACCCCCAAATCCATGAACATGAACAGTTGTGGGAAGATAATACAAGATAACAAATTAATAAAATGGCAAGTATATTAACGATACAGTATTATACAATAATTCTTGCAGGAGAGAACTGGCTAACTGACATGCACGGCAGTCTAAATTGTTACTGCTTAAGAGGTCTTGAAGTTGCATTATGGTTCTATACAAACACAATGACTTCCATGACTGATCTGCAGTAGCACAAACATTGCAGTTGTCTTCTCTTTTAGTAAGGATAGACCAACTTACATATGGGGAGAGAGATACCTGTATTTAAACAGGATGTTTAGGACTCTGCAGCTTCGAAGAGAAATGAGTTCAGAAATGTAAGAGGCGTATAAAGCTACTAATGTATAGAGAAGATGAAGAGAGTATGATTATTTATCATATTTTATAACAGTTTTGATGACTTGTAGCTCTTACCCAGCAGTAGGCTTAAAATAAATATTTTTTCATGCGACACGTAATTACATAGTGAAATTCATTGCCAATGGATCTTACAGATGCCAAATGCAGAAATAAGTTTAGAAGTTAATTAGGGAAACTTATATAATAAACATTATGAAAGTGTTATTAAACACCATGTGGATGCAACCTCTAGCCATGGACAGTCACATCTTGGTTCTTACTACTTTAGGAAGCCTCATTAGGTTAGAACAAAACCTTGACAGTTCACAAGGTTTATGACATTGGTAGGTTGACTTTGTTTATTTTAAACTTCACGTCTTTTAAAATCTCAAACTCCTTTCTATGTAGGAGGTTTTACAAATAGTTTGACCCAATTTGCTTGTGGACATGTAGGAGGACAGAATTACAACCATAAACCATAGCTGAATCTTAGTTTTAAAATAAGAAAAAGCCTGTAATAAACACATGAAGGCACTTTTGTTAAGGGACTGGCTTGTAAACTAATTGCAATATCCAGTTTTTTTATAATAAGCCAGTGTAACTGAATTTTTAGTTATTGAGTATGCAAGACATTATATGGAAGGACATTTTTCAAATATAAGTAAGCATCTGTCTATTGATGGTTTGCTTACATAAAAATTGGTGATTGCTTTAAATGCAGTAATTAAATTGTACCTTAAGGAACTGTCATGTTGTATTAACTCTCAAAGTACTGTTTTCCTCTCCATTGTATTTGGTTGTGTTTTTCTGGGGTTGCTGTTTTGTTGCATCAAGAAAACCAACATTGGTTATGTTTCAGGTCGTAGGATTGCGTGGACTTGCCTTCAGTGGTTTTGCAAACTCATCTACCAAAAACAGTGACAAAAAACGTTTTGATGGTTCACTGTAAATTTGGTGCAGCTGTGAATCTTCTTCACTTGGTGTATGCCCTTTTCTAGGTCATAGGAGAAGCGGTTGATGGCCCTGACTTGCTGTTGCCCAGAGAATTTAGGCTCTGGTTGCCTCCTTCTTCGTTATGTATTTCCATGGGACTCTTCTACACTGTGACCAGTTAACATGGCAGCATCCATGATGAGTCCTGACTCGTTCTAATCTTCTGGCTTGAGGATTTCCACTATTTCTGATGTAAAATAATTTGTTAAATCTTGTATTTAACTGTAAGAAAGTGAGGCCATAGGAGTGAGTTTGTATGTCTGTGAAAAATTCATTAAAAAAGCTTCCCAACATAATCAAACCACAAGGCAGGGAAGTGAAATGAAAATATAGGGAAGAAAACAGTTGTGGAATGATTTAATACTTCCCCGATTTATGTGAGTAAATCTTCTATTTTAGAAAACAGGAGTTTGAATCAAAAAGTATGGGTGTTAGAGGTAGCAAGTTATATATATGAGTTTTTCAGGGGTCTAAAAATAATCACTGAGTGTAGCCAGTAGTAGAAGAGATCATAAAAAGCAGAAAATTACCTACAAGAAACACATGAAGACAACAACAAAAATCTAGACCTTCAATACTTAAGTGTTTAGAAATCTGTTACACGTTTTCTGGTTAAAAATTAGATATCGGTAGTGAAGCCAGTGAGAGCAACAAACTCCATGTGTAGGTGGATGTCTCTTGAGGATGGGGAGAGGAAACCTAGAAGAACTTATTCTAAGAGTTCATGCTGTTGTGCAATAAACTGATCTAGATTATGCACAGGAATAGTTTCATATTGTGTTTGAATCAGCCATGTATGTGTGGAACATCCAGCCCCAAGGAATCAGGAACTCTTATCACGAGCAGGATGTTACTGAGCTGGTGAGAACGGCATGTGGAGCAACCTCTGCATTGAGGAGGTGGATCTAAAAGAGAAACGAAACGTAAAAATAGGCAAAGGAGATTGTGACTCTCAGAGGAACAAATTCTAGCATGATAAATTTAGTCAGTAAAAGAATAAAACTCAGTGACCTATAGCTTTACCTAAGAATAAGGGTACCACTGCTTTTTGATAGAGTGCCTGAAGTAGAAAAAAATGTTTCCTTTTGTCATGGCTTTTGCTGGTTTAACTGACCTGTAAAAGATAAAGTCATACAATTTTAGACAGATATTTCTCACATTGGTCTGAGCAGTTCTGAAATGGTTTAACTTTTAAGTTTCTTATCATCCTCGTATTTTCTCATCTTGAAAAGTGAAGCTCAGTGTTTGAAGTCTGAAGTCTCAACTCTGGCTGATAGGAGACTGAAAAAGGCCCTGTGAAGGAAGTTATATTCCAGGATAGCAGTTACTACAATTCTGCTTTTTAATAGTAACATATCGAAGAATTCTGTTAAAACAGTGATGTGTAGATATTTTCAAGCCCACAGTGGCTCATAGTTAAAACTTAGGGGAGGAGGACTATTTTAAGGTAAAACTTTAAGCTAATTTTTACATCAGTTTTCTTCTTCTTTAAAAAAAAAAAAAAAGGAAAAAAAACCCACAACGCATTTCCTGGGGTGTGGGAGGACGAGAGAGCTTTGAGGATTTGACTATTTCATATCATTTGGTGAAAAACATCGATAGAGTATATTGATGTTTTAGCTATATGCTCATGTTCCTGCAGGACTAGGACTTTGAAAACACTCTTGGTACTGTGCAGCTTCATTGCAGTAAAAACAAACAAACAAAACAAAATATGGGGAAGAAAGCTTTTGGAAAAAATCCGAAGTTATCTTGAATACTAAGCCGTAATTTAGCCATGATTGGAGGGAGTTCAGTATTGTTTTGTCAGAGCTGCACGCAGGTCTTGTGGCTTGTGCTGGAGTTTCTGCTGCTCTTTTGGGGGCTCGCTAGTTCTGAGCTGGTGGCCGTTCCCTCAGGCTGCCTGTGCCCTCAGGACTATAAATCCGAGATAAGATTGAAGAGACAGTTGTATCATCTTGATTGTTCTTATTCTCAGGAAACTTTAGGCAGACTGGATGAAAGCCAGACATAATATTTGGTTCTGCAGTTGAAACACTAAACTAGATGTGATGCTAATTTTGTAATTTGCTGTTATCTTTTCACATTGTGTTAGAAGAGCTTTCTGTGACGGAAGAGTGGTATAATGTGTCAACAGGGAGAGCTTATGGCCTTCAGCATTTTTGTTAAACTTGTATTTTTCCTGGTGGATGTGATCTGTTATTCCTAGTTAATGAAATGTCTCTTTATTGTTAAGATATCCTTGCATCTCCTAAAAGTTAAGTGAATCCACATGTAAAACGTATTGGTGTTCAGATGTGGTCCAAGAATGCTTTTGAGCTCTAGCTGTCTTGCTTTTTAATCTGTGCAAGCAAACAAAAGAACAAAAAGAATGAGATGATAAAAAGAAGCATCTTTTTCCAGCTGGCAAGAAATAGGGAGTGGAAGAAAATACTATATGGAGAAGGAAAAAAGCTCAGAGTAATGAGAGAGGAGAAAAAGCTGGATAAAAGAGAGAAGGAAAAGACAAAAGAGGACAAGAGGAGGTTATGTAACCAATGGGAATTGAAGGTTTGAAGATAAGAATATTAAAACAATTAACATGAAAAGTGAATGAGTATCGCATTGAATGTAAATGAGAGAATGAAAGAGAACAGGAGTGGTACTGGAAAGAAGCCAGGATACTTCTGAAGTTGAATAGAGGCTAGAGAGTAGTTCAACGGAAGCAAAGCACAAATCCCAACAGGTTTAATGGCTGTGTCTATTGTGCAGCAGTTGCAGAGCTGGAACCCATGAGGAGCTGTAAAATCCTATTGTTGCTGAAGCGAGAGTGGGGCAGCACGTGTCCTTCTGTCACCCTGGGACACAGCAGGGCTGGTACCAGCACTTGCAACTTCTGCTCCTGGTGGTGGCTGCTGCGACAGGGACGTGTGATTTAACCCCAGAGGGATGCTGAAAGCTAAGACTGAGAAACTTGTATTTGAATTCCATTTTTATAACTTATTTTGAAATGAAATACTGAATAGGTAGCATAGGACAGTGACTGTCGTTAAACCTTTTATTTTTTTGATGATCATTGAATAGATACCTTGTTTTGTGAATTACAGCACAAGTAATACGAGCCTTCTCTACTCCTTCAGCATCAGTAGCCATAGAGAGATTTATAATTAATGGATTAATGTATTTTTAAATTATACCAGATTTATAGTGGGTAAGTTGGTCACAGAAATGAGACTTTGATAGATCACTGACTGTTAGCTTGGATATTGGAAAATAGTTGTTGAGATCTGTAAACAGAAGTTTGACTGGCAAAAAATAATGGTGGTTCACATTTTTCTTATGGTTTGTATACAAGCATTGGTTTTTAAGGTTGTATTTGTTTCTATTGTGTTGTCTGGCTGTGCATTTTAAAACAAAGTCAGCAAAATCCAGAAAGCATACTTCATTAAAAAAAACCCAACAAACAAAACAAAATCCAAAATTTACACAATGCTACAATGTCATCCAAGTTGCACAGCAGTTACTGAAGAGCAATATATCTTCTATTGTAGTCTCCACTTAGGTTTAAATTGGGCCAAAGCAATTATGAAGCAGGCTGCCATTATTTCTTTATTTCTGCATGGCCAGTAACTTGTCACTTCAGTTGTTCTTGAATATTCTCAGATCCAACTCTGCTTTAAGTCTGACTGAAGGAGGAACAATTACATTAATGTTTTTTTCTGGTATGAACTTTGTAATTTTGTCAAGATAATTTTAATATGTCTTGGTAATTAACAAGTCTAATTTTGTCTGACTCCAGAAGATTAAGGCTGCTGCCTGCTTAAGTTTTCATCCTTCAATATGCTTTTATGAGTAAACTGTACAGTTTATATCTTTCTCTTATTTTTTCCATTTTCCTCTTGGCTTTAGAAGATCTTTAATAAAACCAAAAGAAACCCTATTTTGCAGGTGCACTTTCTTTTCAGATAATAATCTATTAGATATTTCATTAGTTTTTAATAAATCCTTCCAATAACTCTTTTTGGAGAAGTGACCCTTAGTTTTACCATATTATCCTTCTTATTGCACAAAGTTTTATATAGTACTGCATGCAAACTCATAAGGTGAAAAATTTTAGTGGAGAAAAGAGATGTATCTTTGGGCATATATATATTATACAGGTGCTTTTTAGATAAACTGTAAATATTTTTGGCATAACAACTAAATGGAAGTCTAGTTTAGTCAAGCACACTAGGAAAGGTGACTCTCCTGTTATACCAAATGCCTCTGTTATGTATACTCTACAGAAATAATGTGATTAGCTTCTAACAGCTTGAGAGGAACAAGTTGTAGCTAACAAATGATTTCATATTACTCAATGTAAAACATTCTAAATGAGACTTTATGGAAGCCACCTGCCTTGGTGTATTAGAAATTAAAAGAAAAATAAAAATGCTCTGAAGAGCTGATAGTCACCAACTTGTCCTTATTGGACACTAGTTTCTTGCATAGAAAACAGCCTCTGCTATAAGTTTTCCAAGCCTTGGAACAGAGGATTTTTTTTTTTTTTTTCTTTCTTCTTCCCATTGGCAGGTCTGAACTGAACAGTTAGTTTATTTGTGGAAATTTTCCACTTCAATTTGGAAAATTATCACACAGCCTAAAGAGAGAAGCAGTGGCTTTGGAACTCTGACCAAGCACAAACTGCGATTTGGAGATTGAAGTGTAGTGTGAGGCATAGGCCTCAGGCTGGGCCGGAGCGGTTTACAAGCTGATGGTTCAGATGCTGGTGGGGCAGGTTGCAGAAAACTTAAACACCCTTTCATCAAAGGCTGTCTGCAGGAGCCATGGGTAGTGTTTATTATACAACAGCTGGGAAAAGGCCGTGTTGGCAGAGTCAGTCCTTTCCATTCCCTCTTTCTCTTTGCCTTCACCTCCTGCTTGGGGCCAGTCAAAGAGGAATTTGACCATAGTTTCTCCAGACCCTGCTTTGATGTTGTTTCTTCTTCTCAGTCATTAGAAAATACAGACGTGGGAAGTGAGTGCTGCCTGGGAAGGGGAGTGGGCCTTAGTCAATCTGCTAGGAAGTGGCTGAAACAGAAATGTGTTGATGACAGGATGCCAATAGCAGCATCCAGGAACTGAAACCAAACAAGCAAACAAAACATTAGCTGGCTAAGGAAAACTGCAGCAGGTCTGAGAAAATAAATTAACTCTTTGTTCCACAGGGAGGAAGCAAGCTGCTGACTGCTTCCATCGTGAATTAGAATTGCAGAATAGTTTGGGTTGGAAGGAACCTGCAGAGGTCATCTAGTCCAATCCCCCTGTATTGAGCAGGGACATCTTCAACTGGATCAGGTTGCTCAGAGCCCCGTCCAGCCTGGCCTTGAATGTTTCCAGGGATGGGGCATCTACCACCTCTCTGGGGAACCTGTTGCAGTGTTTTACTGCCCTTGTAAAAAATTTCTTCCTCACATCTAGCCTGAGAATTAATGTGACCTGCACAAATCCTGACCGTGGTAAGAGGTTGTGGATGGTAGTGAGTATTGGGATTTAGAGTCACCGAGAGGGATGGGGAGAGAAAATAGCACATCATACTGCCAGATGTATTAAATAGTTCTAAACCTTATCCTTTGTTTCAATTTTGTACTTAGCCAGCAAACTGCAAGTCTGAGTGATGTAGGTGGATGCACCTTGTGCTTGAGGCACAAGGAGGCAGCTCATTAAATGTGAAGATTTCTAAGGCTGCCACAACATTGCTCAAGTGTGTGTATCTATTTGCTATGTTTTAAAGATAACTTACGTGCTTTAACAGTTTTGTTTAAAGAGTGAAACATTTTTCTTAAATATTCTTGTGTGTGCTTGTTGACAGTGGCCTACAAAACGCTGAGCAGTTTAAGGGTTTAATCATTTAGCTCCAAAGTCTGTAATTTATCAGTTGAAATAGCTGTGAGAAGGTGTTTAGGATACAAGACAGACAGTAAATTTCAAAGCAAGTCACCTGTGTGTCAGTGTTGCTATCAGTAAAACCACATTATGTTAGGTTTCCTATTGAAAAAGAACATTAAAAAGGAAGTGGATCTTTATTCTCCTGTTGTGCTGACATGGTATAATGGCCAGAAATTAATGAGAGTCATTTTGTAAGTATAGATTTGTAATTCACAGTAAAATACAAAACCAGAAATCTATGGCTTGTGTTATTTGGGCAATGCCATACAGCAAACTTCAAGGTTTCCTCTCAGGCTGAAGCTTCTCACTGCTAATGCCAGTTCTGTGTGCATTTCATGTTCTTGTTCCTTTTGAAATAGAAAATCACAGCTTTAATCCACTTAAAGGAAAAAAAAAATGCAAACCAAGCCACTGAATCATGATGGAGTTGTTAACTAGATTAAAGCTATAAAATGTTCATCTTATTTAAGAAGTTGCTTGCTTTGTCAGTCTAACTAGCCAGAGCTTTTGGAAGATGATTATTACAGATACATCCTTATCCTAAGTATTGGAGATCAAAGAACAGGTAATTCAAATATAAAAGTTTTGAAGGTTTAAGTACCAGGAAGATTGGGAGGGTGGTTCAAGATGTTATGCAATGAGAGTAACAGAATGAAATGAAGTAAAATCTAGAATGATTATCAGAGCATAGTTTAGCCTTGGAGATATTAGACAGAGTGTCTTGAGGGAAGTAGGAAGCGCTCCTTATTTCTAATTGCTTAAACTGTTACAGCAGTAGAGAATGTATTGGAAATAATGTATTTGGGTTTCTTTGGTGTTGGAATTAGTAGACGTACAATAGAAGATGAATGTAAGTTTAAAATAAAAGGCTGATTTCCTTTAAATTAATCTTTTACACCCCACCTATCTTCTGATAATTCTCATCATCTATCCATTTCTTACTAAAAAAACAACAAAACTGAACAACCCTCCCATAAAACCAAGACAAACTTAAAAAACCCTAGACTGCCAGACACATAAAGTGATATTGAGGTGGATGTTTATTTGCATTATTTTCTTCAGGTTTAAAAATAAACAACAAAATACCACCTCGAATTGCAGAAGAAGCAGGTTCAGGGTGCTGATGTGAGGTACTGGAATGAATGCTTAACTGTGGCCTCTCATTCTGTTTTGAAACACTGGACTTTTTTCTGTTTCATAAATCTTTAAATATTAGTCTTTTGCTTTTTTTTCTGGTCCTGAACATTGGCTTAGTTGTGGTGATTTTGTGGGGGTTTTTTGTGGTTTGTTGTTGTGCTGTTTTCTTTTTTCTTCTTTTTCTTCCCCAAACCCAAACCTTTAACTCAATGCATTGGAAAACCACCACATTAAATATTTTATTTTTCTTGTCTTTTTTGAGTTCTGTCTCAGGTTATCGGCTTGAAGAAAATATACTGAAGAGTGGAATAGTGTGAGTGGAAGTAAACCTCATGGTATGATGGCAGCAAATTATTAGCCACAGTCTGCACCCATATACTAGAGGGTCTGCCTGATGGTTTGGTTAATTATCTGTAAAATCTTGCAGATGTATTAAAAAGGATTCTTCTGAGTATTAACTAATACTTTAATATTGATAATGATAATGATGATAATAATATTAGTAGTAGTAATAATAATAATTATAAACAACCGAACACAAACCAATCGAAAAGAAACAAAACGCAAAACAACAACAACAAAACCCAAACAGCAAGACCCAAAGTCAAGTGTCTTTAATATATATAACATGTTCAAAAGACACATGTTCAAAGAACTGTACAGGAACAAACACACCAAGTTGTTTTGAAGCAAATACTACTATCTGTCTTCTCACTTAGGACCTGTTTTATTTTTAATGAAATCTGATCAGCAGGGATTATGTGCACAAGTATATTATTTTTACCCTCAGTTTTTCATACAAATTAATGTAATCTTCAGTGGTAAACCAGCCAGGATGCTGAGGCATTTGTATTAAAATGCTGAAAAACAACCAACAGTCCTACTGATGGTACTTTTGTTTTGTTTTGTTTCACCCAGTTGTGATTTTTTTAATGGTAACTGATAAAATCTGTTCTATATTTCTTCAGATTGTGGAAGCATATTTAAAGAAAGACTGTAGTTTTGGAGATAACTTAAAACCAAAGTATTTATTTAAAGAAGAAATTTAGTCAAACCAGTATTTTCTACCACTTCTTCTGATATTATTGAAGGATTTGTGTCTTTAATAGAAATTTTTCCCTTTTTCTTTTTTTTTTTGCATTTGGCTTCTACTCTCCCTTTTGCCTGTAGTGAAATCACAATACTGTTTGATTTCTATCTGTTGCCTTGGTAATAACTCCCATGTCACAAATCCAGTATGAACTGCGCTGCAGGGCCATACAGGAGGAACTGTGTGAACTGCATGGGTGGGAGTAAAATCTTTGCTGAAATGTATGGATTGGGTTATTATCAATTATGGTAAAGCAATTATGTGAAGTAAAACGTCTTTATATATAGCATATGCACGTTGTAGCTGTTAAGTCAGTTAAATGCATCTCATTCATGTCGTTCGCATGTAGAGCCAAGTAATGACATGAAGTCAGAGCAGTGATGTTGTTTATAAATCATTGGTCGATGATTGCTGAAGGAAGCTGCCTAAATAGCGATACTGGTTGGCTTGTTGTTTGTTTTAATATGTTATTTGTCTAGACAGCTCCTGGAGCAGAGTTTGGTCTCAACCGTTTCTCTTGTGCTATTACCTGTCTAATAATCTTGTGAAAATTCCTTTCTTCTGCAGTTGTTAATGTTTAATATTAATAATTTTGTTGAACTGTGCTTTTTCATTATCTCTGGCAAAGGCCATTTTTAAAAGTTTTGAGAGCTATCAGGAAATCAGATATCAATCAGTGACCAATTGATTTTATTTTTTTTCCTTAAGGTACAATAGAGTAGTAGGGGGAGAGGGTTTTGTTTGTAGTGTAAGTTTGCTCACTTGTGAAAACACAGAGGATATGTATTATCCAAATATTGGGCTGTTTTCTTAGCATAAGAAAGTGTTTCCTCCTTAGATGAAAGACAAGGAATATATAAATGTGAAACACTTCGGAGCTCACAATGTAACCAGTCTTGAAAGACACAAAATTAAAGTATAAAAGGTCACCTGGTTAGATGCTGCCTGATTCAGCAACATGAACGACCTCAGTGAAATATATTACTGATCCCATTCAAACAGAGAGTAGGAGATATGATGCCCTTTAGATCTGTTTATTCACCTTTACTTTAAGGGCATAGAAAATGGTTCTTTAAATTGGATTCTTTGGAGTCTGTCAATAAGAGTTAAGCCACCGCAGGCTAGACAAAATGCCTTGTGCCACAGAGGTGGAGAGAGACCAAAAGAAGGTTGAAAGGTTAGGTGCAATGCAAAGCCTTATCATGAATCAAAGTAGTCCAGAAATGGATCATAAATAAAACCCCATGGCATCTGAAGGCTAATCAAGACTTTGTTATCACAAGCAGTCTGCAAGAAAGAGATCACTATGGTCAAAATAACCCAGATGGAAGGTGTGGTATGGAGTAGAGTCACCAAATCAGAAGAAAATAAGGAATTACTTAAGAGACTCTTATTTCCTCAGTGCAGCCAAAAAGCAAGCTGTCTGTAAGGCCTGTGGGGAGAATGGGGAGTGATGGGGAGAGTCCAGGGAAGGAGCAGGATACGCCTAGAATGGCATCTTTTACAGTGGAAATAAAAGACAGGATACAGGCTGATTGGTTTTTTTTCTGGCGCATGTAGGAATGGAGAGTGACTTATTAGTGAAATAGGGCAGCTCTTAAGGGATACATATACTCATTCCAAGTAATTTTCCTTTTCTGTTTCATATAATGGTAAGGAAATAATCATTGTGTTAAAACATTTATAGTTTTAAAATTATCAAATACATTATGGTAGTCTTCTCTATCTTATATGCTTTATTAGAATTTTGAATAAGTAAAAATAGCAAGACTTAGCTCGTTATATTTTCCAGGGTATACAGTCCTATTTTAAATGTAATATCTTACAGCAAAAACCAATTTTTTGATGATTCTTTTCACATTGTGACAAATGAACTCAGGCACTGATGGAATTCTGAACAGAGACAGAAACAGAATTTCTTGTAGGAATCTATACTTATAAAAAATAGGATGGACTGTACTGAGATCTGGAGCACAGGCTCTGCAAGGTGCTGGTCAGGTCTCCACACGTATTTGGATCTCACTGCTGATTGATTTATGACATTCATTAACTTAAACTAGCTAGAAAATAATTTAAACTAATTATCTTATTGTCAAATTCCTCTTCTCTCTGCATATTCTGGTCTGATCACATCCTTTTCAAGCATCTCTGCAAAACGTTGTGCTGCCCAACTGTGTCTTCAGTTGTGCTTGAACAACTTCAGTGACATTTCCTTGCGCAGGTGTAACTGATGCCACCACCTATGCAAACTCTTCAATGCAGAAATGCATACTGGCCAAGCAGTAGATATAGGTAAGCAGTTTGAGATGGTGGACTTGTGTCCAGTTAAGGAAATCTGAATTCCCTTAATAGTGTAATATGCTACTGCAAACAACTGGGCGATTAGACAGTGCTAGAGAGGGAAATAAAAAAGGCAGTATAGAAACGGAGAAGAAAAACACATTGCCTGAGATGGACAGAACTTTAAAGTGTACTGGAAAGCTTTTGTTGGAAAAAGAAGTTAATTCCATGGTTAGATGCTTGGTTCACTTGGCCTTCCTCTCAGCAGAACCTAAGAGCCATTTTGAGGTTTTTGCCTTTTGAAATCTGGACAAGTAGCTCTTGGGCATCTGTGCTAGCACTTGAGCCCTCATTTCTGCTGTGTCTTGTTAGGATACATTGAAGCAACTGGTTGTGTTTAAGAAAACATACTGTTATGCGACTTCCGATCTTTCTCGGGGTGCTCTGAAAGCTGTATTTTTTCTTTTGACCATGAAGAAGCAGCAACTATTTTTTATTTTCCTGAAGGAGTTATTCCTGAAAATTATTCAGCCAAGGGACAAATGAAATCAGTATATTCCTGCAAAGAATATATTATCTTGTCTCCAGTCCTTCTTACAAGGACCGACAAACACCACACTGGTCTGCATGGTTGCAAGCAGCTTTTCTAGCTCCGGCTAGCAATTTACTGCCCTTAAGTGGCAGGTTTTAGCTTCCTGTGGTGTGCTTGTAGTGTGCATATGACAATAGTTTTCACACAGTGATATGATTTCATACTTTTGAGCTTCTCTTAACTCAGTCAGGAGACTCATTTGGGCTATTAGCTTGGAAGAAATTGTAGTTTAGCTCCTCTAAAGCTCTTGGCTCGTCCAGCACTCAGAACCGTGTATGCAGGATCACGCAGGGTGGCTGGAGCCACAGGACTGTCATCGGCCGGGGCTGCTCCAAGGTCTGTCTTTCATCTTCTCTCGCAGTATCAAAGCTGATCTGTGGCCCATCTTTCAGTAAATCAGCTTTTGGCTTTTGCTAACAACATAATCTTGCAGTGATTCCTTGCTTGCTGCACAGTAAACCGTTGTCTACAGAAGCACTGAAGTAAATTGACATACACATTTTAACATTTTTATTGATGTAGACATGTCTTATGTTCTTTGCATAGTTTTTTTTTTTTTATTCTATCTAAATATAGTTATGAAGAGGTTATAAGCAACCGTTGTTTATGATATTTTTCCAAACTAGACATTCTCTGTAGAATTGAAATAATTTACTTATTTGGGGATTCATCCTGGTTTCATGAAAGACATTTTCCTTTCCTAACAGCAAGATTCTCTGTCTGGAACAAATTAACAGCCATCCAAGGAGTAATTTCTTCCTCCACAGCAGAAATTTCTTCCTCTGTGGCGCTGCTCTTCAGTCTGCCTGCCACACTCACTGTCACAGACACTCCCCAGAGGTTTCAGATCAGAATCACAGCTGCTGCTCTGAGTCACAACTTCATCCTATTTGGTGGAGTTTCTGTGTTCATTAGACTAATTAATGATAGAGTACAGCAATGTGACATGGCTTGCCTCTTTGTTTTTGTTAGCTTTCTCAAAAATTCAAGTTATTGGCTATTTTCTGTGTCTAAATAAATGTTTGATTACATGCAAGATTTTAAACAAGCAGCTTTTTTTCATGTTGTCATTAAAGTCGGAAAAAGGACATTGCTGCCTGTTATAATCTTGCTTGAGCTGTACAGAGGTATTTAAACCCAGCAAAACCTGTGTTTGTGGAAGGGAATGGCCAGACGGAATCCACTCCATAAGGGTGTTGTTTCCTTGTGTAAAATTAGAGGTATTGAGATGAGAGGGATGGAAGGGGGAGAACGGGAGCAAAATGTAGTGCTACAATTGTTGCTCTACTTAATAAAGTAGAACACCACAAAGCACTGAATATGCTGGTGTTTCATGATGGTGCTGTGGTTTTTCACTTGCGAGAAAAAACTCTCCACCAGTTTGTCCTTACCCTGCTTAGGTACCTGTGCTGCTTCTCCAGGTTTTTGAAAGAAGGTGCTGAGATAGACTCATCTTATAATTCTTCTCAGGATAACAATACCTAACTATGTCATGTGCATAAGTAATTATTGTTTATATGCATTATAAATCTAACAATGGATAAACGTTAAAATGTTAGTTCTTAGGTATCCACAACTGTGTATATCATGTGTTTAAATCTGTAGGCTTTTCCCCTTCTATGGGCAATTCTAGAAATGTGAGGAAAGGATGGGAAATTTTAGGTTGAGGATAAATGAGAAGTATGTTAAGTCTTTCTAGATAGAGAAGGGTTGAAGACATGACAGTTTTAAAATGAGGTGTTGTTCAAATATATAGGAAAAGGTAGAATTCACTTTGCAATGTGTGGGTAGGAACATAAACATGTTAAATATTACTGTCATACATATTATTGATACTGACAAAGGTGTTCTGTGTGTTTAACTGCCTGCAGTGCTTGCAAATAAAATGTATTTACAAAATATATGTTAGATAGTGTGAACACAGGACTCTTAGTGACCACAGTATGTCTGAGCCAAATTGAACTGATGGATGATAGTATGGCACTGGAATCAGGGAGATGACACTGATGACTGATAGGGTGCAGAGTTACTAGTGTTTGAAGACTGAAAAATTGTGCGACCAGGTGCCGAGAAGGCTTTAGAGAAAGTACTTATCTATCCATCACTGTTCAAGGATTTTGACCCTGCAGTCTTCTAAACCCATGTTTTCTGTCCATCATGCTTGAAGACCAGCTTGACTGAGAGCATGACCTTTGCTTCAGGAGATGCCACCTCAATGGCTGCCAAAGGGCAATAATGTATCAAATAGTAGTAATCTTTTGTTACTTCTCCAACAAAGTAAACTAATTTTTCTGTGAATTATGCAGTAATTCGTTTGATGTTCTTGTGACACAGCCTTTGAGGAAATTTTCTTCCATGCAAATATCTGTGAAGAATAATGAAGAGAGGCATACTCTAATGCTAAAAGGTGTGATTATTTACTGTATGCATACTGCTATTTGATGTCTTTTAAATGCTGTGAGTTTTTTGAACTTGCAGCCTGCATAGACAGGTGTGCCAGATAAGTAATGTTTAGGATTTTTTTTCAGTCTGTTTTTCATGTATTTTATCTCTGATTTTTTCCATGCCCCCCACATGAGAGTATAATTAGCAAAAGCTAACATTCAGTATTCCTTGTTCAGAAACTGTATCATACACTGTCATCTCAAAACTTTACAAGTTTATGTGACAGTCTCTTTATGCCTGTAATGTTGACAGCTCCCAGCTCACCAGTTGTTTCTATCAAATGCAGACTGTTGCATCACTCAGATTTCTAAGTGCCAGCCTGAGCTAAGGACTTGAATGAAAAGGCAGCTGGCTCAAGGTTTGTGTCTGGAGAAGATGTTTCCGAGTCTGGTAAGGGGCAGCAGCAGTCTAAAGGAAGGGCAGCGAGTCAGCCTTAACTTTCAGGTGATGCCCAAATCTCCAGCATTCAAGGACAAAGCATGTCTCCTTTTGGCTTCTCTCAGAAGTATTTCTGATCAAAATTGTTGTGAGCCGGTGAGATGTGCGGCTTGCTTCTTTCCAACATGATGATGCCACGATGATCCAGGCTTTCCGCTGCTCTGAACTAGGCTGTTCTGGTGTGTTTTGATTGAGAGCTGTATGTTGAGCTCTGGCTTATTCAACAGAGGTCTTTGCTCATTAGACTTGTCCCCATGGGCAGAGCAGCTTACTGTAGCCAGTAGACTGGGTGTAAAGAGCTTAACATAGCTTTATTTTTTTAAAATTTCTCCATACTCCTTAAAGGACTAAGTTGTCAGGTAGGTATGCTGTGCAGTTGTACAGCTGACCACTCAGGAAAATTGATGTTTCCTTTCTCTGCTGTATCAGTCTTGCATTTCCCCAATGCAGGCATTTTAGCTGTGTTATCTACTGAAAGCCATTCACCTTTCATTTCATTTCCCCCTGCAGTGCAAGTTTTCTCTTTGAAACTGGTGCTTAAAAAAAAAAAAAATAAAGCAACATTCTCAAAGCAAAACATCCATGAGCAGTAGAGGTGCATGGTGTTGATGTGCTGACGTTGTCGCAAGTCAGGGACTACTGGTGCTTCCTCGTTATCTATCCCCATCTGTCAGCATCCATTTGGTTTTTTGCCTTGTGTTTACACTGCAAGCTTTCTGAGAGAGGTCATTTAATTGTTTTGTATTTGTACAGCACTTAGCACACAGAGTCCTTCCCAGTGGTGGAGACAGATATTTCAGTAATGCTGTCAACCTTTAGTAATGAGGCTGTGTGATGTTTTGCTTCCGACAGTGTAATCTTGCAGACAGTTCTCTTCAAAGTAATTGTTTTTATACCAGTGTAGAATCTAAAAATCTGATTTCTCCCCTTCTCCTTCCTCTTAATGCTCACTGGTGGAAAACTTGCCCTGTGCTTATGCAGCCTTCCCTTCCAGGAGGAAGGTCATAGCCTGGCCCTAACAAATGGTCACAGGCAGCGGTGTCTGCATGGGCCGTAAGTATCTCGTTTCTCTAAGAAAAGTAGTCCTTCTATTTAAAGGAAAAACAAACAAACAAACCACCTAGATAATCCGTTTTATCTGTTATAATGGAAGGAGCCTTGGTCATGATCTATGACAACCCTTTTAGTAAGTCAAGCTGAGATTTTTAAATTCTTTGTGAGAAAATGGTTAGATGTTACCCTTTATTTTTTCACTTCTGCAAGTAGAGTCTGGCAGTTTTAATGTCAGTGTTGGTGTTTGAGGGTACAACAGTTATCAGAACTTAACTTGGTAAGCCCAGAATATATGTATCTTATGTTGTAGCATGCTTTATTTTACAGTGGAATATTTAAAGGAAGAACACAGATGACCATTTAGTATTAGATTTGAGAATTTGACAATTCTGGTATGATAGTGATTTCCCAATCTCTCTACTATGCTGTCTTATGTTAAATTCTATGCACTTCTTATAAAACCTTGGTAATCTGAGTTGTTTGCCAGACAGTGCTAATTATGCCAGTAGCTGCAAAAGTGCCCTCAGTCTTATCTTCTCAATGTTGAAACAATGAGCAAATCCACAAGTGAGTCTTCTGCAAAGAGCACCAGACTCTTCCCTGCTCAGGAGCTGTGGGCCTGCTGAAGCCCCAGTGGTCACAGTGAGATGAAAATAACAAGACCAAGTTTTGCATGATGTGGAGATGGTATGGAGAGCCCAAGGCTGAGGCTGGAGGTCAGACTGAGAGGAAGAGGTAAAATTTTAAACAAAAAAATGCATTTTTAGTGTGTATATTGTAGAAATAGAAAATAAAATAGCAACTTAGCTTTAAGAGATTACAGTTGCAGAAGTTTTATTTTAAGTAGTGTGTTAACATCTCTGTACTTTAAATACGTAACTCAAATATGGAAATAAAATATGTTGTTGCAGGTATATTGTATTATTAGAAGCACTGTTAGGAGGGGCAGTGAAACTGCACATGTGTAGGGAGGTCTTGCTACTATATTTACATGTATTGTTCTTCTCTTGGCAAGGATCCTCAAACAAACTGGTTTGAGAAAATCAGTCCTTGTCTGTCTTAGACAGAGCTTACTTTGGTTTATCCTGAATGTTTTTCTTGATGTGTTAAGTAGATTCTGGGATGGAATTAAGACCAAATAAAAAGCCAAGAAGAGTGAAGACAAAGGCAGCAGGGAAATCAGGTAGAAGCACAAGGAAGAATTCAGATGAACAGTGGATTTCTAGCATGCTGGTGTGTCTGTTAACTTCTGTTATATTGCCATGGGAAATATTTGGAACAAATAAGAACAGAAGTTCTATGTTATTAAATGTTTTTTTATATCAGGTAGGAAGCAATAGACCATCAAATTTTTGAAGGATGTTTTACAGCCTACATTTTGCTAATTTTTTAGCTTTTTTTTTTATTGTCAGCTGGTCACTGTTTGACGGTGTCTTGGTTTTGGCTGGGATAGAGTTAATTTTTTCCAGGTAGCTGGGTTTAGAATTAGAATAATGTTGATAATACAGTAATGCTGTCTGTAAGTTGTTGTTAAGTAGTCAAGGACTTTTCAGCTTCTCGCACCATGCCAGGTGCATACGGAGCTGGGAGGGGCACAGCTAGGACAGCTGACCCCAACTGGCCAAAGCGATATTCCACACCATGTGATGTGATGCTCAGGATATATTGTGGGGGGAACTGGCTGGGGGAACTGCTGCCCAGGTACAAACTGAGCATCACCGGATGGTGAGCAATTGCATTGTGCATCACTCATATATTCTACTAGTATTGGTGTTTCCATTTCTGTCCTGTTAAACTGTCTTCATCTTAACCCATGAGGCTTAGCTGGTTTTCTGATTCTCTCCCCAGCCCCACAGGGGGTGGGAGTGAGTGAACGGCTGTGTCGTGTTTCACTGCCTGATGGGTTAAACCACAACAGGCTGACCCTATGTGTGACTAATCCATTACCATCCATCTGATTGTACTTTTAAAAATCTTCTGAAACACTCCAAATCACAAAAAGTGAGTTATGACAAAACAACAGCATTCAGATGGAATCATTGGGAATGCGGAGGTAACAACAAGATCCAGATTTCCTACATGCATTCCCACTTTGTTCTGAGTAGGAATGAACAGGACAAAGGCAGCATCATCCTACTATTCATTCAGAGTCACCTGCTGGCAAATTTAGCTCTGACCTTAAAAAAAAAGAGAATGAGGGAAAAAAAGTAAATGAGTGAGAAGGTAAATTACTTGATCCTAGTCCTTACTGGCATTTACATCTAGAAAATGTAGCACGCGATTTCACAAGATGTAGTTTGCTCCAAACACTTTAGACAATACCTGAGGAAGTTAATATGGCACGGACAGTTGGTGCAAAATGCGGATTACCTCCAGTTGGGATTTTTCCCTCAAAAAGAGGAAAACCCTATTCATGAACAGCTTTGCTTGATAGGACTTTTACTCTTCCCTTGCCTCGTATGTCAGGTGTGTCCGCTCAGTGAACTGCTGCTGTTCTGTATTTTCGTAGATATCCATCTTCCATTTGTCTTTTACTTCTTTTGTAAATGAAAACATTTTTTCAGGACCACTGATTTGAATGTCCTCAGGCAAGAAGACCTTTCTTTGTGCCAGTGAAACTCATAGAATTTTCATTTATGTGATGGATTTTCTCTCACTTTCACTGTTTCTGCCCCTCTGGGATTAATGTATCTTGGCCACTTTGAGAAGAAAAGGACTTTTATTCCTGTGTTGTTTCTAGACTCCTGCTTAGCAGGCCAGCAAAGCCAGTTCAATGAGGATACATAGTCTTAGTCCTCAATTGTTGGATGCAGAATATTTTGCAAAACAGTAAATGATGTGTCTTGCCCAGCGTGAAGGCAGTCATCTTCCATCAGCGGGCTGGCAGGCTGAGGTGCAGGTTTTATTCAAGGCTGCTATTTCTAAAAGGACCTTTGGGGAGAATTGACTGTCTGAAAGCTGATGCCTGTTGCCCTGTAATTGCTACTTCGTTAAAATATTTCAGTTCAAATTATTATATGCCCCTAAGTTCTCTAGATACCTGTCATGAAAATTCTCAAATGTAAATTTTTGTTCAATGTGACATTTTCGAGCAAAATCTCGGTTGCAGGATTTAAATTAAAGTTGTCAAGAAGTCTGGCTTTCTTCAGAGACCTTAACAAGGTGCCTGATAACAGAATCATCCATGTTCTCACTTGAGTTGTTATACAGTTCTATTATTTTGCTTAATAGAACTTTCATTCTGATTTCCGTGCAACCTGTTCTAATAAGAAAAGAGGAGATAGTCAGTTCAGTAGAATCTACTGGATGAAATGTGAATATAAACCAAAACGAGTTTGTTTAGACATTTCAGTCTACAAGCAGTACACAGGTCATCGTAGTAGTAATAACAATAATAATAATAATAATAAAGAGAAGAATCAAAGTTAATCTCTGCATTTTCGATAATACATTTTTGCTGTTAATTTTCTTAGATTATACTCAAACAGGTGGAGTCATCACTGTTCTAAAAGTACTAGAGCTGAATTACCTTTGCCTGCACAAGAGAACTCTGGTGATACTACGCTGTTTGATATTTACTATGTTATTAACATAAAACCATGAAGGTTGTTCTAAACAAACCTTGTGTAGGTTGCCTTTTGTTTTTACCCTTGGAATGGGTTTGAGTGATGAAAAATGTGTATAAAAGCAATTTCTTTGTGAAACACAATTCATCATATGAACAAGGTGATGGCACAGTCATCTTCATAGTTCACGCTGTAGCGATAGGACTCTTTCGCTCTTTTGATTCCGTGAATTTGAATGTTTGACTTTTCTGGCTTTCTGCATACATTGTGTTGCATTTTACATACTTTACATTGTTTTCTTTTAAAAAGAAGAAGAAAGATAGCAATAACCAACGTGTCATTTACTAGGAATCTTGAAAGTGTGCTTTTTTTTTTTTTGTTCTTCTCCAACCCAGTAATAGCTGAATCATAGGAAATTTCAGAAAGAGAGAACATTATGTCCATTAGCAGCAAGCTTTACTATTGGCATGTGAACACAGGAAAACATAGAATTGTTTCATTAAATGGTGGTGAAACCAGGCAATTTTGTCGTAACCAGCCTCAAACCTAATAAAATGTATTTGCATTACCGTTGAATTTTAAAGGCTTATTTGTGGATCAGGACAGTGCTGCACTAAGTCATGCAGGAATATAGAGCAGAAGGACAGCTCTTGTTTTGAGAGATTACAGTTAAAATTACAAAAGAATAGTAGCTGAACATAGGAGGAGTGCAAGCAAATAAAATATATATATATATCTAAGTATGAAGAATAATTGAATAAAGTAAAATGGGATAAATAGGATACCACGCATTGATTTAAGAAAATCAAGCTGTAGACCAACCAAGTGTTATTCTTTGAACAAATAAGTGGCTTTGCTAGAACAATAAGTTGTTGAAAATGTCATTTATCTATTAAGTTTCAATTTCTTTTTCTCACATGAAAAATTTTTAGTTCAGCTTTACTTCAAGAATAGCTGGGATTGCTCAAGGACCATGAGATGAGTAAAGGTCTAAGCAAAGATGATGTGACAGAAGATTGTGAGAAGAGGAAAGACTAATTAATCTTGCCTTATTTAGTATTCTTGTTATAGACCTTGCTGCAAAAGGTTTCCTTTTGCTAATAGAATGAAACAAAATTAGAATTCATTGTCATTGGTAATAAAGATGGGCTCAAAATCAGAAGAGAGTTTGTAGCTGCTAAAGGAGGATAGTTATGGAGCATAATTCAAGGTGGAACCTAACTGATTTTACAGAGTATATTGTGGTTTCCTGCAATAGTGCAGGATTGATTTAGGGGTATCATCTTCATCCTTTCTTTTAGATTAATATCAAGGATGTTAGAAATTATCTTCGCATATCTAAGATGTCTGATTGTGGAAATGACTGAGTAGCCTTATCTATTGAATTAACTTGTAACTAGGAGGAACATCTAGAGATCATTTGGTCCACTTTGCTGTTCTAAGGAGGGCTACCTTCAAAGTTAGATGAGGTTGCTCAGGGTTCTACTGAGCTGAGATTTTAAAATGTCAAAGGATAGATTCAGGCAACCTGTTTTGGTGCTTAACCACTTTCATGGCAATTGTGACTGAGACTGACTCCATTAGTAGCCCCACTTAGGTTGTGGAAAATACCTGTGGTCTTTACAGACTACACAAACCCCTCAGCCTCTGCTGACATGCTTTGTTCCTTTCAACATGATCCTGTTCAGGACTCTGATCTGGATTGGTGTGATCAGAAATCACATCTTTCATGTTTTAAAATGATGTTAGAGCTCAAAGAGGACAACTCCTTACAATAATATGCAGCAGGCTACTGGCTTTTTCAAGTTTTTATTTTCAGCACTGTTAAATCTTGTTATTGCTGTAAATGTACACCTGATATGGTGGAGCAGAAGTAACACGGGAAATCCCAGGGCCCTGTTGTCATACTAAGGTATGTGTAATAAATCTTACAGCTCCATATTCTCCTTAACTCCCACAGAGGCCCCTTGTTCTGTAACTAGCTGAGAATTGTGTAACCTGAGGTATTACTGTTTGGTACATCAAATTGATTTCCAGTAAAATAGTGCATTTATTAATATAAAGTAGAATCTGGATTGAGGCTATGATTAGATTAATTTTTCATTAAATTGTGGAATTAATACACAATTACATAAATGTAATTAGTCTTCCTCATATCTTTTCATTTCTTTAATTAAGAAGAACACCTTAGTTCTTCTTCACGCTGCTTTTGTGATTGGTTTTTGCCAAGTGCAGAGCTTAGTGTTGATGTTACTACTGTCCCCTTGTGAAGCGTTTTTGAAGTGCTCCTCACTTGAGCACTTCAGTTCTAAAGTTTTGTTGATGGATTGTTGCATGTTATCTTTGAAACAGAACCCACTCCCTCCAGACATTCTTTGCAGAAGAGGCTCCTCCTATGAAGTGGAAGATGATCTTGACAGTTCTCTGGTATTAAAGTCTGAAAGGCAGCGAAAGACAATTTTTAGCTTCTTAACAATTTAACAGGGAGATCCAGATTTTGTATCCATTGCTTTAAAAACAAACTCGCTCTTCACCTCCTCCTTTTTGAGATTGCTACTGTTGAAGCACATTCCTGAGCTGTGATGCAGACCTCTATGGGGTCCTTCTGGTGAGCATTAGAACTGATCAACACCTACCTTGGTCTCCTTTCTCAATTCCAGTTGTTTTCAAGTACTATCCACATATGAATCTTCCTGTGAGCAGTGTGGAAAAGATACTCAAAAAGCTTTTGCAGGGGAGGAACAAATACGAAGGAATGAGATGATATCCCCAGCGTTACAAAGTCATAAAATTGGGATTATAGTTTACATTTTTGATCTTGGCCTTGAGTTCACAGGATGAAGGACAGAGAACATAAATTGTATGTAGTCAAGCTATCCTAGCATGTAGAATAATTGGTCTGAATAGTATAAGCTGCCAGGGATTTAAAATTTGGGAGCTTCATTAGCTGAAACAAGGCAATGGTAAACGTGAAAGTGATCTTTACCCGGAGGCGACACAGGAAAACGGACAGCTGATATGGGAAGTATTTGTTTGAAGCAGTTAAACACAAAAACCATTCTGCATCCATCCTCTGCTAGGTGTTCACAAGTGATTGTTTCAGAGAGAAGTTAAAATGTTGTTTCTAAAGGTACTCTTAAAAATATCTAACATATAATCTCTTAATATGTTTATTGACTTTGTGGTAGAAATTTTCAGGCAATTCTATCAAACTTATATGTATTTTCTAGCAGCTTCACTGAATTTTAAATTCAAAGTATATGTAAATATTATACAGAACATATAGCAGTAAACGGTGCATGCACACTTAATACTGAACTGTATGCATTGTATAAACAGTATGTTCTCTCCTATGTGGTTAAATCATATATAAGAACATTTTAAAATTTGTCTATATAATTTTAGAACAAATTGCCCTATTGAATAGAAGTGTACAGTGTATAGCACACTCTAGAGATTATCAGACAAATCTGTTGCCCAGCATGTGGTTCATAGATTAAAAGGCTACTATTCTGCACTGTGGAGAATCTAACTCTTTATTACATTGGCCTTTAATTCTTAATTATATTAGTCTTCACAGTGCTTTGTATAGCTCTAATAATTTTGACGTTGTGCTAATTGCTATGTTTTGTATTGAAGAAAAGAGCAATGTGTTTGTCGTTTTGAACAGGTGGCACATTCACAACACTCTGCTTCCATTGTGCAGGCCATGCTGAAACATACATTCCCAAAATAGCCATTCAGTGCTTTTCGAAGTACAGATTTATTTTTCACGGTGCATTAGAAACGTAGTGGAATCCTCTGCTAGAGGTCTATTTCATAGCTGCTCTAACTTTCTCATTGGATCCAAAGAATGATGATAATTCTGCATAGCCCTTATGAATGGCAACTAGTACAGAAGTCACAAACTTCACAGCAGTGGCGAAACATAGTCAGCACCCACATAACAATGGAGAAAGTACAAGCTAAAAGCTAAATCCATGGAGCAATGAGTAAATTCAGTTTGCTGAGGTAAAATTCCTGAGGCCTTCACCTAGAACGTGAGTGAACTGAGGTGTCTGTGAAGGGGTTTCACAAGGGTCGGTGACTTGACCGGAGGACCAGCCAGCCATGCTGTAGGAGGTGGCAACAGGAGAAATAGCTTCCTCTGGAGCAGGGCATTTTTAGCCATTGATCTCCTAGAGCAAGGTGCCTAAGTGAGGGGAGGTGTTTCTCAAAAGAAGGCAGAAGAGTCACCTTAAGGTGCAGCAGGGCTTGGTGATTTGGGCAGCCAGTGCATCAGGTGAGGCACACTTGTTGAAAGGAGCTCAGCTTCTGCAAGCAATTCTCTAGATTTGGTACTAAAAGCTTGTTCTGGGTCTTTCCATCTGATGGTGTTACATTTTTGTATTAAAATTTTTGGACTGGGTATTAGAATCCAGTTCTCAGCAGAGCATCTCCACAAAGCATATTCAGGGCATGGAGTGAAACAACACGGTCAGGAAGAGGTCTGACTTGAGAATCTCAGGTCAGAGCATCAGAACGTGAGACTGATGGTTTGTTTATTGACAGAAAAGCAGAACTGCATACTTGGTATACTTGCAGGTAACTTTGTAGTAAGTGAAAGGCGAAGAACTAATCTGTTCAGGCAATTTTTACTGTTGAAAGTGAAGACGACATTTCGAAAGCAGCAGCTTGATGTTGCGTTCAGGTGGATTAATCATTCAAACATCAGAAATCAAAACCTTTAGTTTTCTGTTTGTCATTTATGTGCTATGTTAAAATTACTTCTACAGTTTTAAACAAAAAAAAAAAATCTGTGTGCATTGGTGATGTGACTCTAAGGAATTTTTTTTGGTCTGCCGTAATTTTTTCCTTTCTCTGATGGAACAGATGGGCCGAAAGACAACAGAAAAGACTGCGTGTAATAGAAGCAGACACTGCCAAATTAATATTCACGCTGCACGCATTTAAGTTTGCTGTGCAATTAATTTTGTTTTCTAAGGAAGGAGAGAATACAAGTCTGTTGAGATCTAGTCTATGTGCAGCGTATGTCTGAAATGTATTGCAAGGGTAATTTTTGATTATATGAATATTAAAACCTGAGACTAGATTTAGAAATCTCAATTAAATCACTACAAGTGAGTGGCATGAAATTGAAAGACACTGATCAGTTGCCATTTCTTGGTATTTTGTGCCAGAAACATCTAAAAATATAAATTTCTTAATGCAGATTTAGAGTGGTCAGTTGAAGTTGTCAACTTAGGATGTTTTTGCCAAAACCAATGCTCCAAAAAAGGATCTCATCTGCCACCATGAATAATGAGCTCAGATGGTGTCACTCCAGAATTACTCTTTGGGTTTGTTTTTTTCAACAGTCCTGAAATGACTGTTGATAATGTGGGTGCATCTGTGCATTTGAGCCTGGGGAAGACTTTTGTGCCAGTTATTTCCCAGAACTATTTTATATTTTTTTTCTTACATAGGACATATGCTTGAAATCGTTACTAGTGAGGGCAATGTGCCCGGTAGTGACTGCAGCTATGGCATACTCATACGCACATATGCATGTTGTTATTCCTCATTGCTCATCATGGGGTTTTCCCTGAGTGACTGTGACATTGGTGCCAATAGATTTTTTTTCTTTTTTTTTAATATGGTGCCGTAATAGACTTATTCAGAATGAGAAGAAAATGTATATTTACTGCAACGTTCATAAAGTAGGCTTCCACCATTTATTCTAGCATCATTGGGGGAGTGTGTCAGCCTCATTGGGGAAGTGTGTCAGCCTCACCTCGCAGATGAGCTTTGACTTTCTCATTTCTGCTGTTCTTTGTCCAACCTTATGTCCCCAGTAATAAATTCTGCTGTTGGTTATGTCTTTCTCTGTTTTCTGTTCTTTTAATTGCTGGAATCCCTCGACAGTCAGTCGTCTCAATAACTTCTGGTTAGATTAGTTTTTTTCCCTGGTGCATCCTCTTGCCTTTCCAGAAGTGCAGCCCGCTATCTGGCTTGAAGCTTGTTCTTCTAGGGGAACAGGGATGTTTTATTCAAATATTTGAAACCCAAAGCCTTTAAGACAGCAGAGAACTTTCTGTTGGTTTGGAGCTGTCTAGTGGCTCCATTCTTAAGAGCAGCATTGTCTCTGGCCGCTTAGCTTTGACAACGGTGGCATTGGGACAAGTAGGAAGGAGCTGAAAGGCAGCTGCAGGCTTCCTGGGCTTTAAAATTGACAGTAGCATGTAGTTCAGCAACCTAAGAAAGGAGGCTTGACACAGCAGTTAATGATTTAGTTCTATAAAATAGGCAAGACTCAGACATCTGTATAAGGAGGTCAATCAGTATCTTAAAATAAAGAAACATATAGTTTGGTAGCCAGAAGACTTTCTTATGTCTCTGCTAAGTTGCCCTTGGTGGTCAGAAGATACTACAATGACCTATTCATTATTTTAGACCAATTTTGTGGATTCTTAGTAATAATTCATTGCAATTATTCTCATGATTTGAGCTCTAAAAATGCTAAGCTGTGCAAGATAAACATTATTAATGCAACATCTTCTAACTAAAATTGAAAAGGATAGAATATTAATAAGATTTCACATATGAATTAATATTTGTAGTGTTGCTGGAATATTAACTAGTTTTTATATGCCATAGACAAATTATTTTGATAATTTGTATGATATCAGTATGGAAATAAAGTCCTATATATGCAAGACTGAGTATTTAGTAAGATAGTTACAGATTTGGAAGATTCACATAGATCTTGTTCCTGGTTTTGTGTGGACATCTAAAACTCTGTAAACTTTAAATTTGTAATAGTATGCTGTCTGTAAGTGTACTTGCTAATTTCAAATAGAATACAGTGTGGTTTCATGGAAGAAGTATTTTCCTTTATTCTCCTGCAGAGCTTTCATAACATACCCGTTACTTAAAAATATATGAATTGGGGTAGTGAAGGAGGGGATTGTGGGGGGTTTTTTGGTTGCAAGGTGGAGCGGGTTGTTTGTTTTTTGAATCACGTTTTTTAGAAGTTGTTAAGTGAATAACAGGAGTACAAGATGAAGCATTTCTAAATGTGGAGATATCAGAAATAATTTACTCTGTGCAGAAAATGTTAGAGAGATCATTTGTGAGCTATTAATCCTAGCTAATCCCCCTGAACTAGCTGTGTTCTCTCAGGTAGTTGTGCAGGGCGCGCGTCCTTCTGCAAGAAGGTACCTGTGTGTATAGTCATGGATTCATTGCTGAAGGGAGCAGTGGGGCTCATGCTTTCAGGATTGAGTCATGTATCTTTGCCATGGAAAGGGCTATTTTAAAATGGACGTTTTTATCAAGCTCCCATTTGTATATGTTGAAATTATTATTCCAAATACGTATGTATTTGTCCTATGTTTCTAACTAGGGAAACTGTAAACAAAGCTCAGGTACTCCAGTGGTAGGTGACAGTCTCGTATCTTTAAGCAGTTTTTTGACTGCTGTCTAATACCATGTGAAATGGTTTCCCCAGGGAGCTCCACCAACAGGGTTACTCAAAGATGTCCTAAAGCTCCACAGAGCATATGTGGGGAATCTGACCCTGCTGGGGGAATAAAAGAACTGTATTTTGAAGATGTACTATCTGAAAAGAGGCACTGTGCAACTGAATAACACTGCCTTGCTGTGCATGAAAAAGTCTGCTTTTTTTCTTTACGGAAAAATGACTGAAAGATCAGATCCTGTAAGGAACACTGAAATTACTTTTTTTTTAAACAGTTCATAGTGCATTTATTAACATATGATTCTCCTTCTGCCTGCCTGGAAGGGAAGCTTGGGACAGCTAGCATGATTCTGTTAGATACTAAAGCATGGTGGGAAGGTTGGGGCTGAATTGTGATGTTATCTTTTTACTATACAAAAGCAAAAATTGGAAGTAGTACATCTCTTCTCAAAAGACAAATAAATATTTAGCACAGAAGCTTACTCTTTCTTGAATAACATCCATGAACATGGTTCAAAAGAAAGCTTGTTTCATTTTTTTTCAATACCTTTCAGTATCCCATAACGCCCAAGTTGCTAAATTGTGGCTCTCATAGTGAGCCTATCATGTATGGAGTCCCTTTGTTTGCTGCTGGCCTTGGCTTAAACAAACGGGCTGCTTGATTTATATATATAAATTTTTTTTTAGTGCTACATACATTTAGAAAGTCTGTTGATTTTAATGAGAGCTGATTTCATTTTTTGGGATCCCAGACAGCTTATGGCAGGCATTAGCGCTTTCCAGCATTATAGAATACCCTGGAATATTAAACAATTTAAACTAAACAGAAGTTGTAAGAATAAATGAACAACTGAATAAGGTATATTTTGCAAAACACCTGGCGGATTTTCTTTCCCTGCTTTATACTTACTAATTTGCAGAGAGCACTTCTCTGCAGTGAGACTCTGCAGTGTTGTCATTATGCTGCAGGTAGTCCTGGTGGGTAACTGTAAATGGTCATTTGTCACCCTCCTCTTCCTAAAAGCCTCACTGGTCTTCATTTACGAAATAGGGATGATAATGGTGCTTTTCTTTCATAATTGTTCTGTTGAAGCGTTAGGCACTTGTTTTTGGTGTCTTCATTCGATATATAAGGTGAAAAAGTTGACATTACTTTGCTTTTTGTTGCAGTGCTGAGCATATAGGTGTTACCGACTCCAGCCTGTTCTGTGCTGGAAACTTCATCTCTGTTTTGGGACGAGGAGGAGGGTGGTCAAGACTTTGTTCCTTCCAGTGCTTTAATTTAATTGCCAGCTCTGCCTGGTACTTTTCCGTTTAACTCTGCAGTTAAATTTGACCTTCTTCTTCAATGGGTTTAACTACAGGGTTATGTCTTCAAATTTACAGGGCATTTTGTCACAGACTTATGTAGGAGTTGGGTATTATTTTTCTGTCTGATTTTTTTTTTCTTTTAAATAATAGTTCTAACTCCTCCTTGTGTTTTACCATTTTTCTATTATGAAGAAGAAAACAGTTTCTCTCCCTCATAGTTTCAGGTGAGACGTGTGAAAGAGCCACATCAATGGGCGAAATGACTGAGTGTGAAAAGCATTCTGGCTGTGTGCAAAGACACATATGGTACCAAGTGAATAAGCAAAAGAAAAAAGGATTTTGTGCTCCAGTCTCACAGCAGATACTGCAACAGTATTTTCAAATGACTGAATACCTGTGTGACAGTATCCTGTTAAATTGAGGAAGTGAATTCCTTTGTGTAGCTTGGTGATCTTAAGCCTTTAAAAGTATTTTTAATCCCTGTTAAACACTGGTACACTTACTTTGCTTAATAACTATAGAATTTAGTCTCTTTGGACACTAAGAAAAATTCCAGCATTTTCTTAACATAATTAAATGGTAATCCTTAAAACCTTTCAATGTGCCTTGCACGTGGATAACGTGTGGTCAATCAGAGAACATATTGGGTGTAAAGAATTATCTGTCAAACAGTACTTAATACTTAGGGGTTTTATTATCAAAATATACTTATTGTAATAAATGACATTCACTGTCATTTCACTCTATGCTGAAAGCATTTACAACACAATACATTATTACTGCTAAATGGGGAATTTGAAGGTATAATTACAGCAGGGAAGCGTAGAATGGCGCTCCCCCGCATTGCCTCCCAGGCACTCTTTTTGAAAAATCCACTATAGACTTCGAGATGATCCAGCAACCTTTTCCTCAGAGAGCTCTTCTGGACTTCAAAAGTGGAAATATAGGAAAGAATATATAACTGTTGTTCTTAAATTGGAGTCCTGTAAAGCAGCGGAGTCTGCTTCAGTAAGATTTCAGGATCTAGTCCTTAGATATTTTGCCTTATTAACCTGAAAATAAAGGTACGTGCACCCAGTGGTGCTGTTTTGTAGCTGAAGTCCATTTGCCTTTGGAGCTAATGAGCTGAAAGGGTCTTACTGGCGTCCAGTGGATAGATGATAAAAGACGTTTTGTTTGTACAGTGTCATACAAGCACGTCTCATCTGTGCCACAAGAGGTGCCACTGACATGCACAAAGAGAAACATCTTATAATAAATTATATTTATTGTTAAGTATCTTTTGGAAGACAACAGAAGGTATGAAAGAATACCTCCTGCTGCCCTGCTGAAGCGATTCATTACATGAAGTAAAACAAGATGTGTTTAACAGAATGGTATTAGCCACAAAGTTTCTTGTATATGTATGTGCATACAATTGCACATGGAGTAATATATATTTAAATATAAAATATCTTCTTGTATAAGTATCGTTCACATTCTCTGTGATTTTTAAATGCATAAGGTGAAACCAGGTTTACTAATATTTTTGAAACACCACTTTGGTGCGCAGAACATAGATCTGAGAAGTTCAACCACATTATTCGACACTCCAATTCTGCCATCAAATGCTGCTATATTGCTCTGCAGTTCTTGTTTCAAACAAGTCTAAACAAGGAATATTTTTACTTTGGTGCTCCTGCAGCACCTTGCCAATGTGCTTGTTTTCCTTCCCCAGGCTTCACATGGTGCTTAGCAGGGCCACAGCATCCCTCCTGTCGGAGAGCCTCTGCACCTGGAACATCTGCTGTGTTTGGCTTCCTCCAGATACATCAACTTCTTCCTGTCTTATTTTCATTTCCAGTACTTTGACATCTAATTTCCCATATGCTGCTCTTGCTTTCTCCTGCTGTTTCTGTGAGTTCATCTACACAGATGAGTTGCCACAGTTTAACATCATAGTGAAGCCATGGTAATTCTCCAGGCCCTTAGTGATCAGTGTCAATTTGAACTTTCCCGATTAAATCCCTTTCATAACATAGGTGCAAATGGGTGTGACAGGGAGATGCAAGTTTACTCTGTCTGCAAGCCTGCTTTGCTCTAGAAGGTGTTCTTAAGTTTATATAGTCCATCTTCCAGTGAACTGCAGTTTCTCGATGTGCCTGACCTCTTTCTAGCAGCAGTAATACCAGTGGGAGTTTCCTGGCTTGTGCTTCTTGTTTCTTCAGCATCTCTGATCTTCAGAAATGCCAAACACAGTAAGATTGTTGTGTTTAAGCTGCAAACAAAAGACTAAAGAGGAAGGTGTGTAGATCTGCATGGTTAAAAACAGTTACTAGCAATGGTACTATTATACAAATCCATTTTCAGTTCTCAGCGAAGCTGTATCACGTGCAAATTCACTTCAGGCCTTGGATTAGGTGGAATGATTCAGGACCTGTATATAGGAGCGTGGGGTCTTTCCCCAACCCCTCCTGCAGTGAGTGGGACCTTGCGAGCTAAGCCAGCACCGCCAAGCCTTGAGCTCCTGTGGAGCTTCTGTATTCCACACCATGGCAATGCTGTTTGCTGGGCTGTTACTCTTCAGGTTAGTAAGATGTAAAACCAACATGATTTTTTTTATCACCCAAAGGTAAAATTTGAAGGCTGGCTTAACCTGTTCACCCCATTGTTGTTGCAATTTAGCTGTTCAAAGCCTGTGTTAGAACAACAAGCTATTTTGGAGAATGTTGTAGTTGTATTTACAGGGATGTGGGATGGTTTGCAAAAGAAGGGAAACGTGGAACAGATTAGAAGTCTTGTAAGTTGAGTGGGACACTATTGTTCAAATTGATTGGAAATTTGAATTATCTTTAGGCCCTCAGAGTTTTTTTTTACAAGACAGTATCTGTCTAAATGGTTCAGCTTCCCGGTTGGGCTTATCATAGTCTCATAGTACTGCAGATGCCTGGCTTGGCAGGTGGCCCCATGGCCAGTCTGCAAGCATCTGTAACTGAAAACATGGACTTGCTGCTTCTCAGCTAAACCTTTCACCACTTCACAAGTGATCTGAGGGACAAGATGCTAAATTCCATGTGTATATAGTCTGTAGTATATTGCTGTGTTTAAAATACCTATGCTTTGTCTCACGTGTTTGCAGGAGTCACTCTGGTCGGGGCTGTGGGCAGGAAGTTGTGGCTCCCCGGGCTGCGGCAGCTGCAGCACCCGCGGTGCCTCAGCTGGGGAATTGGCACGCCAGGCACAGCCTGGACACATCTCCTACACCTACCGTGCTGGAAATCACCAAACTTGATGGGAATGAGCTTTAATAATTCCTGAAGAAGCAGGGAAACAGGTCGAAGGTGCAAATCAAATGCAATTTTTTTTAATGTGGAGCATGTTTTGTTATGAATGCTTTTGTCTTAGTCCAATAATTGTAACATCAAATAAACTGATAAAGCAGAAGGAGAGGATTTTTGTTCATGCACAGTTGCAGAAAAAAAAATGTAAATTTGTTGAAGTTGCCACCATTTTGGATTTTCTTTAATATTGAATTGTTTACTTCTTGGCTGTTGTACTGCTTGCCGTGCACTTAGCGCTATTTCAGTTGATTTGAGGAAAAAAGAAAGAGGGTTTCATGATCCCTAGGAACTGATTTTCTTGGACTGAGTAGTTTGAGTAGTTGGAAAGTGATTTCTAAAGTATTGTGCTAGAAAATGCTAACAAACCCTTGCAAAGCAGTGCCAGAATACTCTCTTTTTGTTTTCTGAAATGCAAAAATATAAACGTTTTCAAGATGTTGAAAGCTACCTCTGAGTTACTTACATGTATTCATTAATTTCACAAGAATTATGAATTCTGTTCGAAAAGGCTGACATCTTTAAACAGAAACTATGTTGGAGTAGACTTGATATAACAGATGGGCTGGAGCAGCCCCTTCTGAACGCTGGGGGCGACCAAAGCCATGATGGCAGCTTATTGACGGTCATTGTTTTTTAATCGAGAGCTACAAAGCTTGGCATGGTGGGCTGCTGTCTGCTGCTGAATGAGCTAACCTGGGAACCCAGATGCATCTGGAATTATCTGCTTGAAGAGGGGAAATTATAATTTTCTTTCAATATTGGATGTTGTTGCTTTAAAAAAAGTACTGACTCTTAAAGGAGAAGAGAAAGGAAAATGTTTGGGGTGCCTCATTTCCTCCAATACTATGTGTTTTCAGCATATAGTCAAATGATTAATCTGAGGATTCTTGAATGTGGAAATGCTTCTGGCTTTTTTAAAATCTACAGCAACTCTTGATACAACTTCATGATTTTGACATCCTCAGAAATGATCAATATGAAAATATTTCTGTATATATCTGACTCAGTTACTTTGTGTGGCTTTGTAATTGTCTGTATTTATTTGATTTCTAAGATACAATACTTGCTTAAAAATTCCAAGGATACACATGTTCCTTTTTTCATTTTCTTTACATTTTAGAAAATAAGCTGGAGCTGCACAGCTTTGTCACTGAAATTGCATTCCCTGCAGGAGCCGAAATATTCACTGTGATTGTATAATATTGCAACTTGACCTTTTTCTGCCATATAGATTTCTTTTCCTTGTCAGGAAGAAATTAAAGAGACCTGCCATCTTGTTGTATTAATAGACAGTTAGGGTTGCACAGGTTGATATAAAAAATGAGCATACTAAAATAGAGAAACATAAGCAAATGGATTTAGTAGTTATCATAAACCATGCAAGTGTTCTTGTACATTTTTGAAATTAGATTACTGTGCCATAGTAAACGTGAACGTCACTGCCTAGCACCCAGGCTTTGGTAGCTTGGCATTTGGATTCACAGCATCTAAATTTCCCTGGTTTGTTTTCCATAGAAGTGAAATATGTTGTTTATTTATGGATAAACAGCTAGCTTCTAGTTGAGAATATATAGCCAATGAGCTGGAATAAGCAGCCAGAAGGAATGTTGGGGACAGAAGGTGCCTGTTTACATATATCAGGCAGTAGACATGTACATGTTTTATGTGATTCTTTATTCTTTGCCTTTTTAACCATGTAGAATCAGTATGCTATACATTGCTGTGACAAATGGCAATTTCCGACTTGCCGGTAGAACTGAGTTTTGAGAAGATTTAGATGTGTAGAGTTAAACCTGGCTTCCTGAAGCCTTGTTTGGTGGAAGCAGGTAGGGGTTTCGTAGTAGGTGTCAGCAAGCCAAGACTTGACATTTACTGTTATCTTCTTACCCTTAAGAAGAAAAAGAAAGGTGTATCTGAGATCGGAGAGTGTCTGGGTGATTTTGGTGGCTAGGACAGTGCAGTACAATGTAAGTTTTGACAGTAAGTTAGCAATTTAATTTAGAGAGCCTTAAGAAGTGTGGGCACGTTGACATTAGTGTTGTAATTCAGATGTTATCTGTCCTTCATGAATCTTCATCTCTCCAAGATTCACACCCTTGCTGGGATCTCTTTCAGACAGCCGAGCCTGGACAAGGCATTGCAGTTGGTAATGGGCAGGCAGGCCTCAGAGCCCGGCTCAGGCCCCGTGTGTGTAGATAAAGGCTCCTCAGCACCAACAGTTTCACCTTGAGGTCCTCAGGGTCCTCAGCTTTGACATTTTTGATGGTTATTACTGCGTGAAAGCCTATAGGCTGCTAGATATTTGAGGGCTTGAATATTCAGTATTCCAGTCAGCACAAATTAATAGAACAAGATGAAAAGTGCTTCTGCAGCATTAACAAAATTACTCATGTGTTTTCTTGAAGGTTTATTTAGCTTTCTCTGAGAACATAGATATAATATCTGTCTTCATTTGATTTCTGTGAAAAATGGTAGAAGGCTTCTTTTTTTTTTTCCCTTTTCATTTTGCTGGATTGATTTATTTATGAGTTTGTGTGGAATGGTTTATTTGTTTTAGAGAGAAGTGGAAACTTCTGTCAAATGCTCCTGTTGGGTGTAGATTCACATCCCTGCAATGTGGTGCTAAGGCATTTCAAAGCAATCGTATTCTGGTTAAGATGAAAGTAATACAGCAGAGAAGGTTTTGGATGTTTCAGTGGCAGTGAAATAAAACTGCAAAACCTAAACCAGAAGGTTGCAAGTGTCACTTGCAATGTGTTAGATGCCATAGATTAATTCTGTATGACCTTTAGCAGGAGTGAAAACGTATTTGATTTTTGAGCTATCTTTCCCTAGACAGTACACAGAGTGCTAAAATCCTGCATGTTTTGGCAGAAAGAAGATAGAACACAAAGGAACAGCTGGATTTGAAAGCTAGATTTATTTAAATTCAAAATGCAAACGCCATTTCTAGCAGAATATGATGGACCATTGAAAATGTAAACAGCCAAGGGAATAGCAATTCGTCTCTTGATGTCTTCCAGTCCAAAGTTTAGTCAAGCACAAGTCATGGCTTGGTTGTGCTGGATTTCCCAGGGTAATCGAGTGTCAGTCTGTGGCTGCATTATGCAGGAGGCCACACTTGATATTCGTTATGATCTTTTTCGATTTAAAACAGAAACACTAACGTAAACCAAATTGAAATGAGTGCTGTTTGTATTTGTCTCTCCCTCCGCTCGCAGGTACTACAGTGCTACCATTTTGCAGATGTCGGGAGTTGAAGACGACAGGCTGGCGATCTGGCTGGCTGCACTGACAGCATTTATAAACTTCATCTTTACTCTTGTGGGAGTCTGGCTTGTTGAAAGAATGGGTCGCCGGAAACTTACACTTGGTAGCTTAACAGGTGAGTGCTTAATTAGTATATTATATGTTCCTCATATTACTAATAAAATGAAAACAGAGTTTCAAGTGATAATTTTATCGTGGTAGTCCTCTTTAAAATGACAGTGTTGACCTTATCTTCTCCCTGAAATCATACATCTGGAATATTGTGTCCAGTTCTGGGCCCCTCAGTTCCAGAAGGACAGGGAACTGCTGGAGAGAGTCCAGTGCAGGGCAACAAAGATGATGAAGGGAGTGGAGCATCTCCCGTGTGAGGAAAGGCTGAGGGAGCTGGGGCTCTTTAGCTTGGAGAAGAGGAGACTGAGGGGGTGACCTAATTAGTGTTTATGGATATATAAAGGGTGAGTGTCACAAGGATGGAGCCAGGCTCTTCTCAGCGACAACCAATGATAGGACAAGGGGTAATGGGTACAAACTGGAACACAAAAGGTTCCACTTAAATTTGAGAAGAAACTTCTTCTCAGTGAGGGTGACAGAGCCTGGACCAGGCTGCCCAGGGGGGTTGTGGAGTCTCCTTCTCTGCAGACATTCAAAACCCGCCTGGACACCTTCCTGTGTAACCTCATCTGGGTGTTCCTGCTCCAGCAGGGGGATTGGACTGGATGATCTTTCAAGGTCCCTTTCCATCCCTGACATTCTGTGATTCTGTGATATAGCTTTTCAAGACTAGCAGGATAGAACCACAGCTAAAGGCTAATCTAAAAAACAGAGGTTTAGCATGTTACGTTTTTAGGTGTGGTTTCTCCTTCAAGTCATGATTCACAATGTTTTCATTTAGCTTTTTGAGTTTTTTTTCCTTCAGTATAAGGAATCAAGTGCTTGGAACTTCACAGCTGGTTAGTTTTTAAATCTCATGTGTGTATACACAGTATGTAATTTCTGGCTCATTAATGTGAATTCAGAACATCTTATCAAGAACTACTGGAGAAAGAATAGTGCATAGCCGTTGCAGCACTTTTTAAAAACTAATGCAGTTCTTTGCATAGTTATCTCATATACAGTGCAGTAAATACGTTCCCTACAGTAATGTGATCTTAATTAATCTCCTGTATGAGATACTGAAAGACAGAATTCTGGATTTGTACTTTTTTTCAAATATTCCAACGCCACAACTCATCACGTAGCCATCTCTTGGATGAGGAAAAGGCAGAGCGAGCAGCCTTGCCTACACCCAGCTGCCTCCTGCCATTTACCCAGTAAGTCCCCATTTGCTCCCACATTATGTGCTCGTTCTGACTGAAGTGACCTGTGACCAATACCTGCCTCTGGCTGAACGTCTGAAAGGTTCAGGTGCTTCCGAGAACAGAGTTTGGAAGAGAGAAACAGTTCCCGCTCCTCTCTAAATAACACTCACAAGCGTCTAGCTGGGAAGGTTTAGTGTCTCCATATTTTCTTCTGTTTTCGCTGTCAGGGATCCAAACTTGTAGCTAATGCAGCACAGCAGAGCAGGGACCACCTGCCAAGTCGCTGGCCATCTGCAGTTCCCAAGGAGCGGGAGTTAATCTATGCTCACAGTATTTGAATGCATTTATATAGGCGGCACAGTGCCGCGTCTGCTTTGATGCACAGTTACCCAAATCTGTTAATTAAAACATGCAGTTTGAGGCAATTTGGTATTCCAAGTTATAATAAAAATTTATTTAGTGTCTTACTGTTTAAATTTGGAGTCAAGAAACCTGAAGCATATTTCATGATCCAAGGTCAGAAATGTGGTAATGACAGAGGATATTGCAGGAGCACATTCCTTATGTCTTAACAATGGTCAACAAAAATCTCAAATTGCTACTTTTATCACAGTCTACCTCCAGATCAGTTAAAATACACCTTCTGTATAAGTTCTTTTATGTCTTCAGCCGTTGCCCAGTCTTCCAGAGAGGGACAACCTGGTTCTGTACCATTCCCTGTGCTCAATACCTAATTTCCACTGTGTACTGGTCAGTTTTCTTGTCTTTCCACAAAGTGGATCTCTCCTGGCGCTGCACCCATACTTCTGGTTCTTGGGTGCTGCCTCTCCTTAATATTCTATTGGAATGGAGTATTTCTATGTTTATGTATTTGGCCTTGATACCTCATACATCTGTCCAGCCCCCCCAGAGTTATTGCTCATGTGGACCCAGCTGTATAGGTGTCATTCCTGTGTGGACTTCTCATACAGTCACAGAACTAGAGAGCTTTTTGGCTCTGATTTACATATTCAAAGGTCATACGTTTGAAACGTAGATATAAATGTCTCTTACAAAGCATATAAGTCATAGAATGGGGAAGAATATGGAAATAAGACAGATTAGTTTATGATGTTTGGACACAAAGTAATTGTAAAAAAAAATAAAAAATATTCTTGGTCTTTCTGTGGTCGGTGGGCAGTCTGCAGCATCACTTGATCGATGCTGCATTGCTTGCTGTGTCCTTTATCACACAGCCCCTCCTTAAGGAAAATACAAATACTGACAGTAATGAAATAATATATTCTCTCTCTGTACTATTTAGAATCATTTTAGGCAATGTTTGTGCTTTGATTTAGGTAGTTGTGGATGTAATGTGTTTTCCTTACTGAGAAGCCTGTTTAATAAAATGAAAATTGCTAAATCTGCTGATGCATTTGTTTCCCATTATGAGTTTTCATATGGGATAAACTTATATTTTAGTGCTCTACTTTGGTTTGCATTTCTAAGGACATTGACTTTCATGCAGAGTTATCCCTGGCTGCAGCTTTGGCTTTCAGAGAAGCCAGGTGTGCCCCAGCCTTCCATTACATAAAATGAAGACAAAACTACTACTTCTTGCTGCAAGGGTGTGGGGATTTTTTTTGGTAAAGGTTAATTGATTTGATGTTTGTTAGATGATAACCTACAAGAATAGAGAGATAGTAATATTAATATTTTGATTAAAAGCCAACATACTGTAGTTTACTTCTGTAATCTCATGCAGCTTTTCCTGCTTTCTGAAAACATTTGGGAAAGAGCTATTTTACACATAATATAATGAATCTTTATCATTTTCAAAATAATCTATTAACAACTTCTGAAAAATGCAACCTTTCAGATAGATTCAAAGGCATTAGGGAAACTAATCACACTTTCTTAATTCTCTTTACTATGGTTACTGATTAATTTTAGTTTCCCATTCATTTTATATCTGGGCATCATTTCTTTATCTTTCTTTTGATCTTTTTCTTTGGTTAATTTCTTGCTTTAAAACTGTGAATTTGGAAACATGCAGCAAATTTGACAAGAGCCTTACTCATTTTATTTGTGTTTTCCTTTTTCCCCTTCAGAAAATGTCAGGTTGAAAGCATGGTGGTAGTTGGGCATTGGACAATTTCTATCTGTTTTTGTAACAGAGAGAATCTAAACTATCTTCAGGATACTTCTTTTTTTTTTTTTTTTTATAGACAAACTTCCCAAAGAATGAATATATAATAAACTTGATTTGCCCAATTTACATTATCAGTACTTTTCCAAAGAAATAAGACATTTGCAGAGGTACTGGAGGTGAGTGGGCAGTGTGTTTGGTTAACTTAAAAGACAGACAAAGCATATTTAGAATGAATATAAATAAGATTATAGACCCTGTCTAAAGATATTTGCTGTCTGGTTTATGGCATTTTGAAAGTACAGTAAATCTAGTGCAGTATCCAGCCAGCCCAGAAAACTGGGATTGTTAGTGTACCTACCAGCCACAGCAGTACAAAGCCAAGTGTGGCATAAACTTAAATCACATTTTATGGTGGGTAGGCGCTTTTTCCACGTATAGTTTATGATTGAATTTAAGGTCTGAGTTGACTCAGTTCAGGTGGTCCAGTCATCTCCGGTTTGTGCATATTCATGCCTTTTAGCCATGGCTGCTGCACAGCCACATTCATGAATCATTTTATTACACTGATCTTGGTCCTTAAGTTATTGTTTATATCTCAGAAAAAGTTTTTCACCTACTTAGTGGGTTTGCCTCCTGAGAAACTCCTGCTCTTCTCTGTAAAAACACAGCTAAACCCATGCCCGAAACTGCCAAAACATCCTGTCTGCCCACCAAAAATAAAAGAAGCCCAACATAAAAACCAGATCATGTGTCATTTCTTAAAGATGACCAGAGTGACACGTGAAGGTTTTCAATGTAGTGGCTTTTCTAAAGGTTTGCACAGAGGCATTTCTGAGAAAATTACTTAGGAGCTTCCAGTGCAGAGAGCAAAGACAAGATGAGGAGCACTTGGAGCTGAATCAAGAATTGCCCTCAACGTGATTTGCCCTCAGCCACTAAGCTATATCATTGCACAGCTGCAAACGTGTGCTGCCGACTCCCTGGGAGGTGCTTCAGCGCTTTGTGAGACTGTTTTGTGTAGCACATCATTAGTAACTAGCTCACAAATGAAGTTATCACTAGTTTTATGGTTTTAGTAGTGGTAGTCTGTAGATCAGGCTATACATGTTCTATGCAGCCTCTCAAACATGCCACATGAATAGTGAGTATACGGAGGTATACAGGGTATTTTATGCAACATAGAGTTAGATGCCTTGTTGAATAGCATGATGTAAATGTTTTATAAGTCTGAGTTTGGGACAGTTAGGGTAGTATCCTGCTGTGGAGTATATAAATTTTCATAAAAACGATGCAGCATAGTGCGTGTATGTGACAAAGGAGGTAGGAGAACTATGGGCTATGTTCTACTAATGGCCCGTTGTACAAAGTATGAACGTTTTTGTCATCTTCCTCCTTATCATTTTGCCCAGCTTGTGCACAAGGAATTAGTTGGGCAAAAAGATAGAAGGGGACTTTTTCGTAGCAGGTGGTATGTGCGCTCTTTGGAACAAGATCAAAAATTGCAGTTGCGGCTTTTGGTGGTATTTTTATGAGAAGTCACATTTCTCTCATTTCACAAAGAGAAGCAGAGTCAATGAAAAAGCTGATGCTATTTTCTGTTTCTCAGGAAAGCCTGCAAGTCTGGGTGTGGGAAGAAGTGTTGTGCTTTCAAAGTCACTATTAAATTTTGCCTTTACAGCGTTATTTTCAACATAAAAAAAAAGTCCGTTCATTCATCCAGTCTTCAATTCCATGTATTAAAAAAAAATGTCTAAACCTATTAATTTATTATCTGAACATTAAACCCAATGCACTTGACTTTAACATCTAACCTGATTCAAGATGTGGATGTAGCCAAGTGTGTTTTTGTTAGGTTCTCATCACAACTTCTTAGACAATGCTGTGTGCATAGTAATGAGGTGCCTTGCTTTCCAAAGCATAGTTCATTTCAATAGAGAATTATTTCATGTACTCTGGAGAAAAATGTCACATTGTTCTTTATCTGTATTTTTAGGTACGGCTGTAGCACTCATTATCCTAGCTTCGGGATTTTTGCTATCAGCTCAGGTCTCGCCAAGAATCACACTTAACCCACCAGATCCTTCACATCAAAACTCTACCTGCACAAAATACAGGTGAGATTTCAATTGTTCATCCAATCTTCTTGAAGATTATTTTGAATTGAGTTTTACAACCTAGTGTAAGTAATGGGCAATTATTCACTAAGTCTAGTACAAGGAGCTGCACTCGATACCTCAAGTTAAAATCCTAACTTCCCTCAACAGAGAAAATCAGATTATTTTCTTAAAAGTTCTGACTAATCCTTTTAAATTTTTGGACTAAATAAGATGGATAAACAGCAAACTCTCCAGTTGAGATCTCCTCTGTTGTATCACACCTGCTGCAATTTATAGTGGACACAAAGCTAGGAGTGTTTTAAAAGTGATTTGTAAATATACTTGCTGTTATTTGTCTGCTTGTAGATTTGTCATGTGTAACAGCTGTATACTCTTCAAGATGATGTGTTCCTTGCCTCTTGTCTTCCTGCATGGAAAAAAGAAAAATAAAAAGAACAACCATTCGGATAATTACACATCAAGTAACAATTAAAACAAATGTGATTTTTTTTAACCTTTTTTTCTATAGTGGGCAGAAGATGCACTTTCATATGCAATAGTTTCAGGTAACGTTACTTCTTAACAAAGAATGTGTAAATGTATTTTGAGGTTTTTATTCGTGTGTGAGTACTCTTACGTTCATTTAGCTGGCAGAGCAGAAAATTCCCTATTTAAATGGCTGAAGAAATTATTTCTTACATTCAAAATCTGGTTTACATGTATTTGCAATAGAGATAAGTATGAAGAGATGAGAGGTATGCTTCTAGTTTCGTAGCAGTATTGGCTAGAAATATGGTTCGTGGCTTTTCATATGCCAGAACAAGGTCTTAGGTGAAAGATTCTGGGGATCTGAAGCTTTATAGGTACCTGGGAAGGGGACAGAGGGTCTTCAGAAGAGTGTAAATAGAGACTAATAACTGCGACATTAGATACTTCCAGATGTGAGGATCCCTACATGCCAAAACTGTATTTTTACTTGTTTTCTACTACAGAATGAACTATGTTTTGCAAGTTTTGAGATGTGCCTATACAGCTTTTTCAAATGGCAAGTAATCTGGTTAAAAGATGCAAAGAGGGGAAGAGCTGTCAAATGCTCTGCTTGCAGAGTGAGATAACTTTAATAGCAGGATGTCAGAAGGATTTGCCTAGGACTTAACTGTTTGGAAAAGATGTGTGGAGAGTACAGATGCACCGTTTGCAGAACTCATTATTTGTTATCTAATAAAGCTAGATAACCTGAAACATTGTAAAATCTGTGTAAAAGAAATATGGTTAGTCCACCTTAAGAAGTAATGAAAAATTATTCAATGCAGTTTCCATTTTCCAGTTAACCACAGCTAGTCGGGAAGGAAATACAGACTGGATGTGGCTTACTTGGTGTGCGCTTCTGGGCAAAAGCATGAAAAATGAAAGCAGCTACTTCTAGTAAAAGCATGTTTTTTCATGAATTATTGGGATATTTTATTCTGTCATAATTTCCATTTCTGATATGAAGCGAGCAAACGCAGATATGATAAAAATTCAGAGAGTCTAGAAAAGAGCAATAAAATAATTGAATTATTTTAATTTGGGAATATTTTGAAATAGGAGGATCTCTCTTATTCTGCAGATAAAAGTGAACATGTAGAGGGGTATGTGAAATAATGAGCAACACAGGGGAAAGCTTTAGTTGCTTCTGGTTTAGTCTGATAGTATACCTTGGTAAAGAGACACAAAAGCAAGGAGAGTTGAAACTAATAAATGGATGAAGTTGCCCACAGATCACAGACGTAGGCCATAGCACCCATTATTTGAAATGTTTTTTTAAAAATAGGCATTTATATGGTTAATAATGACTTTCACACTTGTGTATCTAAAACTATATTTGGGATATCAATTTTCGTGCCTCAAAACATCACCAAACCCTGATCTTGCTAGAACCGGAGTAGGAATATTCCATCAGCATCGTGAATATTAGTGTCCATTTTGGGAGGTTATATCATCCATTGACTCTGTACCAGGAAGCTTCAAAATTCCAGGTGTCTTCAGCCAAGAGAGCAAGAAGTACAAGAAATGTTCTTCGTTTTCAGCATGGATCAAGGGAAGAAAACCATTTTAAACATTTTACTTCCAGTGATGTCTCCAGAGGAGCTTAATTTCAGCATGCCTTTCTACCAAGCTCTTGTGTATAGGAAATATATGTTAATTTATTCCTTTATCTAAATTATTTCTGAAGGGGGTAACATACAGGCATACATTATATTCAACTTGGAAACATGGCTGTTCGAGACACAGCTGTGTTCTGTGCACGTGGTAAACAAGCTGAATGAAATTTAAAGAAGTTATTTTATCGTGAGAAAATACATGGTATCTTCACCATTCCACTTGGGTTAGAAGAACTGCAGCTTAACAAGCACAGTACTGGAAAGAAGAGGAGGTGGAGGCTGCAAACCAAAGGAAAGCTAAAGGCTGTGTTTTGTGGGGATCACCTCTCTCCTTTTGGGCCCTGAAGTTATCCCCAGGGCAGTTATGGAGTTGAGTCAAAGAGATTCTCAAACCTGAGGATTTGGAAGTAAAAGTCTATTCTGCATAATGCCAATTTTGGATATCTTCTACACTGCTCTAAGTCTAATAGCATTAAAGGAGCCGTACAGATCACCACCACATCGGGTGGCAAATATTACTGTACGAATAGTTACAAATAAGTTACCCAATCAACGTAAAATGAAGCAACTTAATGGCAGTGGTCTCTTACTGTTTAATCCATGTATTAGCTTGCTTCAGTGTAACTGCTGGTATCTCATGTTGCTTAGCATCTCATCTTGCAAGCCTTGAAGAAGTCTCAGAAATTTTGGAAAAGCAAAAAGACAGCAGGACTTCAGATGATAAACATGTAATGCCGTCTCCCTGTTGCCACCATAACCCCTTTAAAATATGTGTGCCTACACAAATGCAGCTCATAGTCTCCTTCACTGAATGGTGATACAGTGCTTCTCTGAGGTGAGATACACTTAGCTGGAGTCTAAGCCTGTCTGCACCTTGGCCATCTCAGAGTATAGGAGTGTTTCCTAAATATAACTTTAATTTTCTCCACCAAAATGTATTTACAAGTTATTAAATCATTGGTAAAACATATTTTTCTGACAAAAGTTTCACTGATACTGTGCGGAGTGAAAATGCGTTTCATGTTTGCAAACCTGTTGTGCTAGAGTGAGTGTGGGTATCCATTATGGAAGCCTTAGAGCTACTACAAATGGTCTGTTTGTTTGTTGTTCCCTCAGATCCATATTCCTCTGCCCAGATTAATTCCTGCTGCTAGAATAATAATGAAGACAGAACAAACTAGCAGATAAAGAACACAGTCACAGTCCTGATTAAAAAAAGCACCTTGAATACTACTTTCTGAAAGACCAATGTTGTGCAAAGAGAGGTACAGGTTACCTGTACGTGCTTGCAAACCAGTAAGATAGGCTGCAAATATAAAATAAAATAATTTCATTTGGTCTAGAGGTATATAATATCATAGTTGATCAACAACTGAAAATCATCTGTAAATCAGTGAAAAAAAAATGAATGCAGTCCTCATTCACAAGGACATCATGGAAGTAATGCAAACCCAGTAGAACACTGAAATTCTCTTTGCCTTCTCACAGGTGGAAGTGAGTGGGTATCTCACTGGGGAAGGGTAAGGTGGATGCTCATCTGTGTGCCATCTTTAAATCGAACTCCATTTTCACACTCAATCTGTTTAAGATCGTTCTGATGTTTGCAGTGTGACCACTTATCTTCTTTGAATTGTTATAATCTCTTCAGTAGCTGTGATCTGTTACTTATCAAGGCCACAGTGAAGCTCAGAGGTAAATTTAAGAGTACAGAACAGCATCGTTTCGAAGTTTATAACCTTAAAAATAAAAATACAAGCTAGCCATTCCTATTAACATTTTGACTATTCAAAATTCTATAAACATGTTCCCATTTTTAATGGGGACTTGCCTGGTTCTGGATGGAGTTCAAGGTTAGGGCATGTGTACTATCATAGTCATCATGGAATAATAGAATGTCCTGAGTTGGAAGGGACCCACAAGGATCATTGAGTCCAGCTCCTGTCCCTGCATATGACAACCCCACAGTTCACACCATGTGTCTGAGGGTGTTGTCCAGTCTCTTCTTGAACACTGTCAGGCCTGGGGCTGTGACACCTCCCTGGGGAGCCTGCTCCAGTGCTCCAGCACCCTCTGGGGAAGAACCTTTTCCAAACGTCCAACCCAAACCTCGCCGGCACATCTTCCTGCCATTCCCTCAGGTCTTAAGCAGGTACCCTACTGCATTTTCCCAATCTTTAAAGCATCAAAGGTGTCACTGTCCCACCCTGCCTTTCGCTGGGACATTCACCCATTTCTGGAAAACAACCTTTCTCCTGTTGCCTTGTATTCTTGGCCATTTTGTCTCCTTTTATGCATGTCTGTCTCTCTTACTGCACTTCTTGAGACATGGTCAGCTGTAGAAGACAGAATGTGAATTTGTTCTACTTAAGCAATATTTTTTGCATCAACTACTATATGAAAATGGTAACTTCTGTGTTAGGCTTAGGTTAACCCTGAAGCTCATATACTAGGGAAATACTTGTGCACAAGAACTTTTTCAAGTTTCTTCCCAAATCAATTGTCCTCAGAGTTTGATTAAAATAATACAGGCTGTGCCAGCTGTGCTGAGCACACAAGGACTGTGTTGTTCATCTTTGAATTAGTCACCCTCACGTGGTTAATGTTCCTAAGCTCATTGTACAAATACACACCACTGAGATGAAGGCACCATTAGTACTCTTACATAGAAATTTTACAGGATAGCTAATAGGCAGAAATATAAATTTTCTTCATTAATTTAGCAAAGTATATTATTGGGATCAGTCCTGAAAAATTCAGCTAACCTAGTAACCGAAGCTGGTTTTATTGTATGTAATAGCTTTAGGATGCATATAGGAAGTATATTAGCTATCGTACTTTGTTTTGTTGAGATGGACAATCTTATTTAGTCGCAAACTAGATGTTGGTATTCTTTGTACTGTCACTGTATCACAGAACCAGTATTTTTAAAAATATTCTCTGTTTCTAATGTCAAAGTGAGTAAGCTGCTGGTCATCTGATAACTGAGAATTGCAGTAATAACTATGATAATGTGTTTCTGCTATTAAGTCCAAAAATTATGAGTATGTAAAGAGATAAACATGTTTGAGAATACTTTTGGCAGCTCTTATGAAATGTAATTAAAATTCTGAGAGGCAGTGTATGTTGTAGAACTGTAAAATGACCTCAAAATGTCTTGAAATTTATTAAGGAGATACTATAAGGATCTATCACTTGGTAATAATGTTCTACCTGCTGGCATGTTGCTCCTTATCAATCAAAGCTTGTAACTTAATTAAAAATCATGAACGACAAGAAGGAATATGTCAGTTCCATGTAGTAAGCATCTTTAATGTGATTGAGGAAAAACTCCTGTCATCAATTTAAACACAAAGGTCTGAGAAATGACTTACTTGAACTATACTGTCTGTCAGCATAATGCAGACCCTATGACCATTGTTAACATTTCCACTTTGTCTTTGAATCAAACCCCCCATTACTGAGGGACCTATTAACACTTCACATCTCTGCTAATACTTTTAAAACTTTGCTGTTAAACAAAAACTCAAAACAATGCTTTTAATCAAGTTTGAACAAGGCTTGTATCTGATCTGCCCAGAAACAGGCAGTATAGTATAATAGCTCTGTGTAGGGTCTCTTTGGAAGAGTAGCTTTAAAAGCAGAGTATTCTACGGAGACTGCCATTACACTCAAAATAAAGGTACGTGTAAGACAGTTGTTTCTGTTATTTATTGTCTGTGTTGCTCAGTTCCAGGCATAAATCAGGAAGCTGTTGTGCTGGGGGCTGTATAAATTCAGAAAAAAAAGATTGTCAAGGACAAGAGACAATTGATACCTGTGTGCGAGTAGGTTGGGACATTTTTCATGTGGTGTCAGCATTCCGGCGCAGTCTGCTGCCAAGGTGGTTATAGCAGTAGTGGTGTAACCGTGATGACTTCAGCAGAGCTATAGTGTAGAGAGTAGTTCCCTTGTAGGACTATCATAGGTATGAATAATGGATGAGCCACTGGGGTCCTCTTTGGGTCTAAAGCAGAAGTAGCAAACACCAAGACACCAAAACCAGTTGCTCTGAGTGTATATAAAATTGTGTTGCTTAGTTGAGGCATATGAGTCTTTGGAAAAGAGAGTTTAAGGGAAGTTTGAAGAGAGCTAATGGATTCATACGTGGCTGGCATATCATGAAGGATAAGGATTCAGTACTGGTCTGGAACTTACCTGTGAAGGAGACACTGAAAAACAGTGTCAGTGGACTAGATGGAGCTTGATTGGAAGATGAGGAAGAGCTGATCATACTCGAATGTGACTGTGATTTAGACCTGTTTGAATAGCTGCATAGTAAATTACAGAACTGCAGGTAGCGTGTGAGTACTGTGATTATAAATAGTAGCTTGTCTTTATGAAAATCACTGAGTGGATACATGTGTTACGTAAGGGACTGCCAGGAGACCTCAGCAAATAAACTTATGTCTCCTGTAATAGCAGGAAAGTGCTCTTGAAGTCCAAGTAGGCTTTTCTCATTCTTTGTTAAGTATTGTATTTTATGTGTCCCAGATATGACAGCTTGGAGTGGTATCTTGCAGTTACCACACATTTTAACTACTTAAAGCATCCCCCATGGCCAGTGATATTTAATCAGAATTTAATGGTTAGCTTTTGGAAGCAACACAGGAATCATCAGAAGTATCACAAAGTGCTTAAATTCTTGCCTGAGGTGCGGTGAAGCATTTGCAAACAGCACAAGACCTCAGACACAAGCATCAGGAAGTTTTAAAAAAGGTCCTAGTACCTGACTGAAATGAGTTTGTATGAAAATGAAGTAAGCCATTTACAAAAAAAACCCCTTAAACTCTTTGATTGTGTAGCTGGCTGAAAGCCAAATACACCAATCTTCTCACGTGTCAACAGAGCTAATAAATATACTGCATTATTTGTCCAAAAGTCTTATATTTTTGTTGAGTTAAATATCTTTGCTGTTTTTCTCATTTCAGTTCATCAGTTGCCCATGTCCCTTGTTGAATCCAGCTAGGTAGGCATGCTCTGAATGGTGATACTCAGCTCAGATATCCTGGCCATTTTCTTTCGGCTGGGGCTGGAGGAAGAGGCATTCTTTGGTTGTAGGGTAAAGAATATAAGCACAGAAGCAAGGAAAGCTTGATTCCAGTCTCACCAACAGGACTAGAGAAGCGATCGTCCCCCTGTACTCGGTGCTGGTGAGGCCATACTTCAAATACTGTGTTCAGTTTTGGGCCCCTCACTATAGGAAAGACACTAAGGTGCTGGAGCAAGACCAGAGGAGGATGACAAAGCTGGTGAGCGGCCTGGGGCACAAGTCTGATGAGGAGCAGCTGAGGGAACTGGGGCTGTTCAGCCTGGAGAACAGGAGGCTGAGGGGAGACCTTATCGCTGTCTACAGCTACCTGAAAGGAGGGTGTAGTGTGGAGGGGGTTGGTCTCTTCTCTCAGGTAACAAGTGACAGGATAAGAGGAAATGGCCTCAAGTTGTGCCAGGGGTGATTTAGATTGAATATTAGGGAAAAATTATTTGTGGAAAGGGTTGTGAAGCAGTGGAACAGGCTGCTCAGAGAAGTGGTGGAGTCATCATCCCTGGAGGTGTTTAAAAGGTACATAGACAAGGTTCTTAGGGACATGGTTTAGTGCTAGAGTTAAGTTATGGTTGGACTCAATGATCTTGAGGGTCTCTTACAACCAAAATGATTCTGTGATTCTATGTTGTTTTTCTATAAAGAGCTGGAAAGCAACTACACCACCTGCTAAGGGAGGTAGAGGATTGTGTATGTAACCAGTCTTGAGAGCAAAGAGTAAACCTGAGGGCATACCAGGTAGGATGGAAGATCCACCTGGCCTAGGATCATGTCTCCAGTATGGCAAACAGCAAGCAGCACAATCAAAATGACATTCCTTTGCAGCCTGAGGTAATCTGCAGCTTATGTTCTCTTGGCGGGGGGTATGTGCTAATCCTCAGTAGATATTGCAAGACCCTTCTGTCCCTACATTGTGGCTTTCCTGCCTGAGATTTTTTTTATTGTTCCTACAGCCCTATGAGTAAAACCTTGTTTAGCAATATGAGCATCATGCAGAGCAGGAGCAGTGGGTTCAACAGGTGCACAACAGCAGAATTTATTCTGTGAAGAAGACAGGGCATGACCAAAATGTCTTGTGAGTGTATCAGATTTTCGCATATAGCTACTTCTTCACATACATGGGCTGATTGTGCAGCATGTGTTCAGGGGGACTGATGAATCCAAAACAGTAGAAAGAGTCCATCCCCAAGAAACGTCCGTATTTCTGGACATTTGGATACTCTGAGAGGCTGTTCATGCTACCCATGTAGTAGAATATTATGAAATCAGGTGTTACTGGAAAAGTAATGAAGTGTTATTCTGGAAAAGAACTACACAGTCCATGATATAATATCAACCTCAGTTTGTATTTCTGTAACTGGATGGCAGTAACATGTTGATATAGTTTTATGATTGGCTAACAGAATATGGAAGGCAAAATTATAAGTTCCTTATGATGTGGCAAAAGTGAAAATTGATGAAATGTTTTGAAATGAATAGTTCAGAAAGTGAGGTTCAGCTTGAAAAAGGCAAAATAATCAGACAAAGAGAAACAGCACTTGCAGAACAAGGGCACTGGACAAAGGTCTTACTGCTAAATCACTCAACAAAAAGTGGCAAGGTACAATTTACGGCTCAAATTAAGAGGCTCCTGAGAATTATAGGAAAGTCACACTTACAAGGTCATTTTACAAATTTTAAAGCACAAAATATCATGACAAACCAAATGTAAGTACAGAATATTCTAAGTAGTGGAGAAAAACGCGTGGGAAGAAACAATTGTGAACCTTTCATTGGCATCTGGAGGGTCGCTTTAGCAGGTCAGAGATTTTATTCAGTCTTTTTAGAAACGGCACTAGAGGCTGGTAGACTACACTGTTAGGAAGAAAGAAAACAGCAATTTTGTTATCAAGAAAAATATGCACAGCAAGCCCATTAATAATTCATCTATATGCGTTCTTTGTGAAAGGGGAAGGAATTGTGATCTTTGGGACCAATCTGTGACCTCAGGAGCAGTTAATGGGGCAGACTGCTCCAGAACAGAACATCCAGAAAGCTGGTAGTGCTCAGGCTGGCAAGAAATTGCTAGCAAGAGGCCTTGGGGTTAGTGCAGTCAGGCTTTCTGAATGTCACGTATTCCCTTGGGTTCAGATAATGGGAACATAAGAGCATGGAAGCCTTGACTGTGCTGGCAGAATCAGCATGTGGAATCGCAGGTTTGGGGATATCTAGTCTTCTAAAGGTCCATCAGCTTGTCAGCAAACGTGCTCTGACAATGAAGCAGGAACCCAGAAGTCCCATTCCCTGGCAGTTCCCAGTGCACTGAGGGGCCAGGCTACTGGGACTTCTGTTGTGTAGGCTTCATGCCACCGAGCTGCCAAGAAACTGGACATCTTGGGACTTCTGAAGCCTGACATCCCTGGTTGTTGTTGTTCTGCTACGTAAGCTGAAGCATCTGAAGTCTAGGTACTTGCTGCCTTGTTGGGTTGCCCAAGAGCCCAGCGGGTACGCAGGGAGAGAACTAGACACGTTGTAGAACCTTTGTGCTGAAATGCTGCCTGGTTTCATAAAAATCAAATAATCTCATGTATTTTGGTCTTGATGAGTTGTCAGTCTGACTGAGAACCACCCTACTTGGGAATTTTAAACTGGCTCTTTGTGGAGGAACCTGTTTCCAAGACACTAGCTCGTAACCTAAGCATGAATATAAATATTTTAGGATAAAGTACAGGAAAGAAGTTTCACATTTATCATTGGATGCAAATTTCCTTTCCTACATAGACATCCTGGACTGTTCTGTTATAGAGCTGTTCAGCTGTGGTATAGATTTGAAGAAGTATCAGTGTTTTTATAGATTTATACTCTGACATATATTTCAATATGTCTGGATAGGGCTGATAAGAAGGTACGTTGAAGGACAGGAAGGAGATCTGTAGTAGATATACGTCAATAAGTATTATATTGTGCATTTATTTTCCTGGTATACTGTGTCCTAATTTATTTACTAATTTATTTCTTTGTAAGAATATGTGCTCAGTTTCAAATTGTTTAAATATTTTTGTTTAGTAAATAGTAATGGGGCTAAAGTGAAGAAGAGCATAAGCCTGAAACTACTATATATTTTATTTCCATTTTTTGAGACAGAAATTTGGAGTAAACAGCTTCAGCACATTATTTTTTTAGTTGTTTTTAAATTGCTTCGTTAAGAAAAACCCCTTCCTTTCTTGTTTCATGCTACATCTTCAGTGATCATTAGTCTTTATTAACCAATACAGATTTCTTTATTGTGTATAAAACAGTTGTAATGTGCATACGTTGGAATTCTGGAAGAAAAAATATGTCTGTCATCTTGGAAAAGGTGGTGACTATCTACCTGATCGAAGTCAACGTAAAGGTTTTATATCAGTGATAAAACAGAGCACAGAAGAATGCTAGATGGTCTGAACAGCAGCCACCTACCTTAAGTCTGCTGGGAGTTAGATTTGAAAGGCCTTGTATATTCAGTTTCCAGGTTTCCTCTGACATAAATTGGTCTTGTCTCTAAAATCTACAGTCAAAGCCTGAGTGTATAAACTCACTATGTAGCTAATGGCAAAAAATCCTAACCCAAAGGTAAAGGGTTTAAAAATATTTGTTATTTAACTTTTCAACCTGAAAGACAAGCTGCGGAAAATAATAGTTTTAAATTATTGAAACTGTTATGAGTAAGTATAACCTCTGATATTTAGCGTGACATGAAATCCAGCAGCTTTTATGATGTTGAACGCCGACTGGAAGACACAGTTGTGCATTCCCAATAAAGCCCGAGGAACAGCTGAATTAACAGCCGTGTAGGCAGACACTGGGATCACTAATCAAATTTCTTGCATTTTTTCTGGGCTGCTGGATGGAGGGGAAGGAATAAATAAGATACCTTCTGCTTCCTAATTGACTGGTTACTGATACCCACCGCCCGCTGAGGTCATGTGGAGTTATCCAGAGCACAGACCCAGTAGGATGGAATGGTTCTGTTCGGTCATCTGTCTCGTGCATTGATTTTTGTGAGGACATTGAGGGAAATGAGGAGGTGTCCAGTCCCCATCCTGTCCTCTGCTGGCGACACTCTGAAGACAACGCTCATGGCTGTCTCATTGTCATTCCTCTGCATTCCTGTGTCCTGCTGATGGTCTGGCTGGTGTTGGTTATTTGACTATATTTCTGCTTGAAATAAAACCTAAAAAAGAATAAATTTAGAGGAACCTTGACATTTTCTGAAGAGAATTGTTGCCTAAAGACCACTTTATTGTGTTAGATTTTGCACATGGTGTTCACAATGAATATGATTGGCATAAAGTTAACTTAAAAATCCACTTCTGCACTTGATAGCATGGAACATTTGAAAATGTCTGCTTTCTGTGCCAGGCTGCCGTGCTGGATGTGTTAGCACCGTGGGTGACCTTATAAATTCATGTTGTTAAAAGGTACTTTGATATATAAAATAATTAGAGTGGAAAGTGTTCTACAGTTTGAAAATCATGTATCAGAATCCTGTTTGATATCATAGGATTATTTTCACTAGAAGATGCTATAATTTTATAGTTCTTTTCAATATTGCTGTTACATGCTTAAACACACTTGTGATTTATAAAACGTTTTTATTCATGTATAGTTTTCTCTTCCTGTCAGCTCTTTTCATTGCTGCCCATTGCTGTCCTCATATTAATTAACAAATTCTAACCAAGTCTCACTAATGTAATATTGGAATTGTCCTTGCCTTTCATAATTGATAATTGCAGAGGTATCTTTTTCTCATTTATATATGCAAGAGAAGAAATGTTTACTACAGTTAAATGATTGACTTCTACCTGAAAGTTTTGGTTAATCTCCATTCTAAAAATCTTTTCTGCAGGTTATATCTCTGTTTAAAGAGCTAATTTAATGCAGTTTTCATAACATATATATAAAAATATATATGAAAAAGCTGTTCAAACCTGAATTTGACATACCAGTTATTTTCTAAAAAGTAAACAACATGGAAATTCTGCAGTAATTTGATAAATTAGGAAGCACATGATAACAAAGAACACAAATTTCTGAAATCTGGGAGAAGCAGGAAAATGCAAATGAACACATTGTTTTTAACACTTTCCCAGCTCTTTTTTTTGCCAACCTCCATATGAATTGACCTCACTATAACTCTTTTAGAAATACCATAGTAAGAAAAGTTTGAATTACTAGATTTTAAACATTTACTTTCAGACTTTTAAAATCCACATAATCTGCTTTACTGATTTAGTTTCTTGGACTTTGTTATACACTTCTACTTTTTCTCATAATGGTATAGTTCCTTAAGCAGATTATTTTTTCATTCACTAGGTCATTGTTATGATAAAGCTACACACTCAGAAAGGATTATTTCCTTGGTTTTGTTGTTATAGGGATATATGTTGAAGCTGTTTTAGTCACCTTAATAATACGTTTCTAGATGTTACATCTCGAAGTCTAATTTTAATTTCAAATTTCCAGACTTAGTCTGTGTTCAGAAGTTTTTCATTCTTCTGTTTTTAATTCCTGAAGTTATCCCTTAGAATGTATCAGGGGCTCTACTGATGAGAATGTGTCTCTGAATCTGAGATGGCTTCCAAGGAAGGTAAACACCACCACAGCAATGTTCTTGAGCGCTTGCAAGGTCTGGGGAAGCTCATGCCAGCAGCTTTCCAATAACCTGCACTGCATGAAGGCTTCTGGAATTCCTGCATAGCTCACGTGCCCAAATCCAGGCATCTCTGGTTCTTTGAGACTACCAAGGAGCTGGGAGGTGTCCGTACGGAGCTGGCAAGTGTGCTGCACGGGAATGGTCTGTGCGAGCACTGCACGCTCTGCTGTGCCAGGTGAAGAGCAAGTGGAATATTTCTGGGTTCTAGACGCCTGTATGTCAGCTGGCTCCGCTGACATATGGACTCCATCCATCGAATATCATGAGAACTCAGGCGCCGAGTTCCCACACACAGACAATATGGTGAGCTCAGACTGACTGCCTCATCTGTATGTGCCTCAATCTTTCTTTTTTTTTTAGATTAAAATTCATTCCATGAATGAATTCTCCTACAGCTTGATCAGATGTCACTGGGAGATTTCCAACTGGGCCACCAAAATGTGGTACAGAAAAAGGCGAAAACAATCTGTATTAGGTTTTGGGCAGTTCCTATTATCTTGTCTCCAACACTGACAACTTGACTACGTGCATCCCAAGATTGATTAGGAGATGCTGTTGGTTTTGATATGTACAAATGAATAAAGCGTGGCTTCAGCATTTCTTTCTTTCTCTTTCAGTTATTGTAATGGATGTATGTTAGATCCAGACTGTGGTCTCTGCTACAAATTGAATAAATCAAGTGTTGTTGAGTCCTCATGCATTCCTGTTGATAAAGACTCTACAATGAAAGCAGCGTGGGGCAGGTATGTCACTATTCAAGATTTTCTGATCTTGTGCTCTACTGATGGTTTATTTTATGCTAATGAGAGCACTTTTGCTTTTACATAAAATGTTACTCTTATGATGTTCAGGAAGAAAAAAATAACTTGACGTTGTCGACAGTGGGCTATTACATTCTAACAGCTGTTCTAAATAAAAGCCGCGATCCTGATGTGCGCAGCCAGTTCGGTGTGGTCTGCCACCTAGCAAGTGTAGCAAAAGTACACTAGTAATTAGGAAAATTACTTCTCCCTGATGTCTTCATTCGTTTGAGGGGCATGTTCCCTAGGTATACACTTAAAGCCCTCTGAATTAATTGTCTTTTTCAGTGCTTTAATTAAACCACATTTTAATATTGGCCTACTAAAGAAACCAAGTTGTTCAGCTACATAACCTAAAATGCTAAAATTCTGAAAAGGTCAAACCGTCAGAAGCGTGGTTTGTGGCCACTGATTTCTCTGTTCTGTGCTTAAAAGTGGTGTTATGTCACACGTTGCGCTTGGGATGTAAAACCGTGTGCGTTCATGCAAAAGTCCCAAGGCAACTGTAAAATACATCACACTTAAGGAGCACAAAGATTTCCTGTGAAGTCACAGCAATCTTCAAGTTTTATTAAGTATTGACTGTTCTTAAGGAATGGCTTTATGAGTTGGAACAACGTCCTGTAAGGGCTTTATCAATACTTTAATGGTGATTAAGGCTTGGATTAGAGTTTAGAATGGTTCAGTGCCATGAGGGAATTATATCATTGCTGCTGATAAAATGTGTAATTACTGCTGGTAAAACCTCCTTGCCATAACTCATCTATGCCACCCACGCACCATAAACATACTTGGGAAATATGGAGAGGGTTGTGTGGTGGTTTCAGCTTGATTATTCTTATATTTTTTAACTTTCTCTGTATTTCTCAGGATTTCAAACCCAGTGCCATAGTGGCCGTGAGTCATTCTATACCATGATTGGAAGTTATGAAAATATCTACTAATTGTAAAATCGTTAATTTAAAATTACTCTGAAATTGTCCTTCTTTTGATTTCAGTACTATTAGAATATTATGCCTAGTGGTTCCTTCCAGATGCCAAGAGGGTAGCTTGTATGCTTTGTAATCCTAATTTAAAAGCACTGTGATCCTTTGGGGTTTATTACTGTTTATTCATAAATAACTGTGAAAACTAAAAAATCTCATCTCTCTTGCTTTTTCTGTGACTATGGCACTTTATACAACATACTTTGCAAATTACCTAATGTGCTGATATGCTCTCCAGTACTTGGACTTTCATATTTCTAGTTTAACAGATCTGTCTTTGTATTCCAAATCAACATTCATTTCATATATGGTGTAGTTTTAAGTAGCACATCTGTAGTTAGCAAAATCATGCTAACACGCAGGCAGCCATAAATGGAAACATAAACTTGTTACAAGTAGTTGATATGTAAAATCAGACTTACTTGTTAGGCAGTCTTATTGTATAATGGAAACATAAACTTGAGTAGTCGATAGATAAAATCAGACTTATTTAGTTAGGCAATCTTATTGTATAACATGTAGTAAATGTGGGCATCAGTAATCCTTTTATATTCAATTTCACATAACCCTTCTTGCTGTACAGATAGAAAAGTAGAAATAGTTCCTTTCCATATTGCAAAATATAATATTTCCATATTGTACGATAATTCCATAGCATAAATACCCTGTTCAAAATCTTTCAAGAGAAAACTGCACAATGTTAATATTGGTAGTCATTGGTGGTCATTAGAATGGAAGTTCTGAAAAAAAGCCACTGCAATTCCACATTTATTTTTCCAAAGATTGTACATTCATCCCTATCTCTAGTGTTCATTAATTTCTAATCTCATCTCCACCTGGTCTATGTAATCAGGCAGTTTTCTAAAAGCCAATCCTCCAAGCTGTAAAATGTCAGGTGGCCCCTTCTGTGCCTTCCAAGCCCTTGGGACACACAAGCGTTTCACCACCTCCTCCTCCTCACAGGTCGGTGTGTTTCTGCACCCCAGTCCAGAGGGTATCTCCATGGATTTTGACTTCCAAGGGTTCACTTCCAGGTACACCACCCCACCTCCCACCCCACCTTCCTTCCTCAAATCCTGAGTCTGCTTTACAGCAAAGCCAGTCCCACAAAGCTGTAGGATTTTCTTTCCAAATGGGCAGATTGCTGCAGTGGAAACAGTGTAATTACATCCCTGGTTGTCTCAGAGCAGCAGAATCATCTGTATCTTCTGGCAGCACAGGGAGAACAAGTGCCCAAGACAAACTAACAGCACTGGTGAAGGAATCACACTTGTGCTGATGCTTGAAGTTCCATCTCTTTGCTTCATAAAGTTATTTCAGCATATGTGCTGGGTATACAGTGGCAGTTATTTTAAAAATATGTGGCATTTTTATGATCAGAAGCTGGTTTAACAATTTGAAAGATGATTTTGTGATCTATGGACATCAAATAACCATAATTATCACATGCAACCTCTTTGTAGCTCCTGTATATTCTGATTGCCTTGTGCCATCCCATATTGGCTTAATGGATTTAAATGGTTTAAAACCTCCGGAGTTACACTGGCCTCATATGGCCGTTTTATTTTTCCATTCATTTTGCTCAGGGGAGTAGGAAGACCTGAGTGATTTGTTTGGGACTCATTGGACCTCAGTTTGCTTGACTGTAGCAAAAGCAGCAGCTCTGACTTCCTTGCCTGATGCAGGAGGTTCAGAGAAACGGCTTCTGCTGGGCTCGGGTGCCGTGCAGAGCGTTTCCCTGCTGCTACGGTCACATCATCTTCATGATTTTCCTGCTGGGAAGCTGGGAGCTGTGGCCAGGAGGGGTGCCCACAGTTGCAGCACACGATGTGCACGGAGCCCTGTGGCTCCGCAGCCATCCTGACCCCAGCTGTCCTGACACTCGCTCGGGGGCTTCTCTGTTCCTGATGTGCAACCTGCCAGCGAGGTGAGAGGTGCTCAGGGGCACCGACAGAGAAGGCCTTGTCATATATTGTTTTAAAGCTCTCTGCAGCCACACAAGCTGATATAGAAAAGCCTCCTGTTTATATATTTATAGCTTTGCACTGTTTTTCACAGTGGATCCCAAGGTACTTCGGTAACACTGATGTAACAGGCAGCGCTTTGACTGTTACCATAAAATACTGTAATGTATTTTTATTTACAAGAAGTTTCCCCAATGCCAGCCTGGTGTACTAGATGCCACCTCTGTGTTTATTGTTAATTGTATTTATTTGGTTACAGTACATTCTACATTGAGAAGTTCCAGGGAAGAGAGCAGAGATTTCAGTCTCCTGTGGCTGCCAGCAAGGCTGTTTATGTTGCTGTGGTTGTCATAGAAACCTAGGGAGGCAATTAGAGTGTCTAAATGTTTTTCAAGAAGAATATAGCACTTTGGTTCTTTTGAATGTAGGGAACTCTGTGGCCAGCAGTGGCTCCAGGGGATGTAGACCCCATAAGAATAAATCTGGCAGAGTCGAAGCAGCATGGGTAATGTGCAATGGGTACTGTTGTGAGATTATAAATGTAAGACAAAGAATAGAGATGTATTTATTTTTTTATTTATTCAGTTACATAAGCCTGACTCTGACACTGGAATAACACAGGGTGGAGAGTCCTGCCCAGGGCACCAGCACAGTCAGGTGCTTTGCTGCCCTTGGCATTATGAAACCAGTGAAAAAAAAAAACCGAAACAGCTGTTGACGTGCAAACCTTGCTGCCTCCAGCTCTGCCCAGGGACGTATAAAGGATGGTTTCAAGACAGTGAGCAAGAATATTCTTAAATTATTCACTTTGTAATAAAGGAAGAAGAGCTGAGTCTTCTCTCTCAGTGTGGTCTGGGGGTTCTGTGTTGGGACTCTGTTCTCCAAGATTTAGGGAAGTTTCGCATTCAGCAATAGCACAGAAAGGCTTGCAGTTCTCTTCATGTGCATTGAATTATAAAATCCCCATGAAATTGATAAAAAGCGTTATCTTGCTTTTACAGATGGGGCTGCAATGGGAAAGTTCCAATATGAAGCTCAGGTGGCACGAAAGAGGTCGTGGGCAGAGTCCGTCTCTCAGCCAGGACTGAATGTGGAGGTGATTGCTTTCAGAGCAAAAACCAAAATCTAGTTCTACCCCACAATTGCAATTACTCCCACAGTACTCTCGGAAGCCTTGAAACTTCTGTCTGTGTAATTGCAATAACCCACAAGGCCAGCCAAGAATGCTCTAGAAGTAACTTTAAATTGCGTTAATATTCTTACAGTTGAAAAAATAACCGCACAAGGAAAGGAGCTACTAATAGTGCTGTGACATGACATTAACCTTGACATGAGTATGTTGTCAAGACCACAGCAGGCCCACAACTGTGAGCTAAAAGCCTCTCAGGAGTGACTCTGAGCAATCTCCCTCTGGAGAGAAAGATGTTGACTTTATACAGTAAACAATTATGAAGAAATAATAACATTATCTGCAGATCAGAGAGAAGCCTAGAAGCCATCTTGTCCACAAAATTAGCTGGCAGGTCTCCACAGTCCCTGAAGGAGGACGATTGGGAACAAAAATCTATAAAGGGAGAGGAGCTGAGTGATTTGCTTTCTTCAGCCATTTTTATTAACTTCATTAGAGGAATATTTCCCTGCCACGGGAGTTCAATGCTTCATGGAGAATCGTGCTTTTGTCAGTATAAAGAAGCTTTCTCCTCTCTAAGGGCATTCCGTGCGAAGACGAGTGGAGCAGAGCTCTGCATGTGGAAGATCTTCATTTCCCCCTGGCCAGTGCTCTCTTGTTCTCCTTCCTTCCCTGTAAAATTAAGGGCATGTTTTACAGATGCTCAGTAATGCTGTTACGTGTCGCTGGGTGCCCATTGCTCATATCCATTAGTTTGCTGAGGATTTTAACTGTGTCTCAGACACCCGTTCTGGGGAAAAGTGTGTTTGAATTACCTGGGCAGTGCGAGGAATCAGGTCAGGCAGGCACACCCTGGTTCCCAGCTGCAGGAGAGTCCCCACCACAGGAATGCGCCTAACGTCCTTGGCATTTGAGCCCGGACGCTAACTAGATTCCAGTGGTCAGAAAAAACAACGGTGGGAGTTCATTAGCTGGATTCTCAGACAACAGCCTGGTTTATGTCCAATGGGAGACATGCCAGTGTCTGTCACAGCCCTGGGAGTGTTCTGGGGAGCTTTACATTCACACAGTGCTGCCTGTTGTCTAATGCATAGCAGATGAGACTGTTAAAATTATTAGGATACTTTTCCTTTGTAGCAACATTAGATTTTTCTAGAAATGTCAGGTTCCTTTTCCTGCTCGTAAATAAAGACAGACATAAATAAGCTCATTACACTTGTTTTGCTAGTCAGTCTTATAAAGATGCTTTTGCAGTATGACAAGTACATTTGTAAAAGTTGCTGTGACTGCTTTACTAATGCCAAAAAATGTATGTGCGGATTCATACATTTAAAGACTGAGAATCTATTTTCAGTTCATCGTGGGGAACGGGTGTACAGACCTTTCCTGTTACCACAGAAAGGCTCAGAGCACAGCAGCCTTCCAGGAATGAAGTACTCCTCTGTCCACAGGTAGATGTTGCTTGTTTTGTCATGCAGGAACTATTGGTAGAAGATTTTATTGCTGAAATGTTGATCTGGAATCTTTCTAAGAGAGCCTGCATTGAAAAGTGCTGCTTAATTCAGCAGCAGTTGGAGGAGAAACTAGAACTTCTCTTACTAAGTCTTCAGATCAATAGATGAAGTTTATACATAGGATTATGGTATTCACATTTGCAAATTAGAAAGGTAGTGAATGGAGTAAATAATTTAGGAAAGTAGCAGGATCTAGAATATTTACATCTGCATGTATATTGGCAGCACTCGGAGTGGCAGTTACAACCAATAGTCTTAGAGAAATACCTTTCTGGACAATATGCTGAATATTTACTAAATTGAAATATTCATCACTTCAGTAGGAGCCAGAACATAGAATCACCCTCTTCCTTCTGGGATCATTTAGGAAGGAAAACTAAAACATATGCATGCAGTGTCAAATAGAACTGAGTTCTGATTATCTTCGCCATTGCCAGTAAGTCTGGAAGCCTGAAGCAGCTGGGTGGCAGAACACAATGCTGGTTGTCCTGTTCGATTAGGAGTATGTACCTCAGCATAATAATATCTAATACATGTAGTGAGGTGGGCAAAAACAGAAATTAAAAAAAGATTTGAAGCTTATTACGGTCTTTGTCAGGCTAAAATCTGAGACACAAGGTCTTTTCTGGGAGGAGGACATTACTGTCATCACACTAATGGTTGCACATACTGGTGGCTTCTGGAAAGCTGGGGAGGTGGAGGAGGAACTTAAGACATCTGATATGCATATTTTAATGCCATCTCTGCTAACTGGTAAGAGCTAATAGGAAGAACAGAAGGATGAAGTGATGCAGATAATCATGTCCTCGATTGTAGGTGAAGCCTGTGTTATTGGTGATGCAGGAGTAGGTAGCAAAGTAAGTGCAATTTTAATGTTCTGATCCTATATCAGCCACTCTTCTTGCTCAGGTCTTTGAGACATCATGTTTTTTAAGTTATTTTAAAAGGGCCTGATAACCATAAGATCTCTTTAAGCATTTACAAATATGGTAATCTATATATGTACTTAAACAATTTAAACTGCGGGTGGAATTTTTTTGTCACTTTAACAGAAGATACAGTCTCTTCATTTCTTTTTTTAATGTTCAAGGGGGATAAAAACATTTTTTGGTATTTTATTTTTACCAAATCTAATGCTTGAACAATTAATGTCCTTTGTGTATCTGCATTTCAGGTCTAAAATAATGAGCAGAGCAACATGATAATCTAAACTAAAACTATTTACATACCTTTAGGGTAATTGCTTAAGAATAAATATTAACAGGCCTAACTCATTATGTCTGTTCAACCAATGGCAAATTCTGGATGCTTGAAAAGAAGGACAAAATATACTCCTTGTCAGTCCTGTTATGAAGTGAATGTAAAAGTTTAGTTTATATGCTGAAGACAAAATTTATTTCTTGGAGACACCCAGCACAAAATAGGATTTTAAAGCAGGCCTGGTTAGTTTGAAACATTGTCTGGCTGTTCTCTACCTGCTCATTTGTATTGCACTTTGCTGCTGAACACTGCTTCCAGATCTTACTCTAAGTGACCATTTAAGAGGCATTCTGGTAGAGGATGATGAAGAGACACACGCTGACAGTTATGTGGGTTACTTGTTGTAATGACTGCTTCAGATGCTATAGCACTGGTGTAACTAGAATAGAAGGTCAAAAGTGGCCCTTGAGCTAGAACTTTCCCAACTGCTGGGTTGTGTCAGGAAAAAATTGTGTTATTTAAATGGAAAACTGTTTGAGTCAATGCTCTTCACCACTTAAAAGTGGTCCAAGGAAGAAGATGCGGTGGTGTTTAAATTTGGAATTGACATCCTGTTGAAGGAAAAACCTTTCTGCTCATTTCAGGCATTCTCTTCTCAGTTGAAGTGGGACTAGAATCTATCTTGTTTCCTACTTAAAAGGCATGTTTGCTTTTAGATGACAAGGGAGATAGGCAGGAATGCAAAGGAAAAAATTGCCAACGTACATGAGAGAACTGGCAGTCTCTTGTCAGTGTGCTTAGGCTACATGGATAATTCCTGCAGCTTTTCTCTCTCTCTCTCTCTCTCACACACAAAATGTACCTTGGAGAAAAGAGTCTGTTATTGCTTCTCCAGCTGCTCATCTCTTTGGGGATGGACTGGAAGGCTCCCGTGCCTCCCCAGGGCAGCTCTCCCGGGGCCGCGGGGCATCCAGGCCGTGCTCGCCTTCCCGGGCCAGGGGACTGGGGTCAGGGGAGCGGGATGATGCTGCGCAGGGGGCTGGGACGGAGCTGGGGGTTTCCCCTTCTGCCTCCAAGCCAAAGCAAGAGGAACTGACTCATCTATGGGAGCTAACTGGATTTGATTTTTTTTTTTAATTATTATTTTTTTCCTGAGAGAGGAATACTTCCAATAGTTGTTTTTCATGTGTATTCAGTTATTGGCTCTGAGGTTCAGATTTAAATAAAAATCCTCAGTGAAAATTGCTTCAGCAGATTCCTTTAGGTTTTTGCACGCTGAAATGAATTTGCTAAATCTAAATTGTCTCTGTTTTGAAGGCAGAAAATATTTTTGAAAGGTGCTTGTGGTTGGGGATTTTTATTGATAAAGAACATTCAGCAGGGTTGAACCCAGCACTCTGTACAGCAGCTTGCACCTTTAACAGCATCTCTAATCCAAATCTTACACACCTTTATTCCATAATAAGCAAATCTTCAATAATCACATCATCTGATATAATAAAATTGTGAACTCTTCCCTTCTTAAAAGGATGAAGTTTTCAGAGTATTTTTTTCCTTTTTGAAGGAAAATAAATTAACACGTTTCTGCATTAGCCCTGTTGAATAATTCAATATGTTTGATGAGTTTAATTCATATAAATTATTGTGTGTGCTGTCTGCACGTGTAGTTCATTTCCTTGAGAATGGAGGCAGTGAGATCAATCCCTCACTGGCACAAGATGAGCTGGAATTATTGATTCATTTGATTTAGAGTCGTGACCTTATTTTAACTCAGCTCGTGGGTTAGTACAGGCTAGGAAATGGGCAGTCTGGTAGATGGCAGGTCGTACTTCTGAACAGCAGCACTGTGGGCATTTCTTCTGGCTTGTAAGATCCAAAGACCTTCTTTTTTCCTGTAGCTTTGCACAGCTGCCACATTAGCTTTGCATAGATGATAATGAGAGACAAGTTTGAGGCTCCGCATGATTATTTATTTCTTCAAACCTGTGATTCAGATGATGTATGTTCCCATTTGGCATATTTTTCTTGGCAAAATAAGTATTGTTGAAAAGCACTTATTTATGTAATGTTTCTTTGTAGTTGTCAGAGGCCATGGGAAATAGATGATTATTTTGATTTCTGCTGAGTTCTTCTACTGCTGGTTCCCCAACTTTGAGTCTCATGTAACAACAAAGACTTTGATACCCAGTGTTTATAAATGTCATAAACTAGAGATAGTATAACCACTTATCATTTCTGTATTTTAGAAAATTCCTTGGATTTGGCCTAGGTATTGCACCTGCATGCACAAATCAAAGCAGAGCAACACCCCATGTTAAGTGCTCACTCACAAATCAGGCATGAAATAATTATCTCGTTATAAGTGATCTTAAAGTATTATTTAAATCTCCTTGGGGCTCCATTTTCGGTTATGACATTAACGATTTCCAGTGGATGTTAGGGCTGGCAGCGGAGGAATCCTCCTTTGTGTGGCTCTGTCGGTTGATGGGGTGCAGAGCCTCCCCAGGGCAGCTCTGTGGGCAGGGATGCGCCTTCTTTCCCCTTCCCAAGCACCGCTTTCTCTGAGCTTTTTAGGGCAGAGCTATTGCCACCTACTGGAATTAGGGAAAAGCTCCTATTTAAAAAAAACCCATCTATTTAAAACTGTGAATGCAAGATCCTAAATGTGTAGTCTGGATACATTTCAATTGTAATGGCAGAAAGACAGTTGCTGGCAATAGTTAAAAATGTAGTATTTGTGTCTAAATTGCTGTTACGGAAACTGAATGTCACAGTTCACTACTTCAGATGGAAGGTTAAGTTGGCCAAAACGTTTTTGTTAGAATTATTAAAATATAAACCTTATATGTATGTCAATAACTAGAAATCAAATAGAGCAGGGAAGCACTAAAAAAGGTACACTAATACATGTAATATTGATCTATAATTTAAACTCCTTGTCCTTACAGGTTTTTTTATATCAAGTTCAACAAAAAAGCAAATTCAGAAAATTATTTTTGCACCCACACACTTTCCTTTTGATTTCATTGGAAATTTCAGAAGTATAAATACTTTGTTTTCTCTTCCCTTCCTACTGAAATATGTTTATCCTATACACTGCTATTTGATTCTCCATCTTAGAATTATCACTTACTGCTGGTGGTGTCCCTGAATTTTACAGTTTCTGACCCTAAAGTAGTCTTCCGGGTATACATAATAAACCCATTTTTGTCATGGCTTCTTAACAGCACCTAATTTTTACAGCTATGATTTCAATCCCTTAGCTAGGTGTCAAACAAGTCATTATCTGCCAGCTGTTTGTTGAGTGTAGGCTTAGACTTGGATATAAGTGCATATAGAATGGATCTCTGTGCACTCAGTTTGTGCAGTAATATATTTAGATATTTGAGGATTTTATTTAAAGTGCTTTTTAAAGATGTTCATTTTCTTTAAATATATCTATAAATATTTTTAAGAATCCTTTCCCACAAAAATGCAAAAGATATTTTTTAAACAAAACAAAAACAATTTTTATTTTATGATATTTCTGTTACCTTTTTAATAATTTCATTTTTTTATTGAAAATTAAGGGAATTTTGAAGCTTTTTGTAGAAAAATGAAAGAGATCCACCATTTTCCTTCATTGTTTTTGCTTCCCGAACAGCTACATTTGTACTGTTAACTATTTGATACCTGAAAGTGTCCACTGTTTAACAGAAACACAAAATACCATATTTTGAAACTTTGACCTATTGTCTAATGATGGAAATAGTTAAAATTATCATGGGTAGAAATTAATTAGGAATATTAAGGTAAGATACTTATTCTCAAAACTAATTAAGATTTTGCATTTTGATTAGGTTTTAATTTTAATTCAGCCCATGAAGATTCTGGAGGCATGACTGCTAGCTGTTTAAGTGAACAGATAATTGTTTTTCTTAGTTGTTATATGACCACTCACACGTTTACACATTATTAATATATTATAATACTTGAATTGCCTATGATTTACTCCTGATTTTGAAATCCTACAATTTAATTGTTACTAGTTAATTTTAATTTGTACTGGGGTAAACACTGTGTCAAGTTGGGATCAGAATTAGGACTCTGTAGAGCACAGATACATCGGATGTTTCCTGATGTTTTTGTTACCTTCTGATACTTTGGAAGAGTAGGAAAAAGCTTGGGAAGAAAAATAAGTCAATCTGTGTCTTGTGTGATTAAGGTAATTGTATGTCCCGTAACAAAAAAGAGATATTTGCTTATTTCTGCTCCCAGTTTTCAAGTGTGCCGTAGCTGGGACTGGTGTACACGTGTACCTAACAGGTACTGTCTGTCAGCTGCCGTGAAATCTCTGAGGGCTGGGCTTTAACACCAGGTATAAATGTTATTCTGCCTTTTCCTGGTGTGAGTCCGTTTTTCAAGGGGAGGAGACTGCAAAAGATGATGAGAGAAGCTTGTAGGATGGTAGTGGTGTGACAGCAGAGTGGGAAGTTGTAGCCTGGAGGTGGCCAGCAGGACTTGGAAGGCAGCAGGGTAGGATAAAACAAGTCTAACAGAGCAGCAGGCTGAACCTGGAGAGGACAAGAAGAGGCTACAGTAATATGACAACCTTCAGTCCAGAAACAAATCCAAAGCTGAACGTGTTTCATTGGGAGATTAGAGTTGTCTAATCAGACAGGGCAGCCTGTTCCAATGCTTGACAACTCTTTCTGTGAGGAAATTTTTCCTAATATTCAATTTACAGCTCCCCTGGCACAACTCGAGGCCATTTCCTCTTGTCCTATCACTTGCTACTTGGGAGAAGAGACCAACCCCCTCCATGCTACACCCTCCTTTCAGGGAGCTGTAGACAGCGATAAGGTCTCCCCTCAGCCTCCTGTTCTCCAGGCTGAACAGCCCCAGTTCCCTCAGCTGCTCCTCATCACACTTGTGCTCCAGGCCCCTCACCAGCTTCATCACCCTCCTCTGAACTCTCTCCAGCACCTCAATGTCTTTCCTGTAGTGAGGGGCCCAATATTGAACACAGGATTTGATGTGCGGCCTCACCAGCGCTGAGTACAGGGGGACAATCACATCCCTGGTCCTGCTGGCCACACTATTCCTGATACCAGCCAGGATGCTGTTGGCCTTTTTGGCCACCTGGGCACACTGCTGGCTCATGTTCAGCTGCTGTCAATCAACACCCCCGGGTTCTTTTCCCCCAGGCACTTTCCAGCCACTGTTCCCTGAGCCTGTAGCGCTGCCTGGGGTTGTTGTGACCCAAGTGCAGGACCCGGCACTTGGCCTTGTTGAACCTCATACAGTTGGGCTCAGCCCAACGATCCAGATGGTCCAGATGCCTCTTTATGGCCTTCCTACTCTCCAGCAGATCAACACTCCCACCCAACTTGGTGTCATCTGCAAACTTACTGAGGGTGCACTCAATCCCCTTGTCCAGATCATTGGTGAAGAGATTAAACAGAACTGGCTCTAGTCCTGAGCCCTGGGGAACACCACTTGTGACCGGCCGCCAACTGGATTTGACCCCATTCACCACAACTCTTTGGAGCTGGCCATCCAGACAGTTTTTTACCCAGCAAAGAGTATGCCAGTCCAAGCATGACAGAAGGCAGTTATGTCTTAGACATAGATATTTCTACGTAGTAATCATTTCGGTAAGGTCTTCTGCTTGGGTAAATGAAATATTAAGTAGTTTTTTTGAATTCAGTAGTGTGTATGAGTGATGGCGAAATATTAGTTGTGATTGATTTTAGCAGTCTGTAGAGTCTCTGTTTCTTTTGTAAGAAAGAAGGTAAAAGAGAGATCAGAAGATAAGATCCAGTAAGGGAAAAGATACTCAGTGTGAATAATTGAGTTATTTCTATATATGTTACGTTCTGCCTCCAAGCACATCTGTAAGAAATGCTGATTTAAATGTAAAATCATATTAGAAATTGAGTCCTTACCCTACAGCACACAGTAAAGAAGGTACCTCTAAACTCTTTAACTCTGTAATGGGCAAAACAACTAAGCTTCTGTTTGGTTGGGGTTTTGTTGTTGTTATTTATTTGTTTGTTCATTATTAGTTATCTTTGAATATGTGCTTTCAGTTTCCCAGATGCAGAGTATGAAGTACCGGTCATTCAGCTTGAGAAGCATCATTTTCCTGTTGGTATTGTTCTAGCCCTAGTAGCTGCTACTAAACTTACTTGAAGTGTTGCATCAAGAAAGGAAATGGCATTTTCTCTTTAGTTAAGATTTTAAAAAATATTTTGGATGGTGGCAATTAGTATAGCTGTTATCCATTCCAGTGCCCTGCTTTCTGTTCTTTGTGCAGACTATCACCCACATCTCCATAGATACAACGTATAGATCCTATAGCAGGGGGCCTCAGCATCATAAACACTTTTCCTGTCATGTGCAAATGCATCAGCGATCTGCTGAGGTGCAATTTGCTTTCTTGTTGTGAATGAAACTATTTTTCCAAGTTTTTGAAGTGCATGCTATTTTAAAAACTCTTTGCCAGCAGTAGCAGAAGGCTCCGATGAGTGTCCCAAAATGCTGCTGGTATTTTTCTGTAATGAAGGTTAAGCAGTGTCTAGCTGAACACCGTGAAATTTTATGGGTACATTTTTTTTTTCAAAGCTGCATCTGTTTGTTCTTTTCAGTTTAATTCAATTGCCATCATCTGGTGCAAGAAGCTTCATCTGCATATTTTTAGCAACATCTGGTTTAATGGATGAGTTATTTCTCTGTATAAACTACAAAGTCAAAGCGGTAGGTGCAAACTTCTCTAGAGAGCTCGTCTTCTCTGAGGCACAGAAGCCAGTAGCTAGGGAATTGTGAGAAAGCTTAGGAAGTATTGATTCAGACATCGGTCAGGTTTAAATTAATCTGTTCGCCTTCAGGAAAAAAGTTACACTTTCCTCAGTACTTCAGGTAGCATCTTACAGTATGTATATATAAAAAATGAAGCACTGAAAAGAGCAGAGATTTTTCTTTAAATCAGAATATACTGATTTATAGTGATACCCTACCTTATGGTTTTACTGGTTTCTATGGGTTGTGCTGATGTAACTATTTTGAATGTATATGGCTGGATTAGAGAGGCCACTTGATGGACAGGATAGATCAGGGGTGTCAGACTCATTTTCACCAGGGGTCACATCAGCCTCGCGGTCGCCTTCAAAGGGCCGAGTGTAATTTTAGGAGTGTATAAATGTCAGAATAGTTGCATTCATACAGGATAAGAGACAGTTTCCAGCGTTCTCCTTAGTTACGTGTCTGACTGCCACTGTTATTACACAGTTAATCTGGTACCTTACTAAATGAGTTAGGGGTCTGTTCAGGCAACTAAATATCTTTAGCAGAAAAAGAGGGACTTGAAGTTGTGAGAGCTAACCCAAATGTCAAGGTCCAGATTTTTCCACAGGATGAGTAATTGTTTGTGAATAAATAATCTTAGTTGTTCCCAAGCATCTTTCACAAAAAAACCTTTCTCAGCAGCTACTCTAAATTGTGTCTGTTTGGTCCTCTGACCTTTCCATGACCAGGCTTCAGGTGAAAAGATGAGTCAATAAGCTTGGTATAAATTTATATTGTTTGGTTAAATTGGTGTGATATAAAAGACTTCAAAAATCTCTTTAAAGGAGATTTTTAAAAATTCAATATATTTGTGTTACACTGCAGACTAAGTTAGTAAATTGTAGATTATGATCATCTTGATAACCCAGACACAAAAGTCTGGCATAAGAGCAGTCCTTAAGTAGTTTTACTCTTGTTAGAACAAAGAAATGAGGGATTAGTGAAACTGTGAATTGGGCCTAAAATCTTTCTGTACCATGAGCGCCTGATGTTAAAGTTTATCTTGGAGCAGAATGTGTAATCTTGAAATATGCCTGTTCTAACAAGCATTTTAAGGAGATGGATGATCACATTAGTGATTTTCTTTAGAAGTAATTTATTTCCTTAGCCTGATTTGATTTGAATTTTGACCTTTTAAGACTTTTGATCTAAATCCATTTAAGATGCTTATGAAGGGCTTAAAAGACAATGAGAAGTCAGCAGCTTTCATATTAAAAATATATGAACTGCTCAGAATGAAACATCTAATTCCCCGAAAAGCCATATCTTTAGGGCTACAGAGTTTTCAATTCTACAGCAAAGCAAAAATTAATGGAGATCTGAGGTCTCTGTCTTGTGCTGTGCTCACTTGCCTGTGCTATGTACTCTCCAGCCGTTTCCCTATCTGCAGTTTTCAGTATTGCACTTGAGAATTATTCCACAGCCAAATTGGCTCAAGTATTAGGAAAATTTAGATTGATTATCAAGGAAATGGTCTTATCCTGTTTCATCCTCTCGTTATTTGCAAGAACATTCAGACCATCCTCACCAGCTCTTCTTCTCTTACCTTCTTTTATGTGCCCTATGAAGGTAATTTAAGGAGGTGAGGGGCAAAGCTTTAGATCTTCTGAACTACAGACCATATCTGATAAAGGATGGATTCTGTGATTATGAAACCAAGCATATAATGCCCGTAATTTAGAAATCTGCTGTTCTGATGTATTTTCAGTCAGTTGAATTGTTCACATTAGTTGTTGGAAGGTCAGGTTTTCACAAATTAGATCAGATGTGCATCTTAAATTATCTGTGGAAAATACATATCAAAAGAAATTAACAGGAGAGATTTTCAGTGTAGCACTGTCATGTTTTCACTTTGGCAGTAATTTCAGAGGAAATGATGTGATGTGTCTTCACTGTTTATACTGATATGATGATTACCCGGCATATCGGTATTTACAAACTCTGCGCTGGTACCTAACTGCATCATTTCACTTGTAAGTGTTTTACAGGGCGTTTTCCTCTGTGTGTTTCAGCCTGTGAGGCGATGGGTTGCTGCTCCTTTGCCTTCCGTTATAGATGTTTTCTTCATGCAGGACAAAATCCAGAATTTTATCTGATAGTACATTCTACAGTAATTATCAATATATTCCTCAGCAAAATAACAGATATAGTAGAAACAGCAGTATAGCAGTAGAATTAGCGCAGTAACAGAGCTTGAACAAATCCATAATTTTTGAATGTACACAGCACTGCAAGATGCCAAGCAAATACAGATACCTTTGCTTTTACTCTGTGTACCATGCTGGTTTACTACTGAAGGATAAGCAAAACTCAATTTATTACTGCAAAGTTCCTGTTAAATCTGGTCTCCAGTGCTATTTTTCCTGTTTCAGCGCACTGAATCTGCTTTCTTGAAACTGAATTTCCTCTCAGTTACGGGCAGAGAGTGGAGAACAGATGAGTGGCTTCAGCCATGGCAGGTTCCAGAGACATCTGGTTTTCCCGTGTTTCATTTGTGTTCCTCTCTATCAAAAGTAGGACACATCTGGGGAAAGATGGCGGGGGAAGGAAATATCCAGACCTCCCGGCGGTTGTGTCTGTATGAGTCAGCAGGGTGGTTTGTGCTGATGGAGATGGATGCAAGATAATAAACCAAGTAAGTCTTTGTTTACAGCAGAGTTGGAGAGAAAGCATGAGGCTCCTCTCTGAGGAGCTGCCGATCTGGCTGGGCAGATTGGAGAAACCAAACTCAGCACTGAGATCTTTTAAAATGCTAATCAGTTGTATTCATTACCAAGCACCTGCAAATGAAATTAGAGTAACAGCAAAAGAAGCAAATGTGATGTTGTTAAAACAGCGTGGATCTGAGCAATCCTGCGATCTTGCTGTGGTGCGGATGCAGAGCGGGCAGCTGTGTGGGGCTCGGCAGGAGATGGCAACGGGATCACCAGGTGTTCAGTAATTAATCTTTCAAACGCTATTTCCTTAACATGTAAGGAACGGCCAGTTTAAACATCTGGATAGTTCTCCAGCACAGTTCAGTCTTCTGTATGTCTTGTACCTGGGACATAGCTCAAACTTGATTTGATCTTCACATGGTGAGGTGTGCTCAGAGCAGTAGGGAAGTGTCAAGGTAGACACTAACAGGGAATAATCCATGTCATGTGCTTTTAACATAGAAATGCTGAGCTGAGCTGTGAAAGAGCAAAGTGACAGAAGAGGGAACCTCGGGTAATGCTTAGAAGCGAGATGAAGAAGTGGCAAGAATGGCAGCAATACTTTTCCCTGAGAAAATGTGAAAAGTCTCTGTCAGAAGCTGCTGATGTCTTAGGCTGACGGGCGCTCCAGTGGCCAAGCGGCAGCTAAGTCCGTGAGCCGGTCGTATCCGGGCACGAGGGATCTTTGAGAAATATGTCAATTTGGCCTGTTTTCTGTGTGTTTCTCACCTCAAGACTGAGCGAGAAGCTGTATGGGCTGGATGAGGGGGGCTTTCAGGGGCAGCTCGGCTGGGCAGGGTGGAAGGAAATGCTGATGCCGGCAGCACACCCGGGGCTTGGCGTTTCTCTGGGGAGCACCAGCTGCTCAGGCACAGCTCAGGTGCCAGGTGGAACTGCAAACCTTGAGGTTTAAGACCTTTAAGGCAGTGTCAGGATTTGGCTGGGGTTTCAGATATGCATTTTTCCATGATTTGTTTGGTTAACCTCTCTAAGTGTATTTGATTTTTGGATTTCCAGCTGTCCTGAAACTGGGTTTGGGGCTTCACAGTGGTATCCTGCCTTAAGTGTTGTCCTGTTGGTACATCCATGCCAGCACAGGGAAGATCTCTGTCCCAGGACTGGTTGTGGGTTGGCCTCCGGTGCTCAGCACATTCCTGTTCAGCCTGGGCCTGCCTGGTCATTTCTCAACAGGAAAGTTAGAGGAGAAATGTTCTGTTTTAAGCTGCTTTTGAAAGTCAGCTGCAGTGGTGGTAGGTGCTCTGAAATGTTTCAGGGTGTCTGTTGCTCCACCATCTCTCCTCTCATTGCCCAGTTATGATTTACCACCCATGGCAGGCATCTTCATTCTGGTTTTCCTGCTGTCAAGAGGGTCATGTCTGTCACATAAGTGCTCAGTTGATCTGGAAATCATAACCGAGTCAGATGTTCAGCTCTCTGTGATACCTTCTTTCCAAGTAAATAACATTGTCTGCATATGAAAGGGTGGTGTCTGCCTAAGTCTTCTCTTCCAAAAGTACACAGTTATTCAACTGTAGCAACTGATGCGGTTCAGCTGAAAAATTTCTCCAGTTACGGTTATGACTTGTTGTCCTTTTAAACAAAAGCTAAATTTTAAAAATAACATTGATAACAAAAAAATAAGTTGTCAGTATTCCTTTAAAATATATTGTTGACATACAGATTAAAATACCTGGCTTTATACCTATTCCTAGAAATATGTGATTTCCACGTAGTCCTTGGAACAGAGTCACTTTTTCTTTCATTACTGCAGGCATGGCTTACCTCTGGTCTGATTCTTATTTTTACTGACTAATTAGAAATGCTGCCTTCTAAATTATTTCACTGTGTAGAAAAAAAAGTGTACGCCTCTTTTCCTTATAACTTGATCTTGGCACACTCCATAGGCATTACTGATTGCACAAGAAGTGTGCAGCATATAGTTCATCAGTGATTGAAGAAATAACTTGGATTTGACCGTAAATCCTTGTGTGCAGCATCTTTAGCTTGAAGTTCTGCTGCTGCAGCTCTTTCTGCACTGTGCGATATTCATGTGAATGGTCTCATTGGCTTTGGTGTGACCACTTGCATAGCAAAGACTATTCATTTGAAGAAGATCTGTAAATACAAGGGAAGTGTTTAATTCAGGAATGTTCTGCTGGTTACTTTTCGTAAGACCAGGCTTGGGAAAAAGCACATTTCTGAATGCAGGACTTGGCTCAAAGATCTTGGTAAATTAATAAGGATGGAGCTTCTTTATCTTAATTTTGCATTTGTCAGCTTTTCATAAGGCATTATATACCATGTTTGTATTGAGATGTCACCCATTTCCCCCAAAATTCTTTAATACTAAGTTATATTGTTATTTTTCAGATGTTCAAATGAAACAGTATTTAAAAAGGAGGATTTGTTCTGGGCGTACAATTTCTGCCCCACTCCATACTCTTGGACAGCACTTCTGGGCCTTATTTTATATTTGGTTTTCTTTGCACCTGGTAAGCAAATGTTTGTTTACGCATATAAGTTAAAAAAATTGTAAAGGTAAAATGTCAATTAGTGAGGCTACGTGATAAATTTACTTTTGAGTCCAGCCATTAAACTGAGATTGATATTTTTTTCTTAATTTTTAGGGATGGGTCCAATGCCTTGGACCATAAATTCTGAAATTTACCCACTTTGGGCTAGAAGTACAGGAAACGCGTGTTCCTCTGGAGTCAACTGGGTTTTCAATGTGCTCGTGTCACTGACGTTTCTGCATGCGGCCGAATATCTGACATACTATGGTAAGAAACAGTATGTGTCTGTGTGCACAGTACTGCCGTAAGCATATAGATTTTCTCCCAATTCAGGGTCACTCAGTTGGTTTTGCTGTGAAATGTCAGCTGTGAATGAGGTGTTCTCAACATGCCGTGGTTTAGTAAGACTAGAGACCTGATACGACCTGCCTGGATCATAGAGTTTGGTCCAGCTTTCATAAGAAACATTTCCTTCTGTCCTTAACTGAGAACCTAGACAGTTGATTAAAACAGGGAAGCTGGAAAAAAAAAAAACAACAAAACACTTTTGATGTAGTGAAAGATGCTGATTCCCGCTTAAGGAGACAACATCTGCAATTTTCCAGTTTGTGATAGTATCCAAGGCCAAGATCAGATAGTCCTTGCAGAAATAGCTGTGTAAGATGCTACTGCCCCCGTCCCAGCTGTTAAGCCCTGTCTCCTGGAGCCTGTGGGGAGTTTGTTAGATTACTGCTCAGCCACTCAAGTATAAGTCATTTAAATTACATTAAGCTGCTAGGGAGTTGTTGTGACCTTCACATCATTATTAGTACAGAGCTTTTCAGCTCTACTTGTCATTGCTTTGAGTCATCAGTCTTGAAACACACCTCAGGTAAATGTTTGTTGGTCCTTTGGTACCTTCTCTGCCCCCTAGGTAAGGCGGGAGGGAGAGCGGGGGCAGAACAACCTCTTTCTCACTGCTAATTGTCTCTGCAGAGGTCTTTTAAATAATCATAAGGTATAAGAGTCACAAGCACTATTTTAATCCTTACTCTCTTTTGCTGAAGTTTCTCATTCTGCGGACTTGTCTTAGTGCATCCCTGGCTGTTCCAGTAAACTAAGAAAGTTCTTGCCTTTCATATCTGCTTTTCTTATTGGGTATGCAACTGTTTAATTGATGTTTATTTTAACAGCAGAACAACTTGCCCAAAAAGGACATGTATTATCTTCCATGCAAAATTAAATTGCTTTCGTTAATTTACTCTGTTGCAGAGCCACGCAACAAAGCAGCCTTCTCCTACACCCGCAGCCCCCAGCTCGGTGTTGTAATGCTGCTGCTCCAAACTTTGATTTTACGCGCCCCTTCGGCACGGGCAGGCGGCTGCCTCTGCCGCCCGTCTGCGCTGGAGCGGACGGGACAGGAACTTCTGTATCCGACTGTGTGTGTTGTTTTCCATTGCAGGAGCCTTCTTCCTCTACGCAGGGTTTGCCGGCTTGGGACTGGTTTTCATCTACGGCTGCCTTCCTGAGACTAAAGGGAAAAAACTAGAGGAAATTGAATCTTTGTTTGAAAGCAGGCTATGTACGTGTGGCGTGTCAGATTCTGATGAAGGGAGGTATATTGAGTATATTCGGGTGAAGGGAAGTAATTACCATCTTTCTGACAATGATGCTTCTGATGTGGAATAATTTTCAGCTGCTGATGTATTTAATCATTTAAAAGCCTTCCGGGGGAAAAGCAGCTCTCTGATGACCTCACTGCCCTGCTTCTGGTCTGGTTCTCCTTTCTACTGCCTAGTTTAAAATGCCTTCATGTTCAAAAATTCTCCACTGGGGAGGAAATTCAATATGCTGGTGTTTTCTTGATAACTAAAAGCAATGGCTTCCAAAAGAGATTGAATTCCACGATTACGTGAATTCACCAAGTGTGCACAACACTGTGCCATCCCAAGGTACATAGTAGGGTGCACTGTACCAGATGAATGCAGAAGGCTATCCTAGATGGTCAGTGGTTGTCCTTTTCTTCAGTACTGACAAAAAACCAAAATAACAGAGTAGCTAATCAGAAAGCATCCAACAGCTGTCAGATCCCTATCCCATAGTAGCCTAGCTAATAGCTCTGCTGTGCAGTACAATGAATGACGAATGCATAAGCTGCTGTAGTGGTAGCCATTTAAAAAGGTTTAACCGATTAGGAAAATACAAATATCTGCTATATCTATCAGAGGGAACGTTTCCCAAACTTTCCCTAAGACAATACCCATTTCTATTTATTTGAGATGACAAGTGGAGAGCCACACTCACCTGGGTGGAGGTTCCCCAGCGTGGTGTACATCTGTGTTACACCGGGCTGCCTGTCCACTGCTCCTCTGGAGTACACGCTACAGTCGGGAGTTGGTGCTTGTGAGAGAAACCGCCAAAATTAACTACCTGACAGCAGGAAAACAGAACTGAGTATGTAGCCACAGGCAGAAATGCACTAGTATACATTGCTAGGTGCAATGCAGAGGCTTCAGTTAGTTGGAAGAAAAATGATTTTTGTTTTCCTTTTTTTTTGCATTTGACCATTTGGGTTTGTGCCTACATGTGAACATAAAATATCAGAAGAAAGAAAAAGGAGGGGAGAGGTTTTGTGCTCCTAAATGCTCAGTGGTCATCCCTCCTGCGCCTTTTGCGTGCGAATAATCATGTTGCCTTCAGTTTATCCTCGTACGTGCAGAGTAAATGAATCCCAGCACGTTTTTCCTTCAAATGCCCTTAGTCAACCAGTGTCTTGCTGGATCTAAAGAGAATTATTAGCCATGGGCAGAAGCCTACATCTCCTGTTAATTGCCTTACCGAAGCATTGCAAAATTGTCAAGAAAATGTCAGGCACAAAAATCAACTTGGCTGCCTTTAGCCTGGTAATTAAAATATGAATGGTATTTTGTTCACCTGCCATGATTGCTTGCCTTGGCAAATTGAATTTTACACAGAAAAATACTACGTCATTTTTTTCCTTGTCCTGTCCTCGCTGCTTTAAGTCTTCAGAGATAAGAGTTTGAAAGCATCAGCAATTCAAATTCTTATCTTTGAAACATTTCGTTCATGAAAGAATGTGGAAAACCTCCTCTGCCTGTGGGCTGCCCACCATTTATTTGGTAGAAATACATTTTTTTTTCATTGTGTAAAAATTAAAGAAATTGTTGGGTTCATTAGCTTTTATAGATTTGCTTTGTGGGCTTTTCTTAAATTGAAAAATACTTTGAATGTAGGATTACTATCAAAACTGAGACTAAACATTTGTTACTAAGTTATTTTTATTGGGTAGCATGGGGATTTGTTGTGAAGAATCCTGCCAACGTGTTATCTGATCTTCTGTGGGGGGAGTTCGTACTCCCCAATTATTGACCTGCAGTGATTGGGTGTATTTTGCATTATTCTCTTTTTTACTTAATTAATCAAAGAAATATTTTTGGAAAGAAAACATTTTAAAGCATCTTTCTGTGACTTGACTGAGACTAAAGGAGCAAGCGTAGTGGACAGAGGGAATTTCAAACAAATCATTGTGAAGAGTGGCCCAACATTGAACATCCCCCTGTGTGGTGAGACGGCTGGATTCTCCCCTTCAAGCGCACAATATTTTCATGCTTAAAGCACCAACTGTTAAATGCTGGGGTCTCCAGACCTACCTACGAGTGCCCCCGTCATGGGCTGTCTTTGTTAGGCTGTCACCCTTCGAGACCTTCACCGAAGGTGCAGTACCCAAAATGAGAAAAAGGGATACTGGGCACAGAGGAGAACAAAGTAGTTTTAAGGGCAAAGTGGTTTCTTCCTGAAACCAGGAAATGTGTGTTTGATGACCCTTATTCAGAACAGTTTTGTTACCCAGAACAACATGTGAATAGGTGTGTAACGCCCAACCTGTGCTGACGTGGTTCATCAGTTTAAAAGTGAGTATTTACTGGCTTTTAAGAAGAGGGACTTTTGTTTCTGATCCCCCCAAAAGTGTGACCCCACACCCACCGTTACACCCACAGACATCCCCTCACCTGAGGCTGTGCTGGAGCGGGGGTAGGACAGGGGGTGTCCCCACACCAGCTCCGTGTCACTGCCGACCTCGTGCTTGGGCCATGGGGAGAGGAAACTGCCGCGTTTATTGGGCACAACCAAAGCAAAGTCACTGCAGATCCTCCCACGAGCTCAGCGCTGTGTTTTGCAGGGGGCGCCGGGGCGTTCAGCAGCACCAGCCCACCCGCTCTGCCCGCCTGGTTTCACGGCCGCTCTCCAAGCGATGCTGCCCGGGGCTCGTGTCCTCGCACGGCCAGTTCCACCCTGCTGACAGCACTATGCTGAACATTTGCATCACGGGCACTGCTTCTTGAGGCAAAACAATTGAAACACGAGCGTTTGATTCATCACTGCTGCTGCCAATGAGGGTGCAAAATATATCGGCTTCTTTGTTGTCATTCCCCCTCCTCCCCATGCAGAGAGTTGGGTTTAAGTCTTCCTTTTAGGGTTGCTTTACACCAGAATAACATTCCGTATCTTAGAAACACTGAACCTAGCACCAAGCATGATGTGTATTAAAAATGAGATCAAATACTTGAAATCAATCGTACACATTTAGGGTTTGATTTTTAGAGTCTGTGAACATTTATAATGTATGAAGAACATTAAATAAATGTTTCTATTTTGCAAAGATGTTTTATATTTGTGCATATGATAAGTTTTAAGAGATTTTTGCTAAGAGTAGACTTAGTAACATATCAGATAAAAGCATAAAAATTCAGTGTAGCTGAAAAACTTATGACAGGATTTTAATTTATGAAGTAGCATAAATAGGATGTCTAAGCACAATATCGTTTTATTGAAAGCTTTCTGCAGAAGATGTGAAATCATTTCTTCACAAAGACTGCACACTTAATTCAGGTATTCTGTGCACCAGGGATGCTAGAGTAATATAGCTGGTAGAGTTGGGTGTGAATCACATACTGATTATACACAACAATTTGAGATATTTTAATTCCGATTAGACTACCAACTCTGCTTGTTTTGGTCGAATAGAAAGTATAAAAGAAACAAGTCCTGATGCATTTTTAATCTTTTTAAATTTAATTCACATTTAGCAGTTTGTTCACCATGTTGCAAATTGCAAATCTGAAGTGTTGGAAGGGTTGAGATAATTAGCCACTTGTTTCTTCCCCTTGTCACTTTATTGATCAAAATCAGTTTTTAACGAGAGAAGCCAACCCGCTTGGAAGATGGGCACAGAAGCGAAGCGAGGCCTCAGGACCCATCTGAGGGCTGGTGTTGCGTTGCTCCATGTGCACCGTACGTAGGTCGCTGCCAGAGACGTTGCTACCTTGTGAGTTGCAATGACAGCCCTGTCAGAAATTCTGGGACAAGAGAGGGTATATCCCAAGGATCATTGTTCCAACACCAGCTTACTTATTTGCATGAGTTGCTCCACGCAACATTTCACTGGTGTAGGAGTTAGGGTTGAGAGGGGAGCAGAAAAAAATGGTGCATGGAAAGCCCCAGGAAGTCATGTTTCAGTCGAGAGGTGTGGCAGCCAACAGGAGCGTGTGTGACTGCTCTCCTGGGTGGGAGGAGGGTGGTGGGACCAAGGGCCCGTGGTTGGGCCTGCGGATGGGAACGGGCGGCTGGCAGACCAAGGTGGGAGAGGCACACAAGTGCTCCTCTCCCGTACCCGCGCAGGGGTGAGAACACGGCAACAGAGTTTGCAAAGCTGGTGCTTTTTTCCTCAGCAAAACCTCTTTTGCCCTTCTTAGTCACTCAGGTTGAGCACTGGGGAGAAGTTTTGACTTCCAGGGGCTGTGCAGGCCCTGAGCAAGGGTCTTTCCTTCAGCCAGGGGGGAGTTGAGTGCAGTCCCACGAGCACGCAGGGGACTAATAAAAGATAGACCCCATTCTTCTCAGCTTTATACCCAACCTTAGACTTCTCAACAGCTCTTCTGATATGATCTTGAAATTGTACTCGGCTCTGTTAGCTGAACATCACAAGAAAGAGGCAGAGTCTTCACAGCATAGAGAGATCTCGGGGTAGAAATCAGGGCAGAAGGGACAGTTCTGCAAAGCACTTTAAACAGTAAGATACTTGTGCACTTTTTTCTGAGGGAGTCAAGCTAACCAAACCCATTCCTCTGCATTGGGAAGAAAATCGAGCTTTGTGTACCAGGCCAGAAGCAGATAATGCCACAATATGTGCTTTATGGCAAAATGTGTTTTTATTGCGGGTAACATTTACAGCTTACATGTAGCTGCTGCCTATAAAGTGACTCAGTCATTCTCTGGATTTTAACAAGTCACATTTTTGTGCGGAAATCTTAGTGGTTTTCTATCAATCTTCATCGCCTTGTGTACAGTGCAGTTAAGCATCATCCACAAAGTGGTCTAGGTTGTGGCAGTGTTACAAATGTCAGCACAGTAAAATCTAAGTGAACATTGTTAAAGAAATATTGTTGTTTGTGATACTGGGGGTTAAAACTCCTTAAAGGCAACTATATATAGATTTTAAAAGTCTGAAAAAAATGGCAGTTCTTATCTATTTTGTGTATGTTTTCATATAGAGAAGGAGTTTTTTATGTGCCAATAACCATCACTGTAGTGTTTTGTAAATGAGTGTTAATGGTGTTCCAGAGTTCTGTATATGAGAATATACTTTAGCCACAATGACCTGTTAGTGTGAACCAGCAGCATGTTTTTAATCTTACTCACACCTCTCATCAGAGGTGCTCACTCGTCGGCTTCGGCAGAGCTCACTCGCACCAGGGGAAGTTTGACCAGCATCAGGCCTCAAGAATACAGAGTTTTTCTAAATCCCTGCTTTTCTACATTGTCCCTAGACAGTATGTTACATGTGAATTATCAGGCATGTGTAATTATAAAGCTCCAACTCGGGTTCAGTTATGCTCCGTGGTTCTGTTGAGATACAATTTGTTGAAATTTGGTTTGAACTTTCATGCGTTTATATAAATAAGGGGCGTGCTGATTAGTTATGGATAACGTCCACCTGTTTCTAAAGGAAACACCAGTTTCTGAAGTGTTAAAATCAAGGCAAATTTCTCTTGCTGCCTTAAACATTACACAGACTCTGGAGGGGACCGAATGTATGACCGTCATCGTGACTTCTGCAGGAGAAACTTCGTGGATCCTCAGCAGGTGTGAAATGGGGCGGTTTCATGGTGCTGGGATGCTGTGGTACAGCGCAGGCCCTGCCTAGGGCACGCCTGCCGTCTGCTCGATTTTAAGTGTCGAGTAGTTCCCATGAAATTGATAGGATTATTCACATGCTTGAAATTGTCCACGTGCTGAGTGTCCTGCTGGTCCAGGGCATGGCTGGGAAGCGGCACGAGTCACATCTCCGCGTCCCATCCTGAACCTCACGCCCCTACAAAACCGTTAACCAGATTTTTCTGTGATGGCTTCTATTTAGAATATTTGAGACATTATTGGGACCAAATTGATAGTAATACTTCTGTGTTGAATAATAACATGCACATGACGCCATTGGGCATATTGTCATCCCTGGACATGTGTTATGGTGTTCAGTACAAAACAGGTTTTGACAAAACTAATTGTCAGGTTGTCCAAGTTAACCATGTCAAACACGTGCCATTTCCTTTTGCAACCAGTCAAGCCTATAATGTATGAAAGTGTTGTACATTTTCTGAAACTTAAGTGATGTAAAATTATTTAATTGACTTCTGATTGCTTTAATGAAGTTTGGTCTTTACATAAAAATAAATATCTTCAAAGACTTGTCAGTGCCAGAAGTGTAAATGAACAAATAAAAGATGAGATACTTCATTACAGACTCTTTCTCAAGGTTCCCTTTGTTCAGGTATGTGGGTTGCCTCTGAGTATTGCAAAATCACACTGATCAGCAAAGTGAGCTGAAGTAGCTCATGTCTGAAATAAGGATAAGAATAACTTTGAATATGGTCTTAAGGTTGTATTTTTCAGATCAGAGAGCATTTCTGTGATGACAGCACTTGGCATGAGCGTCCCGTCGTTCCTGAGGGTTATGTTTGAAGAGCTGAGCACAGCGACGCAGAGCTGCCAGTGGTCTCCATGTCCCCCCATGCGGTTTCAGTGTCCTCTGCCCAAACACAGGCCAGTTTTGTGACAGCAATTTATGCCTTCAGACTTGATTGTTGACTGGAGAAAGGGCAGAAGTTGCTCTTTTCTAATGGGGAAATGTCCTAACTGTGTCTGTTTTATGAAGAAAATTGCTTAAAGTGGTTTGGTGATTAACAGTGAGCAGCAGGACCGTGGCCGCGCAGAGCCGGGGCTGCCCTGGTTGCAGCAGAGGAATCGCACCCGCTACACCTGCTAACGGGTCCCGTTACCTCTGCCTGCCGCAGGTACCGCGACCAAACCCTGGCAAGAGCCAGAGCTGCCTCTGACAGAGCTGCAGCGTTTTGGTCCGGGACGCAGGGGGATCCCAGTGCGAGGCAGCACAGCCGATGGGGAGATGCTGGCAGCAGGAGTCTGCTCGGCAACGCTGTGTCTGGCAGAGCTGATCTCTGGGAGGGGAGAGAGGGAGCTGATCATTTTGCACTGACAGGTTATGGTTTTATGTTTCTGGCTGATAGTGCTTATGAAAGTGATGAGTGGCTGCAGTTCAGATTACTTGTCACCAAAACCACAGGGCAGCTTTGTGTGATAATGAAAAGCTAGTGGCTCTGCTGTCAAACACTCCATTTTTTACCTTCCCCTATCCCCATCTATGCCAGCTGCTATCACAAAACAACTACTGATGGATTGATTTCTGCTGAACAGATTCTGCCACCTGCAGAACCGAACTGCAGGCGGTAGCAGTACTTGCTCCCAAATCTTTATGAGCATTTTCAGGATCAGAGCCCTGCCCAGGTATCAAGGCTGGGTGGTGCTGCATCCACACCAGAGTCACCCTTACAGTCCTGCATGGCCTTTGCTTTCTGCGTGACATGAAGTGCTTTCTTTAAAGGCTGCTACAGTTTGTAAGAAGCAGGTGGAGAAGTTAAAGATAAGCTTAAAAAACATGTCTGTTGGCTCTGATCTCAGTGGTCCCCTGCTGAGCTGTGCTGAGCTGGTTGAAGAGACCTGATACTGATCTTCCCTCCAGCCGCCCCTGCCCACGCAGAGCTCCCTGCACGCACCTGCCAGGGCTCTTCAGCTGCTGCACTTCTGCCGCCAGCACATTTGCTTGACTCAAAGTGAATGGTAGGATAAGCATTCAACCTATTCAACTTATCGAGCAACCAGCTGAAAGACGGGGAAATAGTTACGTGCATTTGCTGTGAGTGATTCCACCAGTCTCATCGTGGTACCCGTGTGTGTGTAATCAACACAGAAACTCTGCACAGAGCTGAAATTTGGAAAGCTTTTGCCTTTTGAGAGGTAACTGCAGAACTACCAGAGATGTTTTCTGCATCTTGATTTTGATAGAAAAAAAGGCAACAAATCCCCTCTGAGACCTGGGGAGGTGGTGCTTTTGGTTGGTTAGTTGGTTTTATAGGAGATCTTCGGGTCTGGGTTTCAGGAGGATACACATATCTGTCTGTTTTTCAAATGAGTGAGACCTCTGCCTTAGCTAGCACACTCTGATGTTTGGGAATATGCTGTCCCATGAAGGTGCTAATGGAATCCATAATGCCGAAAAGAAAAGCAGAGGGTGTTACGGAGCAGTATGATAGGTATTGTATGAAGGAAGAAAGAGGAGCATGCATCCAAAATGACCTATAAACTGTTAAGACCATCACCATGCAGGGATGGGCTCAGGTGCATTTAATTGCAACCAGAAAAGGGGGCAGGAAGATTAAAAACTTCCAAGCAAGCCTTATTTTGTGGATTATTTGTCAGAAGAAGATCACATTGAGTAAACAGATCTGTATAAGGATGCAGGAGTTGTACACAGCATAAGGAGAGTAGGAGCTGCTGCACAGTGGTGCTGGGGAGCACATCCCTTGAGGGGCTCAGATGTGAGAAGGAAAAATTAAACCCTCCCCTTCAGCAAAGTGGTGAACCACGTGCCCATCCCTGTTGGATAAAGGAGTTTATGCATTTGCTAAAATTTCATCAAAGGCAGTGAAAGGGAGATGGAGAGGTGGAGACGATCCACGCCTGAAGGATCATTGAGGGTTTTGGGGAGGTAGTTGCAGATGCATGAGCAGTTTGAGGGCAGACAGGGCTGGAATAGCTAAAGTTCGTCATGAATATGATACCTGAAGCTGAGATGGGATCGGGTTGCCAAGGAAACACTGGCAGAAGGAGCAAGGAGTAAATCCCTAGCAGGGCCTGGAGGAAGGAAGCAGAGCATAAGGTATGGGGGCCAGTTAGGGAGGTGAGAGTGTGGGGACCTCTGCTACACCACCTGCTTGATGGCAGGGGACACGTCAAACCCTGCTGAATGGAAGGAAGCAAAGATGGGCGCTGGACCGAGGATGCAGCAGCTTCTGCACGAGCACCTCAGCATGGATTGCAGCACCCAGGCAAGGTGGGAATGCGGTGCCACTGTCCAGAGCCAGTCCCGCCGTGCCCACTGGGCACTAAGTGAGGAGAGACCTGGGACGTCTCACCCCACAAACCAGCGATGGTTGTTCACTGTCCCCTCTGAGGGCAGGAGGACAGGTCCTGGGCACTGTCACCCTCGGGCAGATCAACCATGCCGGAGTCCTTTAGTGCCTGCATTTGCTCTGAGTGCCACCTCTGTGCAGTAACAGGGTTTCCTTTTGACCTCTAGATAAGCAGATTGAATTATCTAAATCTCTCTCTAAATGGTGAGGTTTTTTTGCAGGATCTCAGATATTCATAGGCTTATTCTTAAACTATTATTATTACTTCATATTTCCTGGGCACTGCACTGCACTGCAGTTTGTTCACTGCTTAATCTATCAAGACCACTTATAGAGAGATAATCACCCTTGGTCCCTATCCCCAGCTCCATTTGCCCGTTCACACATGGTGAGAAGGCGCAGGAGCAGGACAAGCCCTCGGCACCGTGCTCCAGGTCGAGCCCTGCCCTGCCCTCCCAGCATTCCTGTCCTTCTCCTTCTCAACAGGATACTTGGGTGCATTTTGCTGAAATGGACCCAACTGCTGATCATTTGCTCGCAGCCTCTGTCAGGGTTGCTCCTCGCCATCTCCCTGATTTGGTGTTACTGGCATAGTTCATCCACCAGTCTCCTGAGGAAGAGTTCCCCACCAGGAACCTCACACAGGCCCTCTCCACAGCTGCTGCAGTGGCCTTGGGTGCCCTGAGGGAGGGACACAGTGAAGGTCTGGAGTGTGAGAGGGGACAGCAGCACCCCAGCAGTGTGACACAGACTCCCAGTATGCCCAGAAGCCCCAGCGAGGGGCACGGACTGAGTTGATCAGACTCCGTCAGGCAAAGCATGTGAAGCATGGGTGCTGACCAGGCAGCCCTAGTGCAGCTGACCTGCATTTGTTTTAGTCCTGTTCTCCAGAATTGTACAGGGGTTTGTACTACAACACTCGGGGCTGATGCTGCCCCACCTGGCCTGTCTTATGTGCGTCTCTGGTCCCCTTGGACAGTGCTGTGGCATTTGCAGCCTTCCCACCCCACCCCGCTCTTCCGTGTTCTCAAAGCCATTTCCACAGCTGGGGCTGGTGAAACCCCATACCCCCAGCCAGCTGTCACAAAGTCCCACACTCAGGTTGCCCATCTGAAGCCTTCACTCAGTGTCACTTAGCGTCGCTGCGGTTGCAGGAGGGGAGGTTGTCAGCAGCCACCTAAGATGCTGTCCTGCAAACACCAGGTGACGTCTCTGTCCCCAGCATGGCAGTTGTGACCTGCAGCAGGTGACGCGGTCCCTGCTGGGGAGTGGTGCTTTGGAGTAAGCCTTGCTGTTAAACAGGTGCTTGTTTTCACCTTTTCATGGCATGATGGCTCAAACCCTGTCTGACTGCTCCCAGTTAACTTCGTTATGTCAAGGATGTCTGATATGACAGTGTGCCCTGTTACTGGACTGTCACTAGATGTGACCGTGGTCAGAGCTGGTCTCTGGTGCTCTGTGGCTTCTCCTGTGCTCTCCCTGGCTCTGGGGTACCCCGGGCCAGCAGGAAAAAATTCAAGAGCAAGCAAAGTTTTTGTAAGCTGGGTGGTAGATGACTGCTGCCCCCAGCCTGGTGCCAGCTGAGGCAGTCTTTACATTATCTCTGTAATGTAAGTCAGGTTTTGTTATGGTGGGTGGGATTCACAGGGGGACTTTGAGGGCATTGGTACACCCGGGTCCTTGGTGGGAGAGCGATCAGTGCCCACTGTTAGCTCAGCCCCAAGGTGTTGCTGCAGGGTCAAGGTGTGGAGGCTGCAGTGCTCAAGGACAAGCTGCTGTTGAGATCAAACACCACTGCCCTTCATTGCTGCAGTGAAATGTGGGTGAGCGGAGATAGAAGCGGTCTGAGGAGAGGGGGGCAGAGCAGGGCAGCACCCCTCCTCGTTCTTCATGCACCCCTAGCTCCCCATCCTCCAGCCCCAGGCTCCTGCCTTGCTTGCAGCACAGGGAAATGCTACCTCCGTCTGCAGCAGCAGGCACAGCCTCCCAGGGGTCACCTACCTGGGGTGGTTTGTCCCCTCAGCCCAGGTGTGTGGTGACAGTGGCTGCCACAGCCTGGAGCATCCTGCTCTGAGCAAGGCTTGGCCTGAGGAAGCTCAGAGATCCCCGCCAGCTTTAGCTGCTCTGGGGTTCTCCAAAAATTCACCCATTTGCAGGGAGCACAGCTTCTCTTGAGAGTAAATCTCCTTACAGGCCTCCTATTCTCTGAGAATTACTCTAGCCTGGGGAACAGAGTAAATCTTTTGCAATATGATATATAGCCATGTCTTACAAACAGCCACAGTTCTGGGTCCTTTGGCCTGGCCAGCCCCCGTGTGCTGAGTGTGACACAGCGGCAGTAAATCACAGCCTCTGGATGCATGCACAGGCACAGTTGATTTGGAAATGTTTTATCCCAGCTCTATTAAATAATAGAACAGGCCTCTTGCAGCCTCCCGCCTTGTCTTCACTGACTCTCCACCCCTCTGTCTTGTGTCCAGGGGTTCCCCATCGCCTCACACAGAGCTGGTGTATCAGCATCCTCTGCAGCCGGCCGGGCACTGCGCAGGACCTCTCTGCACCTGGTTTCCCTGGGGTTTCACATCCAGAAAGCTGCAGCAGGCAGAGCGAGCACCGTTGAGGTGTAGGGTGTGAGAGGGAGAGTGTTTAGTGTTTGGCTCACAGAGGTACAAGACCTTGTTGTAGTTCAATATCGCCAGCCCCAGAGAAGCAGGCTCTGATTTGGGTAACTGGGACAGTCACCTGTAACCCGTCAGAGGCTGTCAGTGAGGACGGGCTGCACAGGGTTACAGGAAGGTCATTCACTTCTGTGGGGACAGATGAGGCATTGGATGCAGAGAGTTCAAAACCTCATCCTTCCTGAATCTGCTCTCTGTTAAACACCATTAAAAAGCCAATTCACAAATAGTTTCCATCAGAGAAATAATCACTCATATGAAGACTTAAGCTTCTCATTTCCCACAACAGTAATCCTTCGTGAAAATGAAATAAGGATTTCTACAAACTTCGTGAAAGCTCTTGGAAAAATAGCATCCAGCAATAACCTGTCCCGTTAATGAAACAAAAACGTGTGTCGGTGTTTGCCCAGAAAACTTTGCCCAAATCCTTGCCTTGCAGGTTCCTGTAATTAGAGCTGATTTTATAGCAAAAGGGATACAGGTGCATATTAAAACTGCTTCCGACTGAAGCTTAGGGTAACATTTTCAGTGAGTTTCTTTCCGTCTCTATGTAGAAGTGTTTGAGTGACAACAATAAACCAATGCTCCTGAGTTTTCGTTAATTACAGGTACACTTCTGCCCTTTTCCCCAGCAAAACTCAACTTATAACTTATTCTCACCAAACACAGTTAAAAATGTACATATTTCTGTGGCCTCCCAAGAGGCTTAGCACACTTCCAGGAAGTGTAACATGGATGAACAAGGAGTGTTTCTGCCTCCACGGTTGCCTCAGAGGAAGCTGGTTGTGCCTGGATGTGTATAGTGGCGTGATGGTCATTACTGCAGGTTACAAATACCAGTGGCTTAAAAAGCATCAGCTGCTGAGGTATCAGAAAGCATGATTTGAGGCTACCACTGAGAGAGGAGATTCCTATAAACCAAACTCAGCTCTTCCCAAAAGTCACAATAAAATCAAGTGAAAGAAAACACCTGAGCAGCGGGGGAGACTGGGACTGAGATAAGGAGGGAGCACAGTTCTCTGCCAAGGCAATGATAGTAATTTAAATATTTTAGTAGACTTCTCTAGTGGCTAAAAAGAGCACGTTACCTTATTTGTTATCATTGCCACTACAAAGATAAGTTTATTTCTTCTGATTGCTTTGCAATTACAAGTAAAAATTGTAAGGTAATTGGATTTTGTACACTCCCATTCAAAGGCTTTGGAACATGATTATGCACAGTGACTGACACATCCCAAGTGCTGAATTACTGTGTTAGAGATATGTATCCAGCTCTTACGTACAGCCAGTCAGAAAAATGTGTGTCTGGCACTGAGCTGTGTAATTTCAGTCCTTACTGGGAAATGGTGCAATCTAGGCTGAAACCTGGCTGGAACCAAACAGATTTTGAAAGCTTCTGTGTTGGTGACTGAAGTGAAATAAGCTATACCCTCTGAATGGCTCTAAATGATAGGAGATATGAGAGATAACAAAGCTGTATTTCTTCATTTGAAACCCCTACACACATATATCCATACAGTGCAACCGGCTTTCTCTTCCCAGTGCTGTCCTGCGTGCCTGGTCCCATGGGTTCACGGGAGCAGACTGGGAACATGTCCCACCCAGGGGCTAGCTCTGTGGGTCAGAACTATCTGCCTGGACCTGGGTAGCTCACTTCACTCTAAACCAAAATTTAAAAGTCCCAGGAACGATGCCACTCCTGCAGAAATCAGGAGCATAACTTGCGTTGCAAGCGAATGGCTGTTTACCTGGGGCTGGGTCATGTCAGCGTCTCCCTAAGCACAGCCACAGCTGGACGTGCGGTAATGTCACATCTGCCTGTCTGGTCAGAAACTCAAGTATAGAATATCCAACGCTGGAGCTTTCGGAGGTAACGTGCTGTTCACTGGCCCCTGCCCCAGCGTGCTCTGGGAGGTTGGTGGAGCAGGTGAGCTGGAGCAGCGAGGCTGTGGAGCTGGACCCTCACCGCTGGAAAGGCTGGGGGTCCGTACCAGGTACAGGGGATGGCTGGGGACACACGCCTTGGAGATGTCCTAACTCGGGCTGAACAGGCTTACTAACGCTGAGCGAACAACGCGGCCTTACAGACCACCGGTAATGGTTGAGCTTTCAGCAAATCATAGCTGTCAGCCACATAAATTATAGCTCCTGTGGAGAAAATGAACATTGCAGTTTCAGATTAAAAAAAAAAAAGACTAGGGAGTTTGCTTTGACCATAAATTGAGGCAACCTAAAAAAGAAAATCTGCTTGTGTCAAGCCTTAGGAAGTGGGCAGTGAATCGGCTAAATGATAGTTACACATTTCAGAAGTCTGGCTGTGCAAACCACTGCCCATGTATGCAATTCGTATATATAAAAGGCAACGCTATTTTATTCTGAGTACTGAAAAATCCACTGAAATTTTTTAAAACAGCATAACCAGAAACTGGCAAACTGTTGAGCAATGTAAACCTTTGAAAAATGGCTCTTAGGTTCAAAAATAAAAGCTGGTAGAAAACACAGCCACTAGTTTGATGATGAGAACAGAGACAAAGAATGGTGGTGGGTCTCATCAGGGCTGGGTGACACACATCCCTTGATCCACACAACCTTTTATTACAAAATGTAGAAATAAAATAAAATTAAAATAAAATAAAATAAAATAAAATAAAATAAAATAAAATAAAATAAAATAAAATAAATAAAATAAAATAACCTGGTGGGAATAAGGGCAGTGAATTTTTAACAGCTGTCACTAAAGGCGAAGGCACAACGTGCTAACCTCATAAAAGCAAATCTCTGCAGTGTTCAGGGAATGGCCTCCAGCACAGCTTTTGCCCAAGCCCGGTTTGTAATGAACAGAATCCTGCACGCAGCCAGCTGTTTAACACTAGTGTATATACACACACACGTATATAGGATATATAGACACATATATGTAAGTAAAGGTGCATGGATGTACAAGTAGGAGACGTCAGTAAGAGAGTGAGTCTCCCTGCCACTTTTACTAGGAACTTTACTAGAAGGAAAGAATATAACCCAGAAACAATACTATCAGAAACTTTAATTTCTTGTGATTTGTAGCTTCACACAAGTACTGAAATGAAGAGGAAAGCAGTTCAGATTTTTAATCCGTGGACAAAATACAGAAATACATAAAAGATTTGTCAGTATTAACAGCCAGAGAATTAATGTGCTTAAACAGATCTGCTATGGAAGGAAAAATAAGCTGCTTTTTTTTTTTTTAATTAATAAATTACTTCCTTATCAATTACATTTTATTCTGTGTGTGACATACATTTTCTGCTTCCCATTTTTGTATGTAGTACAAACATATGGCAAAGGCTAATTGTCTGAAGTAAGAGCCACATCAAATACGTTTTGAAGTAAAACAGAATCTTTCCATTCCATTCAGGACAGGCAAAGTCAATCTCAAACTACAGAATCCTATGGATATATGGTGGGGAAGCCAATCTAATTCCTAAGGTGTATTATTTACTAGGCTATTGTAAAGTCCTATTTTAACAGCTGGAGATCTATAGAAATCCATAGTTAGAGGTAGCAGTAGGTAGAGATCCATAGCAACAATTTAAAGGAAACAAACAGGAAAAAAAATATTTTGTCTAACCAGGCTAGAAAAATCAAAAGATGCCAACTAAATGAAACATACTGAGAACAGGACAAAACTTCTGGATTCCTTATGACCCATCCTCGGCGGTCACTGCTTCTCTCTCTCCTTCATTATATCGATGTAGTTCAGCACCTCCAGAGTCCTTTGGCCAGCCAAGCTCAGATACTCGGCTTCAGAAGAAAAGGCGGCCATTCCAGCTGCGCTGCCCACACCCACGGGCACCCGCACCTCATGCGCTGACACTTTGTGCCCTCCAGTAGCACCAGGGGTGCTGGGAGGAGGGGTCCCCCCCAGGCTGCAGGCAGAGGGGAGGGAGCTCCTGCAGCTGCACACCTGCGTGGTGCCACACTGGGTAGCAACATCCACCTTCTCTGTTTCTGTGACAGAGAACTCGGTCTGTGACCACCCATCACGCGTGGTAGTGTGAGTGATGCGCTCCCTTTGGAGGGCTCGCTCTAACAAGCCGCCCTCAGCTGGGGCACTGTGGTTTTTATTTTCCTCCTCTGTGACACATAAAATAGGGTCTCCCCCTTGAAGATGGGTTGCTGCTTCTCTGGTCAAACTCCTGCTGGGCTGGAGAGGCACGGTGCTGGTGTTAGAGGCCTTGGGCGGCTCTGTGCTTGCTGGGGCTGGGATGGCGTTAGCATCATTTCTCTTTGAGGACCGTTCTTTCAGATATTCCTTCTTTTGGACTGTGTCTTCCTCTTCAGACTGTTTGAACAGAATTGTACGAATGCAAATGTTTAAATAGTTCAGTAACTAAGGATTATGTTAATAACTAACTAATAACTAAGTTAATGATACAGAGAGGTCATAGCGGTCTGGTTTTGGTTGGTTGGTTGTTTTTTCATCCAAGGGTATACTCTGGCCTTTGCTGAAGAGAAGGTGGGTAAGGTGGACTTTCACTGTCACATGGAATTTATATTCTTATGTTGTGGAATGTTTATGTTCAAGCATGGCTGAAAACACACAGTGTGTCAAAAGGCAGCTATACAGCAAGGAGGAGAGCAGAAGCCTGCTTAGCATCTTCGCACAGTCATGTTACTATAATTCCACAAGACCTAGTATTATCAGGAGACCAGACCATATGTCTGTTAAAACACTTAGGAAAATTTGCAACTAATAATTTCTTGACTTCCTGACACACAAAGTTGCCTTGTACAAAACAAAACCATAAATAAGATACCAGCTACATCCACCCTCAGATGCACTCAGGCACACAGATATCATTCAAAGGAAGCCCTGCCCACCCATGAAGGGGCAGTACGCACTGTGTCGGGACTGGGGCTGAAACAGCTCTCTGTCTGCCTTGGAGAGTAACTGGGAGACCAGCTGCTGAGTGATGAGTCCACATCTGAAAAATCACATGAAAAGGAAAGACATGTGACTCACCAAAAATTCCCCAAACATCCAACTCTTGAGTACAGCATGTAGAATTAAACATTACATTACATCCCCTCTACTCTGCCCTGGTGAAACCACATCTGGAATATTGTGTCCAGTTCTGGGCCCCTCAGTTCCAGAAGGACAGGGAACTGCTGGAGAGAGTCCAGCGCAAGGCAACGAAGATGATGAAGGGAGTGGAGCATCTCCCGTGTGAGGAAAGGCTGAGGGAGCTGGGTTTCTTTAGCTTGGAGAAGAGGAGACTGAGGGGTGACCTTATTAATGTTTACAAATATATAAAGGGTGAGTGTCACGAGGATGGAGCCAGGCTCTTCTCAGCGGCAACCAATGGTAGGACAAGGGGTAATGGGTTCAAACTGGAACACAAGAAGTTCCACTTAAATTTGAGAAGAAATTTCTTCTCAGTGAGGGTGACAGAGCACTGGAACAGGCTGCCCATGGGGGGTGTGGAGTCTCCTGCTCTGGAGACATCCAAAACCCACCTTTCTGTGTAGCCTCATCTAAGTGTTCCTGCTCTGGCAGGGGGATTGGACTGGATGATCTTTTGAGGTCCCTTCCAATCCCTAACATTCTGTGATTCTGCGATTACTGCTTCTGATGCAGGTTTAAGATACTGTTTGAAGTGTTAGTGAGGTCAATGTAGTTCATGGCAACAGCCAATTCCTCTCCTCTCAGGAAAACACATCTTAACAGAAGGTGTGAGACGGGTGCCCCAGAGCTTTAGCTCTGCTGTGAATCAGCAGCCTGTGCCAGCAGCAGAACTGATATCAACAGGAGGGAAGACTCTGCAGAGCGAGGGCAGGGAGAGGAGGCAGCAAACTCCCACATGCACTGGCTGCCACACAAGTGACATGTTTTTCTCCTGGAGGCCCTTGGGAGATGTTCTGCTCTGAAATGCAGCCAGCACAGCTGATCCCTACAGCTACTGAGGGAGCAGAAAGGATGTAGGATCTCCCTGCTGTCTCCCCTCACCCCATCCACACGTGGAATGACATCATATAGTCTCGTGAAAGAGAATAAAGACTAGTAAAGACTGGACCAGTAAAATGGTACATGTCAAAAAATCTGACAAAGATATTAATTAATATAGAAAACTTGACCAAGTTTTTTTTCCAATCAGCAGAGGTCTGCAGGAATAGAAAGAAAGAAAATTACTGGCACTTACTATGTGGTGATGTTAGTAAACTTGAGCTGTGGTGTTCAGATAATGACTTTTGACCTCTCTGCTGTTTTTTTTTTAAGCAGCTACCACTACTTTCAGGGCTGGCTTTTCAGCTTAGGGAACAACTTTGGAGGAAATGGGATAATGAAAAACATGTGTGTAATACTCACCAGAGAGAAGTTAACCTGAGTTTATCTATCTCTTCAAGGAAAAGCAAACACAGATAGTTCTTAGTTACCTGGTAATGCTAGTCTTCTTCATACAGTGCTGCATGAATCAAAACCACAAGCCCTCATCAAATGAAACATCCTAAAAAGATCAAAATACTTCTCCCTGGCTTTAAAAGGACCTGTTTTGGTTTTGTTTGTAGAGAACAAACAGATTTTTTTTATTAATAACATTTAAAATGGTACTAACCCTTGTCCATCTCATGAAGATTTGAACTCACTCCAGACTTATACTCTTTCTCTTGTGCTGTTGTGAACTTACGAAAAAATTAACTGTTAATAATGAGGGTTCAGCTGGATCAGGATAAGTGAAGAACATTCAGATTCTGTCTTACATAAAGGAGTCACTGCACTGTACTGCAAATTGTTCTAAGAGATAAAAAAAAAACCCTGAGTGATATTGTGCACCTGGATGACTTCTACAGGAAGAATATCTAAAATATTCTTTAAATATATACTGGCGTAAAGCTCCTTTATAATACTGAAGTGTCCTGCATATGGTGTCTGGGCACTGCCTGCAGAGTCTGATCTTAAGGGCTAATGGGTGACTTACACAATGTATTTCAGGCATCAGTTTAGGTGTGAATCAAAAAATGTAAATTACAGACCTGAAAGGACTACCCAAACCAGTTAACTAGGAGCTGTTTTTTTTTTTTCTGAATTCCTTGTATAAACCATGATGGAAAAACGCTTCCAGAAAAGTTAATTCAGTGAAGCTAAATTCGATTTCAAACTGGTGTGGATATTTCTTCTCCACCTTAAACGAACGGTGCAAACAGTAGGTTTGACAAAAAATATGTCTCTTTAAAAAGTTACCTCTTCAAATGCAAAGAGCTGGTTCTGTCTCCAGACCGATTCTCTCACAAACTCGTCATCACTGAGGGATGCAAACACAGAGTTCTCCCATAAGTGATTTCCCCTCCTGTACTTTGATTTTCTTTCTGAGTTAAAGTAATTACTTGTGACTTTTTAGTCTTCAATTTTCATTTTATCTTCAGCAACCGTCGAATGCTTTCCACTATTGAGAGCATTGAACTTATTTCTGAACATGAGATTTAACACCAATAATCTGTTTTTCACAAACTACTTTTGTTGAAATGCAAAATGTAATATGAGAGCTGATAGAAGATAGTGCTGCTTTGTAAAATGAAAGGTGTCATGGATCAGCGTCTTTGATAAAACTGTCTTTTGTAAAATGTGGGACACTTACTTACACATGCTAACATTAGCCCAGGGATGACACCAACTTCTTCTGTGGTAAGTGGAAGGAGACAGAGTCTTTTACAGGGCAAGCCAGACAACAGCTCAACTCCAGGGACTCAGAACTGTCCCGTGGCACAGACTTTCCCTGTACTCATTAGAGGCAGATGAGCAATGGTACAAAGGGCTTACATATGCACACATTTATACACATCATTCACTGTGAAAACCTGAGTCCTCAGTAATACTGCTTAGAATTTTGCTTTCATGTCCTCTGAGCAGGATTTCTCAAATTCAGCAAGGCCTCCTCAGTTGTCACTAGTTAATTCTATGCCACTCACCTTTTTTTTCTGGAATAGTTCTGTACATTCTCCCTGAAGCTAATTGGATGAGCATGGTGATAAGCAAATGTGTCTAAAATTAAATAAAAAAGTAAACGTTGATTTTAAAATGCAATAGCGAAATGAAATTTGAAAATAAATGCTTCTGTCAACTTAAAAAAATAATTAAATATTTCGATTTAAAATTTAATTACTACATTCTGAAGACCCATGATGTTTTCAGTCAGGGCAGACACATTTCTGGTTATAAAAGCGTATGTCTTTTAAAGGAGAATAAAAACCAGAATATATGTGTTTAAAATATTGACACTCACCAATTCTTTCCAAGTTTGCAGGTTTTTCTTTGTTTTCAGAGGGCAGGAAGTAGTGCTGTTCCTCGTGACAGTCCTGCAGGTGAGTTTTATGAAGTCCACTGGTTTTCTGGTAGCTTGCACTTGAGGCACTGTTACTTTTAGGTAAAATCTGTTCTGGATCTGTGAAAATGCCTTCAAGGTGTCTGTCAACAGAACTTCTTTTTCCACTGATTGCAGAATAAGCCTCTCTAGTATCATAAGGGTAATTTCTGTTGGTCATTTGATTTCTATCATCAGGATCAATGGTAAAAAAATCAGTACTGCTTGGGTCAACAAAAGGATTAAAATGCTTTGTGGAAGGACTATTATGAATTGGTCGGCTCTCATCTTCAAATAGTGCCAGAAAGGAACAATCACTTCCATCTTGGGGAGCTTTCCGTTCTGCAGTTTCTTTCACAACATCAAACAATGGTTCTTCTATTCCTTCACTGTTTTCTAATTCGTTACTGGTCATTATCACTGGATTTTTCCTGGCAGAATTCATATAGTCTAGCCTGAGGTTGGGGGCAGAGGGTAGAAAAGAAAAAACAGTTTGCACAATACATAAATAAGCAAAATACTAACTGCTAATACAACAAATTATGATACCTGGATGATAAAAATCTGGAATACTTTACTCATGACACTTGCTTTTGTCCCAAATGTACATTATTTCAACTGCAAAAGTGTTCTGTATTTTATTTCCACTTTGTAGTAAAATTTAAAAGAGGTTCAGTTTCATGTCTCCAAACATACCAAGACATGGAGCACATCCTCCTGAACAGGGAACTGTGATTTATAAAATCAGCCACAGTATGTCACTGCTGCTCCACCAGCTGACCAAAGAAGTCCACTTCAGGGGGAGGAAAAAAAAAAGGAAGCCAGCTGCTTCTGTTCATAAAAATGATTTGTTCTTCAAGACTACAGTTCTCTCCTATACTGAAAGCTCCTAATAAGCTCTGTGTACTGCTGAATTCATGGTCTCTTTAGCAAGTAACTGCCATTTGTACTTGAGGTCAGTAATCCAAATTCAGCACAGAATTTTTCTGTTCCATTGTCGGGAGGCCAGTCAGACATTTTGTTTTGTGCACACCTGCCTACTGCATTTCTGATAGCAGTGGTTTGGAGGCTGCTGTTACGCCAGCATCATTGGCATGAAAGCTACCATGCTTTTGCTTACCTGCCTCTTAATCAAACATTTTTGCCGCTTTTTTTCTAGGTTTGATCTGCTGACTGAACTTTCAGAAAGTCTGAGCAAAAAGTTGAGAGACTTCTGAAGCACAGAGAATTGGCAAAGGCCATTCAAAAAATGCCCTTTCTTTAAAAAAAATGTGAGCAATGTTATTAGTGGAACCTAATAAACTGAAATGTAGTACAGAAAACTCTAACCAGAGGAAATTCTGTAATGTTTTGATCAGCAAATACTTGGAACTGGATAAAGATCCTAGAGAACTTAAAGGAGAAAGTCATGTCCTTACTTACAGGAACCCCCTTGAATAGTTTTAAAAGGCTAAACACGCTAGACTTTGCTTCTGGAGAAACTTGGATAGATCTGTGAGGGGAAGGTAAAAACATCTTGTGAAGCAGTTCAGAGGCTCCTTCCTCACTCCAGCTGAACATTTTGTAATGCTAAATAAAAGTTAATAGTAGATGAGGAAATACTTAGGCACTATTCAAAGTGAAAGACATCTCTTCTTATGAGACATCTAAACTTTTTAGTTAATATTTCATGATCTCGAGATGTCACAGCTCTCAGATGTATGGACATTGATTACATCATCATGTTACAATTACATTAAATGATTTAATAAGTTTATACTCTACTTTTCATGTACAGTGAAAGAAACACCAAGCTCCTGAGATATGAGAATTTATGGCTTATAAGGGATGAAAACAAAACAAGAACAATACAAATAAATGGATTTGAAGAACAGGTGGAAAGGAGATGTTGTTAGTGAGCTGTGAATGGGCAGAGGACTAAGGGAGGTGCCATAAGCACAGGAGTGCAGGTCTGAGAGCCTGGGGAGAAATGAAGGGGGAGATGTAGATGAGATAAGGTTAGGCGGGGCTTTAATGTAAAGATATTAATCATGAATTCACCAAGATATACAGCAAGGTGAATGTTTTCCTCATTTTAGGGTTTGCTGGAGAAAACCAGAAGATAGGAGAAGAGAGAAATTTAAGGTGTCAAGGACTGGAAGCTGATGTGTTCATCCAGTCATCATGTGGTCAGCGTGCTCTTTCGTTGCTTGACTTGCAGGCAAAAAGGCTGTAGGTACCTCAGGAACAGCAAAATAATATATGGCTCCATCCAGCCAAAGCTAGATACTGATAGGAACTTTCAACCGTCTGGTAGACTTACAGAATAAAAAGAATATAGGAAGATTAGCCCTGTAAGACCCCTAGATCCAAGGCAAGAGCCCCTGGAAAGAAAATGAAATAAGATGTTCAGTATAGATGAGTCTGGCCGTAAATCCTCTGTGATTAAAAATATTTTAAATTAGCACACACAAAACGAAATATATTCTAGATTTCTATTAATTCTTTTAAAAACAAAATATATCTTCTCATAACAGTATTATTGCACCAATTCAAAAAAAATCTACGGTAGGATCACATATGAAAGAGAAGGAATGAAAATGCTTTGTTCCTGAAATCCCAAATACAGACAATGTAGGTGGAGAAGTTGCTCAATTGCTACAGCATCAAGGTCATCAGAAAAGCGCTTGCAACAGTGACCAAAATTAATGAGAGCTGTGGCCTCTTAGTAAATACATGTTTCAGGGTTAATTCCGTAGCACCATCATGTTTGTGATGTTGCAAAAAACCAGATCATAGTTCCAAGCACTCACACTTTGCTGCCTCTCAGCAAGTTTATAACTTGGTATGCTCAGTCATTGCATTTAATTTCAATTTCTATTTGAACAGCTTCAAAACTCAGCGAAAAATCAAGTAGCAATAAGCTTCAGATTGTCTTAGCATCTGTCTTAAAGTTGACCATTATTTCTCGCTTCAGTGTACAATCACTGCCTACCTATGCAGTGGCTTAAACAGTTCCTGAGGCACTATATCAGGCTTCCTGAAAATACACTGGCTTGGAGGTTTTATAATCCAAGGGTCTTGATCAAAACTATTTCCTATCTGAGAAAACAGTAGAAGCTGTTAATTACTGAATATATATATATATATAATAGTTAGAGTGTTTAAGACTTCAAAGGTGGGTTTGCAAACAATATACATTTTCCCACTATTTTTACTTCTTTTTACCTTTACAGTAAAAGCTCCAACCTTCTTACAGCCCAAGTTCTGTATCACTCATATGTTTCCATATTTGTGTATGACTGCTGATATGCAAAATGTCCTTTTAGCACCTCATCGTCCCATAGTATGAATGAGCTTGATAGACTGTAAGAAGCTGAAGTTCCATCCCTGTAGTCTTGTCCTTTCCAGACTGTGAAGCCCTCTTTGCTCAGTCTTTCCACATTCATGCCCTCCAAGCCCCTAACAATGCCTGTGACACTTCTTTGGTCTTACTACAGTTTGTTGATCTCTCTCTTGTACTGGGGGGTCCCGAAACTGGACATAGGTGGTGCTTACATTTTTGCAGATGGGGACACTTGTGTATCTCTTGTCACTGAGAAGGCTTCCTGATCACCACCATCTTTCAAAGATGATAGACATCTGCAGTGCAGTGATGTCATCCTACTCCCTCAATATACTTATACGCACCCTGTCCAGTTCCATGTATTTCTGTCTGTCCATGTTACTAAGGATTCCCTAACTTGTTCATTCACTGCTGTTTTATACCACTCTCCCCCAAACTCTCTACTGAGCTTGCAGATGTGCTAGAGAGCAGACCTTGCCAGAAAAGCATGAAGCAAAGTAGATCTCCACTGTCTAAAACTTCTCTATGTCCTTTGTCACTAGGTCTCAACTCTATTTAGCAGTGGACAGCATTTCCCTTGGTTTCCTTTTTCTGATGACACACCTGTAGAAGTTCTCCCTTGCTGCCCTTCTCACCCCTGCGCGTTTCAGCTATGCCCATTCTAATGCTGCCCCTTCCAGCTCAGGGGACACTTCTGTGATCTTCCTGTGTTGCCAGTCCCTCCTTCCACACTTCCCTTTTGCATTTGACCTCAGTCAGGAGTTCCCTGATTCAGCCAAACTGGCCTCCAGGACCTACTCATTCTCTTGCATGCTGAGGCTGACTGTCCTTGGGTTTTGAAAACACCTTTTTTGGGATCCTTTGCCCTTCAGGTCATCCTGTGGCTTTCTGCCTACTCTTTCCCAAACAACCCAATATGTCATGATTCTTCAAGAACCCAAAAATTAACAAAAAGAAAAAAATAGTAACATGCATCAGAACAAATAACTTTTGATCATTTTTTAAACTGAAGTTAAACAGCAGGCTTTTCTCAATCCTTTTAGGAGCATTGAGAATACTGTTAGAACTATGTTACTCACTGAGACACTGCATGATTGCAAACAAGGTCACAGTGATCACCTGGGATCATGCGATAGCCAGTTATACTCACTGTACTTTTAAGAAAGCTGTATTTATGACTGTAACGCATTTCATCTCTCTTTAACCAATTTCACAGGCCAGAAAAATAAAAAAGCAAGCCAGTGGTATCTAACTCTCTTCCTCAGATATCAGTGATACTAAGAGCTCAGTGAACAAAAGTTCAAGTGTATTTCATAACAATAAAAGAAATGCTCTTTGATATATGGAATATTCATTGCCACCAGCCTACACGATAATTATCTTCACAATCACACAAATTCTACACCCCAAATAAATGAAAGTTAGTTTCAAATAATACTGTGGAAATGACAAAATATTAATCAAACCGGCTTTTGCAGCTTCTCTTCACAGGTCTGTTCCCAAGCATTGCCCATCAGGCTTGCGCTGAAGTTTTCTTCTGCAAGTTGTGTACAGTTAGAAGACCAAAAACCAGAAGAGGACGATGGACAGGCACCAAAAGCTCTTCCTATGTTGTCTTCATGTTTCATACTAGAGTCAACATACCTTGATTCTGTTACTTGTGATAACTAGACAAAATATAGCATAGAGACATTTTATTTATCTTAAACTGTTTTGATGTAAGCTTAAAGTTCAAAGTAATCAAACATTTCTATATTTTTTACGTGTCTGCACACATACCACATGAAAGAGAAAATTTTCACCTATTCTGGTATTATGTTTTCCTGAAAAACATAAGATAATAAGGGCTTATTTCAGGGAAAGACATACATAACTACTTACGTTGAAGCATGCACACAAATGTTATCCTGAGGAGAGATGGGTATAAATACATTTTTAGCTTTAGATGTGTAGGTAAATGATCTGCTGGCTTGGTTCTTAAGTAGTAAAATGAAAAAGATTTTACTTCATTGAGAACTCCAGCATGTTGTGATACCAACAATGCAATCTTCAGCAGATCAGAACACAAGGAGAACTTTGAAGGCAAAACTCATGAAATGTCACTGTATCCAGTTACATGGAGGTAATGCCTGTAATCCAGCTTATCCGGTGAAAGCAGCACAAACTGCTAATGGAGTGCAAAAACCTTGTACACTAATTGCACAAAATCTTGTACCTCAAAACTATAGGTTTCCAGAAAGCTGAAAATTATTAAATTTATAAGCCACTCTTTCTGTTTAATAAAGTGGATATATTTTAATTACTTAACTTGGATATACTTATGAAGATTTAGAAACAGTTCTTTGCAACATACATTTTTAGCTTTACATCAGTGAGAACAATAAAGTTACTTACATTATGCTGGTAGCTGACTTTCTCTGAGAGATGCTGCCTTCTTCTGTCCAATACTTGCTTTTGTAACCTTGTAAAATGAATAAAAACACCCTATGAAATACAAGATATAAGATCTATAAGATTAAAAACATTCTGAGTATTAATTTCAAAATAATTTAAGAATATTTTTCCACACCTCTTAAAAAGGTCTGATTCTTAAGCAGTTAGAGCAGCCAGTGTGTATGTCAGTAACCTTAGGGTGTCTGTGTTTGGATGGGAAAACAGTGTAAGTGGAAAATGCTGTTTGAATAGCCTGCTCTGTGAGATAAATTTAGTGTATGTACCTGACACGAATAAAGAAACATTAAAAAAAAATATTCTGAGCTGTATGTACAGTTTTTTTTTTGTAGAATACATTTATTTACTTTCTCATAGTAAGAATATCACTGTAATGCCAGGAGTGATTGTGAAACTTCTTCGTTTTAGAACGGTATATTAATGCTTACTTAATACCCCAAGTAGAAGACCATCATGAGATACCTTTTCCAGAACATCCTTAAAGCTAACTACTGCCTGTTTTAGACAAGTACCTGTTCTGGATGTCATCTAAGTTTGACATATGTTGTGTACGTAGTGGTGACATGGGAAGCTCTATATTGTGCCTCCTAATGGGTATTTTTACATCTTCGGTGATATCAATGTGGACTGGCTTCCTCTTGTTCTCTGCAATGAAAGTATTTGTAATGTCAGTGCTGGGCTTGGAGGAAGTTTTGAGCTGCCTGAATTTTCACTGGAGTACAAAACCTGTTGGTTTATGTTTCTTAATCCATTTAAAGCCATATTTTTTGTTTTCTTTATTGCTAGCAATGCAAGAGCTCTAGTCTAAATGACATTATAGTATAAAATTATTTACAGTCAGCTGCTGTGTGTAGACAGGCTCTGTTGCCCTCCTCAGTCACCTTCTAATCTTCCTGAGCACAGGACAACAAATTTTCCACAATATGGTTTATGAATATGTCACAGAGGGTAAGAGTTAGGAGTCAAGTTATAGAGATGATTTTTAGGAGCTTAATGATAGATTTTAAGAAAGATACTCAGGGTAGAACTGACAGACTATTCCAAATGACCCCAAAAGTTATGAAAAAGGAAGTGGAACACAAATGGACCCATTCAATGGCAAAGGGAAAATGAGATGGATGTAGGAAGGTTCATAAGTGTGCAAGGCTTTAAAGGTGAAGTAGGCAGTAGCCAAGGTTAGCTGTTTCCTCTTATGTCCTGATTTTTTATTAAATCATAATTTTTTTATTTACTTACAATTTTTTTTATTTTAAAACTGAACTATAAAAACACTTATTTGAGCATTAAGTTATAAGTGGAACAACAACTGAAACAATCACAGTAATAGTTACCAACAACTGCATCTGTTGACTGTGAAGTCAGAACACTGTTACACTGAACTCACCGTTGTCCTTTTTGGTTGATATCTGGTTGACAACGTATAGATTGAGGAGGTCTAAACTGACTGCTGAACTTTTAGGTGATGTTACTCCCAGAAGCTTCATCTTGGATTGAAGTTTCTTCTTTTCAAAGAATTCCTAAATTTTTTAAAAGTGAGAATAAGCTTTTGACAGAAGTTTCAACAACACGTTAGCAGGACATGTAATTCTTAGTAAACAATTCCTAATAATAAAAGCACATTATTAAATATCTCTGAATTCTTACATTCTGTCTATTATTATTTAGTTTATTGTTATTGCCTTGAAAAAGTCTACAAGTATAATTTGGTCATCATATTCAAAATAAATCACTGGTCTCTTGATGGTAAAAATTAGTCCTTAAACAGGTCTGCTTCAAACTTTGTGTATGATAATTTAAAATATTTCTTTAAATAAAAGACATACCAAAATGCTGCAAGGAAAAAGTCTTTAAAAAAATTAAATTTGGGCATTTTTAGGCAGCTTATAAACTATTAGCCAAATAAATCAGCAAGATTACATACACACAACCATCTATACTGACACAAAGAGCTTATTGTTCTCCAAATTTGTCTTTCTTGACATAGAAAATATTCTTGTGACCAAAAAAAAAGAGAAAAGAGTAAAGAAGAAAAATCTCTAAGACTGGGACTTCAGAAAGGCTTTTTCTTGCAAGGAACCAAAGGAAATACAACTGGCACTTTGACTATATCAAGCAGATAATTCTGGAAAGTTTAGGAAACAAAAATCTCCATTTTGTAGGAGACCATTCTAAAATCATTAGCATCAAGCACAGCAGATGAATAAATAAAAATAGTAAGTTTTATTTATGTTTAACCACAAGAAGGGTACTGAAAACTGAAGGTTATGCCAAAACACAAAACAGCATTGGCTTTTCTTCTGAAATGTAATTCCTCCCATGATTGCAGCTTACGTGTAACTAATATACCCAACATGTTCGTTGGTAACTATTTTCCAGTATAGTTGATTATACCACAATCTTTAGCATTCTAAGATGTTATCATCTATGGACAAACCCTGTTCTTCAGCTAAGAAGAATATCTGCAGTAAGGTAAATTCAGCTGGTGTACAAATCAACACTTCAGAATTCACAGTGTTTTGGAGTCCACACCTTGAAAATACATCCATGTCCCTTCAGCAGCCCAGATACTTTCTTCCCATCACCTCTGAATTACTAAATTGCTACTAATTGTGTAACAGCAATTACAAAATTACTACTGCGTTTAGTAATCTAGTACTAAATTACTAAAAGCAATCCTGTCTTGGATCCTTTCCTGTTTTCTCTTCTCCACTGAAGCAAATTACATAGGTGTAACATAAATTATGTGGCTTAGACCAATAAAACCTTGAGAAAACATATTTTGAGAACTCAGAAGCCTCCGGGAGACTGGTAAAGCGATGTGGGCAACAAGCTGCTGGTTGCTCCCACATTCCCTTAGGCAAAGGTCTTCATTTCAGAGCGTTTCCATATTGACAGCCTGGTTTTCCTCCTCCTGTACATGCCAGTGTGTCTGCTCTGGGCATTGGGGGGTACCAACTTCAGTGGTGGAGCTTCCCTATACTGCCTCTGTTTTCCCAGCTGCCAAGGAGGAAACTGACTTCTTTTACTATGGTTATAACTGTCTCCTTCTATTTTTTTCTTTCTTGTTCATGTTTGAAATGTATTCTGCTATGCCAAGGAAAAATGTAATTCTATTATTTCACTTTCAGATTCAAAACACAAATAAGATGGCCTACTTTTGCAAAAGCCAGATTAAAGTACTTCAATGAGCCTAACATTCTTTTATGTAGCCCAGGAAAATAGCTGTGTATATGTGTGTTAGGCTAGCTGAGCACGTGGTTGTCGCTGTGAGGCTTCAAGCAATCCCGTGTGTCAGCACATACCAACAAAATATAGTAACAAGTAATTCAGTAAAACTTAAATCGGTCACATTCATTCATTCATGCCTTCTCCTACTCCCTCCTCTGCTTGCTGGAATTCAGTGTAGTAAACCTTGAACAAGACTTCTGCCCTAAAAATACATGCAGTCAGGCAAACACATTACAACTGTTATGGTACAGTTCTGAGTCTCACTCCAAATGCTTTGAAAGCTTTTCCTAAGTGAATCAACTAAAACATTTATGTAATACTATAAAATCCCGGATGGCTAGAACTGTTTACCTTCTGCTTTCTCCTTTCTTGCTTTAATATGACTCTGCTCCTGAAAGATGCAAATAATTATTGCTTTAATTGTAAAAGTACAATCTTTTGTGATGGTTTGAATTTCTTATCAATGGTATTGAGAATTTAGGGCACAAATTGTTATGTTACATTACGTTACATTACGTCATGTCATGTTATGCTATAATAGATCAAATGTTCAGGGAGTAAAATCAACATATCTCTGTTGAAGTCACTTTGATCCTGGTTTACTCAGGTAAGGACAGGACTACATTCTATCTTAGGGTTACCAAATACATTGAACATTCAGAAGGAAAAGCTTCTAGGCATTTGACCTGTCATGCAACTTTTCATCAATTCTTAATTTCTTAAAACATTATAAGAAATCTTTATAAATATATTCATTTATCCTAATTTTCTTTGTCAGGCTGCAACACAGTTGCAAAACCGTACTAGCAGAGAAAACAAAGGAGCATGGTACAAGTTTCTACCTTTTGGGATGTTACAGAATGTTGTGAACATTTTGTAAAAAATGTAAGAAAAATAAACTGTCACTACAAGTTTTATCAAGCTGCTGTTGCTTGTGCAATGTAGGAGACAGCTATACCTTAAACTACATTTATCCCTTGTTAAACATAGTCTTAAATGAATTATCTACAGGATATGGTGTATCAAATTGGAGCTTTGGATCACTACTGTGAGCAGGGTGAGCATGGCTGCAATCCCTGGGTAAGAGATTAGGACTTTTTTTTTGAGAGTTAGAAATATAGAGTATTCCCTTAGAATTACCTTGTTGTTGATGTTGTTGTTGTTACTGTACTTAAAGTTAGAACACACTTTCTAAACATGTGCATATGACAATTGCCCTTGCAATGGGTAGAACCCCATTAACCAATAGTTGTTCTGATACCTAAAATGCAAATCTCAAACTCACACAAGGAATCCTGACAGATAATTAACAGCAGCAGAAAGCAGTAGGATTATCTGCTATTTGCTATGTGAGTCCCATACTGCTACACGCTGCTTCTTCTGACAGAATAGTATGACAGACAGACATGTAGGACAAAGTTGAGGTTGTGGGCTTTTTTCTTTTTCCATACCGAAGCTCTCCCCCCTGCTTCATATCAGCAACTTTCAGAAACCTCATTTTCCTGGGAAGGCTTCCAGATGGGTAAGGCACTATTTTAGTCTGATTCTGCAAAGAGCCAGGATGACTATAAAGCTGTGTTTAGCAAAGTTATTTTCAAACGGTTGACAAAATCTGTGAGGTTTTAATTTGTAGTAGATAGGCCCAGGTGGGAAAGCCTCAGCCACCCCTGCTCTGCAGAGGGACATTAGGCCCAAACATGACCTGTCCTGCCTGGCCTGTGAGGGCCTTGGCATCTCCTCACAGTCTGGTTCAGGAGGGGACACCAGGGCTGTCACACACAACATGGCTGTGCCGAGTCTGTGAGGGGACATTGGGACTGTCACACACAACATGGCTTGCTGCTCTGTGAGGGGACACTGAGACTGTCACACACAGCATGGCTCGCTGCTCTGTGAGGGGACACTGGGACTGTCACACACAACATGGCTTGCTTCTCTGTGAGGAGACACTTGGACTGTCACACACAACATGGCTTGCTGCTCTGTGAGGAGACACTGAGACTGTCACACACAACATGGCTTGCTGCTCTATGAGGGGACACTGAGACTGTCACACATGCCATGGCTGTGCAGGGTCTGTGATGGACCCTGGCTCAGCATACAGCCATTTCTGGCAGCCTTTTAAGAGTTTCACTCACCGGCTTCCACCAACCCAGTTCATTTTCCACCTCTGGGGAAGGAGGGAGGGCTGGGAGCGCTGCTGTGTGTGGTGGTAGGGATGGAGAGGAAAGGCAATGGCCGCCACAGGGACAGCCTGCCACCTCCCACCAGGGCCACCACAGGCCCTTCCTGCTGAGCCTCCTCCTCCCGGGGAGCGTCAGGGCAGCTGCTCTCCATGCCCTGGGCTGCCCAGTGCTGGTACAAGGACAGAGAGCAAAAGGAGAGGAATGCAGAAAGCAAAGTGGGCAGGCCAGTGGGGAGGAGGCGATGCTCTGGTTGCTGACACCCTTCCTCTACCACCAGCATTTCCACACAGGCTGCTGCCAGAAGCCATTGCCCTTTTGCAAGGGAATCACGAGGTTCTTGCTGTCCCAAGTGAATCAAATCCAGTTATTGGAGTGGCTTACACAGCTGTAGACGTTCTGTCTTTCAGGGCCAGCTTGTCACTGCTATAATCAGCATAATTTTTAGGGAGAGAAGCACCTTCTTCTCCATCCTGCTCTTCCTCAGATATTTTAAGGGCAAGGGAGGAATGAATGAGCATTTTTTACTAGTAGGCAGTGTTGCCCTTGGAGCTGCCTGATGAGCTTTTGTGTGTAAATGGTGACAAACCCTCCAGCAGGGACACAGAGCTGGGGGTGCTCCCTGACTGCCTTCCCTGTGACTCTGCCATCCCTGCAGCACGTGAAGGTGCCTGTTTACAGAATGACCCTTAAAATGCTATATAAATCCCTCCCTGCAGTGTTTACTTACTTGAAGTATCTCTAGCCTAACATTTTTCAGGGTACCAATGCTCAATTGTCATTAGTACAATGATGTGACGAGCACTCAGAGCAGATATTAACAGCCTAATATTAAAAATGACCCAAGTTTTTTTCTTTCTAATAGTTTTAATTTTGCTAGGGTGTTTATAGAATCTACAGCTAAAAGATTATAAAAGTGAGAAGATCTGCTTCTGTAAAATATCCCTAATTAAACTGAATAAACTTATTAGAATGTTTTATCATTGAAATACCCCTGGTATTTCTAATTAGTATGCATAATTGTTTCTTGTAACAACACTAGATTAAAATCTTCATAGTAAAATACATATTTTAAGTGTGTGTGCCTCTACAGCTTATATGACAGATAACGGACTGAAAGATTAACTCATTTCATCACTTGAAGTAATCCTTTCTATTTTGTTTGCATTTCCATCTAGTGTAAATGTTTAACTTGTTAATACTATGCCTAAAATGTAGTTTCAGGCATGACAGAATCCAATCCCTTTTGTTTTTCTAATACAGTGTTGATATTTTCTGTGCCACCCTTAATCTTACTCTTCCATGGCAGTATCTGGATTTATAGGAAAAGACTGCACTTTTCTTTATGTTCGATTTATTGCATCTGGTAGATAGAATTAGCTCATAGAATCCAGAAAAAGTGACATGGTGGCTTCAATCGATTATTTTTCAGTATAAGAAAACTGCCCCTCCTCAAGTTATTTTCTGCAGATAAAGCTTTCAAATGGTCATAAAATAAAGAATCAGTTCTTTCTTCACTGAAGGCAAAGTAAACAGTGAAGTAAGACCTGAGATGCATGTGACTCTAGATTTCCAGTGTCTAAATATTGCACCTTGACTGTCAACAGTGAAATAATCAACTTAAATTTTTGAGAGTTGCCATACTTTCAAAGAATTACATGACATTATAATTAATTTTTAGAAGGTCATGAGAATGAGTTTCATTGAACTTTGTTGCATCTCTGGGAAGTGAAGTAAGTATGGAACAAGAAGACTTCCTCCATGCATCAGAGACTGAAGTTTAAAGAAGAAAAAAGCCTTGAAGATTTCCCTTTTTTGTAACTTTTAACAGCCACTTTTCAGAATAACTACATCTCATGTGCCTTTGTTAAGAAAGTATTATACTGGATTTTCTTCAGCTTTCCAGCTGTTGCTAAAATAACTGTTGCAGCTGTAGTCCTTCAGCACTTGAGTCTTCCCCTCCAACATAATTATCAGATCAGCCCCAGGTGTGATGTTGCAAAGCAGTCCAAAGCAGTGTACTATCGATCCGGGGTAAGACTACATTCCTCCAGGAAGGCTGGTATTGAAATGTTGACCATGCAGCTTTTGGCACCCAGCTTTGAGTAAGTCTTTACAGAACTCCTATATAATGAAATAAGAGAGACGGGTGACTCAGAGCACCTAAGTGAGGCTCCTACTCTATGTCTCCACACCCAGAGAGGAAGCAGCTAAATTAGGTAGCTGAAACTGCATGAACTGAAAGTGTGTGTTGCTGTCTGCAGCATTATTGTACCCTGAAGATTTGCACACCCGTCTTTACCCGAGCAGGACAGTCTTTCCCTTGAGTGAACTGACGCTGCTTACGTAAAATCTTGTGCTCACTGGAGACAGTGAGAGAGAAGGAGAGAAAATATGTGTTTCCAAATCACTTCTTAGAACTAACTGCAAATGGTTCTCATGTTTCTTAATTAATCTTCCATTGTAACATTACTTCCCAGCAAGTGCCCTCCTCTAATGCTCTTTATAACAAAAGAAGGGATTATTAAGCTGATGAATGTGTAGTAAAAAAAACAAAACACCAAACCAACCAAACAAAAAACCACCCAAACCAAACACAATCAAAACCCCCCAAAACAACCAAGCAAACCAAACGCTAGGGATTCTAACAGTTGGGTTTAACTATTTTACAACATTACCCTTTTTTGTTGTTGTTGTTAATTTCACATATTTTAACTTTGATTTTTGCTCAAAATGTTTCATCTTGATATCTAGCATTAGGTAACTAAATCCATCTGTAAAGAACTGTGTACGAGGCCTCAGCATTAGATTAGAAAAATGACAGTAAATTCCTATATGAGAAGTGTAGCATTCCTTCGGCATTCGGGAGATACAAAAGACACTCTGGAAGAATATGTGGTGAGAATGAAAATCAACTTCAGTTTAAACACTTATAAGATGTATTGAAATCCATGACTACCTATCCATACAAGGGAAGATCAGTTTTGGCCCTGCCGTATTTGAAATAGTGCGATGAGAGATCACCTCTTCTACTTGTTTCTCCTGATATGCACTCTGTGCTGAGCTGGATCCATTACATGAGGTTTGAAGGAGTCAGGAGTGAGCAGAAATTGAAAGGGATAATGCCATCAGTCCAAAGACTAGAGACTAAAGAGCCTGGATAGTTTCCAAACATATCAAACCAGCCCCCTCAGGGAGAAGCACATCATCTACATGGACTGAAATTCAAAGCTCAGTTGGGAAGAACATGGGATTGTGTCTACATGTCAGACCACCGGCCACGACAGTATAACTGACAGCAGTATATTGACACATTGCTATATGAAGCAGAGATTATATTATTAGATGGTATTATCTAGATGGAATTATTTTTCACAGAATGAGCCCTCAAGATGAAGTGCAGTCCTCGGCTTGATGGAGAACAGTGTTCAAGATCTGGTTCAGAATCTTGCGCTGAAATCCTCACTTTATAAAATCAGTATTTCTACAAAGAACAACAAAGACCAAAGCATTCTCTACAGTTGGGATAAACTCCAATAAGAGAACAATGAGAGACTTGTTGAAAACAAATTAGGAGAGGGAGCTAAAAGGGAGCTAAAATACTTACATGTGGCTAGGAGAAAGCTGACGGATACCAGACTTAAAGGAAAGAGTCAGTCTGAAGCACAGCAAAAAGCTGTACAGCATTCAAAAAAAGATAACAGAAAGAAACATAAACTTTGATAAACATAAAAATACAATTAGATAGGCCAAAAAGAATTTGGGAAATGACTAGGCAAAGAAACCAAACCACTAAATCTTCTTACACGTGAACCAGGAGCAAAAGCCTTCTAGAAAGTCTATAGGGCCAGTCGGTGACCAAGGTGCAACATCAGTGCTCAGAGGAGACATGGCTGTTACACAAAAAATAAGTTAGTTTTTTTGCATCAGTATTCATTGATGAGGAAACTGGGGAGAATTTTATGCAGGAATCCCTTCTGGGGAACTCAGCAGAGGATATGACTAAAGTGAAAATAACAGCAGATGAGGTCAAAATGACATTACCAAGACAGGAGGCACAGGAGCACAGCACCAACACTAAATGGTATTCACTGGAGGGTTCTATAATGCAGCAGTGTGGAAAGGATCACTTAAAACTCCTTGGTTTTGGAGACCAGAGGGTAGGAAATGCGACACAATTTAAAAATATAATCTGTGGCAATCCAGAAAGCCTACTTTTGTAGAACAAAAAATAGCAGGAACTATAATAAGTGCCAGCACGTGAAGAGGCACTTCTAACAATGGAAGGGCTGCCCCATAAGCTTGTAGAAAAGAGTGATTGCTGTAGTCTTGATAGATTTAATTAAGGCTGTTGAAAACATCTGTTACTGAAAGCTTTAGGGAAACTAAGAAGCCATGAAATAAAAGGGAAGTTCCTGTCATTGGCTAAAGTTCAAGAGAGAGTGGAGACAATATTTAGTTCTTGTATCCATGCACTCAGGCTGATATGGAGCAGAGGCTGACAAACTCACGAGTGGTACAGGAAAGCTGCAGGCAGGGGGAGAGGCAGACAGAGCGAGTGAGAGAGAGCTCCCTTGTTAGATGCCTCTTCAGAACAGCCATAGGTGGCCATACAGTGGAACTTGTGGGAGCCATGGTCAAAGCAAGCAGAAAGGAGTGGTTTTTCACATACGGGATGGTAGATCTGAGGAACTGCTTGCCAAAAGATGCTATTATTTATGTAAGAGTTTACACGATTTCAAGAGAGGCTCAACAAGTACTTCTAAGAGTGGAATATTTCACAGAAAAACCTCTCAGTCTCATGAAATTCTCACAGCTGAATATGGCCAGAAGTCGGGACAGTATGAAGCTACAGCAGGGAAGGTAACATCATATGTAATTACCATTCTTTTTCTTCCTTGGGTATCTGCTTAGAGCAGGGGTGTCAAACTCATTTTCACCGGCACCCACATCCAGCCTTGTGGTTGCCTTCAAAGGGCCGGACGAGTGTACATTTAGGACTGTACATTCGGCCCTTTGAAGGCAACCTTGGTGAAAAGGAGTTTGACACCCCTGGCTTAGACCTATTGTTAGAGGCAGAAGACTGTGCTTGGCAGAACATTGGCCTAAACTGGCTTGCTTGTTCTTAATATTTAGAAGTCTCTCAAATAAGAGTTAATGAATAAATTGCAGCAGATGATATTTTTGTTGTGGTACCTACCAGCTGCAAACCCTCAAATAAATTCTTGAGGTATGACAAAAGGATGGCAGCAGATCCTGTATTTGGGGTGCATGAGTAGAATGGATTATTTTTGTGGAGTTATTCCTGCCTGCACTTTTGCAGGGCAGAACGCTGGCTCTGCTGCAGGCAGTGCCAATATTACCATTGCTAATTGATACCAGCTATGTGATTTTACCACTTATACCTGTATTATTGCACTTGCCATGTAGCTTGTTTAAGTGTTTACAACACACTTTAGCAAACGATTAATAAAAAAAGTTAGCATTTTCTTCAGATGATCTGCGAACAGGAACCCTTACAGATTTAAAGCAAAAAACCCACAAACAATAGCATATTTGAGACTTCTGAAGGCATAAAATAGACACATTTTCTATAATTGTATTTTACTGGAATTAATGGGTTCAGCTGAATTTTCTGCATGAAATAAGAAATAAATTTAACAACAGAAGTATGTCTTTAAAATACAGATATGAAAGTTTTTAAGTATTAAAGCCTAAACATTAGAAGTGTAAATCTTTATCTGAGATCATTAGTCAGCATTTCACTGTGGTTGGTGCAGTTGACACTGACCTTCTGTATCCTTGGCTTTTTCCCTCTCCCTCTCTCTCTGTGAAGGGAAAACAACCTGTTTACACTTCTCTCTAGAGCCATATTCTGCCTAGAATCACACTGTTCTGAGAAATCAGAACTGTTTGTGATCGGGCTGCTATTGATTGTACCATCAGTCAGACTACTCAAATCCTGTATGGGTAAGTTCTCATAACTTACAAGACACTCAGGATTTAAATTTACAGAAGGCAGAATAAGGGGAAGAGAACTACTGGTGCAGGAATAGCTCTCATGGACACTATCTCCATGGTGTCTACACTCCGGAACCAAACAACAGAGCAGGACCTTCCCCCCTCGTCTCTACCCCGTCGCTGTGACACATCCCTGCCCAGCCTGAGCACCACACAGCCTCATTAGGACCAAAACAGTTGGAACCAACCACCTGGTGTGATCAGGCCAGTGTCACCACAGTGACACTTCTTCAACAAGCTTCCATACCTGACCCTTTAAAAATGAAGCTTCTGGCTTGGCTTAGATCTCCAGATCCTAAATGCACTACAGTGTCTGGGTCTTCTACTGACGTGTGTGTTAACAGCCAATGGCTCCTCTAAAACGGGCAGAACAAGCAGTTTCCACTGCTATGAATTTGAAATCAAAGGTCAGATACCTCATCACCCTTTTCAGATGAAAAAGTCTAATTTGTCATCGGTTTGCCTCAATGTTGCAAAGTAATTCTGTGGGTGTATTTGTGTACTTTTATAAGTGCTTACATTAAAGTCAATAGAAACTTTGGAAGTACTTCAGAGTAAGGTGCTTACTTGATTAAGGGCTTGTATGATCATCCTCTGTTGAATTTGGCTCAAATCAAGGCCTACTATTGCCACACCAGTATGTAAACATACAGCTCAAAATTAAAAGAAAAAAAAAAAACAGAAATTCCTGGCTCACCATATTACAATACATCATTTTTTAGGAATGATTTACCATTCAAGATTTGTATGTAATTGAAAAAAACAGGCACTGTGTGGATTAATATTTTATGTATTTCACATATACTTCATCCACATATAAAGTTACATACTTTACGTATTATATACACATATATAAAATATTAAATATCCCAAATAGCAGTGATACAAAAGGCATCATTTGCATCTATTTTTCAGGACTTTTACTTTTTATTTGGTATGTCTGTATGGCACAGTATAAGCCATACATGCCACACACAGTGTATGCAGTGAGGAAGTTCTAGTTTTCTGCAAAGACTGATGTTACAGCCTTTGGGTTCTGTGTTATGAGCATTTAAGACAACACGTAAGTAGCCTTTTGCTTCAAACCCAACATTTTTTCAAACATTAAACCAAAAGGTTGTAAAAAGTGATAATCAACACGGCTGACAGGTATCTGTTACATAACCTGCATGTTCCAATTCCACTGTCTCCATCACAGTCACAAAGTTGTGCAAGGACGAAGCGCTGGAGTGGGAGCCAGTGGGCATAAAAAGAAGAGAAAAAAGAGGCATCAGTGTTGCCATGATTAAACTTGAGCTCCTACATGTTCAAACATTCATGGAGTTCAGTCAGCCTGATAGTCATTGTTTCTCTTTCTGCTTTGTGGTTGTATCCAAGCACAAATCATTTCCATAGACAGTGATTCTGCTACTTCAGTCATCAGAGAAGCACCGTTTGAATAAACAACTTTATTTTTATAGTTGGGAGCAGAATGATGGCATTCTGTTGTGCTTGAATACTGACTTAAAATAGTGAAAAATTACTACAGAATATTAAATAATTATAAAAACAGGATAAGCTCCTTTTACTCTTCCTCCACAGTTATTGCTTCCTATACTCAGAAAAAAATATTTTAATGTGTTTGAGGAAAATTAACTATATGATTTAAAAACAATCACAACCCCCAAAACATTCTGGTTCTAATATCAACATCGCCTGACCTCAAAGCCTCAGTTACTTGAACAATTTGATTGCACTTACCTTCAGAATTTTATTAAAATGAAGTCAGTAGAAATTGTGGAGACAACAGAGCACTGAAGACTTCATCAAAATTATTGCAGACTTAGTAATTATTTTTCCAGTAATACTGAGAAATTTTATTGTGACTAAATGTACTAAAACTGCTGTGTTCGCCACTAAAAAAGAAAAAATCTATCACCTAAGGCCATGTTCCACAAAGAGAAGTTTGTGCACGGATTACAGAGCGGGACTGGCAGAGCAAATCTCTTGAGGCAGCAAGAACAGAAGAAAGGGTGTATTTCAAACAACAGTTTAGGCTTTTCTCCATATTTTCAAAGGAAGAAAACACATTGCTTTTATTGACTGAAAAACAACATGGTCAGATTTGCTTTACTTACATGTTCCCACAGATCTGACTATGGGGTGTGCGTCTGCTCTTACTGCCAAGTCACCAAGAGCTTCAGTCCTCTTATGAAGCGAAAGGTCAGCAGACATGCAGAACTGAAAGATCTGTGAACCTTCCCCTTGGTAAGAAAATGCTAGAGTAATGGAATATTACAAATAACTGTGGTTTGGCAAAATCATGCTGTGATACACATAAGCCAGAATGGGAAGTATCCAACTGGAGATCACGATTAAAAAAATAACAAACCCTAAGCAAAGCAATTTCTTAGCCCGTGTATCTCATCAGTGTCTTCGTGGGCTGAAACACCTATTTTACTGACAAAATAATCTGCAGCAAAACCAGGCCCACCAAGTAACTAAACATTAGCTGCACTGCTCTAGGTCAGATTTTGACAACATTTTCCTAGCTTTGAGTTATGTATTTAAAAAAAAAAAATTGCTAGAAGGGCCATTGTCCTGATCTCTTTCCTGTCCTCACTGGCAGAAAGTCTACTAAGCTCCAGGAGTACCCCCCACTTTCTCTACATACTGTCCGGCCCATTGTGGACACAATTTGTGCAACATGCCAGGAAGAGGTGAGAAACAGGCCTTACTTGATCTTGCCTTGCTGGTCTTGGCTTACTGGGCTTTTTGGAAGGCACATGGATGATTTGGTAAGTGGTGCCTGATATTTAAAAGCAAAGCTCTCTCTCTCTCAAATCAAATACATTATTTCTTCATCCTGAAGCTTGTGTTGCTATCTAAACATCATTGCATGCTGTCCAAAGAGAACTGTTTTGAAACAGTAATGTGACTTGATTTAACTCACATATGCCAAGTTACAGCGAGGTAGGTGGCCTCACCCTATACTTTTAGGGATCGGCTGGACTCTTCAGTACTCCTGTAAATGCCTAGTAACATATTTTCCCCAATCTGTTTATACACACATATCCCAAACTAATGCTTTTATCATAGACCAGCTGATGCAGCCACTTCATAATTTCAAAGTGTGAAATCTCCCACAGTCTTTTTTTAAGCATTCTGATCCTCCCCGTCAATTCATATACTTTTTCCAAACAAGTGAAGAAGCATAAACATTAAAAAAAAAAAAAAAAAACAAAAAAAAAAAACAGAAAAAACCAGCACCACAACAGCCTTTGCCGTTATTTCCTTTGTGTGGATTTAGCCTGGTTTTGTTGCAGGGACTGTGCGAATCAGCCGGGGTTGTTTTCGTCTAAAACCGCTGCAAGAGCACAATACCCGTTTCCTTTCGACTAGAGGAGAGGAAATAAATTACGCATATTTGGAAAGCGCTGCCCCGGCGACGCCGCGCTGCCGGGTCCCTCCCGCCGCCGCCCGGCCGCATTTCCGCGCCGAGGCCGCCCGCCCCGGCCGCCCGCTCCAGCCCCCCCGCCCCGGGGCAGGGCTGGGCCGGACGCCGGGGGTGAGGCGTTCCCCGCCGCCGTGGGGCTGCCGCGCAGCCCGAGTGCTCCCGCTGGCCCTGCCTCCCCCGCGCTGCTGGCGGGGCCGGAGGCGGTGCTTGCTCCGCAGGGCAGGCGGAAGGAAAGGGCCGGCCGCAGCCTCAGGCGAGCCGGGGCGCTGCCAGGCCGAGCTGCGGGCGATTAGCGCTGCAGCTGAGGCCGAGGTCCGGCGGACCCGCTGTGAGCCCGGGGCTGAGCGCCGGGTTTGCTTCGCCGCTGCCGGGCCCTGAGTGAGCGGCCGGGCCGCGGTGCCGGGCAGCCGGGCGGCGGTGCGGAGCCGCTCCTGGGGCCACCCCGCGCCGCGCAGCCAATGGTGGTCGGCGGGGCGGGCTGCGCGGCGCTGAGCAGCGTTGTGCAACGCGCCGGGCTTTGAAGGCAACCATCACCCCGCGGAGGCTGGGCTCATTCGGCGTCTGTCGCGACAAGGCGTTCGGCGGGGAGCTGGGGCCGCTGGCGGCCCCATGAAGAGCCGGTGGGGCCGCCCCCGCTAGGACCGGCGCGCAGCGGTGCCTCCGGCGGGGCACGATGACCCACATGCTGTATGCAGCGGCCCGGCGGGTGCAATGGAGCAGGGCGAGCACCGCCAAGAGGGCTGCGTGCCTGCTGGCTGCGGCGTACGGACTGAGAATCCTCTACCCCATCGTCCGCAGGCGCCTGAGGCGGGAGGGCGGCTCGCAGGGGGCCGACCGGGCTGGAGGGGACCGGGGGCTACCGCGCGACGCCGGCAGCCCGGGCAAAGCCTCCCCGACCGTGGACGCGGAATTCTTCAAACGGCTGCTGGAACTTCGCAAGCTGTTCTTCCCAAAGCTGGTGAGCGGCGAGTTGGGCTTGCTCTGCCTCCACTCGGTCGCCCTGGTTTCCAGGACCTTCCTCTCCATCTATGTGGCCGCCCTCGATGGGAAGATTGTGAAAAGCATCGTGGAAAAACAGCCCAGGAGCTTTGTCTTCAAATTAATCAAATGGCTGATGATTGCGATCCCGGCCACTTTCGTGAACAGCACCATACGGTACCTGGAGTGCAAGTTGGCCCTCGCGTTCCGCACGCGCTTGGTGGATCACGCCTATGAGACCTACTTTGCCAACCAGACGTACTACAGAGTGATCAGCATGGACGGGCGGCTGGCCAACCCTGACCAGTCCCTCACCGAGGACATCATGATGTTCTCACAGTCCGTGGCACATCTCTACTCCAACCTCACCAAGCCCATCCTGGATGTTGTGCTCACCTCCTACACCCTCATCCGCACAGCGAAGTCCCGGGGGGCGAACCCCATTGGGCCCATGCTCCTGGCCGGGCTCGTCGTCTACGCTACAGCCCGTGTGCTCAAAGCCTGCTCGCCCAAGTTTGGCAAGCTGGTGGCTGAGGAGGCGCACAAGAAGGGCTATCTGCGCTTCATGCATTCACGCATCATTGCCAATGTGGAAGAGATCGCCTTTTACCGGGGGCACAAGGTAAGGGGGAGAGAAATTGGAGGGTGTTGGTGTTGCTTCTGCAGTGCCAGAGATGGCCTGTGTTCCTCCTGCTGGCCTCCCTGAGCACTCTGGGTCCCTCTGACATTTAAACCTGTTTACAGCCAGCACTTCCCGTTTCCTAGGAAAATGCCGTCTCACAGGCGGTATCTGGGGGGAGTGCACCGTGGTTCCCTTGTGTTCTGACAGTGTTCCTGTTTTGCAGCTGGATCCTATGCTTTTCTAGACAGCTAATCTCCATTCTTATTTTTCCCCCACCCCGTCCATTCTGCTTAACTTTTCCAGGCCTTTTTTTTTTTTTCCACTTATGTTTATGGGCTACCAGATTTGGTGCTGCAGAAATAGCAACCAGGGCACACACCAGAAAGTCTAGGGGAAAATTCTGTGACAGTACAGGGAGCACTACAACCTTTGACACTGTTATACATAGCTAAGCAAAGATGTAGTCATCAGAGTCTTAAAATAGCTTAAGTAGAATACTTCAGCAGTCACAGTTACATAAAACTAATGACTTGTTTTAAAGCCATTTTTTTATGGAACTCTTCATATGTTTATTAGAAGTGAATTTTGGCTGCAACACCTTTCAAACATGATTTGGAAAGAAAGTTGTTTCATGCAAGGTAAAAACGAAAGCTGGAAACCAGCCTGAAGTATTACTCTTTCAGTCCAAGAAATGATTATATAATGTAAATGGCTTTATTTTGGTAGAAGCAATCATTCTCAAGAGCTGCCTATAGCAATGTTTTAAGTGCATCTAAACGGAGTATTTTTTTCAGTTCCCACATACACTGATTTGAACTGAATGCATTATATCATATTGACTTGCAACTGTGTTTGACTTGTTGAACCACTTGGGATAGGTCTCTCTTCCTCCAGACTGCTTGCAAAAACAAGCAGCATTGCATTTGGGGTATCAGCTCTGCAGCTTTAAATCATTGGAGATAATTGATCCCCAAACACTTTCCAATATGAGGAGTTTCAGTTGCTGTGAAACTCAGCAGCTGCAGCTTTATTAAAGGGATATGGAATGAATCTTACTTTGGTTGTTAGAATCAGCTGTTTTTACTGCCTTGTTTGTTGTCCTTGTATATATCAGAGATCTTAAAAAAGCTGAAAATTTGCCAATGTGCTATCAAGGGACGATGGCCTAAATAAGAACCAGGTCCACTGGCTTCTATAAAGCTGTGCACTTTCTCTGTGAGGCTGCGGCACTGTGAAAGTGAAGTACCACGCAGCAGATGTGACTCAGAAGTCACAGCTCTGGGTACCCGATTACTTCGTACTCATATGTGAATGTATCTTCTATGACATATGCATCTTTGTTATGTTTTACACATGTTTTGTTTTTTAACTGTAGGTAGAAATGAAACAACTGCAAAAAAGCTACAAGTCTTTGGCAGATCAGATGAATCTCATTTTGTCCAAACGTTTGTGGTACATCATGATAGAACAGTTCCTGATGAAGTATGTCTGGAGTAGCTGTGGGATGATTATGGTCGCTGTGCCTGTCATCACTGCAACGGGGTTTGCAGATGGCGGTAATAACATTTTTTACTTAATTCTTTAATGTTTCTTTAATGTTACATCCTCAAAAGACTGTACTTGCCCTGAATGCCATTCGCAGTTGTATATTATTAGCAGGCTTTATTACAACCTCTGTGTTTTGTATGTAACTTTCAAGCATAGTGAGGCAGCTGCGGAAAGAGCAACACAAAAGATCCAACTTTGAATATAAGCCTGATAAACAGCATGAATTCAGGAATTAGAGGATCCTTGTATCACATGGGATTACAATGATAATTTCAGTCCTTTTTCACTTTTTCAGGCCGATTTTTGTAGCATATCCTGCTACTTTACAAAATTATGCTATTAACTTTCCTAGAGTGCTTATCTCCTCCTTCCATAAACCATACTGTAATTATAGGTAATTATTCTCTTATATGTTGACCTGTTAGGAATCGCTGGTTTTCCCTCACTCCCTGGGAGATGAGAAGGTAAAATTCAGATTCCAAGTTTGGATGGTACCATTTTTGACATCCCATCACAACTTTCCAGGAAGTGAAACAAGACTCAAGTAGTGTTGTGATTGCAGATGCTATTAAAAAAAAAAAAAAAAAGAACAGAAAGGTAATTAAGGGGGGGTAGTGAAAGACATGTGGGGAAGTTTGCCTCAGCAGGCTTCCTTATACACAATTAGAAACACAGGATAAATTACAAATCCCACAGGATTCTTTTAGCCTTTAAATCCTACAATGTCTATGGAAGGATCAGTTCTAATTTGGGTACATTTAATCAGGAATGAGTGAATTTGTTTCAGTGTGGGTTGTGGTAATTGCATTCCACATCAGGGCTGTCCAACTGGACAAACTCAGTTTGTGCTGTAGGATGACTTTGTACAGCCGCCATATGAGTGTCTGACTTTCTGAGCTGCTGCCCATCACGTGGCTCAGGAGGGCACTAAATCAGGACCCTGGCTGGCATCCTGGTAACAGCTTCAAAAATATCAGGAGGTCCTATTCCAAAGTGGAGGGTCTGTACAAAGCCATTTCACCTCACTGTGAAGGTCGTCAGCACAACAGAAAAAGTGATGGAAGCCTTTCTGCTAAGACAGGAATGAGTACAGTCAAGAAAAAGCTTGTTTAACCACACATCATGAATATCTCCCTGGTTATTACAACCTGAATTTAAAAAAGACTTGTATTCATGCTAAACTAAATAACATTCCTCTTACGAATATTCTTTTGATAAATACTTTTCAAATGTGGGAGAAGACAAATACACAGCAATGGCTCGTGTTATAAAGTGGAAGAATATTTGCCACCAGCAACGTAAAATGTTAAAGCATGGGGCTTATTATTGAGACCTGAGGCGTATCATAGTGATGGATTGCGAACATAATACTGACAAATAAACACTGTCAAGACCAGTTTGAAGTATAACAGGTATTCGAAGCATTTACCTGGCTTGAACTTCCTATTGATCTGCTTGGGAAAACACTGCTTTGTGTCTCAGCAGGTCAGATGCAAGTTTGTTCATATCTGAAGGAGCAGATAGTAGATTTATTACTTCAGGATAAATCACCAGAATCAGGGATGTGCACAAAACTGGTACCATGACCAGATCTGAGACTAAAGGTGTAAAGCAGTAGATTTTGAACGCTTCTTTGAGTGGAGCAGGGAAAGTTAAAAAATAATCCTTCAATAAAAAGCAAAAAGAATGTTCTATGATTTCTGATTAAAATTTGCTAATTCTGTTACATGTTTCGGGGAAGAAATTAACTGGCAAGGTCAAGATTTCCATTTGATAACATTTCTCATTCTTTTTGTATTAAACAATTGGTGTTCCAAATGTCATGTTTCTCATCAGTTTCTGGAAAGTGACTATTTTTGGAAGCGAGACTTTGATTTCTCTAGACACAGTGAACACTTATCTTTGTTTATAAAATAAGTATGACTATCAATGACATAAATGAACATGGAAAGCAAAATGTGTGTGGAACAGAGAGAGCCTGTCTGCCCTGTTACAATGCACCACTTCTTCAAACAGAGGAGGCCCAGCCGTATGAAAGATGTTTTCGACAAAAAAGTTCAAGGAAAGTAATCCTGGTGGGTTAGGCATGTAACGTAGGAGCTTGTGTTTTGGAACGTTGAAATGCTCATAAATTCTATATAATTTTAATTTTTACGATTAAAAGTATGCCTGAAATGAGTGGTGCAGCCGTTTGTGGGGATCTCCCAGCTCCTGCTGGCTGAGCTGGCCTGGGTGCTGGAACCAGCTCTGGGGAATCCTGCGTTTGCACAGGAGGGCTGCCCTAGTGCAATTAAACCATACCTCATTCCTCAGGGATTTTGTTTTGGTTGTTCTACACTGCATGGGCCATAATTCCAAGAAGATCAGTAAAAATCGTTTCTCTGAGAAGAAACAATTTTCAATTTAGTTTTTACTGATGATTAACTGAATTCTCTCTATCCTGTAAGTTTATTCTTCCTGGAGTGGAAACGACTTTTTAAAATAAATGAGGGCTACATGAGCAGGAGTTTTGTAATCCCTCCCTTTGCAAGATGCTTTCTGTCTGCTTTTCATGTCCCAGGTGGCTAGATCACATACAACAAGTTGACTGATGTTTATAATTTAAACTAAAAAAATTGAACATGTATCTCAGTTAATTAAAATTGTTATTAAAAACATCTGAGGCCAGAAAGACTAACATATAGATGCTGTGTATATATATATGAACAAAAATATAAGAATTCTTTTAAAAGTTTTTCCTAAATTATCCATAGTGTATTTCAGTGTTTCAGATGTAATTATGCAGGGTTACCTTTGTGGATGTGTAAATTGAAACCAGATAGCATTTAGATTTAACTAATAAAGACAGAAAAATAGATCTGGCTTTGGTACTGCATGTGGATTTCTAGACACTAGATTTCTAGAATCTGGTCTTGTCAGGAAGATGGGACAGATACCAATTAAAAAATACTGTTTGCTGTACTCTTGCTTCACTTGACCAAGCCCATTGCATTTACAGTCTCATCACACCTGCAGGGGATTCCTCCTAGATTTTCTTGGCCATAAGCACTGTGCAAACATCGCACAAGTTGTCAATAACTATTGCTAATCCAGGAGTTGTTGCACTAGATTCCATTTATTACCCTGCCTAGCCTGATGCCTGGCAGCAACTGAGCTTAAAAAAGAATCTTAAAAAAACTTCATGAACTTAAGAAAAAATAATATCTAGACCCAGTTTTGCAACAGACTTAAGTGGTATATAAAGATATATATCAAGTCATGTGATGCAGAAAACCCTTGAGACCTTTCATTCTAAATCTTGTATGTGAAAAATACTTAAGAGTGGTTTACTACACATTGTTGTCTTCTGTAGAGGCAACTCTAACACTGAAACAACATTCAGTCTTAAAATATTCAGCCACTTAAGATCTTGATTGCTTCAGAAAGCAAACATTGCAAGTTGAATATGCTATATAAACGTGTGGGTCACATGGTAGCAGGAGCATATGTAGATATGTTAAATGTAAGCATATCTGTTTATCGTCTATATTTTATAATTTCTGCTGCTACTTTCTCCTTGCCTGTTGCTGCTGACATGTTCTTATGAGACAACTCCTTTCCTTGGAAAAAGGGTTTTCTTGCCAGTAGGATGCAGTGACATAAACAGCTTTGTTCTGGGGTCTGATGAGGAGAGAAACTGTTGTGAGAGAGAGGTATCCTGCTTAAACCATGCCTTTGATAATAAAAGAGCCTGTTGCTTTCTTTTAGAAAGCATGTTTAGAAATCATGTTGCTAAATTTCCTGCAATATGAATGTTTGATTTTACTTGAAGTCAATAAATAAGGAAGACTGAAAGTGGATAATGGCGAAAGTAGTGAAAATCCTGCCTGTTTCAGAGAATTGCTTAGGTTTCACGTTTTTCATATTTTGAAAAAAATAAGTTGAATAACGATAAATTAAAAGGAAAATTTCCTATGTGGGCAAGTAGTATAGAAGAATAGGGTGTTTTGCATAAGATGATGAATTCTGTGTACTCTCACTTATTCTTTGTCACCAAGCTATCTGTGCTAGTTACATTCACCAACTATTTTTGAACAGTTGTCTTTGTAGAGTTAACTTTTTCTTAATTTAAAAGCTGATGTATAATGGCTAACATTCTAATCATAATTTAATTGTATCAGAAGAGTGTTTTAACAGAAAACTTCTTTACTTTTAGAAATGGAAGATGGCCAGAAACAGGCAATGGTTAGTGAAAGAACAGAAGCTTTTACTACATCACGAAACCTGCTGATCTCTGCAGCAGATGCCATTGAAAGGATTATGTCTTCATATAAAGAGGTATTGTATATCAGTCATCAACAAAACAAATTAAAAAAAAAAAAAGTAATTTATATTCAATGTAAAAAGTAACAAAAAAAAAAAGTAATTTTTTAAGGCAAATGCTATCGCAGCGAAGTCCAAAGAGGTCTTTGAACTGATAGGTTGATCTTCAGAGTTAAGTCCAAAAAGTGCACAACTGCCAGTATGGTGCAACATGTAGATTTCGTTTTTATACCTGTGTTCAGGTGCCATCAGAGAGCAATAGAAGTTCCAGGAATGTCAGTAATAAAGGTTCAAATTCCTCCTGTCTTTGGACACCTCGAGACAGCAGATAGTCTAGAAGTACACGATGTTCATCTGGAAGATCAGAGATGTTGTTTCAGGTTTTTACCCAAATTCCAGTGAAGTTGGGCCCTAGGTGCCGGCTGTTAAGCTAAAGAAAAGTGAGGCAGCGCTCTTATTCTCAACATTTCCTTCTGGATGTTGGTTCTGCATTTGTTTAATTGGTTTATGCTCATCCTTTTGGTGAGGACCCGCTTTCCCAAGTGCAATGTGAGGAGGCACACGTGAGCTAGGGAGATAATTAAAGACTATGGATTCCATTACTTGAAATCCAGCCATAATAGCTACAGCTTTGTAATTGGAGGAGGAGGGGTAGTTTGGCACCTTCAGATATGGACTCTGACAAAGCCAAAGTCTGTGTTTTCTCATAAGGAGTTCTTCCAATGGACTGTGGTCCTGACCTATGGTCCTTTAGCTGTTGCCCTACTTGGCCTCTGCTCTAAAGATGCTGCCAGATAACACTAATGTAATTTCTGTTTTATTCTCAACGTTTAAATCATCTATATAATGTACATGGGGACTTAAAAAAATTGTGGTTTTATTTTTTTGCAAACTAAAGTACCCACAAAGTAGTAGGAACAACTGAACAAACTCACTTGATTTATAACATGCTGAGATTTTAATTGAGACAGCATGAGATCAAAGATAGGTTCTATGAATTTCCATTTTAGTTTTATATTTATACTTCTCTTGAAGAGGCACTGTGGTACTATAACCACATCGTCATTCCCATTTCATAATTCAGGCAATTTCCAAAGAAGGACAGTGTACTTCAAGTGTTACTGAAGTTTCAGTTCTTGCCCACCTGATCCACCAAAGTGATCTCCTTCTAGTCAGTGTAATTCACCATGCAGATGAGGTGGGCTCAACTTTTCTTTGCAGGTCAATAGTTTAGATGGTGATATTTCATGTTTTGACAAGGCAAGTTTGTAGGGTCATGGTTCAGTAGCTTACTCAAAGTTGTGTTTCTTCTGTTGGTACAAATTTTGTTCATCACATGTGGGATTCTGTCCATCAAATGTCTTTGCCGACACTGTGCAGCACGCTCAGTCCTGGCACAAGCACCTGCTGAAGTTACTAGAAAGACTCCAGTGTGAAGAATGGTGTTACAGCTCCTGTGTGCTACCTGCTGCCCCAAGTGCTGTTAGCCCGGTGATTTTCGCAGCTGTTAATGCCATTACCAGAACTGTGAAAAAAATTTACAGCTGGTGGAGTTGAAATGTTGAGTGATTACTCTTTTTAGATGGAGTTTTTTGAGACATTGTTAACCTCCATGGAGTGATGGCCATGTGGCTAGAACTAGCACTCACTTCTGAATCTGGCACAAGTAGTGAAATTTATAGAGGATTTTATATTGGAATTGTGTACGGCCATAGCAGGTGAGCTCAATCATGGTGTGTATGTGTTTAACCACAGCAAGCTAGTGATTTTGTAATCTTGAACTAATTTTCTTGTTATTCTTGTCTTTCTCTCTGCGTTTAGTATAAAAAATCATCCCTTTAAAGCCATCTAAGAATAAATTTGTAAGATGCCTGGGCTTGATTCTTTGCTGCCAGGAGATGGAGCCAGTTCTTTGGGAGCTTTTGGTGGTGTTGCTGCCCATGAAAAGGAAGTTACTAGGTCCAGAGATCTGTGGTTTGTGTCTTTACCAGGTGGAAGTTGTGATAAAAGAACCCCCCAAAAAAGGAGAAAGCCTTTTAAGAGACCTCACCACTTTAAAAATGCCCAGGTCTAATATAAGGTCTGATTTAGCTCTGGTACTCTAGCATGCAGTGGACAGAAGAGTCATTTCCTTTTTGTAGCGTATTTTAGATTAGGATGCCCTAGTGCTGCCTGTTTTACGCAGAAAAGCACACCTTTCCCATGGGAGGTTTCAGGAATACAGGGACATAAGCATAAATAATTATGGATGCCAATTTCTCTAACTTCTGTGGACCTTTATTTTGCTGGCAAATGCAGAGGTTTTGTTTAGTATGATGCGCTCTCTATTTTCAGATTTGCTAATAGTTATTCTCTGCCAGTTGAAGACTCTACTGATCTAGAGAAAAGAGCAGTCCCTGCAACCTCCTCATTTACTGGAGCTGTCACAGCTTACACTGTCTGAAATCTGTCCCCCTCCAACTCTCTCTGCTGGCTGGTAGGAGCTGTGGGTGGCATATGGGTTCACACAGAATCTCAGGGAATGAAAATTGACAGGCATCGAAAGATGCATCATTGGTCCTTCCAGAGTAACATGTGAGAAGCGCTGACTCAGAATAGCTGGGAATGTTTTTCGTGAATCTTTGGCCAGACGTGATTTATAGAATTGTGGAGTCCAACTGAAATGAGGCATTTGTTGTTCCTCAGGTTACTGAGCTAGCAGGCTACACCGCCCGTGTCCACAACATGTTTTCGGTCTTTGATGAGGTGAAGAGAGGCATCTACAAAAGAACTGCTGTTATTCAGGGGTCTGAAAACAACAGCAAGAATGAAGATAAAGCAGAATTACACATTGATGGGCCCTTAGAAATCAAAGGTAATTAATTCATATTTGTATGTATTCCCCTGTCTGTGGGGCCGGTGCAGTGGGACTGGAGGTGAACAGAGGCTTTTTTTTTTCTACAGCAAATGAGCGTCTCAGCCCTAATACCCCAGAGACCATGATGCCTTCCATTTTAACCTCATGCCATTTTGTAACTCTGGGCTTATGCAGTGCTTTCCTAATACACAAAATTGATCAGATGTTGTCTCTGAAAACTTTCAATGAAAAAGGCGTTTCAATGATACTGTTATTTTTTGTGATATTATTATTGTTACACAGACAGTGCCTACTTTCCTCAGACACTTGATTTTTGCAGAAAACTGAGACACTAACATTTTCATCTTCAAACAGCATATTATTTCGTTTGGGGTAGGAGGGGAAGGCGGACTGGTTCAATAGTTTCCCAGTTTTCCCAGCAGAACCCTTCTGCTTCTCTGTGCTATTGAAAAGCCTCATTCCCTCCCTTTGGCCTCTGAAAACTTAAACCTCGCTAGAGTTGAAGGTACCGCAGTGCTCTTTATGAAATATCTTCTTTCACCAATTTCAACAGTGCTGCCCTTCGGCACGGATTTCTCAAAGGTCCGCTGACAAGGTTCTTCATAACAAACAGTCTGATGCAGTGTGGTGGATAGCTGTGGAAATAGCTGATGTCTTAATCTTGTAGATCTTGGCAATATTTGGCTGACATTAAAAGCAATGGCATTTTATTGCTGTTAGATTTTGTCACATGCAAGAGAAAATGTTTGTAGTTTCTGGAGCAGCAAGGGATTTTGGGACTCTTTTTAGATAACTGTGTTTTAAAAACAAAAGCACATACAGCTCGGATATGAAAGCATGCTATTCACATTCCCTTTTGGTCTAGAAAACTTACACCCCACTCCCGTTTTCTCTGCAGCCTTTTCCCAAGATGTCATTCCGCTACAGTAACACATTTCAACCGACCTGAATTCCTGCTAAGTCGCGGGGACTGGCATTTGCTCCTGAGGGGCTGTAGGTTCTCAGAGGCAGCTTGCCAATACCAAATATTGTGCGCAAGGACTTGAATGGAATTCAGGCCAGATGAATCTAGGCCACAGGCTCCACACTTTTTATGACAAGTCTCATTGTAATACTGTTTTTCCTCCTTTCTTTTGGTCTTGATACTTCAGAAATCCCTGCAGCGTGGATTTGTGTATGGATAAAAGTGCACGTGCTCACAGATGTATATGTGTCTGCATTGTTAAAAAAGAAAAACCTTAATATTCAGCTTCCCAAAAGGCCCCTTGGAACATATACTACTTGTTTCCTTTTGAATCATCCAATAAGAGTTTATGTAAATAAGGGATGTCTGATTTATGCTTTGCATTTATTGTTGTCAATAAGAGCATTGTAAAAATATGAGAAGTATGTTTAACAGATAATAATATTGCCTTATAGTGTATCTAATAATTCAGAATTTTAAAGATTAAATAGAATTTTGTGCATCTTGTACAAATACTGTCAAATTGTATTTCTGATTACACATAAATATGCTTTTAAATCATGCTAAAGTTCCCATCAAACATTGCAAATTTAGGAAATATTAATTAAGTTTACTTATTACTTTCTTAGATTACTATTTTTTATCATAGATTTATTTGAAGTAGAATTTCTCCACTGTATCCAAGTTCTTCAAAAACATGAAAAAAATTGCAGAATTTCTTGGATAATTTCTGTGGAGACATAATTAGATTAATGCCAAGTCCTTCACAAGTATTCAGGTGATTGGAGTGACTGGTATGACCCTTTTTCACAAAAGTATGTCTTAGACAAATTTGTTAGTATTTTTGCGAACCCATCAAAAACCACATGCCTGATGTGGTTGATCTGCCAGTTGCATTTCAGGTGCCTTCGTAGGAGTCTGGAGGCAGCAGAATGTGAAGAGAAGGCTGCAATCTTTCTTTTTAACAGCAAAACACTCTAATTTTGTGTAATTTCATGCTGGACATGACAGAACTGTTTTATTTAAATCTTATTTTAGGAAAAGAAGAATGCTTGGACTGATACATAGCACAGAAATTTTTGTCCAGGTTGATACAGTTTGGCAAAGTCAGAAGCAATTGAACAAAGAGCCTCTTAATGGAAAATGTAAAACTAACCTTAACTGAAGGAAATGCTACCAAATCCTTTGATAATAAACTCAGCTTATCCTTTGTTCCATTTTTCTTTGTTCAGATTAGTCTAAAATAAGCAGCCTTCTAATACGAAGATAAATCTCTTTCCTTTGCATCTTGTCTGTAAAAGTAATTTCAGGTATTTCTCTAGAAGCCCAGCTCTTTGGGTTCTGTTAGAGAAGCCCATTATCAGGCAACTGAGAAGTTAGAGTTGATCCAAGTTTTTTACTGTTTCCAGAAGAATTTATTTCTAAATTCTTGTGATATGGAATATCCAGATGTCCTATTGAGATGGTATATTTAAATTTGCCAGAAATCCAAATGGTAAGTGTAGCTACTGGAATGAATTATATTATATGGGTTTCCACAAATACTTAGAAGACACGTTTACAGTGTCTGTGGCTTCAAAAAGAGATGGAACCAAGCCATTAAATGTTTTCTTCTTTGGTCTCGTTGCTGGAGGAGACTGAACTGGGCTCAGAGTTGCTGAGCTGGTAGTGAAAGCAGATTCCATTTTCTAAAGGAAACCTCAAGAGAAGGTAAACTGGTCTGCCTGTGGCTAAGGCTGTCCTTGAACTGTTTTACTGGTTGATATTGACCACCTATTTAAAAGAAAATGCAGTAAATATGGGTTGGACGTGAATAAGCATGTATTTATACTACATTATATAGTTATGACACGTATTGTGAATTATATTTATGATCAAATTTGCGATTCATTGCACACTCTTGGCTACTGCTGATAGTGTCTTTGGCACTAGCTAAGGTTTGTTATGCAGATTTTCCACTAGGGCAACCTGGAGCACATTAAAATGTTGTTTGAAACTCCCAGCCACACACAGAGACTGTCACATAGATACCAGTGAAAGGTTTCACAAACTTTTTTTTTTTTCTTTTTTTCATAGGAAAAGTTATTGATGTTGAACATGGAATTATTTGTGAAAATGTTCCTATTATTACTCCGAATGGCGATGTGGTGGTTTCCAGGCTAAACTTCAAAGTAAGATGATATGCAAGAATCTTCTGGTAGTTGCCATCACATTAACATAAGCAGCACAGAATTCATGTAGCTCATGTTAAGTACTTGGAGGAGCATATGGATAAAAGGGGAAGTCCAGAAAGGTAGGCATAGTAGCTCAATAGAGGCAGACACATGTAGTTTATCCTGCTCAAAGAAAGAGAAGAGAGGATTTCTGGTGCTGTTGCCAGGTGGAAGACCAAGCTGAGATTTTCAGATGTGTATATGAAAGGTCTGCATCCATCTTAATTGCAATGAAATTGGGATGCTTTGCTCACAGAGGCTCATTTAAAAGTCTGAATTCATAGCAACAGTGTAAAAATTGAGTCTGTGGTTTTGCTTGATTACCACAAAGAGCAGTACTGACAGTTGATGGCACGGTTCACAGGGCCAACTGTGCAGTCTTAGGTAAAAGCTTATATTGTTTTTAAAAGGCTATTCCAGGTACCACTTGGTACCTGCTCACAATTTTAATGGATGATCTTTACTGAATTACTCCCAAATATATCCTGATCTTATGTTCCAGTGCAGATGTTGTTATTTTTAAAAATAGTTGAAGTTATCGGAGCACTAACATGAATAATTCCAGCAGATTCTTTAATTTAGTTAAAGCAGAGTGTTCCTCTTGTCACCTCTGTTGGCCTAGGAATTAGCAACTAGGAGGACAGGGTCCTAGCTATGGTGAAATTTGCAATGGCTTCAGTATAGGAATTTCAGATTTGTAAAATCATACTTTTATGGTCAAGGAGACAGTTACAGTTATTCATTTGGCTCAAGAGACAAAAATAACAGAAAATATAACAGTCAATATATAAAGCATAGACAACGACATTGTGATTATGCATAAATATACACTCATATATACACAGGGTAATATTAAAATTAATAAAGACAAGTGCATCACAGCCAAAATAACGCTGATAATTAGGTGGGAAAGGGCGATGTGAAGTAAATTCTCCAAATAATTTGATCGGGCTCCCATAGCTTAAAGTAGTATCTCTGATAGGCATAACACTGCTCTGTATGTCATTAACACCTTTGGACCTAATCTGTGTTAGAATAATTTATTTTTACTATGGTATATTGACGTTGTGATATAATCAGTGTAGTTTGTAGAAATACTCAGACATTATAGAAATTATTTTAATTATTTCAGCCCACATATTACATCTAATGCCACTGTTTCCAGTATAGTGGCATAAGTATGTGCAAGTAATCAATGTAATGGGTTGATAATTTGATATAAATTCTCATGTAACTCCCTGTAGGGCTCTTAGACTGTCTGTGCCATATATACAGCATAGTAACATCTTTGCATTTTCATTGCTATCGTAGGTTGAGGAGGGGATGAATCTTTTAATCACTGGACCCAATGGCTGTGGAAAGAGTTCACTCTTCAGAATTCTAAGTGGTTTGTGGCCTGTGTATGAAGGAGTTCTCTACAAACCCCCTCCGCAGCACATGTTTTATATACCACAAAGGTATGTGTTTTGTTCAAGGTGTTGCCTTTTTTCTGGTTGCATGAATTTCGACCCTGCTTCTCTCATTTTTACTCTGTGATATGTACAGCCAAGTTAAAACATGGTGAGCACAACCTCAGCTGTGTGGAGAATGCTGAAAAGAAAAAGATCCCTTCTCGTTGGTGATGTAAATCTTCAGTCACTGGAAAGGGCTCGCATGCCCTTGTGATGGAGCCTGTGCTCCCCTGATGGCCCAAGTCCCACATGGGTTGGGATCATGGGAACAGACTATTATCTGAAAAGATTTTGAAATAGACCTAATAGATCTTAATTCTAATTTCACTTTAAAACCAAAGATCAAAACAGCTGAGAGTGTTTTGGTTCCTAAATGTTGATTTGCTCAAAATAATTTCCAAAACTTCAAATTTTACACTACAAGACCAGAATCCAATCCACTACTAAATGCAAATTGCCTTTTTAACAATACATGCTCATTTCACTAAGGGAAATGTGTTTTTTGTGCTTTGTTTGTATTCTGACTTGCTGTTGGACTCTCAGAACACAATTTAATGCAATTGATTCTAGAATATCTCCTTAGAGACTTCTAACTGGATTGTTTTGCAAAAGCAAAATCAAACACTGAGAATCTTTGATCGCTTTCTGTAGTTCGTTTCTTCCCATGGGCAAAAGAAGGGTTCATGGTACGGTCTGTAGTCACGTTTAAAAAGTACAAGCTATTAAGCTGAACGGAAAATATTAACTGATGAGTAGATTTTACTTGCTGCAGGTGAAGGTAACAAAGAATATTTATCTGTAATTATTTCAAATATATGTATAATTTATTGCTAGACATTGTCATTTTTCTGAGCCACTCAAGGGTTTCATTCAGGCAATTGGAGCAGAAGGGTTTATTAAATGTTTTTCAAAACAATATTTCACAATTCCCTTTGTGCAGGACATTCTTAAAATCAATTTTATTCTTAGGCAGAGCAAAAGCTATTCTGATTTCTTTTTCTTGCAGAAAATTTTGAGTTTCAGCCACTTCTGTCCCGAGTGTGATCCCAGCCTCTTCTCAGATCAACATCTGAGGCTGGCTTGCCCACAGCCCTTTCCCTTTACTGATGTCCTCTTTTTTCTGTGAAGGCAAATGGACTCAGGGTGCTGCTTGAGGGAATTGAATCACATCTGCTGGGGTTTCATTTCCATGAACATTGTTGTTTGTTAGCTGTTTCCCCTAACTTTGCAGTGCTGGAGAAGTTTGTCCAGCAGACCTCTCTGCTGTGGGACGTTTCAAAACTTTTGATCAGAAGCTGAGATTCAGCCAGCATCTTTGGAGCCCTCTGTGACTGAAGCTATGTAGGGACTGACATATCACCTTTGTAGTGTACCCTGAAGGTACCACTCATCTGCAGTCCATCCTAATAGCATCCACCACGAGAAAGGATGCCGCTGTGGTGCCCTTGGGACACCTAAGTGACATTGCGGTGGCTTGGCTCTGTGGCTCGTGAATGGAGCAACAGTCAGTGACAGAGAGGGCTCTTCTGCAAGAGTGCTGCACCTTGGTTGTGGCTGAAGATTTTGAAGTCCACTTTGGGGGACGGTTCAGCTGTGTCAGTGTGGGTTCTGTAGACTCAGAAGTGTGGCCTGTCACTCATAAGTGTCTTGTATTTGGAAAGGGACTGTGAGGCTGAGTCTTGTAGGGATTTGTAAGTGAATGTGGCTGAAGGGGTTGGTAGAGGACAGTGGTCAGTCAGATTCATTAGGATGTCTTTGAAGATCCTGAGTTGCTTTTTTGCCCAGTGTATTTGTTCTTTGGGCTTACAGAGTCTTAGATGAATATCTGAGACACCAAGAATAACTTGAAGGAGATTCAGTTTTAAATGCAAGTTATACATTTCTGGACCATATTTGTAATACATCTGCTGGATTTTTAGGGCTTTTTTGTGGATTGCCTTATGTGGTCCAGATTTTTTTTTTGCTTCTATTCCGTTTCTGAGTCTATTAACCATTCATTTATTTATGGCCTACATAAATTACACATTCAGTTGGGTTTTTTGTCTATCCCTGGCTCTAGAGTACATTTAGAATTTCTGTAGTGGCTTATAAATTGTTCTGAAGTCCTGCAATTTAAGCAGCTTGTTTTGGAAGGTCCTGCTGGTTCAGCCATTTTGCTTATTAACCCTGTGCAAATTGCTGCTTGTTCAGGATTAGCTTCAGTTTATTTTTTTAGACCTTAATTCTAAAACTGCAGACTGGAAGAGATAGCACCCTGCCTACATTTCATCATGCATATATTTCAGCATAACTTTAGGAAGGGTTTATGTTCTGGACTGAGAGGATTTGGGAGGTGGTAGGACAGTATCGCTGAGATTCAGCCTACCTCAGTCTTTCGTTTGGTGGGTAGGTGAAAACTGTAGGTGTAGCAAAAGGCTCTGGAGTTGGTGGATGTCTGTCAGAACAGTAAACTGGAATGATATTGTTGTGTTTAAGTGTATACATTACATCTCTGGTCTAAGAACATGGGAGATGGAGTGAACACAGTTACCATTGAGCCTGCTAAGACCTTACTCCTGTGGCTGAATTTAATTCTACATCAGCCCTCTGTGAGTTCAAATGTAGGAGCCTCATCTCCACACAGTGAATGGCGGAGAATACAGTGACTAGTATGTAACAAAACGCTTCACAGGAAATAGCTCACTGAAAAGATTACTTTTTTCATCTCTGTTTGTAATGTTCAGCATAGTATTCCAGAAATGCATGGCAAATTATGTGTCTTTGCCAAGTTCGAAAGCAACATGCAAAAGTATGATTTATTGAAAAGCGCATTATCTCATTGTATACTCCAAATTTCATCAGCACTGCAAACACTTTACCTTGCAGTATATAGGTTTTAAAACAGACCCTTAAGAGTCCCTATATTTTTGTCTTTTTAGATTGCTTAGCATCATTATGCTGCTTTTTTTAGGTTTTACCTCTGTGAATCATTGTCAGATTATTTTCTCCTCTTATATAGGGCCAGGCCAGGCAGAATTTGTCTTTAATCAGTCACAATTCTGGTGGATGCTGGTGGGACAAACTGCCCTTTTTGGGGGCAGGGAGAGAGAAGCGCAGGGATTTCTGTGAGTTTGGCTCTGCTGCTGTGTGTGACAGGCCTGTAAAAGAGGAGGGTGGGCAGAAGAGAGGAAGGCTTTAAGAGGCTTTAAGCAGTCCAGCATTATATCATTGCCAAAAGCAGCTCGTTTTCTAGGATGGATCAGTGCTAGCAGCTGGTCACCGATCCAAAAAGTTGTCACATCTCATTGGAACTGTCAGAATGTGTGTCCTTACCCTTTCCTCTAATTCTCTGTCCCTCTTTTGCAAAGTAAAATCATTTGCATTAGCCACCTCTTTGCGTTCCTCTTTTAATTATCTGCTCGAGAAGGCAGCATGAATGAAAAGATGAATGCTTGTGAGTGCTCTAGTTGGTAAGGAATCATGATTCAAATCAGAATTCAGAAATATAATTTTAAATAATAATTTACGAAAATATGTAGTGGGTAGCATGATTACCAATGCTAAAGATGTGACCACAGGAGGTATGTGTAGCACTTCGGGAATTAAAAAAGTAGTCTGTCCTTTGTTAGTATATTAGCAGTGTATCTGCAGGTAGCCTGATTTCTGTAGACTCTGCCCTATTCCTCCTACTCTGTTGGTCTTAAGCACAGGAGGAGACTTAATCTCTGTGGAACTGGTGAACTCTAGTGTACAATTTCTCCTCACATTTACTCGAGCTCTGTTTGCTCTCCAACTAGAAGTCTCAGCTTTTTCAGTTGTAAGGAAACACAGATTCTGTACATATTGGTTCTCATTTCTTTAGTTCCTGCTCGTCTGATATAAACACTAGCGGAGCTGCACACCTACATAACTTGCAGGTTACCTTGACAACACCACAGGAATATTCTTGAATGTCTCTGCACTGTAAAACTGCAATCACCACTGGATTACTCATATAAATTATTAATCATTTTCTGCTAGCTGTGTCTTATTGTCTTATCTGCATCAAGGAGTGTCTCCTGCAGTCCTTGCTGGTTCTGTAACCTTCTGTCACCACTCTCCAGTCTTCCTAGCACAGCATGTACCTGAAAGGTCCATCAGCATTTTCTCTGTCTTTCTTGAGGATTGATTCACTGATTCACATTCGTAGAGCTCAGAGTAGTTCTTAATCCACTATACTTCTTTGTCCATGTCCATTGTTACTGTGTTACCTCTCCAGCTTGCTTCTACTGCATTTTGGGTATTTTTGTGAGAGGGACATGTTTCTCCAGTAGTATGCATAGTTTCTGCATAGCTGTGTGCCATTCTGGTAGAAGACCAACCCTGACCACTTTCTCAGTGGTCACAGTAACAGATCAACTCTGTATTCTCTCTCCCTTTCTATTGCTCATTCAAGTAGACCTCTAAATTTCTTTCCTTTGACACCAGGCTTGTCAGATGCTAAAGTGAAGGCAACCAAAGATGCACCAGTATCAGATGTTGTTTGTTCTTCATCATTTAAGATTTATATACTTACATCTTGCTGCTTTCTTATAATGGTAGGACAGTATGGGACATAACAGTTCAAAGGTTTTTCTGTTCCTCCTAAGCTGTTTTATTTTGCATATGTCTGCTTTATTTCTGATGTTTTATCTGTGGTTCCTTTACAAGTCTTTTCCTGTCTGGTGTTTTTCCTTCTGTATTCTAAAAATGTCCTTGGCTACTAAACAAAATTGCATCAGCTATGGAGATATATTTCCTCTCCTTAGCTCTGTTGAGTAATGCAAATGTATGATGTGATTTGCCAGAAGTAGTTCAAGGATATTTAGCACGTGGATGAAACCAAACAAGAATATTTTGGTTCTAAGTGACATAAACAATAATGTGATCAAAGAAAAGTAATTTTTACATTGTAAGCACATGAAACTTTGAAGATTATAGCATGATTCAAATGTAATCTTAAGCACGTAGGTAGTTAGTAGTGGCCACTGTCATTAAAATATTATTGTTTCCTAAGACAATTCTTCATTACCTAAACAATTTAGTCTTGCAAAATTTTTGGATTCACTTTCAAATACCCTATATTATGTATGAAAGTACGTGCCTATGTAGTATATATATGTATGGTTCTTCTGTATTGGACTACATCCTCTTTAGTGTGTGGTCTGTTAGAGAAGTAGCCCAAGTGAAGTGCTGTGCAAATACGCCTGCGCGAGTTGTGTTGCCTCAGCTCATTTAGACTGGCTCACGTGTCTCTGTGCCATGTCGTATTTTGCACGTGCTGATTTCTTGTCCAATCATGCTGCTCTGTCTTTAACTTTGATCCCTTTAGTTTGGCCAGCTGGCGTTGAACTGTACTCTGCACCTGCCAACACCGCACTGACAATGGTCACTGCCCTTCACCATTTTGGTGATAGTACACAGCCACATTGCCTTGTTCCTTGGGTACTTTGGCATCCGTTCATGTCACACCATACAGATATCTACTCCCTTGCACACTGCATCTCTTTGTCATACTTACTGTTATCAAGTTCATGGAGCTCCTTTCAAATACGTTTATTTCCAAAGTTCACCACTTATCTGAGAGATGAGAAAAAGCTCTGTGGCAGATAGTGTTTACATGAAACATAATGTTCTTCAGTTATGCATACTATTCTGATAGAAGCTTGCTTTAACAAATTTGCTGCTACTTTTATGTCTTTTCTCTTTTTTGAGACTAATCGAGTCATAACGGGTTAAGTCAGTATTCTGCTGTTCATTAAGAACTGTGGCCTTGCATCTGAAAGGTTTGTTAAGCTATCCCTCAGCCAGGGCACAGCTTTTCCCATTTCATTTTACTAGGACTCATATAGAAATGCTTGCCCTTCTCCTTCCTGATTGAGGGAAGTCCTGGCTTGTCTCACCTTGAACAGAAAAGTTCTTGCTGCCCTGTGTCTCAGCTGAAGCTTTGCCTGCCAGGATCACTGGGAGACCTCTCTGTTTCTGCTCAAGGCTCACACATAGCTCTAAAGTTTGACGGTTTTTAATTAGGTCTGTGTGCTGACTGATCACAAGTAATGGCAGTGCCTTTTGGTAGCACATTGTGAACAATATTCACCTGTGCTAATAGTCAGAGGTGGAAAATGGCTTTGTGGATTAACTGTCACTCCCTCTCAAGCCATGCAACGTGCCTTCCTTACCAACCAGAAACAGAGTCAGCTAATTAAAGCACAGCTTAGAAGTCTTTTCTGTTATTAAGCAAAGTGTTGCAGAAATCCCAGACTGAAACTTTTAGTCAGCTTGCTGCATTGGGGTGTAGTTTAGATTTTCAATGTATTTACATAAATCCAACACTGGTCTTAAAGTCTGCAGCTGAACTGGTGTTTGTGAAGGACTTCAGCGTTCTCTAGGGTTTTGGTGTCTCAGTCCCTTCAGACTGGGGGCCAGTCTGGAGCAAGCTCTGGCTATGTGATATACCAAGAACACTAAACATGGGTGAGGAATTGAGTTGTGTTGACATGTACTCAAATTTTACTCCATGTGGAAACTAGTGCCTTTCCTGGTGGCTCCTGTCTGGAGCACAGAAGCCAGTGGCACACTCAATACAACTGTTGACAAGTTTGTATCAGCAGGAAAGTCCAGCCTTGATTTGATACAGGGATTTGAGTATCGTCTCTTATCTTCTGGGAGTCTTTCCAGTTGAAGCAGATGCTATTATTACTGCCTTCTGTATGTATGGATGGAGAAACTTCATTCTCCAGACTCATAGAGATGGCTCAATTAAAGCACAATGTGGTCACTTGATGCAAACCAAGCCCTTTTTATTTGTGATCCATAAAATAACTTGAACATTCAGAGGATTAAGATCCATTCAGTAACTTATTGCATTCCTACCAAGTCACAGATACACAGAGGTATGAAGTGCTGTCAGTTGCATGGCTGATTAAAGATCATGATATAAATGCAACTAAAAGGTGAACTCCATTCTTGTAATCAAAGCAGCTTCCCTCTCATTTAGAATATTGCTTCAGTACTAAACACAAGTATTGTTTTGGCTACTGCACAAAAGTGTGTGTCACTGATATGCAGAACTTGTTCATTTACATTCTTTTATTTTCCTCCATGTTACAGAGAAGCTAAGTTTTTGTGTTTGAGGACTCCCAGTTGCAGGATTATTTCTACTAGGATATCTGGCAATCACCTGCTCTGTGTTTCATCACGTATCTTGGATATCATGTTCTTGCCAGTATGAGCTTGCAGTGCTTCTACCCTTCACTTTCTTCTTTTTATGGGATTTTGAATATCAAACATTCTCATTCAGCACCATTACAGGTTGCCTGTACCACCTTTCCAGGCATCCATATATGTGCCTGACTGTTTATGGAATTTCATTTAAAAGCTGGGAAAACTAGGCTTTGTAATTCTTTTTAAGTGCATTGTCAGATTAAGCTTAACAAATGTTTTATAAATGTGAAGTCACTAAAGAGATTACGTGGCTGGTATTTATAGGACCCATTCAGCAAAGCAACTGACAATTTATTTAATCTGTGCTAGGTTCATTTTGCTCAGACAGACAGATCACTTGTCTTTAAAATTTAGTTTTGATGGAAGTAGCAGGGAAACAAATTCACCTACAGGTTAACTGAGGTCACTGTGTAACTTAGCAGTGGTATGGACAAGCTTGCATGACAGAGAGTAATCTGGTGGCTGCATTTACGTGACCTAGTTTCCTCAGAGAAGTGCCATTACTGTGTCCAGCTTGGGCAGTTGCCTCCAGCTTAATGCCCTACATTGCAACTGTGCAACAAAGGTTCTTTGGCAGATGAACAGCACAGCATATGTTTACTATTTCGATAGTATTTTACCTGGGAATGTCAAAAAACATGCTTCAAGTGCCTTATGCATATCAGATTATGAGAAGCAACTTGGCAGCATTAACACTGGGAAGCACTGGGAAAGCCTGATGTAAAACGTTTGACGTGAAAAGACAGAAGGGATGCTGGCTTTTGTCAGGGAAGGACATCTGAAAGCTCCAGTAGCAACTGTGTCATCTTCCCTGGGAAGAAGTCCTTTCTTCACCTTCTTACTATAGTTTTCAATCAGAAACTCTCATTACAGTGTCCTGTGCTTTTCAATATCCACGTAATAGACAAAGCCAACACCGGCCTCTTGAGGAGAAGGTGGTGGTCCTTCCCATGTGCTAAAGGCTCTGCCTTTTGCCTGCCCCTGTGTCCTGGGCTCTAGACTGTGTCCTAGCTCCAAGGTGAACGGGGCCTTCAGCCCTCTTCCAGCCTCTCCATGATCTGCACACTCAGGACTCCTCCTGTCCCTTCTCCAACTCACTGTGGTTTCCAAGGTAAATGTAAGTTTTATTTGACATGGTGATTCCATTCTGCATTTCTTGGAGACATTGCAGTGTTCACTAATAACTGCCAACCTTCTGGAGAGAAGACTATTAGCTATTTTTGTGTACAAGTGTTCAGCCTGTACCCCTGACAGATTAAAACAGTAAGCTGTCAACTTGTGCACCAGGGGTATAATTTGTCTATATTCATGTAGGCAGTTAGAAGTTAGATGTCCTTGTGTGAGCTTTACACCGAGTGTACTGTCTGCCTCAGGAGCGTGATTCGCTGTTGCAGTGCACCCATGAAAGTGGTCATTGTCAATCCCAGTGAGAAAGGGTTTTGGACTCTATAATGCATTAATTAAAATTCCTTTAATTAGAGATAAGGAGTAAGTTGATAGCATAGATAATCACAAGAACATGGAATGGTTGAGATTGGAAGGGACTTCTGGAGGTCATCTGGTCCAACCCGCTGCTCAAGCAGGGTCACCTAGAGCTGGTTGCCCAGGACTGTGTCTGGATGGCTTCTGAGTATCCACAAGGATGGAGACTCCATAGCCTCCCTGGGCAGCCTGTGCCAGTGCTCGGTCACCCTCACAGTGAAATAGTGTTTCCTGGTGTTCAGAGTAAACCTCCTGTGTTTTGGTTTGTGCCCATGGCCTCTGGTCCTATCACTGGGCACCACTGAGAAGAGCCTGGCTCCAGCTTCTCTGCACCCTCCCTTCAAGTATTTATATACACTGATGAGATCCCCCTGAGCCACCTTCTCTCCAGGCTGAACAGTCCCAGCTCTCTCAGCCTTTCCTCATAGTAGAGATGCTTCAGTCCCTTCATTATCTTTGTGGCATTTATGTACCATCAGATACTAGGAAGCCAGCACTGTGCGGCATTAGGTGGACCTCTAGTCACAGCATGGCATGCTGCATTGATCCCATCCATGCTAAGATTTGTCAGCATTATGGTCTTTAGCGCTCTGATAGGATTTTCTTAGAAGTAAACAATTCCATTTATCATTTCTGCCGTCAAGCAAAAGGATGTTAGCATGAGAACATGCTGTTTCAACTTCAAGATAAGGACAAGGACGCACAGGTGGCGTAGTTGCTGATGCCAAGAGGGAGCTGCCTGCAGGCTCCTCTGTTATGATTAGCCAGCAAAGTTTATCCCATGGCCAAGTGATAAGTGCAGCACAGCCCAGGCCTGAAGGCCGATTCCTATGTGCATCACAGCCCAGCAGGGTATAGCACAGGCCTGTGCCCACTCAGGTCAGCTGTTAGCTGGCTCACTAACTCCTCGATTCACAATAGTCTTGCAGTTCTGACCACTGCAGCTGTTTGTCCTGTGTCCTAGGACAGACGTCTAAGACACAGGAGACCTGCTGGAGGTACCAGTTCACCGGAGGACTCCAATGATTACAAAGGGACCCTGGGGTGTCTGTCTCAGACTTGGATGAGTAATATTTAGGTGAGATTAATCTCTTCTGCAAATAATGCTGAGTAGTCCCCAGAACAGTGGATTTTTAGTTCTTTGTTCTCAAGCCATTATGTCATGGTCTTGTGGGAACACAGAACAGGTGGGTCCCTTTCTGCAGGCACTAGCCCGGCTTGGGTGGGAGTGTGTCTTTCCCAAGAGGAAAGGCTCTTGTAGACTTGTTTATCTACCTAGGGTTTTGCATTAATTATACCCTATCAGTTTTAGTTTCTGCTGAAGATTACTACAGCTCCCTTGTGGCCACTTGAGGTACCTATAACGTTTATAAAATGGCTACGATAATGTTCCATGTATGTGGTGCATCTCTGTATTCTGCACTGTCGTGTTCAGTCCTGTGTAATGTGGTGTTTCAGAGGATTAGAGAGGGAACCAGGGCAATGTGTCTCACTGGTGACACACTATTGCTCTACTGTTGCTTGCGTAAAAAATGCAAAAAATGTTGCCATGGACAACTAAGCATTGTAGAAACCCAGAGCAAAAGCAGCATCTGCTCGAGAGGCTTTGCTGTCTGTGCTTCCTCATCTCTGGGGAGTAAGATGTCATTTCTTGTCCGCAAAACCATGAATAATTTGGGATCTTTCTAAAAGAGGCAAACTGCCTTTCTTGTTGTGTGACACAGAATGTTAGGGATTGGAAGGAACCTCGAAAGATCATCTAGTCCAGTCCCCTGCCGGAGCAGGAACACCCAGATCAGGTTAGAAACACCTCTCAGTCTGGGTATGGCTGGTGGGACTGTCAGGCTAGACTCTTGTCCAGAATAGCTCACTGTTATTTCTTCAATTCATTGATATTCGTGATCATCCATCCAGATAATCCTTTTATCATAAGGACTGCCAGAGGTATGAAAAGCCTGGGACTGCAAAAATTGGATATTTAAGAAAAGAGGAGTCTTTTTCCTTCATTTGTCTGGCTGGTTGATTTGATTCATTGCAGGAGGTATAATTATTTCAGATTGCATTAGCTGTTTGTATTTTGTAGCAATTGTCTGGGTTTTGGTTTTAATTATACATGTGTTTTTGTGTTCATTGTGTTGTCTCTGCCTATCGCAAGATACAAATAGAATGAGCTGAATAATTTTGTGAATTGTTCACTGTAAACTTTTAGGCCATCTAACCAGTTCTAGTTATATTGTAAGTGATCTTGGTTGACTAAGTAAATCATGAGATGAGATGATACCTGAGCGTGAATAGCGTTTTAAATTAAAGGCTTCTTTTACCTTTCTTGTTACTATTTTGTCCCAGATGATTTTCATGCAGAGATGTGCATAGCTGCTTTGCAAAGAAACCCACAGAGTGATTAGTGTGATTTTTTTTTTTTCAGCCTTTGATATCAGATTCTAACTAGATGCATTGAGAATTCATTCCCTCGTACTGTGCTTTTCATTTCCTGTTAACTATGTTAATGGCTATAAGCTGATTACATTCCACTCTGGTAACTGATCTATCTGAAATATTTAGAGGATGTTCATGGCTAGTTCTATATGAGTGGAGAGGAGAGTTCAGTGAAGGGTATTTTAAAGAGAGATCAATTATTTATATCTTTAGAAGGGCTGCTGAAACTTTAGCTGGTCCTAAAATCCTTTGAACTAGATACAATGCAATAAACTAACCCCGTTCTGTTTTTAGCATTTTGCTAGATCATCTTTATTATTTTTTAACTCTTTGCTGATACCATCTTCTGTGTGAGAGCAGCGGATACAACACTACTTAAAAATAATTTAATTCACTTTCATTCAAGATGTTTTATTTTCTCAGAGTTGTAGTGGTGGTGCCATCGTTAGCTTTTTGCTGTTTATTTTATTAATGTAATCAAAGAACTACTGGGAATCCAGATCACGTTACTTAGTGAAGGCTGGTATTTTTTGATCATCACTGTTGATCAAGCTTTGCTGCTGTGGAAAACCGTGGAGTTTTTACTATTGACCTAAATCAGGAGTGTGGTAAGAGCTGTAGTTCTGCCGAGGTGATTCCGGCTGAGGTATTACAACACCTAAAAATTAGGATCTTGGTACCAGAAAGGTGATGGAAAGTTTTAAATATAGGTGGATTCCCTAGATAGTCAGGCAGAGATTTAGGGCTTTTGGAAAACTATCAAAATATTTGTGTAGTAGGTAAAGGGAGCCACCTAGAGTTAATCCATAGGAATCCCTAAATATAGATATATGAATTCCTACCTTTTACTCAAGTTTAGGTACCAAACTGAGAGCTAAACATTAAACCCCTTTATCTACAACAATCCCTCTTTGAGAGCAGGCATCTAAATAAGATTAGAACCCCCTTTAATATGTTTTTACAATGCTACTGAAAGATTAAGATAGTTACTGCATTTTAAATGAAAGTGTATTGGGGGAAAAAAAAAGTATAAATAGTATATGGCACAAAGGCTGGTACTAAAGTCTCCCTCTGTCCAACTGAAGGCTCTGACTGGTATAGTGTAGAATTAGGCTCTTTCCAATAACTCTTTTTTCAGACACATGATTCCTGCCTTTTAGCAGCAGCTTCCTTGCTTCAGTGGGAAGACCTTGCTTCAGCTGGTGACTGGGCTGGAAGGAATGTCCTGTGAGGAGCGGCTGAGGACTCTGGGTTTGTCTGGTTTGGAGAACAGGAGGCTGAGAGGTGACCCCATTGCTCTCTACAGCTTCCTGAGGAGGGGGTGTGGGGAGGAGCTGCTGAGCTCTTCTCCCTGGTACCCAGTGAGGGGACACGTGGCAGTGGCTCAAACCTGTGCCAGGGAAGGTCTAAACTGGACATTAGGAAGCATTTCTGTACTGAGAGGGTGGTCAAACCCTGGAACAGGCTTCCTAGAGAGGTGTTAGATGCCCTAAGCCTGTTGGTGTGTAAGAGGCATTGGAACAATACCCTTAACAACACGTTAATTTTTTGGTCAGCCCTGAACTGGTCAGGTGGTTGGACTAGATATCTTTGTAGGTTGCTTCCAACTGAAATATTCCATTATTTCATTCCATTCTTATGGATATCAGAACAGGTTAACTGCCAGCACAGTTTATTTTGCACGGAAGATGAAAACACTTTTGAATACGTTCAGAAAGTATTTGTAAACGTTTAAAGTGGATATGGCTTGTTCTGACTTTGGAACAGGAATTTCTTGATATCTAAACCGTCTTCTTTAGCTTGCTACCCAAGACAGTAAAGCGCTCTGGTCTTCAAGGCATCAGTGAATTACTAGATATTGGTACTGCCTGGCTGCAGTGTGCAGTGTTAATTTGGAGTCCCTTTGAATTGGCATGGTACCTTTCTCTTTGTGCCTAACAGCTCCAGTATGTAAGTCTTCTCTTTGTGAAGACGAGTGGTATGTACTTCAATATATTTTGGATCATCTGCTCCCTCCCCACTCCCCAAAGTTAACTGCAATGAAGGGACCATGTTATCAGCAACGCTTGCCCTTCCTCACCATATGATTTCTCTAATATTTTGCCAGCGTTGTACACAATGTCGCTTGTCAATAGGGCATTGGGGAATTGTCCACACCACAGGCTTCACATTGCAGCAGGTCTTGATATCATCTGTCCTTAAAGCCTGCTCTGCAAGGGGGAAATCATGAGCCTAAGGGATGACAGCTTGTTACTAGCTCGATGAAGTTACACGTCTGCAAAGTGAAGCACTAAGAGCATCAAACTGGAATTGGTGATGCAATAAAACCGTCAAACTGACTGGAACAAGATCAGTTTGTGGGAACTGAAAGTATCTCTTCCAATGAGTACCTTGAAATTCCAGAAAACCAGGCAAGAATCAGCAAGTTTTATTAGGTTTCTGGAGGTTTGATGCCAAAGATTTTAAAAAAGGATTACTGATCTTAAATCCTCTCTCTCAAAACCAATGTAGAAATCTCATTTCAGACAGCAAAGAAAGAAAACAATTGCAGAGCTATTATCGTCAAAGACGTGACCTCCGCACAGCAGAGGAGTTGCTTTCAGAATCTGTAAAATTGCTTTCTTGGAGGCTGGAACCCAGACACGCTGGCTGAAAGGAAAAACTCCATCAGAAATCAATTATGTTCAGTTAAAGTCGAGTATTAATTCAGGACAAAAAGACTGGTTTTGTTGTTTGAACTGCTAAAAATTTAATGAAAACAGTATTTTAACAAAGAGCTTACTGGCAAAGCCAAAATTTCACTGTTGCTGTATCCAGTTACCCACACTTCTTATTACTTAATGTCTAGCTATCACACACATGTAAAGTCAATGACAATAATGTCTGATGTTTAACAGGTTTTAGTGTGGTGGTTATTGTCTTCAAGTTTTGGACAGGGAAATCTGTTCTAGTGTGAGATCGTGAGAGTATGAGTTAGATGAGATCTCACCTAACTTCAGCCCTTTAGAAGTTACATAACTAAGTTAATTATCTGGGCTCTGTCCCCCATTGAGGGCAAAGACACCCCCTGGAGGCAATCCATCCCTTCCCTAAAATCAATGGGATAAACCAATCACAAAAATGCCTCTCTTCATTGCCAAGAGTTGGAGCCCCAAATGGGACATCTCACGCTAGGCAAGATGAAGTGTCCTGTCAGGGACAGGAGTGGCTTCCTATAGGATGGGGGCAGCAGAACATGCTCTCCCACCTCCCAGACAGACCCATAACCACAAGCCATTCTTCCTCTGTACTAGTTAGTCAGTAATTGCCGGGGTTTGCTGTTCCACTGCAGGCTGGGCTTTTATTTCATTTTCACGAAGCAGGTGGGGAGAGGCATGCTTGGTAGTACCGGTGTGTTTAGCTGGGAGGCCACGGGGAAAATCCAGTTGTACCAGGAAGCGGTGCTGGTGACTCAGGGAACAGCATGCCAGCGAGTGTCCTGGCGTGGTGTTTTTGAGCATTGCCTTCCCGGTTGTGCTGTAGGTTAAATCTCAGAGCTGCTAGTCATTACAGGATCATGCTTCACAAGAGTAAGGTATTAAATGCCAGACAAGTGATATGATAGGTAACTCTGTCCTCCTTGCCCTTACCTGCAGCTTCACCTAAATTACGAAGTCTTATGCATAACCTGATCACAAGTTTTCTGAGCCCAGGTGGAGCTGCTGTCTTTTCTCCCAGAGATGGCAGCACTCTGAAGAAAGTGAAGTGATTTCTACATATGTAAGAAGTAAAGCCCTTTGGGATTTTAGATGGAGAGTGCTGTGGAAATGTAATAAATCATTACTTCATGAAGTTACACAATTTTTAGAGTTGAGATTTTGCAATATCCCCATTAATGTAAATGGCTCACTGCACTTGATGCCAGTGTTCATGCAGCAGCCCAGAGCAGCACCCTTCCCACAGTAAGCACAAAGCGGAACAAAGAGCAAAGAGGAGCAACAATGCTTTCATTTGACTTGTGGTTCTGGTTTTGCTCCATCTGGGTGCCCACCCACAGAAGGGAAATGACCAAATATTTGCGAGCAGTTCAGATCCCCTGCCCTTCCACCCTCACCCAGCTGGTGGTGAAAGTAGTTTAACTATGGGTGGATACAGACAGTTCACAATGGATGTCTGCAGCCCTGAGACCAATGTGACTGATGCCAGCTTAAATGTGACTTTCAGTTCATGTTGCTGCTTTAGTTCTGTAATTCTGCATCTGATGTATTATGAATTCCTTCTGATGACTCTGCTGTATTTTAGGGACCCTCAAAATAACAGTAAGTAGATCCACCTGTTCTGCAGAGACACCTGCAAGGGAAGGGAAGAGATCTGTTAAGTGTCACACTTCTCTGTCAGGAAAATCGTGTCTGAGACCTTCCTACCTCACAGGTTCAGAACTCTTCAGGGAAAAAAACTGACCCCTTGCCAATGTGCTGGGAAGTTGTTGGGAGCAGTTCTCTGTGGCAGGGGCGAGCTGCCTCGAAGCCTCATCATTGCTGGCCCCATTTTAACTGCTCCTCTCTGTCATCATCCCCTGGCACCACAGCTTTAGTAAGACTGGTATTGTTTTGGCAGATGAACCCACAAGGAGTTAGTGTAACTCTTGGCACAGAAAGCAGGACAGAGTCTGGAGCTTGACTGTTCTTTAGCTCAAGCCTTACCCTCCAAACTCAAAATCTCACAGATCATTCCTGGGGTGTTTCCAGCTTCCGAGAGCCATCAGCAGTGTCTGTGGGACAGGGTGGATATTTGTCCTTCCAAATAAATCCTTAGAACAAGAGCAAAAGAGGTTGTCAAACAGATATGTCTTAGATTGCCTTCACTATCCCAGGCTGAATAGTGTGGTATCTTTTAGAGAGATGTAAAACTGTTCTTTGAGCTGACTTTGTTTAGAGACAAGGAAGATTTTTGGGGTCTGGGCCGTACCAGCAGCTGGGCACAGCTCATGACACTGTGGAGACTGTCCATAGCCATTCCAGGGGCACAGCCGTGATTGAGCGCTCTGGCTTCAAAGTGGAGACAGCTTGTTTTAGTAAGGTGGGTGGTATTACCTGGTCTGGGAACGTGGTGATTCAGAAGCAGCTTCACATACAGCTCAGCCTTGTGTTTGGCAAAGCGAGGCAGTTAAGCTGATCAGCTTCTCTAATGTATGCTTTTTTTTGCAACTGAGAAGTGTTACACTGACTTCTAGAGACAACTAAGTTAAACCTGGTCCCATTTCTTCAGTCCTGAATAGTAGTGTGGAAAGGAGGCTTTTGGTGCTCTCCTGCTTGATTTGGGTGTCTCCTGCTGCACCATGGAAGCGTTTCCCAGTTCAAACTGCAAAGT